>NC_135234.1:232309848-233042973 GCF_051348905.1 Ranitomeya variabilis
ATTCCCGTGTAGCGGTGGGATATGGGGTAATGAAGGGTTAATGCCACCTTGCTAATGTAAGGTGACATTAAGCCAGATTAATAATGGAGAGGCGTCAATTATGACACCTATCCGTTATTAATCCAATTGTTTGAAAGGGTTAAAAAACACACACACACGATTTAAAAGTATTTTAATGAAATAAACACAGCGGTTGTTTTAATATTTTATTGCTCTCTCAATCCATTTGCAGACCCTCGCTTGGCAAAACAATAAACGCACAAGATACATACCTTCTGCTGACCCGTCACGTCCCACGAGGTAATCCATCTGAAGGGGTTAAAATAATTTACAAGCAGGAGCCCTGCAAATGCAGCTGTGCTCGTGCTTGTAATTCCCCGGCGAATGAAGGAAATGTAGGTCAATGACCTACATTTCCTTCAGTCGCGGTGATGCGCCCCTGCTGGATGTTCTCATGAACTGCAGCCTGGGAACTTTTCCCCACGCTCCAGGTCATATGAGGACATCCACCAGGGGGCGCATCACCTTCATTACCCTATATCCCACCGCTACACGGGAGTGGGAAGAGAGTGGCCAAGTGCCAGAATAGGCGCATCTTCCAGATGTGCCTTTTCTGGGGTGGCTGGGGGCAGATGTTTTTAGCCACGGGGGGGGGGGCCAATAACCATGGACCCTCTCCTGGCTATTAATATCTGCCCTCAGTCACTGGCTTTACCACTCTGGCGGAGAAAATTGCGCGGGAGCCCACGCCAATTTTTTCTGCCATTTAACCCTTTATTTTATCAGCTACAGCGCTGAAATTTTGCACATACACACTACTAACATTAGTAGTGTGGAATATGCAAAAAAAAAAAGGGGATATGAGATGGTTTACTGTATGAAAACCATGTCTCATATCCTGTCGGGTTTAGGCAGGAGAAATGAAAAGCCGGCAATTGAATTACCGACTTTTCACTAACACTGCTGCGTATTTCTCGCAAGTCACACTGCTGGTCCGTGTGGAATCCGTATTTTTCTCGCCCCCATAGACTTTCATTGGCGATTTTTTTGCGCAATACGCTGACAAACGCAGCATGCTGCGATTTTGTACGGCCGTAGAAAGCCGTATATTACGGATCCGTAATATACGGCTGATAGGACGAGACCCATTGAGAAGCATTGTGCCGTATGTTATGCGAGTTTTACGCACGTAGTTTCTGCGCTCTTACGTCCGTAAAACTCGCATGTGTTACGGCGGCCTTAAATGGATACAAAGGTCAGCATGCTACACCAAACCTGCCACTAATTATGTTAACCCTTTAGTACCTATAATGCAAAAACGCAACCAATCATTGATAGAATTTCTTTATAGAATTTTATTCATAAATTGACTGATGGCATTGGATTTGCCCTTATATTATATGCGTTAAAAATCATGGCTTACTACATTGCATGCGCTAACAATTATGGTTTATTTTTTCCATCTTTATAAAACTATGACATTAAATGTAATTCCATATATATGGGATATTTTTTGCTGTTACTTAATATTGTGAAAAAAAAAATATATATATATATATATATATATATATATATATATATATATATATATATATATATATATTGCCCACATTGTCTTTTCATCCGGCCAAAGTATTTGCTTTAACTTGTATGTACATTTATTTTCTTGTGTTTTCATTTTGTTTAGTAACTATGTTAATTAATCAGTGTACCGGTGTGCTCACCGGATCTTAGTATAAAAATGCAAGACAAGCCACACACTAGATGATTAAGGGTGCTTGGTCACCAGAAACGCGTTGATATCGCATTTTATCTTTTGTAATCGCTGATGTTTTTATCCTCCACTGAATATATTTTCAAGTGAAAAAAGAAAGAAGTTTTTTTCACTACCTCGTTGAGCTGGATTCCTCTTTTTTTCTTTGATTTGCTACGCCCTGACACAGCGGCTCCGTGCTCCAAGTCTCCAAGGATGTCGATCATGGTGAGCTGGACTTTGTTCGACAACACAAATACTCCCTGGTCCGACAGTCCATTTAATAAGTATCCAACGATGATCTTCCCTATAGAGCTGTCACATTAGGAGATGTGACAGCTCTATAGGCCTCCAGTGACACACTGACAGGAGACAATGGCTCCTGCAGTGTTATCACTGAGGGTTCAATGGCCTCTCACTTTATGGCACTACTGCATGAGAATTTTCCCACGCAGTGGTGCCGCAAGTGACAGTATGAACTCTGCATTCACAACGGCGGAGGGATACAGTGCGGAAAGATACCTTCCATCATTGTATCAGCAGAGCCCCTGGAGAGCAGTCACATCTGCCGATGTGACAGCTCTCCACGGGAGATCATCGTGGGACACTCGTTATTAAATGGATGACATCGGATCAGGGAGCATACTGTTGGTTTATTAGATTTAATTTTTTTTCTTTTTACAGGTGAGCGAGGGCTTCGTGGATAAGCTGTATGGTGAGTATGTACTGTATGTCTATATGTATGTACTGTATATGTGTTTTTTTTGTTTGTTTTTTTACACTTGAACACAGTAGCTGGATGATGGGATTACTACCGTCCCATCATCCAGCTACTGTAGCTGTCACTGTAGAAGGCATAGCTGGATGGGACTAGTAGTCCCATTGGATGATGCCTTCCTGCACACAGCCCCACACACACACCCACATATAGCCCCAGAGACCCATACGCGCACACACAACCCCGCAGACACACAAACACCCGCACATCATCTCTGCCTACACACTTTTCAGCCTCCCGATCTGCAGCGTTTCTCGCAGGCACATCCGCAGCAAAACCGCAGATTTTTTTAAACCTGCGGTTTTGCTGCGGATTGGCCTGACACAATGGAAGTCAATGGGTGCAGAAACGCTGCAGATCTGCAAAAAGAATGGACATACTGCGGAAAATAAAACGCTGCAAATCCGGGCATTTTTTTTCCGCAACATGTGCAAAAAAATTCTCAATTTCCCATTGACTAACATTGCTTGTGCACTACACTGCCGATTTGATGCAATTGCGCATGTCCAAAAATGTTGCGGATCCACATCTAAATCCGTAACGTGTGCATATAGCCTAAAAATGATCTAATAGGACCAGTTTTTAAAAGATTCTTTTTTTTCATGCAGTGGTACAGGAAAAACAAGGTTTTTATTTAGGACAATGCTGCATTGTATGCATCAAAGTAGTCCACTTCTTAGGCTGGTTTCACATTTGCGGATGGAGGGCTGCGTACTTCCTCCGTGAAGCTCCGCCTACCATATCTTTACCATTAGTTACGCATGCCATGCCGATGTATGCGGATGCCTCCGCATGCGTCGTTTTGACGGTGCGGCTACCTGTGCCAAACGCAATGAGTTGCAATTTGTTGCGGTTGCCGCACCGTCAAAACGACGCATGTGGAGGCATCCGCATACATCGCCATGGTCTGCATCCCTAATGGTAAAGATAGGGTACGCACGCCGCATGCCGACGTAGGCGGAGCTGATTGGAGGAGGTGTGGCGGTGGGCGGAGCTTCACGGAGGACGTACGCAGCCCTCCATCCGCAAATGTGAAACCAGCCTTAGATAGCCATTTCTCAGTCTTAACTTTTAAGCTTCTCTTTTGTTCAGATGTGGCCAGGTTTCAGCCTTCCTTACCTTGACCATGTGTCTGAGTACGGAACACCTTGTACTTCTGGGTACTCCAGGAAGATTGCAGTTCTGGAATATGATAAAACCTAGAAAAGAGTCAGCGTAAAAGCCAATGACAAGAGAATAGAATAGATAAATGCTGTAGGGAAAAATAGCACACCAGACCATAGGATGATACCTTTAAATAAAAGATATATTAAATCCAGGTAATGTCACCTAAGCGAGTTGTGTATGCAAAACTCCTGTGGAAGCTCAATAACGGTTGCTGTTGCCCTGTGGCTGGGTTATGAATAGTAATGAGCGAATATACTCTTTACTCAAGATTTCCCGAGCACGCTCGAGTGTCCTCCGGGTATTTTTTTGTGCTCAGAAATTTAGTTTTTAGTGCCGCAGCTGAATGATTTACATCTGTTAGCCAGCATAAGTACATGTGGGGGTTGCCTAGTTGCTAGGGAATCTCCACATTTACTTATGCTGGCTAACAGATGTACATCATTCAGCTGCGGCAATAAAAACTAAATCTCCGAGCACTAAAAAATACTCGGAGGACACCCGAGCGTGCTCGGGAAATCTCGAGTAACGAGTATATTCGCTCATCACTAGTTATGAACTCCACCAGGATGCTTGAAGGAAAAGATAATTCATGGTTTGGGCTACGCTAACCGAAATCAAGGTCTGTGATCTAATAATATATTAAAAAAAGACTTCTTTATATTATTGGATTAAGGATCCTCATTTCGATTAGCGCACCCAGGGCTGCCACCAAGAATTTCAGGGCCTTATGCTGGCAACATTTTCTGGCCCCCTTGAGACTCTGCCCAGGCTCCAGTGTAAGGGTCAGACTGGGTGGTAGCCGTGGCTGAGGTAAAATTCTCTTGTCCTGTCGAATGTAGGGGGCAGATGCCGGACTGTGATGGGTCTAGGAGGGAGTGAGTGGAGAGGTAAGCCGGGAGTAGACTAGGCGCTCCAAGAGTTTAGAGATGAAGGGGAGATTGGAGACTGGTCTGTAGTTATTTGTGCAGGATGGGTTGAGAGCAGGTTTCTTCAATAATGGAGTATTGATAGAGTGTTTGAAGGAGGATGGGAAAATGCCTGAGGAGAGGGAGAGATTAAAGATTGTAATTAGGCGAGTTGTGACGACTGGAGAGAGAGACTGAAGGAGATGAGAGGGAATGGGGTCAGTAGTGCATGTAGTCAGACGAGAAGAAGAGAGGAGCCTAGAGATGACTTCTTCTGTGATGGGATCAAATGTGGAGAGTGAGCCAGGGAAAATACAGGGAGGGATGGGAGTCACAATTGAAGCGTGCCTCTGTCACCATGGATATGGCTGGATGCTGCGTTATTTTGCTTTTTACTATGAGCTGGGTGCAAACATGTAAAACCTCCCATATAAAAAGTGCAAACGGTGTGGAACGTGCAGGTGCAAATAAGATCAACAAACAAAGCAGTATACCGCCTTCTACTCCATATCATTATCAAAACGAGCTGCCACCTTTTCAGCGATATCAGGTTCTCAAATAAGCGCGGGATTGCTAATTTTGTTGTAGCAGTCTATAATATACTGCTACACCAAAATTAGCAATCCCGCGCTTATAGCACCCTTTGGTCTGGTTACCCAACCATGTCAAATTCGAAGAGGTATGAGGGGTAAAATGGCTGCGGACAACTCTATCCTTGATGGAGCGGTCTTTTCTATATGTTATCTGAGGAGTGGTAGGGATGAGAACCTGATATCACTGAAAAGGTGGCAGGTCATTTTGATAATGATATAGAGTAGAAGGCAGTATACTGCTTTGTTTGTTGATCTTATTTGCACCTGCCATTTCCGCACTTTTTATATGGGAGGTTTTGATGTTTACATTAAAAGTTAAGTTTTAACCAATTAACGACCGCCGATACGCCTTTTAACGGCGGCCGCTAAGGGTACTTAAACCACAGCGCCGTTAATTAACGGCGCTGTGGAAAAAGTGAATAGCGCCCCCCAGAGTCGGATTTTCTCTGGGGTCTCGGTTGCCGAGGGTAGCCGAGACCCCAGAGAACATGATTCGGGGGTTTTTTACCGACCCCCGAGTTGCGATCGCCGGTAATTAACCGTTTACCGGCGGTCGCAACAAAAAAAAAAAAACGCGATGTGCCGTTTAATTTCTCTGTCCTCCGATGTGATCGCACATCAGAGGACAGAGAAATGTGGTCCCCGATGGCCCCCAATAGCCCCCCGATACTTACCTACCTCCCCCGGTGCTCCTCGTGGCTCCCCATGGGCGCCGCCATCTTTTTTCCGGGAAAAAATGGCGGGCGCACGCGCAGTACGCCCGCCGCCCGGCACCCGGAAGATCTTTGGGGTCTCGGCTGCCGGGGGTAGCTGAGACCCCAAAGAACATGATCGGGGTCGGTTTGCACCAACCCCTGTTTTGCGATCGCCGGTAATTAACAGTTTACCGGCGACCGCAAAAAAAAAAAAAAAAAGCGATCTGTATTTCTCTGTCCTCTGATGTGATCACACATCAGAGGACAGAGAAATAGGGGGATTCGGGGACCCTAACATACTCACCCGGTGTCCCTGGGTCCTCTTCTGTCTTCTCCTGCCAGCCGGCTTTTTCCTTATGGCGGGCGCATGCGCCGGCCGGCAGGAGAAGACGAGTTGGGGCTAAAATTAGGATTAGGGTTAGGGTTAGAGTTAGGGTTAGGGTTGGGGCTAAATTTAGGGTTAGGGCTAGGGTTAGGGTTAGGCTACTTTCACACTAGCGTTTTTTGGCTTCCGTCGCAATGCGTCGGAGAAAAAACGCATCCTGCAAAAGTGCTTGCAGGATGCGTTTTTTCTCCATTGGCTTGCATTAGCGACGCATTGCGACGGATTGCCACATGTCGCATCCGTCGTGCGATGGATGCGTCGTGCTTTGGCGGACCGTCGGCACAAAAAAAGCTACATGTAACTTTTTTGTGTGACGTGTCCGCCATTTCCGACCGCGCATGCGCGGCCGGAACTCCGCCCCCGCCTCCCCTCACAATGGGGCAGCGGATGCGTTGAAAAAACAGCATCCGCTGCACCTGTTGTGCGGCGCTTACAACGCTAGCGTCGGTACGTCGGCCCGGCACACTGCGATGGGCCGAGTACGACGCTAGTGTGAAAGTAGCCTTAGGCTTCTATCACACTTGCGTCGGTACAGGGCGGTCGCAATGCGACGCACGTTGTGAAAATTGTGCACAACGTGGGCAGCGGATGCAGTTTTTCAACGCATCCGCTGCCCAGTCTATGTCCTGGGGAGGAGGGGGCAGAGTTACGGCCACGCATGCACGGAAATTGCGGACGCGACGTACAAAAAAAAGGTTACATTGAACTTTTTTTGTGACGACGGGGCTAAAGTTATGGTTAGGGTTGGGGCTAAAGTTAGGGTTAGGGTTGGGGCTAAAGTTAGGGTTAGAGTTGGGATTAGGGTTTGGATTAGGGTTGGGATTAGGGTTACGTTTGGGATTAGGGTTAGGGGTGTGTTGGATTTAGGGTTTTGATTAGGGTTATGGTTAGGGTTGAGATTAGGGCTGTTTTGGGGTTAGGGTTGTGATTATCGTTAGGGTTGTGATTAGGATTATGGATTGGGTTAAGATTAGGGTTAGGGGTGTGTTGGAGTTAGGGTTGGAGTTATAATTTGGGGGTTTCCACTGTTTAGGTACATCAGGGGGGTCTCCATACACGACAGCCAATTTTGCGCTAAAAAAGTCAAATGGTGCTCCCTCCCTTCTGAGCTCTGCCGTGCGCCCAAACAGTGGTTTACCCCCACATATGGGGCATCAGCGTACTCGGGATAAATTGGACAACAACTTTTGGGGTCCAATTTCTCCTGTTACCCTTGTGAAAATAAAAACTTGGGGGCTAAAAATCTTTTTTGTGGGAAAAAAAAATATTTTTTTATTTTCACTACTCTGCATTATAAACTTCTGTGAAGCACTTGAGCATTCAAAGTTCTCACCACATATCTAGATAAGTTCCTTAGGGGGTCTAGTTTCCAAAATGGGGTCACTTGTGGGGGGTTTCTACTGTTTAGGTACATCAGGGGCTCTGCAAACGCAACATAACACCCACAGACAATTCTATCAAAGTCTGAATTCCAAAATGGCGCTCCTCTTCCGAGCTCTGCCGTGCGCCCAAACAGTGGTTTACCCCCACATATGGGGTACCAGCATACTCAGGACAAATTGGACAACAACTTTTGGGGTCCAATTTCTCTTGTTACCCTTGTGAAAATAAAAACTTGGGGGCTAAAAATCTTTATTGTTAAAAAAAAAATATTTTTTATTTTCACGACTCTGCATTATAAACTTCTGTGATGCACTTGGGCATTAAAAGTTCTCACTACACATCTAGATAAGTTCCATGGGGGGTCTAGTTTCCAAAATGGGGTCACTTTTGGGGGGTTTCTACTGTTTAGGCACATCAGGGGCTCTCCAAACGCGACATGGCGTCCGATCTCAATTCCAGTCAATTTTGCATTGAAAAGTCAAATGGCGCTCCTTTGCTTCCGAGCTCAGCCATGCACCCAAACAGTGGTTTACCCCCACATACGGGGTGTCGGCGTACTCAAGACAAATTGTACAACAACTTCTGGTGTCCATTTTCTCCTGTTACCCTTGGTAAAATAAAAATTTGGAGGCAAAAAGATCATTTTTGTAGAAAAAATGCGATTTTTTTATTTTCACGGCTCTACGTTATAAACTTCTGTGAAGCACCTGGGGGTTTAAAGTGCTCACCACACATCTAGATAAGTTCCTTAAGGGGTCTAGTTTCCAAAATGGTGTCATTTGTGGGGGGTCTCCACTGTTTAGGCACATCAGCGGCTCTCCAAACGTGACATGGCGTCCGATCTCAATTCCAGCCAATTCTACATTGAAAAAGTAAAACGACACTCTTTCTCTTCCAAGCTCTGCGGTGCGCCCAAACAGTGGTTTACCACCACATATGGGGTATTGACGTACTCAGAAGAAATTGCACAACAACTTTTGTGGTCTAATTTCTCCTGTTACCCTTGTGAAAATAAAAATTTGGGGGCAAAAAGATCATTTTTGTAGAAAAAATGCGATTTTTTATTTTCACGGCTTTACGTTATAAACTTCTGTGAAGCACTTGGGGGTTCAAAGTGCTCACCGAATATCTAGATAAGTTCCTTAAGGGGTCTAGTTTCCAAAATGGTATCACTTGTGGGGGGTTTCCACTGTTTAGGCACATCAGGGGCTCTCCAAACGCGACATGGCATCCGATCTCAATTCCAGCCAATTCTGCATTGAAAAAGTCAAACGGTGCTCCTTCACTTCCAAGCTCTGCGGTGCGCCCAAACAGTGGTTTACCCCCACATATGGGGTATTGACGTACTCAGGAGAAATTGCACAACAACTTTTGTGGTCTAATTTCTCCTGTTACCCTTGTGAAAATAAGAATTTGTGGGCGAAAAAAATCATTTTTGTGAAAACAAATGCGATTTTTTATTTTCACGGCTCTACGTTATAAACTTCTGTGAAGTACTTGGGGGTTCAAAGTGCTCACCACCCATCTAGATAAGTTCCTTAAGGGGTCTAGTTTCCAAAATGGTATCACTTGTGGGGGGTTTCCACTGTTTAGGCACATTAGGGGCTCCCGAAACGCGACATGGCGTCTGATCTCAATTCCAGCCAATTCTGCATTGAAACAGTCAAACGGTGCTCCTTCACTTCCAAGCTCTGCGGTGCGCCCAAACAGTGGTTTACCTCCACATATGGGGTATCGGCGTACTCAGGAAAAATTGCACAACAAAATTTGTGGTTAAATTTCTGTTTTTACACTTGTGAAAATTAAAAAAAATGGTTCTGAAGTAAAATGTTTGCAAAAAAAAGTTAAATGTTCATTTTTTTCTTCCACTTTGTTTCAGTTCCTGTGAAGTACGTAAAGGGTTAATAAACTTCTTGAATGTGGTTTTGAGCAGCTTGAGGGGTGCAGTTTTTAGAATGGTGTCACACTTGGTTATTTTCTATCATATAGACCCCTCAAAATGACTTCAAATGAGATGTGGTCCCTAAAAAAAAATGGTGTTGTAAAAATGAGAAATTGCTGGTCAACTTTTAACCCTTATAACTCCCTAACAAAAAAAAAAATTGTTTCCAAAATTGTGCTAATGTAAAGTAGACATGTGGGAAATGTTATTTATTAACTATTTTGTGTGACATATCTCTCTGATTTAAGGGCATAAAAATACAAAGTTTGAAAATTGCAAAATTTAAAACATTTTTGCCATATTTCCATTTTTTTCATAAATAATCGCAAGTAATATCGAAGAAATGTTACCACTAACTTGAAGTGCAATATGTCACGAAAAAACAATCTCAGAATCAGTGGGATCCGATAAAGCGTTCCAGAGTTATAACCTCTTAAAGTGACACTGGTCAGAATTGTAAAAATTGGCTCGGTCATTAAGTACCAAATTGGCTCTGTCACTAAGGGGTTAAATATCCCAATTTGCTTTGAAATCCAATTTAATCTTGATTGGGTAACGAAAGCCCCTGCTGATAAATATTGTTAAATTGACATGTCAGGATTCTTATCCACTGGCATAGACACTAACCAATGGATGAATGAGGCCAAAGACATTTTCTCAGATGGAGTATTCACACAGAAAAAAAAATATATGCCATCTTTCAGTGCAGCATTTAAAGAACTAACAAAAATCTATAAGGAACAAGTTACATCTTGGTGGGAGGTGCAAAGCTTGGACAGTTATATCAGAGCAGGAATTGTACCAAGACACTTAAGAATTTCTTTATCCCCTGGCTATATATATATATATATATATATATATATATATATATATATATATATATATATATATATATATATATATATACACTAACCTATTAGCTAAGCTTGAAAAAGAAGCCATGGATGGCTCATTGAGAATCATGAGACTTCTCCTGGATGAGGAGAAAGTAATGCTCAATGGTTTAAATGAAGGTCTTAAGGGACAGATTGAGGTTATAAAAAAATTCTCTGCTGAACCCGAATCTGCAACCAAAGAGATCAGTCTAAATGCTCTAAAAGGAGATCCATTGTGTCCGGAATAGTTAGCTGGACACAAAATTTAGGATTGTGTGTGGATAAAATCCTGAGGCCATTTGTGATATCACTCGGTTCCTATATCTGGGATATGACAGATCTTCTTTTGAAATTGGATAATATTGAATTGGATTAGAATATGATCCTAGGCTCAATTGATGTGTAAGCCCTTTACTCCTCTATCCCACACGAGCGAGGTAATATGGTTGCGGACTACTATTTGAGAACCAGAGGTTGCCAGTACAATGTGCACAACAAATGTGATTAAAGCTTTGGAATTCTGCCTTACAAAAATTATTTTTTGTTTGACAATTGACAAGTACTTCCACCAGCTCAGGGGTACTGCGATGGGTAGCCCTTGTGCACCATCCTAAGCAAATTTGCTCCTGGACTTGTGGGAGGAAAATCTTGTCTTTGGAGACATCACATCGGTGGTGAACAACAGCATTGTTTTGTGGCTCCGTTACATGGATGACGTGTTTGTCATTTGGTGAGGTAATGAGGAGGGTTTTGGCAATTTTGCTGCAAGTTTGAACAAGAATAACTGTTGTGAATTCTGTTTTTGGGCTCCCTCTGGTGGTTACTGGTGGTACTGTCTGACTCTTGTCTTGCACCTGTTTCCATCAGGAAACTGGGAGTTTCCTATTTAGTCTGGCTTCTCAGTCATTCTAGTGCCGGCAATCAATGTTACCAGAGCACCTCTGTTGCTTGCTACCTGCTCCAAGTCTGCAATTCAGCTAAGTTGGATCTTTGGCATTTTTTGTGTTTGTTTGTCCAGCATGCATTTATATTTCTCTTGCTGCTGGAAGCTCTAGTTATCTGAAATTACTACTCCTGTGTCATGAGTTGATAACGGAGTTAAAGTAATTTCAGGATGGCTGTTTAGGGTTTTGAGGTGACCGCGAAGTCCTCTTTTGTATTTTCTGCTATCTAGTCAGAGGGCCTCTCTTTGCTGAATCTATATTCATACTGCGTACGTGTTTTCCTCTTACCTAACTGTTATTATATGTGGGGGGCTACTATCACTTTTGGGGTTTCCCTGGAGGCAAGCCAGGTCTGTGTATTCCTCTACTAGGGGCAGCTAGACCTCCGGCTGGTGCGAGGTGTCTAGGGATAAAACGTAGGCACACCCCCTGGCTACTATTAGTTGCGTGTTAGGTTCAGCGTCGCGGTCATCTGAGATTCCATCATTCCTAGAGCTAGTCCGATTTTGCCGGAGTCCCTGCCATTGGGAACCATGACAGTATTGCCGGCCCGAATGTATTAAAGGTATTGGCTGAAGAAAGAGAGAAAAAAAGAAAGTTTGACACTTTTTTTTTTTTTTTTTTTACTCAGAAGTTCTGTCTAGCCATAATTGCAATCTGCTGCTTTTTTCTCTCCTCTTAACCCCTGAATGGCTCTGATCTCAGCTGTTAAGAAATGGATATCCAGAGTTTAGCTACAAACCTGAATACTCTTGCTTCTAAGGTTCAAAATATCCAAGACTATGTTATACATGCTCCTATATTAGAACCCAAGATTCCTATACCTGAGTTCTTTTCTGGAGATAGATCTCGTTTTTTGAATTTTAAGCACAATTGTAAATTGTATCTTTCTCTGAGATCTCGCTCCGCTGGAGACTCCGCTCAGCAGGTTAAAATTGTGATTTCCTTGTTGCGGGGTGACCCCCAGAATTGGGCATTTGCATTGGCACCAGGGGATCCTGCGCTGCTCAGTGTGGATGCGTTTTTTCTGGCACTGGGGTTGCTCTATGAGGAACCTAATTTGGAGATTCAGGCTGAAAAGGCCTTGATAGCCCTTTCTCAAGGGCATGATGAAGCTGAAATATATTGTCAAAAATTTCGAAAATGGTCTGTGCTTACTCAGTGGAATGAGTGCGCCCTGGCGGCGAATTTCAGAGAAGGTCTCTCTGACGCCGTTAAAGATGTCATGGTGGGGTTTCCTACGCCCACAGGTCTGAATGAATCCATGACTATGGCTATTCAGATTGATCGGCGTTTACGGGAGCGCAAATCTGTGCACCATTTGGCGGTGTCTTCTGAGCAGACACCGGAGATTATGCAATGTGATAGAATTCTGTCCAGAAGTGAACGGCAGAATTATAGGCGTAAAAATGGGTTGTGCTTCTACTGTGGTGATTCTGCTCATGTTATATCAGCATGCTCTAAACGCACAAAAAAGGTTGATAAGTCTTTTGCAATTGGCACTTTACAGTCTAAGTTTATTTTGTCTGTAACTTTGATCTGTTCATTATCATCTATTACTGTGGATGCCTATGTGGATTCTGGCGCTTCCTTGAGTCTTATGGATTTGTCCTTTGCCAGACGCTGTGGGTTTAGCCTAGAGCCTTTGGAAGTTCCTATCCCTCTGAAGGGTATCGACTCCACACCATTGGCTAGGAATAAACCACAATACTGGACACAAGTGACTATGTGTATGACTCCTGACCATCGGGAGGTGATTCGCTTCCTTGTGTTGCATAACTTGCATGATGTCTTAGTGCTTGGATTGCCATGGTTGCAAACTCATAATCCAGTCCTTGACTGGAAAACAATGTCTGTGTTAAGCTGGGGATGTCAGGGGGCTCATGGGGAAGTACCTTTGGTTTCCATTGCTTCATCTACTCCCTCTGAAATTCCGGCATTTTTGTCTGACTATTGTGATGTTTTTGAGGAGCCTAAACTTAGTTCTCTCCCCCCTCACAGGGATTGTGATTGTGCTATAGACTTGATTCCTGGCAGCAAGTTTCCCAAGGGTCGTTTGTTCAATCTGTCTGTGCCTGAGCATGCTGCTATGCGAGAGTATATTAAGGAGTCCTTGGAAAAGGGACATATCCGTCCATCCTCATCCCCTTTAGGAGCAGGTTTTTTTTTCGTGGGTAAAAAAGATGGCTCCCTGAGGCCCTGTATTGATTATCGCCTGTTGAATAAGATTACAGTCAAATACCAGTATCCTTTGCCACTATTGACTGATTTATTTGCTCGTATTAAAGGGGCAAAGTGGTTCTCTAAGATTGATCTTCGGGGTGCGTATAATTTGGTGCGGATTAAGCAGGGAGATGAGTGGAAAACTGCATTTAATACGCCCGAGGGCCATTTTGAGTATTTGGTAATGCCTTTTGGTCTTTCTAATGCTCCTTCAGTCTTTCAGTCCTTCATGCACGATATTTTCCGTAAATACCTGGATAAATTTATGATTGTGTATTTGGATGATATTTTGATTTTTTCGGATGACTGGGAGTCGCGTATTCAACAGGTTAGGAGGGTTTTTCAGGTTTTGCGGGCCAATTCTTTGTTTGAAAAGGGTTCAAAGTGTATTTTTGGGGTTCAGAAGATCTCCTTTTTGGGGTATATTTTTTCCCCTTCTTCTGTTGAGATGGATCCTGTCAAGGTTCGGGCTATTTGTGATTGGACGCAGCCTACTTCTTTGAAGAGCCTTCAGAAGTTCTTGGGCTTTGCTAATTTCTATCGTCGATTTATAACTGGGTTTTCAAGTGTTGCTAAACCTCTGACTGATTTGACTAAGAAGGGTGCTGATGTTGCCAATTGGTCCTCTGCGGCTGTGGAGGCCTTTCGGGAGCTTAAGCGCCGCTTTTCTTCCGCCCCTGTGTTGCGCCAGCCTGATGTTTCGCTCCCTTTTCAGGTCGAGGTTGATGCTTCCGAGATTGGAGCGGGGGCGGTTTTGTCGCAGAGAAGTCCCGATTGCTCAGTGATGAGACCATGTGCATTCTTCGCTCGAAAGTTTTCGCCCGCTGAGCGAAATTATGATGTCGGTAATCGGGAGCTCTTGGCTATGAAGTGGGCATTTGAGGAGTGGCGTCATTGGCTTGAGGGTGCTAGACATCAGGTGGTGGTCTTGACTGATCACAAGAATCTGATTTACCTTGAGTCTGCCAGGCGTCTGAATCCTAGACAGGCGCGCTGGTCGTTGTTTTTCTCCCGGTTTAATTTTGTGGTTTCATACTTGCCGGGTTCAAAAAATGTGAAGGCAGATGCCCTTTCTAGGAGTTTTGAGCCTGACTCCTCTGGTGATTCTGAGCCTACGGGTATCCTTAAGGATGGGGTGATTTTGTCTGCTGTCTCCCCAGACTTGCGACGTGCTTTGCAGGAGTTTCAGACTGATAGGCCTGATCGTTGTCCGCCTGGGAGACTGTTTGTTCCAGATGAGTGGACCAGTAGAGTCATCTCGGAGGTTCATTCTTCTGTGTTGGCAGGTCACCCTGGAATTTTTGGTACCAGAGATTTGGTGGCCAGGTCCTTCTGGTGGCCTTCCCTGTCTCGGGATGTGCGTGCCTTTGTACAGTCTTGTGATGTTTGTGCTCGGGCCAAGCCTTGCTGTTCTCGGGCTAGTGGATTGTTGTTGTCCTTGCCTATTCCGAAGAGGCCGTGGACGCACATCTCTATGGACTTTATTTCGGACCTCCCGGTTTCTCAGAAAATGTCCGTCATTTGGGTGGTGTGTGACCGTTTTTCTAAGATGGTTCATTTGGTACCCTTGCCCAAATTGCCTTCTTCATCTGAGTTGGTTCCTTATTTTTTCAGAATGTGGTTCGTTTACATGGTATCCCGGAAAACATCGTTTCTGACAGGGGGTCTCAATTTGTGTCTAGGTTCTGGCGAGCGTTCTGTGCCAGGATGGGCATTGATTTGTCTTTTTCGTCTGCATTCCATCCTCAGACTAATGGCCAGACGGAGCGAACTAATCAGACCTTGGAGACTTATTTGAGGTGTTTTGTGTCGGCTGATCAGGATGATTGGGTCGCCTTTTTGCCGTTGGCAGAGTTTGCCCTCAATAATCGGGCCAGTTCTGCCACTCTGGTTTCTCCTTTCTTTTGCAATTCAGGGTTTCACCCTCGTTTTTCATCTGGCCAGGTGGAATCTTCGGATTGCCCTGGAGTGGACACGGTGGTGGATAGACTGCACCGGATTTGGAGTCATGTGGTGGACAATTTGAAGTTGTCTCAGGAGAAGACTCAGCAGTTTGCTAATCGGCATCGTCGTGTGGGTCATCATCTCCGCGTTGGGGACTTGGTGTGGTTATCTTCTCGTTTTGTCCCTATGAAGGTCTCTTCTCCTAAGTTTAAACCTCGGTTCATAGGTCCTTATAAGATTTTGGAGATTCTTAATCCTGTATCTTTTCGTTTGGACCTACCAGCATCTTTCACCATTCATAATGTCTTCCATCGGTCGTTGTTGCGGAGGTACGAGGTACCGGTTGTTCCTTCTGTTGAGCCTCCTGCTCCTGTGCTGGTGGAGGGTGAGTTGGAGTATGTTGTGGAGAAGATTTTGGACTCTCGCGTTTCCAGACGGAGACTTCAATATTTGGTTAAATGGAAGGGATACGGTCAGGAGGATAATTCTTGGGTGACTGCCTCCGATGTTCATGCCTCTGATTTGGTTCGCGCCTTTCATAGGGCGCATCCAGATCGCCCTGGTGGTTCTCATGAGGGTTCGGTGCCCCCTCCTTAAGGGGGGGGGTACTGTTGTGAATTCTGTTTTTGGGCTCCCTCTGGTGGTTACTGGTGGTACTGGCTGACTCTTGTCTTGCACCTGTTTCCATCAGGAAACTGGGAGTTTCCTATTTAGTCTGGCTTCTCAGTCATTCTAGTGCCGGCAATCAATGTTACCAGAGCACCTCTGTTGCTTGCTACCTGCTCCAAGTCTGCAATTCAGCTAAGTTGGATCTTTGGCATTTTTTGTGTTTGTTTGTCCAGCATGCATTTATATTTCTCTTGCTGCTGGAAGCTCTAGTTATCTGAAATTACTACTCCTGTGTCATGAGTTGATAACGGAGTTAAAGTAATTTCAGGATGGCTGTTTAGGGTTTTGAGGTGACCGCGAAGTCCTCTTTTGTATTTTCTGCTATCTAGTCAGAGGGCCTCTCTTTGCTGAATCTATATTCATACTGCGTACGTGTTTTCCTCTTACCTAACCGTTATTATATGTGGGGGGCTACTATCACTTTTGGGGTTTCCCTGGAGGCAAGCCAGGTCTGTGTATTCCTCTACTAGGGGCAGCTAGACCTCCGGCTGGTGCGAGGTGTCTAGGGATAAAACGTAGGCACACCCCCTGGCTACTATTAGTTGCGTGTTAGGTTCAGCGTCGCGGTCATCTGAGATTCCATCATTCCTAGAGCTAGTCCGTTTTTGCCTGAGTCCCTGCCATTGGGAACCATGACAAATAACCTGGGACAACATTTCACCTTCGAGGTTAATGCATATAGGTTGCTTTTTTGGACGTGCTGACAGAAAGAGGAGAAGGGGGCCATTTGGTAACCAATACATACAGAAAGCCACGGCATCTAACTCTCTTGAGGTGGGAATCAAATCATCCGGTCCCCCTCAAGAGGTATTCCCAAAGGCCAATATCTTTGTCTACAAAGAAATTGTTCAGACCAAATGATTTTTAAGTAACAAGCTGATGACCTAACCTGGAGCGTGGTTATCCAGATAACATCCTAAAAGAGGCCTACAAAACCTCACTTGCTAGAGAGAAAGGATCTACTAACTCCAATACAAAAAAAAGTGATGATGAGGATACCATTAGGTTTATCACAAAGTATTCGAATTGAGCAAAAGATCTGAGAGAGATTATGCAACGACATTGGTCCATTTTGCATATGGACAATGACCTGATAGATGTCATCCCTACCACTCCTCATATCACATATAGAAAAGACTGCTCAATCAAGGATAGAGTTGTCCGCAGCCATTTTACCCCTCATACCTCTTCGAATGTGACATGGTTGGATAACCGGACCAAAGGGTGCTATAAATGCGGGAGCTCTAAATACTTCCGGTCCATTCTTCAAGGAAAGGAATTCAAAAGTATAGTTACAGGAAAAACATACCTCATAAATTGATTTATTAAATGTAGGATTAGAGGGATTATTTATAAAATGACATGTGAATGTAGCCTAGAATACATAGGCAAGACCAGCAGAGAACTTGAAAACAGGGTGGGTGAACACCAAGGAGATACAATCAACAAGAGGGATACCCCAGTGGCCAATCACTTTAATACGGTGCATAACGGAAATTAGAAAGCCATTAATTTTATGAGGATTGACAGAATTTACCAGTCCCAAAGAGTAGGAGACTGGCACAAGCGTATACTTCAAAGAGAAACTATGTGGATATTCCGTTTACAAACCATGAACCTTAAGGGACTTAAACAATTGACTTTCTCTTCCTTCTTGTAGATTGAGCTACTTAAAAGGGGTTGGTGCAACAGGGATAGCTGCTGTTGAGTGGGGGCGCCACTGCTCAGGTTATAGGGTGCCAACCTCCGCGATGGGTTGGGTAATGATAGATTTTTAATAGGGATAGGTGGTAGTACACCCATTTTCTATCTTTTCCTACACCTGATCCAATTGGGAGATCTTTCTTGTCCCAATTTTTACCACCCCTTTATTCTATATTTTTCAAATTAATCCTTTTTCGGTCATCAGAAAGTCCCTCTTAATGAATGTCTCCAATATGACTATTTCTAATCAGTTCCCTGTAATAGATGACCATATTTAGTAGGTTTGGATGCTCTGATAATTCATTATTATAAGGTCTAAATCCTTTGAGTGTAAAAAAGAAATTAATTTGGGTTTCAGTAAATGTCTTGTAAGGGCACTTTAAAGTTTTGCCATAACTTTTTGAGTTTATGCTTTTGTTGGATGGATTATACTGAAGTATCTATCCAGCAATCTCCTGAGGAACAAATTAAATTATGTCTGCTCCGATTATGGAGGGAGAGCTGCTTTAATGCACGTCACCGATTAATATCCAACGACCGCACCGGACGTGACGCGAGCGGTCCAGGATAGACCGACTACTTGCCAGATACAGGAAGTGACGTGAGCATTCCATGGCATAACGCTTGCATTCCAATAGCCGGAAATGATACTCCCGGCGGCCAGAAAGACACGGTAAGTAAAGGCGCGCTAGTTTATTTAAGGCAAGCAATATGATAGTTAGCACGCGACTTGCATACAGCAGGATAGATGTCACGGTTCCCCTGATGATTCAATATACGATGAAGCGCATTGGGAGACACTATTCAATATAGAAGCCACTTGGCGAAGCAATGAGCCATATACTCCGCTGAGGTTTGGACCCTTTAACTCGAATGCAGGAATCTGCATCCATTCCCTATCTTCCAGATGAGTATAACTAAGAGTTGTACATGTATGGAACTCACTATGAGGACAAACTGAATGTATGCCTTAACTGAAAGACTTCGCATGCTTTTGTTTCAAGGCCTCTAAGGAGTGAGCGAATATATGGTATTTAAGAATGGGACAAATTAATTAATAGGTCCCAGGCTGTATGTTATCTGATAAGAAGTTTGCAATAATGATACCGCCTCTAACATATGAATAACAGCCTATACTGATCTATGATATATATGGTATAAAGGGATGAATACCCTTTGAGATTGTATATACCTATGCATTTTGGATCTTTAAAGGTATAGGGTCTCTGTTTAGTTGATATGCTGCAAAATATATATTTAAAGGGAACTTGTCACCCCCAAAATCGAAGATGAGATAAGCCCCCCGGCATCAGGGGCTTATCTACAGTATTCTGTAATGCTGTAGATAAGCCCCCGATGTAACCTGAAAGAGGAGAAAAAGAGGTTATATTATACTCACCCAGGGGCGGTCCCGCTGCTGTCCGGTCCGATCCGGGACCTCCCATCTTCTTATGATGACGTCCTCTTCTTGTCTTCACGCGGCGGCTCCGCGCAGGCGGACTTTGTCTGCCCTGTTGAGGGCAGAGCAAAGTACTGCAGTGCGCAGGCGCCGGGAAAGGTCAGAAAGGCCCGGGAGTTAGGAGTCTGGATTGGATTGTGGTTTCTATACTAAATAGGTTGCTTTTCCATGATTGGTCTGCCATTATGTAGGAGGTTGATGTCCTATCAATGCATTTCTTTTTTCCTTGATATTTTCTATTGATTATACAGTATAGGATATCTATATTACATGTGATGATTATGAATTTCATTGTATATTATGTAAAAATTACACATTTTTTTTGTATTTAATTTGAGTGGGCAGTACCTTGTTGGTGATTGGTGTTCATGTGCCACCACACTATATAAGGCTGCCATTTTATGTATTCTGTATGCTTGATAAATACCAGTATTGGTCGAAATGTCGCATCAAGGCGGAGTAAAGATTGTTCTATTTTCTTTATCACCTGGACTGGATGCTGTTCCTTTTTTTTTTCTTGAATAAAATTGAAGTCAGAGCTGTGCCACCTGGGACAGGAGCAGAGGAGCTGTAATCAGCATCCTGCTCTTCTGAGAACTCTAACAGAATGCAGGCAACTTTCGGCCTGCATTCTGCTGGAGACAGCGCACGCAGGGGCCGTTGGATGGCGCGATACTGCGACATCGTGCCTTCCAGCATCCACTGCAGTACAGGAAGCAAGAGAAGACAGCAGTCGCGGTGCACAGGGAACCAGGATTAGGTGAGTATAATTTTTTTTTCTGATATTTTGTCAATGGAGGCGATAAGAAGGGCTGCCTATGGGGGAGATAAGAGGAGATGGCTATGTGGAAGATCTGAGGGGCTGGCAATGGGGGAGATAAAAGGGGCTAGTTATGGTGGAGATAAGAGGGGATGGTTATATGGGGGACAAATGAGAGGCTGGCTATGGGAGAGATAAAAGGGGCTGGCTATGGGAGAGAAGAGAGGAGCTGGCTATGGGGGACAGAGGTGCTGGACATGTGGGGCATAAGATGGGCTGGCTGTGAGGGACCTAAGTTGAACTGGTTGCGCGAGCTATCAAAGGAGAGGCTGTTGGGAACATCAAATATTAGAGACTGTGGGGGATATTTTACCTGGACTGTTGGGACATCATACAATGATATGTGGGGGGTATCATTGTATTGGGGACTGTGGTGGAAATACTGTATATTGGGGGATGTTGTGGATATCACACGGTATGGACGCCTGTGATCACCATCATATCGTTTATGGGAACAGTGTGAGAGGGGATAAAGTTTGGAGAGGACAATATGGTGGGCAGTATGAGAGCACAGAATGGATGTGGAGAGGGGTCAGCATGAAATAGTGGCATAGTATGGAGAGAGATTAGCATGGCGTGGGACACTGTGGAGATATAAAAAGTGTAAGGAAAAACTAGAGAGGGAACAGTGATGGTATAAGCCGTGGTTCATAAGGACGGAAGGTGTGGCGGTTACAGCTGATAATGGCATCCAGTGAGGTGGTTATAGGTGATAATAGCAGACAGCATGGAGGCCATATACCATAGGAGGCTTATTTATGTCGTAATATGGACAGATATTTTCAAGTAGAGGATATTTTAATAACCCTGTTACTTTTAAAGGGCAACGTGTTGGGATATACTGCAGAAGACCAGAGAAGAGGGAATATGGAGATACTAGATGTAGTTGTGAAAAGTCATCATGGCGTCTGGATAAGATGGAGACGGAAAGAAAGAAAAGAGAAGAGGTCACCCATAAGGTACCTGGATGTAAGTGTTTATTTGTTGACATTGACTTCGTCTCATCAGTACTGTGGTTCCTGTTTGGTCCGCAGTCTCATAATGACTCATAACAATGGTAAGGAGATACTGGGAGTTGCAGTGTAATAACTATAGCGGTACGCACTGGAACCCCTTGGCTTGAGACAAATAAGGCAGCAGAGCCAAAGTTCAGTGTCAAGTCTGTATTATAACACACAAAACGTAGGTGCAGCGTGAGAACACAGTTCAAATAAACACCGCAAACTGTGAAGTCAGAAGAAGCTCATGAGCTGCACTGTTGCAGGCAATGCAAATAAACATGGATGCAGCATGAGAGCAACATTTCAAATCAACATAGCAAACTAGATGAAATCAGAAGAAGTTCATAGGCAGCACTGCTGCAAATAAGTTTCATGGGCAAGGCACTCACTGGGAAATGCAGATACAAAGACAGTTCAGATCAGGGCTAGCAGTCTTAGAATCAGGCTAAGTGCACACGCTGCGGATTACTCTGCAGATTTTTCCGGACTGATTTTGGTAAATCCGCAGGTAAACCGCACGGCGGATTTCCTGCAAAATTACCACGGATTTAGCACTTTTTTTTTGCGGTTTTTGTGTGGATTCCACCTGCGGTTTTACACCTGCAGATTCCTATTATAGAGCAGGTGTAAACCGCTGCGGAATCCGCACAAAGAATTGACATGCTACGGAATAAACAACACTACATTTCCGCAAAGTTTTTCCGCAGCATGTGCACTGCCGATTTTGTTTTCCATAGGTTTACATGGTACTGTAAACACATGGAAAACTGCTGCCAATCTGCAGCGGCCAATCCGCTGCAGATCCACAGCAAAATCTGCAGCGTGTGCACATACCCTCATGGTCTGGAAACTGCAGAGTCGAGAGTCCAGAACAGTCAAATATACCGGCACTGAATATCAACAAAGTTTAGCAGAAGCGAGCCAAGCTTACGTGTCCTAACAGGTAGGCTGAAGCAGATGCAGAGAAGCACAGACACACAGTTCGTAGCAGGAGCACCACTGCAAGCTGGGAAGGTACGCTGGAAAGGCCAAGCCGGATTCACTGGAGAGGATCAGTCTTTAGGAACAATAGAGCCAAGAATTCTTAGCAGAATACACAAGCAAGGACTAGGAGGGGAACCAGGGTTATAAAGACAGGGAAGGCGGATCACATGAGCAGAAGCGAGGCAGCAGACACCATCTTGGAAAAGGGCAAAAAGCACCACAGATGAAACAGGGAATCCAGAGTCCTGACATGCAGGTTCATGAGATACAAATGTATATGGGCCTGACGTAGAAGGATTTTGCTTGTCTGTTTTAAATCACGTGATGTCATAGATCTAAAGGAAAGAATTAGCTGTGAAGAAAAGAAAATGAGCAACTGTAAGGCACACACTGCTATAATATGTTGACTGCAGGGCCGGACTGGCCATCGGGCACTTATGGCAAATGCCAGAAGGGCCGGTGCCAGGAGTGGGCCGCTGCTGCTCTTAGCAGTGCCAGGGCCGACTCCTCCCACCAGCACCGACTCACCGCCCGCCCCACATTCAACTATACCAGCATCTATGACGCCGATACAGTTGAATGCAATGATGGAGAAGAGAACATCCGCTGTCGCTCCCTCTCCCATCATTCCCCGCTCTGCCTCGCGCTGACACTGCGGGTGCGCGATGACGTCATATCATTGCATACCTGCTGTGTGGCTGGGCAGACTGCAGCTGCTGAGACCGGAGCAGGAGCAGCACAGGGCACGAGAAGAGGAGGAGAGTGTTTTTTTTTTAATATATCAGTGAGTGATAACTTTATTGTGGGGCAATTGGGGGCTGTGCTGTATTACATTCTATGGGGGGCTTTATTACATTCTATGGGGGCTGGCTGCATTACATTACTGTATTACATTCTATGGGGTTGGCTGCATTACATTCTATGGGGCCTGGTGTTAGGGTTCAATTTCCCGCCTCTGCACAGGGGGAATCTTGAGCCATCTCCGCTGCGGTCTCCTATTCTTCTGCCGCAGTGGAGCCTGCTCAGCGGAGGCGTCGGTTCCAGCGTCTCACTCAGTCTGACACTGTGCAAAGGGTTACTCCTGCCTTTCCAGCTTCTGCCATTGTAGCCAGTACTAGTCAGCGGCGAGCAGACGTCTTTGGGACTAAGTCTTACTTTTCCCCTTCTGAGCATGCCCAGGGTAAGATCTCTCATTGGAGATCAAGGGTCACATGCTCCGGTACTGCAGCAACTCCCATTGGTCCTCTAGGAAGGTCCTGAAGTTGCTCAAGTTCTGTGGCAGCCTCCCATTGGTCCTTCTGGGAAGGTCCTGTAGTTGCTGCAGCTATAAAAGGTTCGCATGACCGCACGGCCATCTGCTAACATCAATCTATGTTATGTGCTTTGCGCCAGTGTGGTCTTGTGTGTGTATGTATTCAGGGTCCCGGCTTAAATAAGCCCTAGAATACCGGCACCTCTGGTGAAGAGTTTGTGTGTGCAAAAGCCGCACCAAAAACTGCACCAAAACCATGCAAAACCCACACCAAAATCACACAAAAAAACGCACCAAAAACTGCATCAAAAAACACATCAAAACCGTGCAAAAAACACGCAAAAATGCATTAAAAACGAAGTTGCGTTTTCTGCCAGGAGATGCAGATTTTGTGCAGAAAATTCCCCTTTCACACATCAGTTTTTTGTCAGTCACAATCCATTGGCTCGACGGATCCGTCGCAGATGGTGAAAAACTGTTGCAACGGATCCGTTTTTTTGTATGGATCCGACTAGCGGATCTGGCTAATTGGATCGGAGCATGCCAAGTTAAAAAAAAAAATGGAATCCGTCACCGGATTCCGTCATTTGACGGATCCGGCGCCATAGGCTTCCATTCTAGCAAACGACAGACGGCGAGCTGTCTGTTACTTCGTCCGTTATCACAATTTTCGATGGATTCGGTGAACGACTGATGAAACGTGAGGCCATCCGTCGCAATCCATCACTAATACAAGTCTATGACAAAAAAACGGATCCGGTTGCCGGATCCGTTTTTTTCAAGATTCGACGGATTGCAAAAAACTGATGTGTGAAAGGGGCCTTACCCAATACGGTCCCCCACTCTTGCTTCTGCTCAATGGGTCTCATACAACAGTAATGGCAGTAATGCTCTGATGGCAGCCCTGAGCGCAGCTCAAACTATAATTTGTCTTTTCCTTCAAGAGTAGAGAGACAAGGAAACAAAGAAAGTTGTGATATAATCTTATGTGATAATAGGCCTCATGGTGTTATGTGAAAGAACACACGAATATATAACAAAGGTGAGTAAAGTGCAATTTATTATTGCCGATTTCTATTGTGTACATGCTTGTGTGGGTATCTAATGTCTAGGACAAAGGTGAGAACAAGTGTTAACCCCTTTACAAGCTTGGACATATCCATACGTCCAGATCGGTCGGTTCTTTGGACTGTGCGCTCTCGTTCGCTGCCAGGTGTCAGTTGATTCTGACAAATTACACCGGGGACTCAATGCCAAGAGCGGTGCCTGAACCGCTGTCAGCACTTTAACCCCCTAGATGCTGTGATCGATTTTTGATCGCAGCATTTAGAAGGCAGACAGAGGGAGAGAGCCCCCTCTGCCCTACGATCGGCACCTCTGTGACGTCATCTAACTAAATTGTGTCTGCAGGGCAGACAGCTTATAAAGCACTGCAATGCTCGTGCATTGCAATGCTTTCTAACAACGATAACACTGCAAAAAGTCAAAGTCCCATAATGGGACTAAGAATTAAAAAAAAAAAAAAAAAAGTTGTAAAAATATTTTTGACAATATAATAATTAAAAAATATATGTTGTACCCATTTTTGACAATATAATAATTTAAAAATATATGTTGTACCCATAAATAAATATTTTAATGAAAAAAAAAAACAAACTTAAAAGTACACATTCTTGGCATCGCCACTTCCAGAACAACATGACCTATAAGGATATGTGCACACGTTGCAGATTTTGTTGCAGATCCCCAGCCTTTTTGTAAGCGCGGAATTGCACAGAATCCGCAAAGTAGTGCACAATGTTAATCAACGGGAATTACAGAATTGTTGGTCACAGTGTTTTATTTTCCGCAGCATGTCAATTCTTTTTGCGATTCTGCCGTGTTTCTGTACCCATTGAATACCATTGAGTCAGTCAAATCCACAGCAAAACGCAAACTTTTTTACACCTGCGTGCCAAAAACGCTGCAGATAGGGAGGAGGAAGAGAGTGTGGGCAGAGACCATGTGTGTGTGCGGAGATGTGTGTGTCTGTCTGCGGGTCTATGTGCACCTGCGGGTCTGTGTACGCAGGCATTGTCTGATGGAATTCAGTCAGTTTTCCATTACTTACTTATATACCATTTTTTCTGACTTGGACACCCCGCCCTTCACTATGCTGTGATTTTAATTACATCATATCACACTTTGTTCCGACCTACCTATAAATATAGGCTTTACCCAAGACATTAGCCAGAGGTAAGTGGAACAAAAAAAATTTTTGGAGCGCACTTACCCAGGTAGATGAATCACCACTTTATTAGGACATTGTACAAAAAACGAACAGCAGGGAGGGATGTGAACAATTACGGACAACGGCCATTTCATGCGTCAAAGCACTTCAACGGGTCCTGGAGCTGAATGAATGCTGGGAGGACTATGTAGACCCGAATGGGTCGCAAACTCCTCCCCCCATGCAGCATATGGGTGGGGGCAACCACCATTCATCAGAATATAAAAAATACTACGCATAAAAACAACAAGTGCAATTTAAAAACAAGCTCTGTGAACATAATATAAAGCAGAAACCAATATTGACAATCAATGATGAATTATAAAAAGACCAACATGTCGATCTTTTCATTTAGACCGAACGGCCCTGCTGCGTCTGTGCGCAGGATCCATCTAGCTTCCCTGCGCAGAAGGAGGCGGTGCAGATCACCGCCCCCCTCTGGCAGGGAAACCCGTTCCAAACCAGCGAAACGCAGCACCTGAGCATTACCTGCATGGTGAGTTCTAACGTGATCTATTAACCTCGAAGCACCTTTACCTGTCTTTACGGAATTAAAGTGCTCCCTGACACGGACAAAAAGAGGCCGGATTGTCTTGCCGATGTAGAAGTTTCTGCACGGGCAAAAAAGAACGTAGACAACGTAAGTGGTTCTGCAGGATATGAAATCCCGTACCGTATGCTGTATATGGCCAACTCTGACTCTATTGCCAGTGTGGTGATACACACAAAAGTTGCACCCCCCACATTTAAAATTACCACTAGGGATGCTATCAGTCAGCCAATTACTGCGATCTGACACAAAGCGGTTACGGACCACACTATCCCTAATATTTTTGCTACGGCGACTAGCAAATAAAGGGCCTCTATCAACTATTTCCTTCAAATCACTGTCTTGGCGCAGAATCTGCCAATTCTTACGGATAGCAGCTCTAATCTGATTATCAAGCGGACCGAATTTAAAGCAAAATACAAATTTTTTCTCCTGTTTTTTTTGGGTAGAAGCCAATAAATCTGTTGCAGCAGCCCTGTTAAAGGCACCGTTGAGAACAGCATGGGGATACCCTCGTTTTCTGAATCTATCAAATAACTCCGCTGACTGCTGTGTAAACCCCGTTGGATCACTATTAATTCTCTTAACCCTGAGAAACTGACTATAGGGTAAAGAACGTTTAGTATATGAGGGATGGGCACTATCGTAATGTAGTAATGAATTTGATGCCGAAGGTTTTCGGTACACTTCTGTGCAGATACTTCTCTCTTTTATTTGTAATTTTACATCCAGAAAGACAAGGCTGGCTCCCCCAAATTGCGAGGTAAACCCCATGTTCATGGTGTTGGACGTCCCCAGGTTCCTCACGAATTCCGTGAAAGCATCCTGGTGCCCATCCCACACCATGAACATGTCATCAACATATCTATCATAGAGCTTGATATGCTTGAGAAAGGGGTTATTTGAGGAATAAATATATTCCTCTTCAAACCTGGCAAGGAAGAGGTTAGCCAGGGTACATGCGACGGGGGTACCCATAGCGGTACCCACCGTCTGTAAGTACCACTGATTGTCAAATTGAAAGGCATTGTGCTCTAGAATAAAGGAGAGACCCTCACAGATAAACTGGATAGTATCAGTCCCAGTAGGTGTATTCTCCAAAATTCTTCTGATTGTGTCAACCCCCAATTTCTGTGGAATTCTCGTATATAGACTCTCAATGTCTATAGAAGTCAGGGCATAGGTGTCGTGCCACTCAAAGTCTCTAATTATCCTCCAAAAATCCCCCGTGTCTTTTATAACATGGACGATGGAATGTCGCGCAATATGGGACGTAGCAGCCAGTCAATATAGGAGGATAACGGCTCTGTCAAGGACCCCACCCCCGACACGATGGGACGACCTGGGGGGGCTACTGCAGACTTGTGTAACTTAGGTATATGATACCAGTGGGGCTTTCTAGGAAATTCTGGTAACAACTTTTCAGCCTGTTTAAAAGAAAACACCCTTTTTTCTACATATTGTCTCAAGAGAGAGCGCAAGAGATTCTTAAATTTTGTGGTGGGGTCCCCCTTTAATTTCATATACGTTTTCTCATCTGATAGCTGCCTCAGTTTTATAATATTCCCTTGACATTAACACCACATTTCCCCCTTTGTCAGCGCCACAGATGACCGTGTCAGACCAGCCCTGTATTTCTTTTAATGCCCATTTCTCTTTCGGCTGTAGATTTTCAATGGGCCGTTCATATATTATATATTTCTCATTTGTGGACTAGCCAGAGTTAAGTGTTCACACTAGGCAGTTAGGTCAGGGACCCATCCAATCCATGAGATTACCTTGATGCTGGTGGATGGGCTCACAACTTTTGGCCAAATTTTGTGCTAAGCATCTCATGTGTTTTCTCATAAAATTTCAAAAGCCATTATGCTATTCACACTTTTCATGGATTTCACAGTGACCTTTTTAGTACAATTTAGAGCAACCTTTTTCTTTAGCACACAGGTCCTGCCTGCACACGGTGGTGCCGCCTCTGCAGGTGGACATCTTCCCACCCACTCTATAGCTGTTCACATAAAACCAACCCATGTATGCAATTTGAACTTAACCCTCAGAACAAATAGTGTGCTGAACGAAAATATTCTGGTTTCACATCACTGATGCCATTACGCGCAGTGACACATATCTCCCCTCATATCCTGTGCCAGTGACCCGGTCACTACATATATATTTTGACAGGGTCACTGGCGCCGTATGTGAAAGGAGATGTCACAAAGGTTATTATCCTGTGTTATGTGAAAGCCATAAGTTTACCTCTAGCCTGATATGTGCTGCGTATAAATCAGACATTCCCAAGGTTTGGCTTTCATGGTGAGTAGTTTAGAGATGGGAGGGACGCCTATTCACCTTATCTCCACCTCAAGGGTGTGGTTGGAGGAAGTTAAATGTTCAGTCAGTGTTTTTTTCCTGCGGTCTGTGTTTTGGAGGAAGGAAGCCTCCAGGCTGAGCTTCAGAGAGAGCAGCGGTGCATGTTTGTCACAGAAAGCGGGAGCCATACTGGGAAGGACTTTTTATTTTCATTTGTGCCGGAAAGGCTGTGTTTTGTTACTATAATAAACCACCCAGAGACTCGAAACTAAAAGAGTTCCTGCGTCTACCTCGGGGAGCAGCTAAAAGTGAACCGACCTTCCATAATGGCGTTTCACATGCGGGCAACGTTCCAGGACAGCTGTGGACAAATCATATGTCCTGGGGGAAAGGCGGCTACAGGAATGGAAGAACAGTTGGACAACATGAAGGACCTAATCAAGCACCTGATCCTGAGTCAACAGCAGCAACACCAACTGCATCGAGAGCAGCAGCGCCAAGAGCAACAATTTCATGAGCAGCAGGTACAGCAGGAGACTAAAACTCCTAATGCAGCAGATTCAACAACAGCAGAGGCAGATGGAACTCCTGGTGGGAGATGTCAGCAGCAGAGAAGCCACCCATCCCCAACATCTGACTCTTACGTCTGGAAAGCGGTAAGAAGAGCCATTCAAAAGATGACCCCAGGGGATGATATAGAGGTGTTTTTGAACGGATTGCAGAGCGGGAGAGGCTGCCCACTATCTAACTGGAGAACCCCAGAAAGCCTATTATTACTTGGCCTTACAGGATGCCTGGGAATACGCCAAGTTAAAAAATGGAGAATAACTTTTTTTGGTTGCCGCAACATTGTATTACAATGCAATAACAAGTGATCAAAAGATCGTATCTTAAAAAAATGTATCTGTACGCAAAAAAAGCCCTCCCCCAACCTGATACCATGAAAAATGGAGATGCTACGGGTATTTTATTTATTTATTTATTTTTTTTAACACAAACTTAGGTTGTTTTTTTTTTCACTGCTTAGATAAAATAAACCTTGACATGTTTGATGTCTATGAACTCATAATGACCTGGATGATCATAATGGCAAGTCAGTGTTAGCATGTAGTGCACATAGTAAAAAAGCAAAAAAAAAAATTTTGGAATTGCACTTTTTTATAATTTCACCGCACTTGAAACCTTTTCCCGTTTTCCAGTACACTATATGTTAAAATCAATGATGTTGTTCAAAAGTAAAACTTTTCCCGCAAAAAACAAGCCCTCACATAGCCATATTGATAGGGGGGGGAAAAAAAAAAAAAAAAAAAAAGTTATGGCTCTGGGAGGAAGGGGAGCAAAAAACAAATCCGATCAGGAAGGGGTTAAATAAAGCTGCCTTGTTTTTGAAACTTTCTGGCATGTTTATTTCATGGCAGTTTATTGACATATGTAGGTGCGGATTAGAAAACTCGGCATATCTGCAAGGGAAATTAACATGCTGTGTTTTTGACAAACATTTTTTAAAAACCCATCACAAGTGAGTTTACGCAGCATAGAGAAGAAGCACAGTGTGCATGAGATTTCTAGAAATACCATCCACTTTGCTGGAACTGTAAGACGCTACGGTTTTGACACATGGATAACAATTAAAGCTTATAGTGGGAACAGGGCCATAATTCCTCTTAGTAATGAGAAACAACTATTAATGTGGGCATATTTAGTACTACAGGTGATGACTAGTGATGAGCGAATATACTCGTTACTCGAGATTTCCCGAGCACGCTCGGGTGACCTCCCAGAATTTTTTAGTGCTCGGAGATTTAGTTTTCCTCCCCTCAGCTGAATGATTTACATCTCTTAGCCAGCTTGATTACATGTGGGGATTCCCTAGCAACCAGGCAACCCTTAATGTACTTATGCTGGCTAGTAGCTGTAAATCATTCTGCTGAGGCGATGAAAACTTAATCTCCGAACACTAACAAATACTCGGAGATCACCCGAGCGTGCTCGGGAAATCTCGAGTAACGAGTATATTCGCTCATCACTATTGATGACCCATAGGTCATCAATGTTACATCCCAAAATGAAAAATTCTTAAACTACAGTTGCAGGTGCCCTAATTGGAAACCAAAACAGATTAGGTTGAGGTTTTATTTAACCCCTTAACGGCGGTAGTTAAGGGTACTTAAACCACAGCGCCGGTAATTAACTGCACTGTGAAAAAAAAAACCTGTATAGCGCCCCCCGGAGTCAGATTTCCCCCCCACCGATACTTACCAGTGTCTCCCGGTGTCCCTGGGTCCTCCTGCTTCCCCCACGGCCGCTGGCGTCTTCTTCCAGTAAGAAAATGGCGGGCGCATGCGAAGGGACCGCCGAGATCTGCCAGCTGCCACCCGGCAACAATAGGAAGCTTTTTCCTATTGGTTCATTTTCGTCACTGTGATAAACCCCATCACAGTGATCAAAATGAAAAAAATGAACCTCTCTCCTTTATCTCCCCCTTAGTTAGGGATAAATAAAATAAAGAAAATATATTTATTTCCATTTTCCCATTAGGGATACAGTTGTGCGTAAAGCGAGTTGGGATAAATTTAGGGTTGGGGCTAAAGTTAAGGTTAGAGTTGGGATTAGGGGTGTGTTGAGGTTAGGGTTATGGTTAGGATTAGGGTTGTGTTGGGGTTAGGGTTTGAGTTAGAATTGGGGGGTTTACACTGTTTAGGTACATAACGCGACATGGCGCCACCATTGATTCCTGCCAATTTTGCATTCAAAAAGTCAAATGGTGCTCCCTCCCCTCTGAGCGCTGCCGTGTGCCAAAACAGTGGTTTAACCATATGGGGTATCTGCGTATTCAGGAGAAATAGCACAACAAACTTTGTGGTTCATTTTCTCTTTTTACACTTGTGAAAATAAAAAAAATATAAAAGTTGGTTCTGAAGTAAAAGGTTTGTTAAAAAAAAAAAAAAAAAAAATAATTATTCCTTCCACATTGCTTCAGTTCCTGTGAAGCATGTAAAGGGTTAATAAACTTCTTGAATGTGGTGTTGAGCACCTTGAGGGGTGCAGTTTTTAGAGTGGTGTCACTTTTGGGTATTTTCTGTCATGTACATCCCTCAAAGTGACTTTAAATGGGAGATGGTCCCTAAAAAAAAAAAAAAAGTTTTATAAATGTTGTAAAAATGAGAAATAGCTGGTCAACTTTTAACCCTTAACTTCCTAACAAAAAAAGAAATTGTGCTGATGTAAAGTAGACATATGGAAAATGTTAATTAACTTGTGTGACTTTTCTGATTTAAAATTGCATAAAAATTCAGAGTTAGAATATTTTAAATTTAAAAAAAATTGCCATATTTGTTTTTTTCATAAATAAACGCAAGTAATATCAAAGAAATTTTACCACTAACACGAAGTACAGTATGTCACGAGAAAAAAAAAAACAATCTCAGAATTTGCAGGATCCGTTAAAGCGTTCCAGAGTTATAACGTCAAAGTGACAGTGGTCAGAATTGTAAAATTTGACCTGGTCATTAAGCTGCAAATTGGCTCTGTCACTAAGGGGTTAATTAAGCACAGTAAATCAAGGTGTTAACATTCCTACATTATGCAAATTGTCTCTTCAGAGAGGACTAATACTCTAGTGCCACATATTGGAAGTAGCAATCTTACAAGTCAATGTTAACCCTTTAATGAGCCTTGTCACATGACTTAGGATAATAGCCAAAAGAGAATCTCAATTTGCAGACACTGTTTCGGGGTGCTGCCCCTCGTCAGTGCAAAGTGGAGATCTGGTTTGGCTGTGTGAGAGGCGTCCGACTGATATCCAAGAAGTATCGTTTCTCCTTGCGGAGATTCACATGCTAAGCATGCCACGATGAGGAGACTTAAAGCCGCAATGCTCCTCTGGGAAATATGCTAATTACGCAAATTGTCTCTTCAGAGATTAAGAGAACTAGAACTCTATTGCCACCTATTGGAACTAGCAATCCTACATTTGTACAACACAGATAAGACTTTCCACATATACTCTTCTCACACTCATCCCCTTAACCCCTTCATGACCCAGCCTATTTTGACATTAATGACCTGGCCGTTTTTTGCAATTCTGACCAGTGTCCCTTTATGAGGTAATAACTCAAGAACGCTTCAATGGATCCTAGCGATTCTGAGATTGCTTTTTCGTGACATATTAACCCCTTCACCCCCGGAGCTTTTTCCGTTTTTCCATTTTCGTTTTTCGCTACCCTCCTTCCCAGAGCCATAACTTTTTTATTTTTCCGTCAATTTGGCCATGTGAGGGCTTATTTTTTGCGGGACGAGTTGTACTTTTGAACGACATCATTGGTTTTAGCATGTCGTGTACTAGAAAACGGGAAAAAAATTCCAAGTGCAGTGAAATTGCAAAAAAAGTGCAATCCCACACTTGTTTTTTGCTTGCCTATTTTGCTAGGTTCACTAAATGCTAAAACTGACCTGCCATTATGATTCTCCAGGTCACTACGAGTTTATAGACACCTAACATGACTAGGTTATTTTTCACCTAAGTGGTGAAAAAAAATTCCAAACTTTGCAAAAAACAAAACAAAACAAAATTGCGCCATTTTCCGATACTCGTAGCGTCTCCATTTTTCGTGATCTGGGGTCAGGTGAGGGCTTATTTTTTGCGTGCCGAGCTGGCGTTTTTAATGATAGCATTTTGGTGTAGATACGTTCTTTTGATCGCCCGTTATTGCATTTTAATGCAATGTCGTGGCGACCAAAAAAACGTAAATCTGGCGTTTCGAATTTTTTTCTCATTACGCCATTTAGCGATCAGGTTAATGCTTTTTTTTTATTGATAGATCGGGCGATTCTGAACGCGGCGATACCAAATATGTGTAGGTTGGGTTTTTTTTTTATTGATTTATTTTGATTGGGGCGAAAGGGGGGTGATTTAAACTTTTATATTTTTTTTATTTTTTTCACATTTTTAAAAACTTTTTTTTTTTACTTTTGCCATGCTTCTATAGCCTCCATGGGAGGCTAGAAGCAGGCACAGCCCGATCGGCTCTGCTATGCAGCAGTGATCATAAGATCGCTGCTACACAGCAGATTTGCAGGTGTGCTGTGAGCGCCGACCACAGGGGGGCGCTCACAGCCACCGGCAATCAGTAACCATAGAGGTCTCAAGGACCTCTATGGTTACCTTCCTGACACATCGCCGACCCCCGATCATGTGACGGGGGTCGGCGATGCGCTCATATCCGGCCGCACGGCCGGATGCGGTAGTTAAATGCCGCTGTCTGAGTTTGACAGCGGCATTTAACTAGTTAATAGCGGCGGGTGATCGCGATTTCACCCGCCGCTATTGCGCGCACATGTCAGCTGTAAAAAACAGCTGACATGTCGCGACTTTGATGTGCGCTCACCGCCGGAGCGCACATCAAAGCGGGGGTCCCGACATGTGACGTACTATACCGTCACATGTCGGGAAGGGGTTAAGCTTCATGTTAGTGATAAATTTAGGTCGATAAATTTTGCGTTTATTTGTGAAAAAAACGGAAATTTGGCGAAAATTTAGAAAATTTTGATTCTGTTAAACCAGAGAGTTATGTGACACAAAATAGTTAATAAATAACATTTCCCACATGTCTACTTTACATCAGCACAATTTTGGAAACACATTTTTTTTTTTTTGCTAGGAAGTTATAAGGGTTAAAATTTGACCAGCGATTTCTCATTTTTACAACAAAATTTACAAAACCATTTTTTTTAGGGACCACCTCACATTTGAAGTCACTTTGAGGGGTCTATATGGCTGAAAATACCCAAAAGTGACACCATTCTAAACTGCACCCCTCAAGGTGCACAAAACCACATTCAAGAAGGTTATTAACCATTCAGGTGCTTCACAGCAGCAGAAGCAACATGGAAGGAAAAAAATGAACATTTAACTTTTTAGTCACAAAAATGAACTTTTAGCAACAATTTATTTTCCCAAGGGTAAAAGGATAAACTGGACCTCGAAAGTTGTTGTACAATTTGTCCTGAGTACGCCGATACCCCATATGTGGGGTGGAAATCACTGTTCTAGATGCATAGTGAGCACTTTCAACCCCCAGGTGCTTCACAAATTCATCTGTAAAAATGAAAAAGTACTTATTATTCACAAAAAAATTCTTTTAGCCTAAATTTTTTTGTTTTCACATGGGTAACAGGATAATATGGATCCTAAAATTTGTTGGGCAATTTCTCCTGAGTACACCGATACCTCATATGTGGGGGTAAACCACTGTTTGGGCACATGGCAAGGCTCGGAAGGGAAGGAGCGCCATTTGACTTTTTGAATGAAAAATTAGCTCCAATAGTTAGCGGTCAGCATGTCGCATTTGGAGAGCCCCTGTGTGCCTAAACATTTGAACTCCCCCACAAGTGACCCCATTTTGGAAACTAGAGCCCCCAAGGAACTAATCTAGATGTGTGGTGAGCACTTTGAACCCCCAAGTGCTTCACAGAAGTTTATAACGCAGAGCCGTGAAAATAAAAAATCATTTTTCTTTCCTCAAAAATTATTTTTTAGCCCGCAATTTTTTATTTTTACAAGGGTAGCAGGAGAAATTGGACCCCAAAAGTTGTTGTCCAGTTTGTCCTGAGTATGCCGATACCCCATATGTGGGGGTAAACCACTGTTTGGGTGCATGGCAGAGCTCGGAAGGGAAGTAGTGACTTTTTGAAATGCAGACTTTGATGGAATGGTCTGCGGGTGTCATGTTACGTTAGCAGAGCCCCTGATGTGCCTAAACAGTAGAAACCCCACACGAGTGACCCCATTTTAGAAACTGGACCCCCCAAAGGAACTTATTTAGATTTGTGGTGAGCACTTTGAACCACCAAGTGCTTTGCAGAATTTTATAACGCAGAGCCGTGAAAATAAAAAATCTTTCTTTTTTTCCCCACAAAAATAAATTTTTAGCACCCATTTTTTATTTTTCCAAGGGTAACAGGAGAAATTTTCCTTGTGGATTTACTGCGGATTTCCAGTGTTTTTTGTGCAGATTTTACCTGCAGATTCCTATTGAGGAACAGGTGTAAAACGTTGCGGAATCCGCACAAAGAATTGACATGTTGCGGAAAATACAACGCAGCGTTTCCGCACGGTATTTTCCGCACCATGGGTACAGCGGATTTGGTTTTCCATAGGTGTACATGGTACTGTAAACGTGATGGAAAGCTGCCACGAATTTGCAGCGGCCAATCCGCAGCAGCCAATCCGCTGCGGATCTGGAGCCAAATCCGCACCGTGTGCACATAGCCTAATTCTAACCCTAATTGCAACCCTAACCCTAACTCTAACCATAGCCCTAATTCTAACCCTAACCCTAGTGGAAAAATAAAATTAAATATATTTTATTAATTCATTATTTTCCCTACCTATGGGGGTGATAAGGGGGGCTTTATTTACTATTTTTTTATTGTGATCACACAGATCAAAATGTACCTGTAACGAACCTGCTGGCCAAATCGGCGTGCGCACTGCGCATGCACCCGCCATTTTGGAAGATGGGGGCGCCCATCGAAGATGCCGGATGGAACTCTCGGGACTCCAGCGGTACGGGGGGTGGGATTGGACAGCGGGGGGGGCACTAGAGGGGAGAGAAAAGCAGCGCAGGGCAGCGGAGCACCGAATGGAGGGGAGGAAAGACTGACAGCGGCGGCAGATCGCCGCTGTCAGTCGGTGGAGGGGGGGGGGGTCAGATCGCGGTCTCCAGCCATGGCCGATGATATTGCAGCATCGGCCATGGCTGGATTGTAATATTTCACCAAATTTCATAGGTGAAATATTACAAATTCCTCTATTGGCTGTTGCACTTTCAACAGCCAATCAAAGCTATCGTAGCCACGTGGGGGCAAAGCCACCCTCCCCTGGGCTAAAGTACCACTCCCCCTGTCCCTGCAGATCGGGTGAAATTGGAGTTAACCCTTTCACCCGATCTGCAGGGACACGATCCCTCCATGACGCCACATAGGCGTCACAGGTCGGATTGGCACCGACTTTCATGACACCTACGTGGCGTCACAGGTCGGGAAGGGGTTAAAAAGTGAAGTTTGGCAAAGATCTTTTTCAATAGGCCTTTTCTCCATTTTTGCATATATTGGGAGTCTCATCATAATAATTTACACTATTGCCAACAACGTTTTTATTGCTCATGAGGTTTACACTACAGGTAAATATGAAAAATCAAACATTTTAGACTTTCAATGTGCATAATGAAACCAGCAGGCAGTAAAAAACACCAACAATTTTGCATCTTTTCTGGCGAAACTGCTTTGATGAATTGGGGCTTATTTGTTGGCCCATGAAGCAGTTATGGCGTTAATACGGTTTCTATTAAACAGAGGTGTTTTCATGTATGCAGCAATCGCCGGCAGAGCCTGAAAGAAAGGGAGAAAGAAAAAAAAAAAGTTATTTTACTCACTTTATATAGGGCGATTCACTTGCTACTTTACCCAGAAAAATTGCTGTAACTTCGAAAACACAATCATACTGAAATTTTAAATGTATACACACTTGGTTCATGAGAAATGTCCATCGTTTGCATTCAACAATATGGAGCAACAGCTGCTTACATGCAAAGTAAAAAAAATAAATAAATCCACCTCCAGTGACACAAACCAATGAAGTTGTTGTAAGCAAAAAACAGGATTTTTGGTTGTTTACCATAAAATCTGTTTCTCGGAGCCTTCATTGGGGGACACAGGAAACCATGGGGTGTATGCTGCTGCCACTAGGAGGCTGACAATATGCAAATATAAAAAGTTAGCTCCTCCTCTGCAGTATACACCCCACCGACTGGAAGTAGGATATTCAGTTAGTGAGAAAGCAGTAGGAGAAGCAACGTGTAAGAGAACGAAACTCAAACGTTAACAGTATAACACAATAAACAGAGCTGTTCAACTTGGGAGGGTGCTGTGCCCCCCAATGAAGGCTCCGAGAAACAGATTTTACGGTAAGCAACCAAAAATCCTGTTTTCTCTATCGCTTCATTGGGGGACACAGAAAACCATGGGACGTCCCAAAGCAGTCCCTGGACCGGGAATAGCAGTCAACTCCAATCTAGGTTGGAGGAACTCACCACCGTCGCCTGCAAGGTCTTCCTACCTAAGCCGGCATACGCCGAAGCTAGGCATGGAAGTTTCGCAAACATGTGGAGGACCTATCATCGGTCTGAAGGGGTGCAGGGCAGAGGCCCTATATGTGCACCGCCGGGAGGTGCCCACTGCCCGGGTAGAGTGCGCCTTAAACCTGGAAAGAGGAGCTCTGCTCTGACCTGGTAATTCTAAACATTGCTGACCGGATTTAGCGGGCATACATTGACTTGGAGGTCGGAGGGCCTCTACGCCAAGCCCGTATACTGAAAAGGGGGAGGGGCAGCCTTAGCTGGATAGATGCACGTCGCCCTTACTCGGTAGTGTGATGAGAGAACGCTACGAAGGACGAGTCCGAGCAGGAAGAAAGGAAGAGAATCAAGAATGATGGACAGAGCCATGGAGAACCTCGGCAAGGTAAGGGCAGAGCACTGAACCTGTGATCCACAGAATGTACAAAACTGCTGCCACAGACTCTGGAAGTGGTTGAGAGCCTGAAGTGAAGGTATAAAATGAAAATGGACCCGCCCCTCGCAAAAATGCAGGAATGTCCGATGTCTTGAAGAAAAGCAGAACCTGGATAAAAGCTTTCATAAAATAAAGGAAAGCACATGCGGTCCCAGGAGAACAACGAGGTTTAGTCTGAGGAAGAAGAGAACTTGTCCCTCCGATGACCTTCTTAATAATTGGTTCAAGTTGGAGCCAAACTGTTGGAAACCCTCGGAAGGCAAGCTGGTGAGGGACTTCCTAGAGGATAAGTTCGCCTGCCACGCCTTAAGCAAATTGGTCCTTCGGATAGGCACGATATTGTTGGATATCCAAGCAGCACCTGCAGCGGCATCCGCGCAGATCTCTCACCTTCCTCATGATCAAGGATACCCTACAAGGTGAGATTTTGCATGGTGCCCCAGATCGATGTCGATTGACAGCCATTTTGAATTTCTTCAATTTTCTTACTATTGCACCAACAGTTGTCTCCTTCTCACTCAGTGTCTTACTTATGGTTTTGTAGCCCATTCCAGTTTTGTGCAGGTCTATGACCTTGTCCCTGACATCCTTATAAAGCTCTTTGGTCTTGCCCATGTTGTAGAGGTTAGAGTCTGACTGATTGAGTCTGTGGACAGGAATCTTTTATAAAAAGGTGACTATTAGTGATGAGCGAATACACTCGTTACTCGAGATTTCCCGAGCACGCTCAGGTGACCGAGTATTTTTTAGTGCTTAGAGATTTAGTTTTTAGCGCCGCAGCTGAATGATTTACATCTGTTAGCCATCATAAGTACATGTGGGGGTTGCCTGGTTGCCAGAGAATCCACACATACACTTATGCTGGCTAACAGGTGTAAATCATTCAGCTGCGGCAATAAAAACTAAATCTCCGAGCACTAAAAAAAAATACCCGGAGGTCACCCGATCGTGCTCAGGAAATCTCGAGTAACGAGTATATTCGCTCATCACTAGTGACTATGTAAGGCTAAGTTCACACTAGCGTTCCCAGGGTTTGCGGAGGGCTGCGTATGTCTTCCGCTAAGCCCCGCCTACTTCCGCATACGTCCTGCGTACCCATCTTTAACATTGGGTACAGAGGACATGCGGATACGTCGTTTTGACGCGCCCGCCGACCGCACGGGAACGCAATAAGTTGCGTTTTATGTGGACGGTGGGCGCGTCAAAACGACGCATCCGCATATCCTGCGTACCCAATGTTAAAGATAGGTAAGCAGAATGCATGCAGACGTATGCGGAGAAGGATTCCACCCGCGGCTGATAGGGACACATGTTCAAAACAGCTGACATGTGCCAGGAAAAACATGGGCTCAATGCTGGAGCCCACATCAAAAGGGAGGAACACGACATGCGCAGTACATGTACGGCGTATGTCGTGAAGGGGTTAAAAGCGACAAAAGACTGAATATCCACAGCAAGTCATTTTTTTTTACATTGCTATGAATCATGTTCATCCCCTGTAGTGTTTTTTAGTGTTTTCCTGATTTGTTTTATGCTGAATTCAACTGAAAGACTGTGTGCAGAAACAGTTAGGAGGTTTGAGATGACGGATCAGAAATTATATTTTTAGTCAGTGTCACCACAAAACTACAGTACAATCGCAGTAGATACAGCCAGAAACTCAAGGGACATTTCCCTTATGTTATCACACTCCTGGCAAACACATTCCAGCATTCATCCTCCATAGGTGGATTCAAACCTCAAACAGTGGCATCAAGTCTGTCTTCAAATGGGAGAAGGAAAAAAAAAAAAAAGTGAACACATGACCATCTAAGTTTTTAGACTGAAAAATGTTGCTATTGTACCTTTACCTTCTGCGGTACAATTACAAGTTGTGTGAACAGTGGATTGGACAAGTAAAAAATAATTTAAGAATACTGTGTAAAGCGGCGTGCTGTTCCTACAAATTGTTCTATGATCTCCGACTGTCACATACTTTCAAAGGAAGAAAAAATAAATGTTCCTTGCACTAAAAAGACAGACATTTGTAAACTCCATGAAGCAAATAAGATTTTGTACTTGACAAAAGTGTAAGAATTGTCCCTAGCAGAAAAAAGGATCAATGTTTGGCTGCCCGCCAGTTCTGTAATTTAGAGGCATAAATATAAAATGTACCTCAAATCTTGCATGGAAGTCCTGCAGGTTCTTGAACTTTTGCAGGCAGGTAGGATCCAATACATTGTGCTGATCCAGGACATCATACATGAGAAAGTCAACAAAAGTAATCTTTGGGATAGATGCAAATGCAGTAAATGTAAATCGTGATGTATAAATTAATCAGCAAGACAGAAGTATACACCATATAGGCATGCAATCATTTATACTACCCAAGAAATGACCTAATAGATTTACCTTGTCCCCAAGAAACCAGTGTCTTTCCCCAAAAAACTTAGAATATCTTGCCAATACAGTCGGGAGCTTTTCAAGGTATGGTCCCTTCAGCTCTTCCTGAAATATTGAAAGTCAAAGGATTATTTATACATTTTAAAATCAGCAGCCAAGCCCGTAGTCTAGGCAAAGTGATGTGTACTAAGATGCATTACTGGTTCATATTTACACCATTCATACTATAAAAGTCAGGATTTAGGCCGGGCAGGGCCGGCGTTTAGCACAGGCAGACCAGGCAGCTGCCTGGGGCCCCCGCTCCTCCAAGGGCCCCCTGCTGGTTCCATGACCACAATGGAGCTTGCTTACAATTAAAATAGCACAAGGCAGTGCTTTGCTTTGCAGAAGAGGCAGACATAAGTGCATCTGTCTCTTATCTGTTCTGCAATTGTGAGTGTTTCCTGGCGGGCGGCGGCGCTGCACTGCCTTGTCTGTGTTATCTATGTCGGCTCAGTGGCTGCAATCCCTGAGGCAGGAGCAGTCAGGCGTGTTATACTGACCTGACCTGCGTTCTGCATGTTCTCCTGTTCTTCCGCTGTGGCCGTCCATCCTCACTGTGCAGCAGGCTTCAGGTTATACTTTATACTGTGTCCTGGGCTGGCACTGCAGCTGCTGTTCAGCGGCAGGACCTTCCTATGTGACACGGTAACCTGACCACTGACGTTGTCCTGAGGCTGCACAGCATTCAGCAGCCCCTGTCAGGGACACAAAAATGCAGGAGCTGTGCTGCCACCCAGAAGACAAGTGTTCCCATATCAGAAGACACTTCACTGCTTACTGGTGAGTTTTTTTCAACTGTCTGCACTACCACACCAGTCACACAGTCTGCGCAGTCAGCAACACAACCAAAACTACAATGTAATTAACGTAAAAAAGAAATGAAAAAAAAAAGTGATATAAAAAAAATGAATGATACCTACTGTCATTTGTCAGCATCCTGCACAGGCTGCTCTGCAGTGTGCGCTGGCACGCACCAGGAGTGATGATGTCACTGATCGCTAGCCACGGGACCACTTTGTTCTGTGAGGCTATATGTGCACACTTTGCGGATTCCATTGCGGATTTTTCCGCGTGGATTCTGAAGAATCAGCAGGTAAAACCCCTGCGTTTTATCTGCAGATTCACCGCGGATTATCTGCGGATTTTATGCAGATTTTGTTTGGATTCCACCTGCGTTTTTACACCTTTGTATTCCTATTATGGAATACATGTAAAACGCTGCAGAATCCGCACAAAGAATTGACATGCTGCGGAAAATAAACCGCAGCGTTTCCGTGTGGAATTTTCCACAGCATGAGCACAGCGGATTTGGTTTTCCATAGGTTTACATAGTACTGTACATCACATGGAAAACTGCTGCGAATCCGCAGGGCCAAGTCTGCTGCAGATCCGCAGCCAAATCCACAACGTGTGCACATATCCTTATAGGGGTCGCTCACACTAGTGTATATTCTCTCATGCAAGATAATTGCGATGATTATCCTAATGACACCATATTGGGCCCCATCTCTTCTGCTCCCGGCCCCAGTGGCAGCCTGTGCAGTAACTGAACTTGCCTCTGAGACGCAGGTTCAGTTACTCTATCGCTGTTCGGGCCCGCACCATGTTTTACTCCTTGGACAGAAATTTTGTCTTTGCTATTTAGTGGCTTCTTGGGGGTTAAAGATGTTGCTACTAGTTAAAAACTCACTTCAATGCACTGAATTGACTGTAGTGTGGTTAGTGCAATGTTTCAGAATTTGGGGCCCCACTTTGAATTTTGCCTAGGGCCCCACTTTGTCTAAAACCGGCCCTGAGGCCGGGGTCAGACTACTGTATAACACGGCAAAGTGCTATGTGATAAAACATCCTATAGCACTCTGCCCAGTGTTATACTATGGGGCAGCTCAAATCTGTGATTATGTTCTCATACCGATTCCATATGAGAAAACAAGCACAGCATGCTGCAATTGTCAGCGAGGCTCTGCTCACTCGCACCCATACAAGTCTATGGAAACTTGTGAATCATCCGACTGCAATCTGATGTCATCACCGTGCTGTCCGATATATGCAGAGTCAGACCATGGAGGATTGAGAAATTACTTTCTCCATCTCCTCAGCACCTGTGCTGTGATTCGCTCATGCTAATCAGAGCACAGTAGCATGACACTCAGTTCACGCTCTTGGAGCAGGAGCCGAGGGTCATTAGCAAATCACATCCAACGCTCTCACATCGGGTGCCATACACTAGTCTGATTCCAGCGATTGGACATTTTATTTAGAAAAAGGATTTTATTTAATTTTTTTTTTTAAAGAACAGCATTGGCTCTCAGTTTAGAAAATCAGAATTTAGGAGTTTCATATAAGTGCAAATGTTAATTCATTCAGCCTTTAAAGCGAACCTGTCAGCAGATTCGGCTACTGCCTTTCAGGGCTCATCTACAGCAGACCCCCGTCTAACCTAAAAGATAACAAAATTAAGCTTTATTATACTCACCCGGGGGGGGGCACTGCAGGTCCAGGTCTGGCGCCTCCCTTCTTCTTGCGATGCCGCCCTCCTGTTGCTTCATTGCTCCCTGGCATCGTGCTCCTGCTTCTCTGCCCTGCCAGTGTGCTTCCCTGCCCTGTTGAGGGCAGAGCGAAGTACTGAAGTGCGCAGGAGCTGGGCCTCTCTGACCTTTCCCAGCACCTGCGCACTGCAGTACATTGGTCTGCCCTCAACAGGGCAGAGAAGCACACTTGCGCAGGAGAGCGATGAAGCAACAGGAGGGCGGCATCGCAAGAAGATGGGAGGCACCGGACCCGCCACACCCATCAAGCTACCCCCCCGGGAGGTGGTAGTGATTATACCATCGATTCCATAGTGCTGTACATGAGAAGGGGTTACATACAAATTACAGATATCACTTACAGTAAGCAAACTAACAAGACTGATACAGAGGGGCGAGGACCCTGCCCTTGCGAGCTTACATTCTACAGGATGGTGGGAAGGAGACAATAGGTTGAGGGTTGCAGGAGCTCCGGTGTTGGTGAAGCGGTAGCGGGGAGGAGGCAGTGGGGTCAGTGCTGTAGGCTTTCCTGAAGAAGTAGATTTTCAGGTTCCGTCTGGAGGATCCGAATGTGGTCGATAGTCGGACGTGTTGGGGCAAAGAATTCCAGAGGATGGGGGATATTCTGAAGAAGTCTTGGAGGCGGTTGGGTGAGGAGCGAATAAGTGTGGAGGAGAGAAGGTCTTGGGAGGACCAGAGATAACAGGAGGGAAGATATCGGGAGATTAGTTCAGAGATATATGGAGGGGACAGGCTATGGATGGCTTTGTAGGTCAGTGTTAGTAATTTAAACTGGATACGCTGAAGGATGCAGAGGGGGGAAGTTTAGGAGTAGCGAGGAGAGAGATGAATTAGTCAGGCAGCAGAGTTAAGGATGAATGGAGAGGTGCAAGGGTGTTAGCAGGCAGGCCACAGTAAGGGATGTTGCAGTAGTCGAGGCGGGAGATTAGGGCATGCACAAGAATTTTAGTAGATTGACAGTTGAGGAAAGAACGGATTCTGGAGATATTTTGGAGCTGGAGGCAACAGTAGGTGGAAAGAGCTTGGATGTGCGGTTTGAAGGACACGGCAGGGTCAAAGGTTACTCCGAGGCAGCGGACTTCCGGTACGGGGGAAAAGCGTGATGCGATAGATAGGTCAGGTAAGGAAGATCTATGAGATGGAGGAAAGATTATGAGTTCAGATTGGTCCACATCAAGTTTGAGGAAGTGAGAGGAGAAGGAAGATATGGCTGATAGACACTCTGGCCCAGACATCACCTCTCTGCTGTCCTGAATGCCAGAGAGGTAGATCTGAGTGTCATCAGCATAAAGGTGGTACTGGAATCCATGGGACTTTATGAGTTGTCCCAGGCCAAGTGTATAGATTGAGAAGAGTACAAGGGTCCTAAAAGAAAGCCTAGGGACTCCCAACAGAGAGGGTGGGATGAGGAGGTAGTGTGGGAGTGGGAGACGCTGAATGTGCAGTTGAAAAGGTATGAGGAGATCAAGGATAGGGCGAGGTCTTTGATGCCAAAGGAGGAGAGGATCTCTAGTAGGAGGCAGTGGTCAACTGTGTCGAAACCAGAGGACAGGTCTAGAAGGAGGAGTATAGAGTATTGTCCGTTAGCTTTGGCTGCAAGTAGGTCGTTCGTAATTTTGGTCAGGGCTGTCTCAGTTGAGTGATGGGGTGGAAACCAGATTGTAGATTGTCAAAGAGCAAGTTAGATGAGAGGTGGGAGGAAAGTTCAGCGTGGACGTGCTGCTCCAGGAGTTTGGAAGCGAATGGGAGCAGAAATATTGGGCAATAGATGGATGTAGCAGTTGGATTGATTGTTGGCTTTTTAAGGATAGGCGTTATTGTGCCATGTTTGAAAGCAGAAGGGAAAGTACCAGAAGTTAGAGATAGGTTGAAGAGGTGGGTTAGGGATGGGATAAGAGGCGGTGAGGTTGGGGAGGAGGTGGGATGGGGGTCAAGCGCACAGCTATCTTTTAGGTCAGACCGGGGCCTTAGCTACAGCATTATAGAATGCTGTAGATAAGCCCTGAAAGGCAGTGGCCTTATCTTATATTGGCGAAAACTGCTAACAGGTCCCCTGTAATGCATTTTATAGGTCATACCTGCCTGAAACAGACATTGTGTAGCAATACCCCAAGTTTATTCATGCATTGCAGGTCCTGCAAATGAGCAAGTCACCTGAATTGGGTTGCATAAATCCATGAGCTAGCTGCCCAAACAATTTCACTAACATGTATAGTGAAGACTTTAAACAGTAATCAAATAAACAATTAGTAACACTGCGGCCAAGAGAGGAAAACAACCTCACTCCCTGAGTGAATTCACTAAAACAACTAGTGACCAGTGGAATACTCCCAAAGATATGAACACCAAAAGAATAGAGTACAAGAAAGCCAAAAGAATAAAATGAAGTTAATTTTATTAGACAAATATCACAAATATAATGTACAATGAACATTATAACAAAGGGAAAAAATTGAGGAGACATGCTGGTACAGCAGAAAGGGTGGGTGACAACCAGGGTGAGCAGGATCACATATATAAAAATACAAGCACTAACATTAGCGTGCGTAATAGAAAATGCTGGTGAACAATCAAGAGATGCAAATAAACAAAGCACCAAACACCTATACCCTTAAAGGGGTAATCCTGCTTACCCATTGTAAATAAATGGTGGCGTCCATACATCCCCCTGCTGGCCCCTTTGACGTGTTTTGCGTAACAGCTTTTTCAAAAAGGGGGCACATTACGCTGTGTCTCAGTGGTTTAACCCCTTAGTGAGCCAATTTGCTGCTTAAATGACCAAGCCAATTTTTTAAATTCTGACCATTGCCACTATGTGGTTTAAACTCTACAACGCTTCAATGGATACCACTGATTCAGAGATGGTTTTAGTGACATATTGTACTTCATGTTAGTGGTAAAAAAATTTCATTATGAGTTGCGTTTATTTATGAAAAAACAGAAATAAGGCAAAATTATCCAACTTTATTTATTTTTTATGCCCTTAAATCAGAGAGTGGTCTCACACAAAATACTTAAACATTTTCCACATGTCTACTTTACATCAGCACAATTTTTGAACCCTTTTCTTTTTGTTTGGACGTTATAAGGCTGGGTTCACATAGCGTTGCAGGCGTCCGTTAGACGGACTACGTTACACCGCGGCGTAACGCAGTCCGTTAACGCCGCCATTACTTCCTATGTCGGACGCATCGCTAGCGCACGCCCACAATGGGCGTGCGCTAGCGATGTGCAGTCATTGAGTGACGGACCCTGGGACTCGGGCTGCAGCGTTTCCGGGTTTGTCACTGCTAGCGCAGATAGGGCATCTGCTAGCTCTATCTGCGCTGGCGCGATGGAATGTCGGCACTTGTGTTAACAGCAGCCCGTTAACAACAGCCCGTTCAACACATGCGTTAACGCAATGTGAACCTAGCCTAAGGGTTAAAAGTTGAACAGCGATCCCTCATTTTTCCAACAAAATTTACAAAACCTATTTTTTTTTAGGGAGCACCTCACATTTTTTGGGAGGTGGGGGGTCAATATAACAGAAAATACCCAAAAGTGACGCCATTCTAAAAACCTAATCCCTTCAGGTGCTTCACAAGAACTAAAGCAATGTGGAAGGAAATAAATAAATATGAACATTTTACTTTTTCAACCCCCCCCCCCCCCCTTCCTCACAAAAAATTAAATTTGGAACTTTTTTTCAAAAGGGTAAAATGTGTTGTGCAATTTCTCCTGAGTACGCAGATACCCCATATGTGGGGGAAAGCCACTGTTTAGTTGCACGGCGGAGCTCAGAAGGGAGGGAGCACAATTTGACTTTTTGAACGCAAAATTGGCTGGAATCAATGGTGGCGCCATGTCGTGTTTGGAGACTCCCTGATGTACCTAGACAGTGGAAACCCCCCAACCCACCCCACCCCACATCAGCCCAACTCTAACCCTAATAGAATTTTTTTTTTTTTATTTCATTATTTTTCCCCTAAGGGGGTGATAATAGGGGGTTAATTTACTTTTTTTTATTATTTTGATCACTGTGATAGTATATCACAGTGAACAAAATGAACCAATAGGAAAAATTGTCCTATTGTTGCTGGGTGGCAGATCTCGGCAGGATGTGCCCGCCATTTCCTCCCGGAAGAAGATGCCAGCAGCCTGGGTGACATCACAGAGGGAATTCCTGGACTCGAGGTACAAGGGGGAAGGGACGATCGGGGGACCCCATTTCTCTCTCTTCTGATGTGCAATCACAGAGGATAGAGAAATTAAATGGAAAAATTACTCTCTTTTTGCAGTCGTCGTTATACCGTTAACAGCAATCGCAACACCATAGTCGGTAAAATCCGACCCAAATCATGTTCTCTGGGGTCTCAGCTACCTCTGGTAGCTGAGACTCTAGAGAAATTCCGATTCTGGGTGGTGCTATACACTTTTTCCACAGTGCCGTTAAAAAGCGGCACTGTGGTTTAAGTACCCTTAATTGCCGCCGTGAAAAGGTGTATCGGCGGCCGTTAAGAGGTTAATAGAAGTGCGGCCAAGTATCCCAGCGGGATTCTTGGCCGCACTTCTATTTAAACTACTGAGACACAGCATAATGTACCCACTTTTTGAAAAAGCTGTCACACGAAACGCACATCACGGGGACGTGTGGATGCCACCATTTACAATGGGTAAGCAGGATAAACCCTTTGGGAGATGTGCTGCTCTACCTGGCCAATGGCGATACACTGCAGGAGCAATTACCTCCTGTCAGTATCACTGAGCCGCAGTGAGAGTTCACCGGAGTTAATCAGCTCCTATGCTCTCACTTACGGCATCACTGCGTGAGAACTTTCCCATGCAGTGGTGACATAAGTGCGAGCACCAGAGCTGATCAGCTGATGAACTCTGGTGAACTCACTGCGGCTCAGTGATACACTGCAGGAGCGATCACCTCCTGTCAGTGTATCACCGACGCATGGGTGAGAAGGACGTGGGACAGTCGGTATTAATGAACTACGGCAGACAGGTACACTACCGTTCAAAAGTTTAGGGTCACCCACGCAATTTTGTGCTTTCCATGAAACCTCATACTTTTCTTAATCAAATTAGTTGCCAAATGAATTGAAAATCTAGTCCAGACATTGACAAGGTTCGAAAAAAAGATTTTTATTTGAAATAATAATTTTCTCCTTCAAACTTTGCTTTAGTCAAATAATGCTCCCTTTGTAGCAGTTACAGCATTGGAGACCTTTGGCATTCTAGCAGTTAATTTGCTGAGGTAATCTGGAGAAATTTCACCCCATGCTTCCAGAAGCGCCTCCCACAAGTTGGTTTGGCTTGATGGGCACTTTTTGAGTACCATACGGTCTGGCTGCTCCCACAACAGCTCAATGTGGTTGAGATCTGGTGACTGCGCTGGCCACTCCATTACAGATAGAATACCAGCTGCCTGCTTCTTCCCTAAATAGTTCTTGCATAATCTGGAGGTGTGCTTTGGGTCATTGTCCTGTTGTAGGATGAAATTGGCTCCAATCAAGTACTATCCACAGGATATGGCATGGAGTTGCAAAATGGAGTGATGGCCTTCCTTATTCAATATCCCTTTTATCTTGTACAAATCTCCCACTTGCCCAGCACCAAAGCAACCCCAGACCATCACATTACATCCACCATGCTTGACAGATGGCGTCAGGTACTCTTCCAGCATCTTTTCAGTTCTGCATCTCACAAATGTTGTTCTGTGTGATCCAAACACCTCAAACTTGGATTCGTCTGTCCATAACACTTTTTTCCAATCTTCCTCTGTCCAGTATCTGTTTTTACCCATATTAAATCTTTTCCTTTTATTAGCCAGTCTCAGATATGACTTTTTCTTTGCCACTCTGCCCTGAAGGCCAGCATCCCAGAGTCGCCTCTTCACTGTAGACATAGACATTGGCGTTTTGCGTGCACTATTTAATGAAGCTGCCAGTTGAGGACCTGTGAGGCGTCGATTTCTCAAACTACAGACTCTAATGTACTTGTCTTGTTGCACAGTTGTGCAGCGGGGCCTCACACTTCTCTTTCTACTCTGGTTAGAGCCTGTTTGTGCTCTCCTCTGAAGAAAGTAGTGCACACCGTTGTAGGAAATCTTCAGTTTATTGGCAATTTATTGCATGGAATAGCCTTCATTTCTAAGAACAAGAAAAGACTGTCGAGTTTCACATGAAAGTTCTTTTTTTCTGGCCATTTTGAGAGTTTAATGTAACCAACAAATGTAATGCTCCAGATTCTCAACTAGCTCAAAGGAAGGTCAGGCTAAGTGTATTTGCACACGCTGCGGATTTTGCTGCGGATCCGCACCAGTTTTCCATGAGTTTACAAGTACCATGTAAACCTATGGAAAACAAAAAATCTGCAGTGCACATGCTGCAGAAAAAACAGTGCAGAAACGCAGCTTTGTTTATTCCGCAGCATGTCAATTCTTTGTGCAGATTCCGCAGCGGTTTACACCTGCTCCTCAATAGGAATCCACAGGTGTAAAACCGCAGGTGGAATCCGCACAAAAACCACGGTAATTTTGTAGTAAATCCGCAGTGCGGATTCCCTGTGGATTTACCAAAATCAGTGCGGAAAGACAGGATTTTTGGTTGCTTACCGTAAAATCTGTTTCTCGGAGCCTTCATTGGGGGACACAGGAACCATGGGGTGTATGCTGCTGCCACTAGGAGACTGACACTATGCACAAAAAAAAGTTAGCTCCTCCGCTGCAGTGTACACCCCACCGACTGGCACTATGCACTTCAGTTAGTGACAAAGAAGTAGGAGACAAAACAATAAGGTTGAAACATAACCACAAACATGAGAACTGTAAACATGAGAACAGTCAGAACACAGCAGAACAATAGAAACTGAATAACAGGGGAGGGTGCCGTGTCCCCCAATGAAGGCTCCGAGAAACAGATTTTACGGTAAGCAACCAAAATCCTGTTTTCTCTATCGCCTCTCATTGGGGGACACAGGAACCATGGGACGTACCAAAGCAGTCCCTGGGGTGGGAAAAACAGACTTCCATCAGGTCAGAGGACTCACCACTGCCGCCTGCAAGATCCTTCTGCCTAGGCTGGCGTCCGCCGAAGCGTATGGACCTTGTAAAATTTGACAAATGTGTGGATCGAAGACCAGGTTGCCGCTTCGCAAAGCTGTAGGGCGGAAGCCCTGTAGTGTACCGCCCAAGAGGCACCGACTGCCCGGGTAGAGTGAGCCTTTATCCCAGGAGGGGGCTCTCTGTTCTTGACCCGGTAAGCCTCCAAAATTGCCGTTCTGATCCAGCGAGCAATAGTCGCCTTGGAAGCCGGCAGGCCTCTACGTGTGCCATCAGGAATGATGAAAAGAGTCCGTCTTCCGGAAAACAGCCGTTCTAGCCAGGTAGATCCTCACTGCCCTGACGAGGTCCAGCTTCTTCAACGATCGCTCCAGAGGATGAGTTGGAGCTGGACAAAAGGAAGGTAGAACAATGTCCTCGTTGAGGTGGAAACCACCTTAGGAAGGAAGGAAGGCAGGCAGAGGCCTGTCTTGTCCTGGTGGATAACCAAGAAAGGAGGTCGTCAAGAAAGGCTTCTCAGGGAGGTCTCCCTGTCAGTTCTAAGGGGGGACCCCTCAGAACGTCCAGCACAAGATTTAAATCCCATGAATCCACAGGGGCCCTGTACGAAGGGACAGCATGGGCTACTCCTTGAAGGAAGGTCTTAACCTGTGGCCGAGAAGATAAAGTCTTCTGAAAAAGGATGGAGAGCGCAGAAACCTGGCCCTTTAGAGCAAGGCCCGAATCCAGTCCCGCCTGAAGTAAAGCCCAAATGGAAGGCAGGGAAAAAGGACATAGGTAAAACACGGTTGGACTCGAACCAACGGAAGTAAGCCTTCCAGGTATGATAGTTGATCCTGGAAGACGAAGGATTCCTAGCCTGGATCATAGTGAGAATCACCCGGTCCGAAAGGCCAGACGCTCTTAGAACTGCGGTCTCAACAGCCACGCCGTTAAACTGAGCGACCGAGAATTCGGGTGGCAGATCGGACCCTGAGACAGCAGATCGGGTCTGTCTGGAAGGTGCCAGGGGGCGTCCGCGAAAAGATTGACGATCTCCGCGAACCAAGATCTCCTGGGCCAATCCGGGCGATTAGAATGACCGGCACCCCTTCCGCCTTGATCTTTTTCAATGGCTTGGGAAGCAAGGGAAGGGGTGGGAACAGATAGGGGAGCATGAACTGCGACCAAGGAATGGCGAGAGCGTCAACGCCCACTGCGAGAGGGTCGCGAGACCTGGAGACGAACCGAGGAAACTTCCTTTTCATTCGGGATGCCGTGAGGTCCGCGTCCGGAGTCCCCCATCGAAGACAAATCTGATGGAAGACCTCCTGATGCATGGACCATTCCCCTGCCGCGAGACTCTCGCGGCTGAGGAAGTCGGCGGCCCAATTGTACACGCCGGGGATATGCACCGCGGATATAACCGGGACCGTTGCCTCTGCCCAGAGGAGGATCTTGGATACCTCAGCCAAGGCTCCGAGTCCCCCCCTGATGGTTGACATATGCCACCGCTGTGGCATTGTCCGTCTGTATTTGGATAGGTAGACCCCTGAGAATCCTTTCCCAGTGACGAAGGGAGAGAAAGATGGCCCGAATCTCGAGGACGTTGATCGGCAGAGCAGACTCCTGCGCCGACCAACGACCCTGAACAGTCAGGTGGCGAAACACCGCACCCCATCCGAGAAGGCTGGTGTCCGTCGTCACCACCTGCCAGTTAACTGAATGGAAGGACCTGCCCTGGGAGATGAGAGGTGACATCAGCCACCAGTTGAGTGACCGTTTAACCCGGGGAGAGAGTCGGATCGGACGATCCAGGGAGAATACAGATCTGTCCCACTGTGACAGGATGGCCTGCTGAAGAGATCGAGAGTGAAATTGGGAGAAGGGAATCGCTTCCAATGTTGCTACCATCTTCCCCAGAACCTTCATGGCCGATCGGAAGGAGGGAAAACGAGGACCCTAGAGTAAGCGTACATCCCGACGAAGAATGGACCTCTTGTCCTCGGGAAGGAAGACTTTGGTCTGACGAGTGTCGCAGAGCATGCCCAGGAAGATGAGGCACTGGGAAGGAACAAGACAGGATTTCTTCCTGTTGACAAGCCACCCGAGACGGGCTAGAGTGTCGAGGACGATGGACAGGCTCTCCTGAGCCTGAGAAAAGGACGGAGCCTTGATGAGGAGGTCGTCGAGGTACGGAAAAAGTACCACTCCCCTGACCCTCAAGATGGTTATCAGCGCCGCCATGATCTTCGTGAAAACCCTGGGAGCGGTTGCGAGACTGAACGGCAGAGCGACGAACTGAAAATGGTCCTGGAGCACCGCAAAGCGCAGGAATCGGTGATGTCCCGGGAATATCGGGACGTGGAGGTAGGCGTCGCGAATATCTATGGAACCCAGAAATTCCTGGGCCTCCATGGAAGCAATTACTGAAAGAAGGGATTCCATCCTGAAGTGTCGCAGACAAACTCTCTTGTTCAGCAATTTGAGATCCAGAATGGGACGAACTTTGCCATCTTTTTTCGGCACCACAAAAAGATTTGAATAGACTCCTATGAACCGTTCTTTTTCTGGGACGGGAACAATTACCCCGGCTTTGAGGAGAGAAGCGATGGCTGTGAAGAAACCTGGAACTAGAGCAGGGTCTCTTGGAGGTTGGGATTCGAAGAAACGATCCCGGGGTCGTGAAACGAACTCTATTTTGTATCCCGAGGATACAACTTCCCTGACCCATGCGTCCTCTACTGAGGAGATCCAGACGTCCCTGAAGAAGAGGAGATGACTGCCTAGCCTGGCAATTGGGCTGGGGTCTTGCCGTGAGTCATGCGATGTGGATCTTCCAGTCCTAGACCTGGAAGATCTACCCTGGGAGTAGCGGGAACACCAGAAAGGAGTGGGTCTAAAGGATACCGTCTTCTTCTCTTGATGTGCCTGTGGCCTCTGCTGCTGGGAAAAGGAGTTTGACGCCACGAAACGACGAAAGGGCCGAAAGGACCGAAATTGGCATCTGGGAGGGGGCGACGAGGTTTAGACTGGGGAAGAAGAGAACTTGTGCCCCCGGTAGTGTCCTTAATGATTTGGTCCAGCTTAGAACCAAAGAGATGTGAACCTTGAAAAGGCAGGCTGGTAAGGGACTTTTTAGAAGACAAATCCCCCTGCCAGGCCTTGAGCCAAACGGTCCGCTGAATGGCAACAGCATTGCTGGACTCCTGAGCCGCGGTGTCCAGGGAGGCGGAGACCAGGTATTCACCCGCATGAGAAATCTGGTTGGCAAGCTCCGCCAGCTGTCCGGGTGGAGCCCCGTCCAGAATGCCCCAACGGAGTTGTTTGCCCATTTGGATATGGATTTTGAAACCCAAGTGGAAGCAAAGGCCGGGCATAGAGTAGCTGCAGCCGCTTCAAAGGCTGACTTCGCAAAGGATTCTATGACTATCGTTAGAATCCTTTAGAGATGCTCCGCCGGACAGTGGAAGGACCGTGTTGGTGGACAGCCTGGAGAAAGGAGGGTCCACTGAGGGAGAAACAGTCCAATTGGCGGTAATTTCCAGAGAAAAAGGTTATAAAACCCAAGGCGCTTTCCCCTCTGAAAACGTCTGGTCGGATTCTCTCATTCTTTGGTCATTATCTCCTCGAATTCAGGATGAGGAGCGAAGAACTTGGAAGGTGGTTTAGACAGTCTAAACGAAACCGCCTGGTCTGCGGGTTCCGTAGAGGTATTCTTGATGCCACAGGTCTGATTTATTGCTCCAATGAGATTCTGAACCATATCCCTCATGGTAGCGATTTGGTTAGAATTCAGCTCCGAAATATCCTCCGAAGGCGCATCAGAGAATGCCTCGCCTGACTCAGGGGAGGAGGACCGGGGGGAAGCCGACTGCGGAGAAGGACCGTGTGGCAAGATGGAGAGAGAAGAGGACTCAGACCGGCATTCCAGTCTGGACTTTTTGCGGCTTATAATGGAGGGCTCGGACGGAGGCTCCTGCGGCCCGCTGGCTACTGCGGGAGTCTGCAGGGGTAATCGATCCAGCACGGACACTAGAGTTTGAGACACTCGTGTTAGATCCGCTACCGATTGTGACAGAGAGGAAGCCCAGCCTGGGGGGGGTATCACTCAAGCGGAGCGGCCGGGGGATCCTGGGCGGTGGGAACAATAGGGTTGCTAGAGGACTGACCTGAGGGAAGTTTGCAGTTACACGACAAACATGCAAAGAATTTGACTAAGGCAGAAGAATTAGAGGAAGTAAGAGGACAAGAGCGGCCTCCCTTAGAGGTAGACGTTTTGAAAGGTCCCTGAAGAAAATGCCAGAGGGTTAGGGGACAGGGGGGCAGAGGGGAGTGTCAGTCTGCAGTGAAGAGCTACTCACGGCTGAAAACGGATCCCAGGTGGCGGAAGCTGTCCGGCTTGCGGGTGGACCTCCGGGGAGAAGTAGCCCTTTAATGTGGGCTCCTGCCACAATCTAAGAAACTGCAGATGGCGACCGCTGAGAAGGACGCCAGAATGCACGCTCTGGAAGGGGCGGAGCGGCGATAGTGGCGCCAAGCAGCGGAGTAGTGGCGGAGTTGGTCGTGCACATAGGGACACTAAGATAGCGCCTGTGGGCGGAGAGTGCAGGGAAAGAGATTGTTGGGTGGGAGAAAAGCCCGCCTGATGAAACTGGAAGTGGGCGGAGTCGAGACGCCGGAAGTAGGCCCGGGCAGAAGCTGGGGCCTAAATTAGAGGCCGGCGACCGCCGGAGAGGGCCGCATCGCTCGTTCTTCAGCACAGCGGCCCTCTCCGGCGGTCGCCGGCCTCTAATTTAAGGGAAACCGCGCGGCTGCCTGCCAGACCGCCGGGCCGGACAACGGAGGAACGTGCCTGCCAGAGGAAGTAGGCAGTGGGGCTGCCTGTAGAAGCAGCCGCGCTGGAGCAGAAGACAGAGCGGCCGCCAGAATAAAAGGCAGCGCGGCTGAAAAAGTCACCGAGCCGGAAGAAGGTAGAGCGGCCCCTCAGAACAAGGAGGGGAAGCGAGGCTGCCAGCAAGGCCGCTGCCGTGCAGCGACAGTCCCTGCCTCGTGGGACCCGCCAAACAAACGGGTCAAGGTAGCCTATAACTGCAGTCCTTAGTAAAATAAAAAAGGCCCAGAGGGATCCCTCTCCTTTGATTTCCTAAGTGAGACGGGTGGGGGAAATACTCACCTCAAAACTCCCATGCCGTCCGTTACTAACCTTAGACTAAGAAAGGTGTCAGACGTCCATGGAGCTGATGATGGACGTCCTCGTCTCCTCCAACCGACAGGCTCTGGTGGGGGACGGAGCTAGGACCGGACTTCTGAGCACGCTTGTGTGCTAGGATCTTGGTCCTGCTGAGGGTTCTATGAGGATACGGGGCGGCAGTACACATAGTCCGTATTGTGGGATTACAGGTGTGACTGTTCACCCTGTATCCCTCCGGAAAACCTGAAAGAAAACGACGCGCATTGAGGTAGATAAGTGTCTAATGAAAGACCCGTATCCACCTCCTACTGACACTAAGCTAAACTGAAGTGCATAATGCCAGTCGGTGGGGTGTACACTGCAGAGGAGGAGCTAACTTTTTTGTGCATAGTGTCAGCCTCCTAGTGGCAGCAGCATTCACCCCATGGTTCCTGGGTCTCCCAATGAGAGGCGATAGAGAAAACACACACAACATGTGCACATACCCTTATAGGTTCTCTAATCAGCCAAACGGTTTTCTGCTGTGCCAACATACTTGCACAAGGGTTTTCAGGGGTATTCTAGCCATCCATTAGCTTTCTTACACAGTTAGGCTTCTTCAACCTTGCGTCGGTACGGGGCCGTCGCAAAGCGTCGGCCCGACGGACGTTGTGCAAATTCGGCACATCGTGGGCAGCGGATGCAGTTTTTCAACGCATCCGCTGCCCATTGTAAAGTCCCGGGGAGGAGGGGGCGGAGTTCCGGCTGCGCATGTGTGGTAGGAAATGGCAGACCCGACGTACGAAAAAACGTTCCCTTGAATGTTTTTTTCATGCCGACGGTCCGCCAAAACACGACGCATCCAGTGCACGACGGATGACCATCCGTCACAATCCGTCGCTAATACAAGTCTATGGGAAAATGCAGGATCCTGCAAAAAATTTTTGCAGGATCTGCATTCTCAAAAAACGACGGATTGTGACGGAAGCTGAAAAACGCAAGTGTGAAAGTAGCCTTAGCAAACGCATCGTATCATAAGAACACTGGAGTGATGGTTGTTGGAAATGGGCCTCTATACACCTATGAAGATTAGGGTGTTTCATTTTTCCGAAGTTATGATTTTCTTGTGACTTTGCTTGAATCCTTGATCTAAGTCATCTAAAAAGATCCATGTAAAAAATTTTAGCGAAATCAATTAATATTTAGAGGTTGCACACTTTGATCACTTTTATCTGAAAGTACTGAAATTCATGAAAATGTATCAACGACATCACATTAATGTGTATGTTGTGTTTCTATTATGTTTTGCGGGTAGTTTAACTGAAAAAGAGTACAAGAAAGCGAATTTGTTTACTTGAAAAGGTGCCTGGTGGTGAATTTTTGGGAGCTCGACTCCCTTCCAAGGAACACGTGCTTTTAGTTTTTATTTACCATCATAAGGAAATGAAAGAAACACTCTCGTGTGCTGCTAAATCCACAAGTATTAAACTACAGGAAGTGTGGAAGAAAGTAAGTATCCCTGTCATGACAGAGGAGAATATCCGAACTCGTATACAGAAGTTATACAAGGAATATCAACATCTGGGTCAAGAGAAATCAAGAAACATTGACAAAGTAAATATGAAGCGGCAGATTTGGAAAGGTGATCTTGTTGAGCTATTTGATGTTACTAGGCAAAATGTGATATTCATGAATAGCGTACTAGAAGACGATAAAGCATTCCTTATGTTGCAAAGAGAGGATTATATGAGTTTATCAATGAGTGGTGTAGATCAGGTTCTTGCCTCACAAATTAAAAAGAAAATAAAAACAGAAAAAAAAGGAGGCATACAAGATGAAACATAAAGAAATTGCCAAAATGAGCAAGACAGTTATAGTGGAACGCTCAATCTCATCTCCATCATCATCAATTCACGAAGATGACGAATTTTCTGCACCACTAGTGAAAAAATCTTGTGCAGGTCGTACATTAAAACCTCTTGATCACACACTCACGGCTACATGGGATCGAGAACTCCTCTCCATTCAACAAGCAAGTACTTCATTTATTGCAACTGCAAAAAGCCTTGATCACGATGTTTCATGCATTTCCATATCTACATCTACCGTTTTCTGAGCTCGGGCGATTAACAGAAGACAAATGGCTGAGAACATGGAAAAGTCACTGTTTGAAAATCCTCCACATTTAATCTTACATTGGGATAGTGAATTGTTGCCTGAGGGAGTGTCAAAGCTCTAGAAGATAGAGTTGCTGTTCTTGAAACTGGAAAAGATTTTGAGCGTTTGCTTGGTGTACCTGTGTTTTTGCTGCGGATTTGATCGACACAATGGGTGCAGAAAAACTGCAGATCAGCAAAAAAAAAAAAAAAAAAAAGTTGACATGCTGCGAAAAATAAAACGCTGCGAATAAGGACGGAAATTTCCGGATCATGTGCACAACACTTCAGGAATGTCATTTATTAACATTGCGTTTTTGGAGCATTTCTGTGTGGAAAAATGCTGGGGAAAGGCAACAAATCCACATCGTGTGCACACAGCCTTACTCTTCCAATCACATTATTCCATTATGCGCAAGCTATTGTGTACATATTGAAATTTTCATTTTTTAAATTGACATTTGGGTTAGGCATACAAATTATCAATACCTAGCCAGTCCACACTCACAAAAATCCTTAACTAAATATCAAACATTTTACTTTTCATATTGAAACTGCATGCACAGCAATTCCTTGTTCAGTATATACCGATTATCCTTATTTTACCATAGTTGCTGTGTGTTCACTCACTTTTATGCAAAAGAAGCCATATGCAAGAGCTGGACTCAGAGCCTCTGGGAAGCCAAGTCATACTTTTGACATGTTAGCAGTTTAACCCCTTTCTGACATTAGACGTACTATCAGGTCGAGGTGGGGTGGCCCCGTATGACCACCGACGGGATAGTACGTCATATATGCAATCGGCCGCACTCACGGGGGAGCGCGGCCGGGTGTCAGCTGATTATTGCAGCTGACATCCGGCACTAGGTGCCAGGAGCGGTCACGGACCGCCCCCGGCACAATAACCCCCGGCACACTGCGATCAAACATCGCGCAGGGAGGAGGCTCCCTGCGTGCTTCCCTGAGACCCCCGGAGCAACGCGATGTGATCGCGTTGCTCCGAGGGTCTCTTACCTCCTCCTCCCTGTAGCAGGCCCGGATCAAAAAAAGGCCCGCATCCGGGTCCTGCAGGGAGGTGGCTTCATAGCGCCTGCTCAGAGCAGGCGCCGGGAAGCCTCCAGGAGTGCACGTCAGATCGCTGATCTGACACAGTGCACAGCAAAGTGTCAGATCAGCGATCTTACACTATAACATGATGCCCCCCCCCCCCGGGGCAATGTTATAGTGTAAAAAAGAAAAAAAAAATTCACATGTGTAAAAAAAATAAATAAATAAAATATATATATATATATATATATATATATATATATATATATATATATATACAGTGCCTACAAGTAGTATTCAACCCCCTGCAGATTTAGCAGGTTTAATAAGATGCAAATAAGTTAGAGCCTTCAAACTTCAAACAAGAGCAGGATTTATTAACAGATGCATAAATCTTACAAACCAAAAAGTTTTGTTGCTCAGTTAAATTTTTATAAATTTTAAACATAAAAGTGTGGGTCAATTATTATTCAACCCCTAGGTTTAATATTTTGTGGAATAACCTTTGTTTGCAATTACAGCTAATAATCGTCTTTTCTAAGACCTGATCAGGCCGGCACAGGTCTCTGGAGTTATCTTGGCCCACTCCTCCATGCAGATCTTCTCCAAGTTATCTAGGTTCTTTATGTGTCTCATGTGGACTTTAATCTTGAGCTCCTTCCACAAGTTTTCAATTGGGTTAAGGTCAGGAGACTGACTAGGCCACTGCAACACCTTGATTTTTTGCCTCTTGAACCAGGCCTTGGTTTTCTTGGCTGTGTGCTTTGGGTCGTTGTCTTGTTGGAAGATGAAATGACGACCCATCTTAAGATCCTTGATGGAGGAGCGGAGGTTCTTGGCCAAAATCTCCAGGTAGGCCGTGCTATCCATTTTCCCATGGATGCGGACCAGATGGCCAGGCCCCTTGGCTGAGAAACAGCCCCACAGCATGATGCTGCCACCACCATGCTTGACTGTAGGGATGGTATTCTTGGGGTCGTATGCAGTGCCATCCAGTCTCCAAACGTCACGTGTGTGGTTGGCACCAAAGATCTCGATCTTGGTCTCATCAGACCAGAGAACCTTGAACCAGTCAGTCTCAGAGTCCTCCAAGTGATCATGAGCAAACTGTAGACGAGCCTTGACATGACGCTTTGGAAGTAAAGGTACCTTACGGGCTCGTCTGGAACGGAGACCATTGCGGTGGAGTACGTTACTTATGGTATTGACTGAAACCAATGTCCCCACTGCCATGAGATCTTCCCGGAGCTCCTTCCTTGTTGTCCTTGGGTTAGCCTTGACTCTTCGGACAAGTCTGGCCTCGGCACAGGAGGAAACTTTCAAAGGCTGTCCAGGCCGTGGAAGGCTAACAGTAGTTCCATAAGCCTTCCACTTCCGGATGATGCTCCCAACAGTGGAGACAGGTAGGTCCAACTCCTTGGAAAGGGTTTTGTACCCCTTGCCAGCCTTGTGACCCTCCACGATCTTGTCTCTGATGGCCTTGGAATGCTCCTTTGTCTTTCCCATGTTGACCATGTATGAGTGCTGTTAACAAGTTTGGGGAGGGTCTTAAATAGTCAGAAAAGGCTGGAAAAAGAGATAATTAATCCAAACATGTGAAGCTCATTGTTCTTTGTGCCTGAACTACTTCTTAATACTTTAGGGGAACTAAACAGAATTCTGGTGGGTTGAGGGGTTGAATAATAAATGACCCTCTGAAAAGACTTTTCACAATTTAAAAAAAAAATAAACAAAGAAATAACATTCTTTTTTGCTGCAGTGCATTTCACACTTCCAGGCTGATTTACAGTCCAAATGTCCCAATGCCAAGTTATTTCCAAATGTGTAAACCTGCTAAATCTGCAGGGGGTTGAATACTACTTGTAGGCACTGTATATACTGTTCCTATAAATGCATTTCTTTATCCAAATTAAAATAAAAAAACAATAAAAGTACACATATTTAGTATCGCCGCGTCCGTAACTACCCGACCTATAAAACTCTCCCACTAGTTAACCCCTTCAGTGAACACCGTAAAAAAAAAACAAAACAAAAAAAACACGAGGCAAAGAACAACGCTTTACTATCATACCGCCAAACAAAAAGTGGAATAACACGAGATCAAAAAGACGGATATAAAAAACCATGGTACCGCTGAAAACGTCATCTTGTCCCGCAAAAAACAAGCCGCCATACAACGTAAAAGAAAAAAGTTATCGTCCACAGAATAAAGCGATGCAAAAATAATTATTTTTTCTATAAAGTAGTTTTTATCATATAAAAGCGCCAAAACATAAAAAATGATATAAATGAGGTATCGCTGTAATCATACTGACCCGAAGAATAAAACTGCTTTATACATTTTACCAAACGCAGAACGGTATAAACGCCTCCCCCAAAAGAAATTCATGAATAGCTGGTCTTTGGTCATTCTGCCTCACAAAAAAATCGGAATAAAAAGCGATCAAAAAATGTCACGTGCCCGAAAATGTTACCAATAAAAACGTCAACTCGTCCCGCAAAAAACAAGACCTCACATGACTCTGGACAAAAATATGGAAAAATTATAGCTCTCAAAATGTGGTAACGCAAAAAATATTTTTTGCAATAAAAAGCGTCTTTCAGTGTGTGACGGCTGCCAGTCATAAAAATCCGCTAAAAAACCCTCTATAAAAGTAAATCAAAACCCCCTTCATCACCCCCTTAGTGAAAAATGAAAAAATTAAAAAAAAATGTATTTATTTCCATTTTTCCATTAGGGTTAGAGCTAGGGTTAGGGCTACAGTAATGGTTGGGGCTAGGGTTAAGGCTACAGTTAGGGTTGGGGCTAAAGTTAGGGTTAGGATTACATTTACGGTTGGGAATAGGGTTGGGGTTAGGGGTGTGTCAGGGTTAGGGGTGTGGTTAGGGTTACTGTTGGGATTAGGGTTAGGGATGTGTTTGGATTAGGGTTTCAGTTATAATTGGGGGGGTTTCCATTGTTTAGGCACATCAGGGGCTCTCCAAACGCGACATGGCGTCCGATCTCAATTCCAGCCAATTCTGCGCTGAAAAAGTAAAACAGGGCTCCTTCTCTTCTGAGCTCTCCCGTGCGCCCAAACAGGGGTTTACCCCAACATATGGGGTATCAGCGTACTCAGGACACATTGGATAACAACTTTTGGGGTCCAATTTCTCCTGTTACCCTTGGGAAAATACAAAACTGAGGGCTAAAAAATAATTTTTGTGGAAAAAAATTTTTTTTTATTTTCACGGCTCTGCGTTATAAACTGTAGTGAAACACTTGGGGGTTCAAAGCTCTCATAATACATCTAGATGAGTTCCTTAGGGGGTCTACTTTCCAAAATGGTGTCACTTGTGGGGGGTTTCAATGTTTAGGCACATCAGGGGCTCTCCAAACGCAACATGGCGTCCCATCTCAATTCCTGTCAAATTTGCTTTTAAAAGTCAAACGGTGCTCCATCCCTTCCGAGCTCTCCCATGCGCCCAAACAGTGGTTTACCCCCACATATGGGGTATCAGCGTGCTCAGGACAAATTGTACAACAACTTTTGGGATTCATTTTCTCCTGTTACCCTTGGTAAAATAAAACAAATTGGAGCTGAAGTAAATTTTTTGTGAAAAAAGTTAAATGTTCATTTTTATTTACACATTCCAATAATTCCTGTGAAACACCTAAAGGGTTAACAAACTTCTTGAATGTGGTTTTGAGCACCTTGAGGGGTGCAGTTTTTAGAATGGTGTCACACTTGGTTATTTTCTTTCATATAGACCCCTTCAAAATTACTTCAAATGAGATGTGGTCCCTAAAAAAAAAAAAAAAAGGTGTTGTAAAAATGAGAAATTGCTGGTCAACTTTTAACCCTTATAACTCCCTAACAAAAAAAAAATTTTGGTTCCAAAATTGTGGTGATGTAAAGTAGACATGTGGGAAATGTTACTTATTAAGTATTTTCTGTGACATATCTCTGTGATTTAATTGCATAAAAATTCAAAGTCGGAAAATTGCGAAATTTTCAAAATGTTCGCCAAATTTCCGTTTTTTTTTCACAAATAAACGCTGGTAATATCAAAGAAATTTTACCACTATCATGAAGTACAATATGTCACGAGAAAACAATGTCAGAATCACCGGGATCCATTGAAGCATTCCAGAGTTATAACCTCATAAAGGAAAAGTGGTCAGAATTGTAAAAATTGGCCTGGTCATTAACGTGCAAACCACCCTTGGGGGAAAGGGGTTAAGGCCAGACTATTTTTTTGCATGGGTGCTCCAAGCAGCCAATTCCTGATTGTAGGTTGGCTGCATCGGTATTATTTGCACCTGTGTTGTTTGCTATCTTTACTTGGGCCTGGTGCACCCTGGGTAGTGCAATTGTTGGAGGCCTTGAACAGGTAAGCATGCCTGTGTTCTGGTGTTTTTTTTGTTAAGGCCAGGTTCACATTGCGTTAAAGCAGCCCTTCAACGCATAGCGTTGACGGGCTGCGTTAACTCTATAGCATACATGCCATCGCGTTATGCTATACCGCTAGCGCAGATGATTCATCTGTGCTAGCGGTGACGGAGCCTCAGAGGCTGCAGCCCAAATCCGAGGGTCCGTCACTGAATGACGGCACATAGCTAGCACATGCCGATTATGGCATGCGTTGGCGATGCGCCTGACAATAGGGGTTAATGGCAGCGTTAACAGACTGCCATAACACATTGTGAACCCAGCCTAAGATTTCACAGACTAGGACTCCATTCCTTTACACTATCCAAAAAACCCAACACAAGATTCCACTGGCGGTTTTACTTACAAACTTGGGGTTGTACGAAATAGCAATAAGCCGCATCCGAAAATCCATGGCTTCATTTTCTAGCATTGACTCAATGTTCTTTTCACTCTCGGAATTAGCACCTGCAAGACACAGTAATCACAGATGGCTCCTACTGTGCTCAAGTGAAAGTTAATTTTATTTTTATGGTGCCAACAAATTCCACAGCACTTTACAATTTAGAGGGGACATGTAGAGACAAAGACATCACAAAGTAACACATAGCTTTTACAGTTGCACAAGATACAATCTGTTATGAAATAGGGGGAACACAATAGGTAAAAAGTGCTTGTCATGTATTGTCCAATCATCGTTCTAAATAGGATTTTTGAAATAAGCTGCATGAGCAGTCAGCCAGTATCTGCCCAAGTACAGTTACCAAGTGATATTGGGTATATGGAAGATGTGGAGACAGATGAGTAGGTTGGACCAGATTCTGAAGAAAATTTAGAAAGAAGGAAAAAGGAAAGCATTAAAAATTAGTGAAGTGAGGTGATCGGCTTGTCTAGAGATGCTTTTTTAAAAGCATGCTTAAAAAAATCTGGGGGCTAGGAAGTAGTCTGATCACCTGGAGTAGTGCATTCCAGAAAATTGGTGCAGCACAAGAGAAGTCTTTGAGACGTAGGTGCGAGGTTCGGTTTATGAAGGATGTTAGATCAGTTGCAGAACTGAGTGCACAGGTAGGGTGATAGTTGAAGGAGAAGATATAAGGTGGGGCATAACTGTGGAGGGCTTTGTGGGCAAGAGTGCAAAGTTTATATTGTGTTCTGTAGCGAATTGGAATCCAGTCTAAAAGGCATTGATGTAGCAGCTGGATAGAAATGCCGTATGATTCTGGCTGCCACATTCAGGACAGATTGGAGAGGATAAAGTTTCGTTAGAGGGGAATATAGGTACGGTAGGTTTTTAGAAGAGGGAGGGGTATTACAAGTTCAGTTTTAGTAAAAAATTGGACATGATGTTAGAGATGGCGGAAAGACAATCCCCGTATTTTGAAATATCTTCAGGAGTATGTGTATAATTGGGAGTTGACGTTATCACTGAAAGGCACCCCACATGGAGCTATCCATTATCGCATGTGACACAAGATATCAATTTATCCGGCCTCCTGATGAGCCTTTACAGGCGAAATGCGTTGAGGCGTGCACGATAAAGGGCGATGGACACAGCACAGTGGCACAGATGAGTATCTATGGCTTCAATTTGCACCTGCATATAGGAGGCTATTTATGCTACTGAGGCTGCATATGTGGACCGGATCGTCATAGGGGAGCACATGACTGGTGTGTTAGCCCATATAAGTAATTGAGTCTATGAGAAAGTGTTCGGTCCAATAGGAAGAAATCATTATCCAGTCTTTGCATTATACATATCGCCATATGTGCTCAGTCATAAATTGTTTCTTTTGGGGATCTAGGTCTTCCCTAGCTTAGCAGTACATTGTATTGTGGTACAGGATCCTCTAGTGTGTGGGTAGAGGCTACCACTAGTGGCTGTAGGGCATATTAGGGCCCATAGGGTGAGCCATCGTGGAGCGGGGGCGCCATAACGTTCCCCCCTAGGGCGTCTACCTCCGCAGCTAGGCAGGGGCATATATAGGTGCCTTAGCTAGGGCGACATAATATTTTCCCATTAGTTTCATTTAGTTTTGGTTTGAGCACATTTTGTTTTTTGTTGGTTTTTGTTGTATTTGTCACTATAGGTGGGTTTAGGTGCCTTGCTTTTAATTAATAAATATGTGGTTTTAATAATGAGGATTTTCATATGATTGTGATGTAATACACCTCGCGCCAGTTTTGTATCTCTTTGAGATTAGTATTGAGGCACCCCACATGCCAATATTATGCCATCAATTAAACAAAAATCTCTTACTGGTGGACAAACAATATACAGTATATAAAATATAACTTTTAATGTCTATCCACGTTTCGTCCTGATAGATAGATTAGATAGATAGATAGATAGATAGATAGATAGATAGATAGATAGATAGATAGATAGAGACTGGTATATAGTGAAAAAGGATGGATAGTGGATATTCAAAAGGAATTTTCAGTATAGAATGTCTCCCACATCACATTCCCACTTAAGGGGAATCGTCCTTAAATCACGAAAACGAGGGATAGGTATTGATTATAATTGCAATAAACCCTTAATTCACAAAAAGTAATCTTAAATAAATTTTATTGAGAAGTTTAAACATAGAACAATAAAAACATGTACCATAATAAGTGAAATTATGTGATAAATCCGTAAGTACATCCAAATGACCAAAGATCACGGAACAGGGCACTGCTGAGTATACAAAAATGTCTGCACAAGAGGTGTAACTATAGTATCACCATCAGGTCTGGCCGTGTATGAATAGGCTATGGTGCTTCAGCAAGATTAAAGCCAGTGCATTCCCTGCCCGTAATATTACCACCTGCCCATCAACAGCCAGACTCCAGTGTATCTAATAAATAAGTTAAATGAAATTACCCATATCAATGCAGCAGGTCCCGTTCCGGTCCCGGTAATCAACCCCAACGCGCGTTTCGCGTCTGGTAAATCCCGCTTATTTAAGATTACTTTTTGGTAATTTATGACTCACAGTTCTCCTTAGCTATACTATCATTATTTGAGTCGCCATTTGGATGTTTTTGCTGATTTATACTGATGTTCTGTTGGTATAAACCCTTAATTCAGTAGCCCCTTAATGTCTCTTTCATTAAGTCTATCACTATACGGCTGGTTTCACACGTCAGTGGCTCCGGTACGTGAGGTGACAGTTTCCTCCCGTACCGGAGACACTGACACACGTAGACCCATAAAAATCAATGCATCTGTTCAGATGTCATTGATTTTTTGCGGACCGTGTCTCCGTGTGCCAAACACGGAGACATGTCAGTGTTCGTGGGAGCGCACGTTTTACACGGACCCAATAGAGTCAATGGGTCCGCGTAAAACACGGACCTCACACGGACATTCTCCGTCTGGGGTCCGTGTGCGTGCAGGAGACAGCGCTACAGTAAGCGCTGTCCCCCCCACATGGTGCTGAAGCCGGTATTCATATCTTCTCTCCAGCAGTGTTTGCTATAGAGAAAATATGAAGAATAGTGTTAAAAATAAAGATCCATGTGTCCGCCGCCCCCCCACCCCCTGTGCGCCCCCCCGCTGGTCAGAAAATACTTACCCGCTCCCTCGCTCCTTCCTGGTCTGGCCGCGCCTCCTACTGTATGCGGTCACGTGGGGCCGATCATTTACAATCATGAATAGTCGGCTCCGCCCCTATGGGAGGTGGAGCCACATATTCATGACTGTAAATGATCGGGCCCACGTAACCGCATGCAGGAGAAGCCGCGGCCAGACCAGGAAGGAGCGAGGGAGCGGGTAAGTATTTTCTGACCAGCGGGGGGGCGCACAGGGGGTGGGGGGGCGGCGGACACCTAAATCTTTATTTTTAACACTATTCTTCATATTTTCTCTGCAGCAAACGCTACTGCAGAGAGGATATGAATCGCAGCTTCAGCAGCTTCAGCAGCTTCAGCAGCTTCAGCACCATGCAGAGTGGGTACCACACGCTCCGTGTGGTACCCACTCGCCATACGGGCGGCACACGTGTGCCGCTCGTATGGCCTCCGTGAGTTCCCAGGCACACGGACACGGATAACTCCGGTACCGATTTATTCCGGTACCGGAATTATCTGGACGTGTGGGACAGCCCTACCAAAGTGCTCGATTTATTGCACATTGCCCTCATATCCATACACACACACAAACACAATCATTGTGTATATGTTAACTATATGCACTGTAGAGCACCATATACCATATACCAGCGTCAGTAGAATAGACTAATAACGGGCTCTAAACACACAGTTAATTCCTTTTGAATATCCATTATCCATCGTTTTTACTATATACCAGTGTCTTTTCACATATTTGGTATCCACTATAAAATCTATGCCTGATTATTATCAGGACGAAATGTGGATAGTCTGTACACAAAACATGGTGGTCAATTAGCCATTTTATATTATCATTAAATGTTATTTAATTGGGAGTTATCAGCATAGAGAAGATACTGGAAACCAAATCTGTTAGTGGCTTGTCCAATAGGTGCGGTGTAGAGAGAAGAGGACTGAACCCTGAGGAACCCCAACAAAAAGGGGAAGGGGGGGGGGAGAAGTGCCAGCAAAAGATACAGTGAAGAGTAACAGTGGAGAACGGAGTCTGAGGGCGATAAGAGGGGAACATAGTGAAGAAAAGCTGGAGATCCAGTGCGTTATGTGTGACAGTTGATAAGATGCACCTGAATAGAAAATGCTCAGCTAGTGTTTTTATCACTGTTGTGCGTTTTTAAATAATAAAATTTAATAACGTTCTTCCCCTAAACAGGGAGAAAAGAAAAACCCACAAGCAAAAGATATTGAGCAAAACCAGGAACTCTGAACTTTTGCTTTTTGTTTCAAGATGTTTTAGTCTACATTTAATAAACTAGAAGTCCATACTCACACAATCCATGTTTGCGGGCAATGTAGCGCATAATAGTGTTACTCTGTGTCAGCTTAATGTCTCCATCAAAAAGGTAAGGCAGCTGCGTAATACAAAATTGGTATTAAAGCCAGCAAGGATGTAAAATACAAAATTTCTGTTACTATTCCCATGAAATAAATCCCCAATTACCAAGTTGCACTTAGAAATAATGATATTCCTTCCATAAGTTCACATACATTTGGAAAGTCCAAGCCCAGATTATCCTTCTCATCAAGCCATTGACTCTTGTCATAGTCTGGGGAAAACAGAGTATTAGCTTCAAAACAGAGACCAAAGTAGGTGGTAGATATATTGCATAAACCATGTAAGGCCAGACTATGCTTGTATCACAGCCATGTGGTCATAAAAAAAAAAAAACAACAAAAAAAAACTGTTTATACAAAAAGTGCATTCAGCCGACCAGGAATATCTGCTATAAAATCTAATGCAAGTGAATAAACCCCAATGGTGCAAACTTCAGTTTTTCAGACAAGTCCTGTCGGTAAAACCAAAAATCACAAAATAAAAGGCCAACAGCCAAAGGAAACTGCGATGTCTAAGTGGTTTCATAGAAAGAAGTACTGTAGTTCAATCTGCTTCAACAGTAGGATCTCAGTAGATCACTGGGAGCTATGGAGATTCAGTGCCAGACCGAGGCCCAAGAACATGACGTGTACATGTGTCCATTAGGCCCTTTGCACATTAAAAAGCACTCTTAAAAGGCTATGTTTGCACATTGGGATTTTGCTGCGTTTTTCTCTGCAGGCAAAGCCTGCTCTCTTGGCAGTAAAGAAGCTGTGGTTTTGGCTGCGTTTTGCAGAATCCCAAAGTTCAGCTTTCCTTCCACCGCAGAAGCAGGGCCATGGAGTCAGTAAGCCAAACCACCGACTCCAGCTCCTCAATTTCCTTGACTTCCGACTCAGACTCCACAGCACTCCCTCACTAATGAGCATGTACATAAAGTGCAGCACAGATTCATCTACTAAACACTTAGATCAGGAACAGAACATTTCATAACTTACCCAAATTAAAAAAAAAAATAAGTTCAGCACACACAGCATTGAATGAATAATATAATATACACACATATATACACACACACATACACACTTTTTTTCTTTTTTTAAAATATATAAATAGTCAGAGTTGGGCAATTTTATGCCGACTCCACAGCCCTGCACAGAAGCATGAACAATGCAAGGTTTGAAGTCACCAACGATATACATGAAACCATAACACAATTTTAGAAAAAAAATAGCAATTTGATAAAATTATTTAGTGGGGGAATAAAAATAAATAAAAAAGTGAGACTATTCTAAACAAAAAAAAGAATGCATAATTAGAAATTTAACAGGGTGGGAGTTGAATTGCTCAAAAATAAATAACCAAAGACCTTAGCAGAGCACTGACTTTGTAGGACACCGTTTACTTTACACACATCACTAATTTAATTAAACTGAACTAATCCTAATCGCTATTCTCAGGCGAGGACACCAAGATATTATGATTTAAACGTGTGCGAGGGAGGGACAAAAAAAAAAAAAAGATATAAAAATAAATGCGTTTCACAGACTGCTGTACCTGTGTTCTTAAACTAAACGTAGCAAAACATGATACCTGTGTTTTAGCACTTACTCATTGCTTTCTATGGGGGGGGGGACACACATGCCACTGAACGAGCACAGGATCAAATTGGCACGAATGCAATCATATTCTTAATTGGAGCGCCTTAATATTTTAAATTGCAAGCGTGTGAGAACCCCAATAATGCTGCCCACAATTACCGGGGCAGGAATTAAGGAGGGTCGTGGGAATTGCTGGACTACGTCAGACCTGCGTGGGGAACTTTTCTCAAATTGTTGAGTGAGAGACAGTATCTCGTTTTTATATGTATGCGGTCCTCATACACGTTAGCACGGTGTGTAATGAGACATGGCATATGTTTTGACTATACAAAACCCCATAAGTGGGAATGTGTAAATCTGTCAAACAAATAATTAATTGAAGAAATGTAAAGCAAGTTATTTTCAATGGTATGAAATATTAAAAAAAAAAAAGTTGATCCTGATTTCAATCCTTTTTTTTCAGGACAAAAACCGCAGCTCTTGGCAGAAAACGCAGGTGCGTTTTTGGTGCGTTTTGATGCGTTTTTGATGCGTTTTTTGATGCGGTTTTTAGTGCGGTTTTTTATGCAGTTTCCTCTGCAGATTGTCTGTGTTTGACACAAATAAAGCTTTAACTGCAGTGGGGGAAAAAAAAAAAAGAAATGATGTAATTTCCTTGTCCAACCCTTTTCTTCTTCCATCCTCCATTTTGGGACTAAACACCAAAATGAGTGGACGTGTTTTGAATGACAGCGCTCCGCAGATTGCTGAGCGTAGGCCAGATCACAGCCCGCGGATCCAGCTCTATCCAGCTATGCGTCATGCGCCCCTATATTTAACATGGGGGCGCATGGACATGCGTCGCACTTGCGTTTTGCGCCGCATGCGTCACTGCAGCGCACGCATCCGGGCGCAGAGGACGCAGCAAGTTGCATTTTTGCTGCGTCCAAAATCAATCAAAAAAAGGACGCATGCGGCGCAAAACGCAGCGTTGTGCATGCGTTTTGCTGCGTTTTTGTTTGCGTTGTGTGTTGCGGCGCCGACGCTGCGGCGCACAACGCAAATGTGAACATAGCCTAAGTGCCACGTATTTAAGTGCCACGCATCACGTATTTAAGTGCCACGTATTTCAGTGCCACGTATTTCAGTGCCACGTATTTCAGTGCCACGTATCACGTATTTAAGTGCCACGTATTTCAGTGCCACGTATTTAAGTGCCACGTATTTCAGTGCCACGTATTTCAGTGCCACGTATTTCAGTGCCACGTGCCACGTATTTAAGTGCCACGTATTTCAGTACCACGTATTTCAGTGCCACGTATTTCAGTGCCACGTATTTCAGTGCCACGTATTTCAGTGCCACGTATTTCAGTGCCACGTATTTCAGTGCCACGTATTTCAGTGCCACGTATCACGTATTTAAGTGCCACGTATTTCAGTGCCACGTATTTCAGTGCCACGTATTTCAGTGCCACGTATTTCAGTGCCACGTATTTCAGTGCCACGTGCCACGTATTTAAGTGCCACGTATTTCAGTACCACGTATTTCAGTGCCACGTATTTCAGTGCCACGTATTTCAGTGCCACGTGCCACGTATTTCAGTGCCACGTATTTCAGTGCCACGTATTTAAGTGCCACGTATTTCAGTGCCACGTATTTCAGTGCCACGTATTTAAGTGCCACGTATTTCAGTACCACGTATTTCAGTGCCACGTATTTCAGTGCCACGTATTTCAGTGCCACGTATTTCAGTGCCACGTGCCACGTATTTAAGTACCACGTATTTCAGTGCCACGTATTTCAGTGCCACGTGCCACGTATTTCAGTGCCACGTGCCACGTATTTCAGTGCCACGTGCCACGTATTTAAGTGACACGTATCACATATTTAAGTGACACGTATCACGTATAAGTGCCACGTGTCACGTATTTAATTGCCACGTATTTAAGTGCCACGTATCCCACGAAGATTTTCCATGGAGAACAGACACATCCAGAGACATGTCTGCTCTCCACAGCTGCAGCAACACCCTGACAGGAGCCATAGTTCCTGTCGGTGCGTCACTGCGCATGCGCGAGCGAGTTTACCGGCGGTCATTGACCCCGGCACTCTCGCTTAACGGCAGTGCTGCGTGGGAAAGTTCAACGCAGCTGTACTGCCGTTAACCGAGACGCCGGAGTCATTGAACTCCGGGACAGTACGCGATACACTGCTAGGAGCTTCGCTCCTGGCAGTGTATCGCCGGAGAGCAGCCGATCGGCGTGGGACACTCGTTTTATGGATTCTGCGGACAGGGAGTATGAATTTGATTTTTTATTTTGTGATTTTTTCCTGGAGGATCGAGGGCTTCGCCTACAAGTGTGCTGTTGGTGAGTATATACTCTGTGTTATATGTTGTATGTACTGTACTGTGTGTCATGTATGTGTATTGTGTGTAGGTGTTTTGTGTAACTTTACAATTGTGCTAAGTCGCCGGACACAGGGACAACTCTCCCATCCTAATACCGGATGGGAGTAGTAGTCCCATACGGCGACTTAGCACAATGGTGGCACTAGCGTCGCATGGGGACACACACACACGCACACACACACGCACAGACACACACACAGACACACACACATACCAAATCAATCAAACGGCCGACACGATCCCCATGCGACGGTATGCCTCCATGTCTCTCCGCCCAAGCACTTCCGCCCACGCACTTCCGGCCGCTTCCCCGCACTTCCGGCTGCAGCGGTTCTGCACCACAAACCGCAATAAAACCCGCAGATATATTTTTGATCTGCGGGTTTTACTGCGGGTTTGACCTCACAATGGAGGTCTATGGGTGCAGAACCGCTGCAGTTTCGGGCAAAGAAGTGACATGCTCCTTCTTTTTTCCCGCACCGATTCATCGCGGCTTTTTAAGGGAAATTCAGGACCGTGTGCACAGTGGTTCCTGTTTTCCATAGGGGTACATTGTAATGTACCCTGCATGGAAAACAGCCGCGGAACCGCAGCGGCAAAACCGCTGCGGTTCTGCAGTAAAAAACGCACTGTGTGAACATGGCCTTATAGAGTGACTAAGGAAGCTGCTGCTGTCATTTTTCGTGATAGTGTAGTGGAAGCTCACATTGTGACTGCAGTAATAGTGGGCTCACTGGGCTGTATCTTCTCGCATGTATCTGCTGTCACTCCTCACCTTCAGAGTGTCTGCAAATGTTGGGGATCACTGCTGTCTCCAACAAAATGGAACTGCACAATGTGTATAACTTGTGTTTTGTTTTTTCCATTTAACTCCTTAGTGACTGAGCTAACTTTGTCCAGGCCAATTTTTTTTCCCCCCTCATCTGACCATTGTCACTTTGAGGGAATTTTCAAACTTTAATTTTTTACGCCCTTAAATAAAATTATACCACACAAAATTAGAAACATTTGCCTCATGTCTACTTTACATCTGCATCATTTTTTAAACATTTTTTTCTTATGAAGTTATAAGGGTTCAAAGTTTAAAATCAGCAATTTCTCATTTTTCCCAAAAAATCTACAAAACCGGATTTCATTTTTGTTTTTAAAAAGGGACCACATTACATATGAAGTGACTTTGAAGGGACTATGACAGAAAATACCAAAAGTGGTACCATTCTAAAAACTGCACCCCTCAAAACCACATTTAAAGTTTATTAACACTTCAGGTGCTTTACAGGAATTAATGGAATATGGAAGAAACACTGGTATTACTTATCGGTAATGTGTTTTTTCGTAACCATGACGGCACCACAAGAGAGGGGATCCGACCTTCAAGGACAGGAAACCTTCAAGATAAAAAGGGCAGCTCCTCTCTCCGCATCAGTTGTTTTCAGAGCACAAGAGGAACTCCGCAGATGTGTGAACACACAAAATAATAATCATAACTATATTTAATCTTAACTATCCACACCCAAGGGAGTGTCTAATAATGAACATTCTCCAAACGAAAAAGAGTGATCAAAATAGGGAGGGAATATAAGGGTACCGTCATGGGCTACGAAAAGACAAATTACAGGTAAGTAATGCCCATGTTTTTCAGTCACCCATGACGGCACCTTGAGAGAATTTCAGAGACTTCTATTCTCAGGGAGGGACCACAGCCTGTAGAACCCTGCTCCAGAATGTGAGGTCAGAGGAGGCAGGCAGGTCCAGCCTATATAGTGTTTGAAGAAGGTAGACAGAGAGGACCATGTGGCCTCCTTACACATCTGGTCGATGGAGGCATCCGCTCTTTCCGCCCAGGACATCGCGACGGCCCTCCTGGAATGGGCCTTCAGGAATGGCCCCACCTGGACTGACGTAGGCTAGTTTTATGTCCTCCCTAACCCACCTTGTTATAGTCTGCTTAGACACTCCTCGATCCCTGAAAGGATACAAACAAGGCCCTCTGCTTTCTCCAGGGCTCTGTCACTTCTAGATACCTTAGATGCTAGGAGGTGTCTTCTGTGTTATGTGGTCTTTCCTCCTGGTTGTTTGGGTTAGGACAGAAGGATGGCAACCCAATTTCCTAAGCTCTAAAGTTTTGTAACCATCTTAGGGAGGTAAGCCGGTCTATCCTCAACACTGCATGTAAGGAGGGTACGCTGACAAAGCCTGAAATTCGCCTGTCCTATGGGCTGAAGCGAGAGCTACCAGTAGGGCTGTTTTTAATGAGATCACCTTTTCCTAGACCGAGGCTAATGGTTTGAAAGGGCTTTTTGCTAATGCTGACAACACCAAATTAAGGTCCCAAGGAGGAGGGTTAGGAGATGGAACTGAGGTGGATCTACCCACAGGCCCTAATGAACCTGGCCACCCATCTATTGCTTGCCAGGTAACAATCGTATTAGGACCCCCAAGGCTGAAACTTGTACCTTAAGGGTGCTAACTGCCAGGCCAAGCTCCAATCCCTTCTGAATGAACTCCAGTACAGTAACTAACAGGACTTCCCCTTCCCATACTGCCCCCGCAAAAGGATAGGAATTTTCTCCAGATCTCCCATAGATTCTGGTGGTCACTGGCTTTCTGCCAAGCAGGGTGGAGATTACCCGAGCCGAGAATCCCTTCTCAAAAGTGACCTCTCAAATTCTAGGCTGTTAAATGCAGCCCGGACATCTGAGGATGGAGAAAAGGCCCCTGGGATAGGAGATCCTGATCTTCCGAAAGGACCCACGGATCCGATTCGGACATCGCCTTCAGCCAGTAAAACCAAGGCCTCTTTGACCAAAACGGAGCCATCAAGATTAGTGATGAGCAAATATATTCGTTACTCGAGATTTCCCAAGCACGCTCGGGTGACCTCCGAGTATTCTTTAGCGCTCAGAGATTTAGTTTTCCTCACCTCAGCTGAATGATTTACATATCTTAGCCAGCTTGATTACATGTGGGGATTCCCTAGCAACCAGGCAACCCCCACATGTACTTATGCTGGCTAGTAGCTGTAAATCATTCAGCTGAGGCGATGAAAACTTAATCTCCGAACACTAACAAATATTCGGAGATCACCCAAGCGTGCTCGGGAAATCTCGAGTAACGAGTATATTCGCTCATCACTAATCAGGATCACTGTGGCCCCGTCCTCCCTGATCTTCCTCAAAACTGACAGGATGAGACATATCGGTGGAAAGGCATAACACAACCCTGGTGCCCATTTTATCCTGAATGCATCTTCCATATAAGGCCTGTCTGCTGGGTTAAAAGAAAAGAACTTCTGGACTTTGTTGTCCTTTGAGGCAAAGAGGTCTATCTGGGGACGCCCCCACATTGCCACAATCTGATCGAATACCGACTCCTTCAGGGACCATTCTCCCCATTTCAGCTGATAGCAGCTTAGGAAGTCTGCTCTTATGTTTTCTGTTCCTCTGATATGCAGGGCCGATAATGAGAGATGTCTTTCTGCCAATAGAAATATCTGTTTCGCTACTGCCATTAAAGGATGGGAACGAGTACCCTTCTGATTGTCAGACAGCACTCACATGGTGGCCCTGTAGATGAGGTAACAGCCCCTCTAACGCTCTTTCTACAGCCAAGAACTCCCAATTGTTTGAGGAGAGTATCCTCTCTTGCCTTGACCAGGCTCCTTGCAGCCAGAGGGCGTCTAGGTGGGCTCCCCACTCTCTGTTGCTAGAATTTGTTTTAACTACCTTGGATACCATATTCACCCAGGGTACTCTCCTGAGAGCTGAATTGATCTCTAACCACCATCTTAGGAACCGGATAACTATCTCTGGGAGTGTTAACTTCCCATCCAAGCGACCCTGCATGGCTAGTTAGTTTTCCAGAACACACCACTGAAGATCTCGTGAAGAACTGGGCCCATTTGACTGCTGGCATACGGGCAGTTAGAGACTTCAACAGTGACATTGCTCTCCTGAGAATCAGTCTTGGATTTGCCACTGATGACAAGATCAGACTTTTCCTTTCTTTTTCTTCTGGAAGGCAACATTCCTGTCTTACGGAGTCTATTATCAAGCCTAAAAAGACCCGTGTTGTCACTGGCTCTAACCTGGATTTTTGTAGGTTTAGATGCCACCCCAGAGTCTCTAAAGTGTCTGACTATCCTGACTTGTTCCTGACAGTGGAGAAGAGAATCCCCCAGAATCAGAAAATCGTCCAGATATGGTATTACTAAAATGTCCTTATCCCAGAGATGAGCAGTGACTTCCAAGATCAGCTTCGTAAATATCCAGGGTCTATTGCTAGTCCAAAGGGGAGAGCCCTGTACTGGAAGTGCCTTACTTGTGATCGTATCTATACCGCCACTCTGAGGAATCTCTGATCTTACTCGCGGATGGGAACATGATAAATAGGCGTCCTTTAGGTCCATGACTGCCATGTAACAGTGTGGGAAGAGAACCTTCACCGCCGTCCTCACTGACTCCATCTTGAATGAAGGGACCATCAAGAATTTGTTTAGGGCCTTCAAGTTTATAATGGTTCTCCATGACGCATCTGTTTCCTTTTTTTTTTCTTTTTTTTTAAATCAGAAATGGGGAGGGGGATAGAACCCCTTTTTCTTTTTCCTAGGGGAATCTCTTTCAGTACACTTTTTTTTCTTTTAGAGACAGTATCTCGTTCTCCAGGACCAGCTGTTTGTGACGAGAAAGTTGCATCGGTGTCTCTACATATCTGTGTTGGTGGAGTGTGGAATTTTAATTTTAGGTCTGATCCTACAGACTAGAGGATTCAGGCACTGGAATAAATTCTTTCCCAGGCCGAGAGGCAGTAAGAGAGCCTCCCACCCGCCTGGGAAAGAAAGTAATTGGGGGGGGGGGGGGGTTCTTGGTGTCCCGGGCAGATTTTCCAAAGTAGAAACCTCTACCCCCTCTGGACCGCTTGTCTGGCTTGTCCCGGTCTCTGTATGACTGTCTGGTGGTACTGCAACCCCTCCGAAAGGATGGACTTGGGGGCCTAGGAAACCCTTTCTTCTTATATCCCGCTTTCTCTAGGATTTCATCAAGAGCTGGACCGAACAAGAATTTTCCTTCGCAGGGGGAGAGAACAGAGTTTGACTTTGGCCTACATGTCCTCTGGACAACACTTTAGCCAGACCGCCTGGCGACCTGCATTGGCCAGTGCCACTGATCTGGCAGCCAACTTTGCCAAGTCCACCGAAGCATCTGCCAGAAATGCTGTTGCTGCCTTGATGGTGGGGACAGCCGCTAGGATGGTCTCTCTTGGGACTCGCTGTTCCAGCTGGTCCTCAAGGTTATCTAGCCAGACTTTCAAGGACCTAGCCGTGCATGTGGCTGCAATGGCTGGTGTCAAGCCTCCCACAGAGGATTCCCAAAGCTGCCTTAAGGAAACTGTCTGTTTTCCTGTCCAGTGGTTCTTTTAACGATCCCAGGTCTTCAAACGGGAGAGAAAACTTCCTTCAAAACCTTCGATATTGCCACATCCAATTTTTGGGGGGCTTTATCCCAGGAGGAGGATGCTTCCTTATCAAATGGATATTTCCTTTTAAGGGACATGAGACCTTGTGCCTTTCCCATTCCCTTTTTATGAGGCTCTGCAATTGTTCATTCACAGGAAAGGTTCTGCGTTTCTTTTTCTGTAGGACCCCAAATATAAGGTCCTGAGCAGATCTTTTACTTTTTTCATCCACTAACCCCATTGTGGACCGTACTGCCTTTATTAATTTATCAGTTCCCGCAACTGGAAAACAGTCTCTCTCCTATGAACTGCTCTTTGACGACTGTCTGATCAGGGTCTCACAGCTCAGACCCTGTAGGCTCCTCTGGTGTTGAAAGGGATGGACTGGACCTCTTTCACCATACTGCCACTAACTGCCGGGCGCCCCAGCACGCCAACCGACTTTTCGCTCTTCAGATCGTATTAAGGACCTTAGACTGGCAGAAAAACTAGGGGATTTTTCACATATTGTTAGTTCTATACAGTCCTGACAATCTTTGTCCAGGCTGTCTCAAATTGCTGTCCACAAAGGGGGCATTCCCTACTCAAATTTAGTCCTGCACTTCCCAGGGATCCCTACTCTCCATCCCGCCAATGATAGACAGACAGAGCGGAAGAGAGACAGCATAGAAAGAAAAAAAAAAACACACACACACACACACACACACTAGCGTACTGTACTTTCTCGTAGATCACTCACCACTCGGACGCTTTATACGGGTACCGGATCCAGAGACTGCATGATGTCAGTAAGGTCTCCCCCCAGAGACTATGAACTCCTCTCTCCTGGCACTGTGATGGTCTGCCCGTGTGCTGACCAAGTGGCCCCCACTGCTGCTGCAACGCGGCTGCTGGGGTTCTTGCTTCCTCCCGTCATAAGGACATGATGGGCACTTTTTGTCCTGCTTCTGGAGCAACTCCTATTGCGCTGGCTGTAGCAGCTCAGATGACAGCCTCCATTTTGCCAGCCCTTGCCTGCCAGCGATACTCTTTCAGACCCCATGGAAACCGCCAGCCAGCATGCCCAATTCCGGTACCGCCCCCTCATTCTAGATGACATCCAGCGTGCTCCTTGACCTCACGCGTCACCAGAACGTGACTCCCAGTACGCGCTCTCTGACCCTGCGCATCGTCAGAATATGACCTCCGGTACACGCGGTCACCTGACGAAGGAAACCCACTGCAGCGCCAACCCGTGAGTTCAATGCTGCTGCTCTTACCTCCCCGGCCCGCCGATGCGCCTGGGCTGGATGCCCCAATGTCCAGCCTGTAACTGCTCAGGGAGGGCAGGATAATCTGTCCTCAGTGGCACTACCGTCACCTTGGCGGCGGCTGCAGCAGACCCTCTTCGGCCAAACCCGACCGCCCCAGGCATACTCTTCCATTTCTTCCACCTGGCCACCGATGTGTTCCCGTGTGGCGTGGCATGGCAGAAAGCCTCCTCATGCTTGTAAAATGGTGATTTTTTTTTCTATCATAAACAGTGTTGATACAGTAACTGTGTTCAGCCACCGGAGGTCACCCTTGAGTAATAGACAGGATAATTACAATGTTGTTGCAGTAATTTTGTTCAGCCACCGGAGGTCACCCATGAGTTAAAGACAAGAAGATTCTGGAAACAGGACAGTTACCTCAGAGAGCGTTTCTGGGCGTTTGAGAAGAAGCAGCGCGGTGATGGAGAGTGGGGAATCCAGATCTTGAGGTATTCCTGTTTTGGGACTGTGATTTCAAGAAAGCTATTCTTGTGAGTAAACAGAGAAGTGTGACTGGTCACCGACTGTGTAGTTAGCTAGGGATAGCTAGATAGGAATCACAGCCTATTTAAGGACAGTCTTGTGTTAAGAATTGCATGATAACTAATAGACACTGTGTGGATTCCTGCGCTTCACGTTTCTGGCTGTGGGATATTCCTGGAATTATTTGTGAACTTTATCTGGATCTGCATCAGAAGATTTGGTGGCTCAAATACCTATTTAATCCGCTGCTGGACATCTGTATAACAAATTCAGTTATTTACCGTTGAAGCATATATTGTGAAAGAGTACACTCTGAGCACTCAACAATAAGACAGTGCACTGCGTATACATCGAGTATTTACTATGATATATATATATATATATATAGGAAAAAACTGGGTACTCGTGATTTATTGTAAATTAGGAGGGAGGCGGGTGTAAGTGTATTCCTGAGAGGACCATGTGTCACAGGCACAGTATAACCCCGTGTAGGCCCATTACAGTTAACCCCTTTCTGCCATTGGACGTACTATTCCGTCCATGTGGGGTGGGCCCTACTTCCCAAGGACGGAATAGTACGTCCAGTGCGATCAGCCGCACTCACGGGGAAGGAGCGCGGCCGAGTGTCAGCTGACTATCGCAGCTGACATCCGGCACTATGTGCCAGGAGCAGTCACGGACCGCCCCCGGCACATTAACCCCCGGCACACTGCGATCAAACATGATCGCAGTGTTCCGGCGGTACAGGGAAGCATCGCGCAGGGAGGGGGCTCCCTGCGTGCTTCCCTGAGACGATCGGTACAAGGTGATGTGCTCACCTTGTACCGAGCATCTCCTCCCCGCAAGCCCCAGATCCAAAATGGCCACGGGGCTGCATCCGTGTCCTGCAGGGAGGTGGCTTCACAGCGCCTGCTCAGAGCAGGCGCCAGGAAGCCTGGAGCTGTGCACTTCAGATCGCCGATCTGACACAGTGCACAGCACAGTGTCAGATCGGCGATCTGTCACTTTACTGTGATGCCCCCCCCTGGGGCAAAGTAAAAAAAAAAAATCCTAAATAAATAATAAAAAAAATATATATTGTTCCAGTAAATACATTCCTTTAGCTAAATTAAAAAAAAAAAAAAAAAAAAGTACACATATTTAGTATCGCCGCGTCCGTAATGACCCGACCTATTAAACTATCCCACTAGTTAACCCCTTCAGTGAACACCGTAAAAAAAAACGAGGCAAAAAACGCTTTATCATACCGCCGAACAAAAAGTGGAATAACATGCGATCAAAAAGACGGAAATAAATAACCATGCTACCGCTCAAAACGTCATCTTGTCCCGCAAAAAACGAGCTGCCATACAGCATCATCAGCGAAAAAATCAAAAAAGTTATAGTCCTCAGAATAAAGCGATGCAAAAATAATTATTTTTTCAATAAAATAGTTTTATCGTATAAAAGCGCCAAAACATAAAAAAATTATATAAATGAGGCATCGCTGTAAACGTACTGACCCGAAGAATAAAACTGCTTTATCCATTTTACCAAACGCGGAACGGTATAAACGCCCCCCCAAAAAGAAATTCATGAATAGCTGGTTTTTGGTCATTCTGCCTCACAAAAATCAGAATAAAAAGCGATCAAAAAATGTCACGTGCCCGAAAATGTTACCAATAAAAACGTCAACACCTCCCGCAAAAAACAAGACCTCACATGACTCTGTGGACCAAAATATGGAAAAATTATAGGTCTCAAAATGTGGTAACCCCAAAAATATTTTTTGCAATAAAAAGCGTCTTTTAGTGTGTGACGGCTGCCAATCAAAAATCCGCTAGAAAACACGCTATAAATAGTAAATCAAACCCCCCTTCATCACCCCCCCAGTTACGAAAAATAAAAATTTTTTTTTATTTATTTCCATTTTCCCATTAGGGCTAGAGTTAGGGCTAGGGTTAGGGCTAGGGTTAGGGCTACAGTTAGGGTTAGGGTTGGGGCTAAAGTTAGGGTTGGGGTTTGCATTACATTTACGGTTGGGATTAGGGGTGTGTCAGGGTTAGGGGTGTGGTTAGGGTTACTGTTGGGATTAGGGGTGTGTTTGGATTAGGGTTTCAGTTATAATTGGGGGGTTTCCACTGTTTAGGCACATCAGGGGCTCTCCAAACGCGACATGGCGTCCGATCTCAATTCCAGCCAATTCTGCGTTGAAAAAGTAAAACAGTGCTCCTTCCCTTCCGAGCTCTCCCGTGCGCCCAAACAGGGGTTTACCCTAACATATGGGGTATCAGCGTACTCAGGACACATTGGACAACAACTTTTGGGGTCCAATTTCTCCTGTTACCCATGGGAAAATACAAAACTGGGGGCTAAAAAATAATTTTTGCGGGAAAAAAATATTTTTTATTTTTACGGCTCTGCATTATCAACTTCTGTGAAGCACTTGGTGGGTCAAAGTGCACAGCACACATCTAGATAAGTTCCTTAGGGGGTCTATTTTCCAAAATGGTGTCACTTGTGGGAGGTTTCAATGTTTAGGCACATCAGGGGCTCTCCAAACGCAACATGGCGTCCCATCTCAATTCCAGTCAATTTTGCATTGAAAAGTCAAACGGCGCTCCTTCGCTTCCGAGCTCTGCCATGCACCCAAACAGTGGTTTACCCCCACATATGGGGTATCGGCGTACTCAGGACAAATTGTACAACAACTTTTGGGGTCCATTTTTTTCCTGTTACCCTTGGTAAAATAAAACAAATTGGAGCTGAAGTAAATTTTTTGTGTAAAAAAGTTAAATGTTAATTTTTATTTAAACATTCCAAAAATTCCTGTGAAACACCTGAAGGGTTAATAAACTCCTTGAATGTGGTTTTGAGCACCTTGAGGGGTGCAGTTTTTAGAATGGTGTCACACTTGGGTATTTTCTATCATATAGACCCCTCAAAATGACTTCAAATGAGATGTGGTCCCTAAAAAAAAACGGTGTTGTAAAAATGAGAAATTGCTGGTTAACTTTTAACCCTTATAACTCCCTAACAAAAAAAAAATTTTTGGTTCCAAAATTGTGCTGATGTAAAGTAAAGTAGACATGTGGGAAATGTTACTTAGGGCTCTTTCACACGTCCTGATATTTCCCGTACCGGAAAAACCGGTACCGGAGATATCCGTGTCCGTATGTCCGTGTGCTCAAGTGGCACATACGTGCGGCATCCGTTTGCCGCCCGCGTGCCCCCTGAGGACCACACGGACCGTGCAGGAGAGACAGCGCTACACTAAGCGCTGTCCCCCCCGCATGTGGTGCTGAAGACAGAATTCATCTCTTCTCCCCCGCCGGAGAGAACAGATTAAAGATCAAGTTTTTTGGGTTTTTTTGTGAACAATAAAGTTTGCATGTCCCCCCCCCCAGTGCGCCGCCTGCCCCCTTGCCGCAGAAATACTCACCTAGCTCCCGCGATGTCTCCTCTGTCCTCTCCGCACTGGCCCCTTCTCCTGTGTGAGCGGTCACGTGGTGCCGCTCATTACAGTCAGTGAATATTCCCTGACTGTAATGAGCGGTCCCACGTGACCGCTCACACAGGAGAAGCGGCCAGCGCGGAGAGGACAGAGGAGACATCGCGGGAGCTAGGTGAGTATTTCTGCGGCAAGGGGGCAGGCGGCGCACTGGGGGGGGGGGGGGGACGCGGACGCACATGCAAACTTTATTGTTCACAAAAAAAAAAAAAAAACTTGATCTTTCATCTGTTCTCTCCGGCGGGGGAGAAGAGATGAATGCCGCCTTCAGCACCACAGCGGGGGGGACAGCGCTTACTGTAGCGCTGTCTCTCCTGCGGGCGGTACGTGCACACGGAGGAGAGTGCACACTGTTCTCCGTGTGCACGTGTGCTGTCCGTATTGTGGTCCGTGCTGCCGGTAGAAAACGGACATGTCGACGTGTTTTCAGCACGGACATACGGTCCGTGTGAAAACACGCACATGTGCATAGACCCATTCATTTAAATGGGTCTACGTGTGTCAGTGTCTCCGGTACGTGAGAAAACTGTCACTACACGTACCGGAGACACTGACGTGTGAAAGAGGCCTTATTAAGTATTTTGTGTGACATATCTCTGTGATTTAATTGTATAAAAATTCAAAAGTTGGAAAATTGTGAAATTTTCGCCAAATTTCCGTTTTTTTCACAAATAAACGCAGGTAATATCAAAGAAATTTTACCACTAACATGAAGTACAATATGTCACGAGAAAACAATGTCAGAATCACCGGGATCCGTTGAAGCGTTCCAGAATTATAACCTCATAAAGGGACAGTGGTCAGAATTGTAAAAATTGGCCCGGTCATTAACGTGCAAACCACCCTTGCGGGTAAAGGGGTTAAGGGAGGGAGTGGGTAGTCCGATTCCTGTCTGTGAAGCTGGCACTTGGGGTCTCTAAGGCTGCATAACTTGTATTCTGTGAGTTGTGGCTGTTGTGGCCCATATTGTGTTGGGAGAGAAAATTCTGTCATTTTTTGCCTAAGTAATAAAGAAAAGTTTGTTTAATATCATATTGTGCTCTGAGTCATTCATAGCAGTGCCGTATTCTGTTCTTGAGCAGCGACCGGCATAACAGTCGTTACATGCTCACTCAGGGAGGGCACGCAATTGTGGCCTCCTAGGTGCTACCGGCACCTGGTGATGGCCGCAGCAGACCCATGTATGCCAATCCACATCCAGCCTAGGCATCCTCCTCCATCTTCTTATCCTGAGGGTTCCCCATCAAGGACAGGAAACCAAATGATGTGGAGAGAGGAGCCGCCCTTTTCATCTTGAAGGTTTCCTGTCCTTGAAGGGCAGATCCGCTCTCATGGTGATCTCATGGGTGACTGAAAAAAAAAATTACATTTTACTCCACACACACAGAAACTTTTACTTTAGCCCCATTTTTTTTTTTAATTTTCACAAGTGTAACAGGAGAAAATTAACCCCAAAATCTGTAGTGCAATTTCTCATGAGTGCGCAGATACACCATATGTGGGGAAAACGACTGTTTGAGCACACGGCAGGGCTTGGAAGGGAAGGAGCACCTTTTCACTTTTTTGAATGCAAAAATGGCTGGAATTGAGAGCGGACACCATGTCGTGTTTGGAGGCCCTCTGATGTGCTTAAACAGAGAAAACCATCCACAAGTAACTGCATTTTGGAAACTAAACCCCCTCAAAGAATGTATCTAGATGTGTAGAGAGCAAATTAAACCTCCGGGTGCTTCACAGATGTTTATAACGTTGAGCTGTGGAGAAAAAAGAAAAAAAAAACGCACAACAACAACACATTTTTCCCCACAAAACTTATTTTAGATTTTGCATTTTCACAAGCGTTAACAGGAGAAAAATGTACAATTCAATTTATTGTGCAATTTTCCTGAGTTCACCAATACCCCATATGTGGTCAAAAACTAACTTTTGAGGTACAGTGCAAAGCTCAGAAAGGAAGGAGAACTATATTGGAGTTCAAATTTTGCTGGAGTGGTTTGAGGGTGCCATGTCACATTGGCAGAGCTCCCAAGATGCCAGAACAGCAGAAACTCCTGTAAGTGACATCATTTCACAAACTACAACTCTCCATGAGTTAATTTAGGGGTGCAGTGAGCATATTGACATCACATGTGCCTCACAGCAAATTTATTATTTCCTCACTGCCCAATGGTGTAATTACATTTTCACCGCTAAAATGTTGTTTTAGCCCAAAGTTTTAAATTTTTATGAGAGCCAACAGCAAAAAATAAAATAAATAAAATAATGGACTGCTCAGTTTTGTTGCGCAATTTCTCATGATTGGTCAGTACCCTGCATGTAATAGGGAACTACGTTTGAGGCACAGTGCAAAGCTCAGAAGGGAAGGAGCGCCATATTATTATACAGATTTTAGTGTTATGGTTTGTGGGTGCCATGACCCACTGGGAGAATGGACTTTGGGGAGTTTACAATATATAGATCCCTCAAAGTGATAAAAACCGCATCCCTCAAATACTTCAAAACTGTTGTCGGAAATATTTTAACCCTTCAAGTTGCACACTACTATGACAACCCCTTGTCACACCTCATGCTTGGCCCCAATAAAATAAAAGTTTATACTCACATCCCCAGTGTTGGCACTTGCTCTCCTTGGGACTCTCGTGCAGTTGTTGCAACACATGACTCCAGTGTCCAATCGCCACAGGCGTCACTGTCCCACCTTTAGATGAATTGAACATGGATAGGAAATCTGGACTGCAGTGCATGTCCGACTTCCTATTCATGTTCAATTTATCCAAAGACGAACAGGTTATGTAGCTTGGCATTAAAGGGGTTGTCCCACTACTTGGATAACCCATTCTCAATCATATTGAGATAGATGGAAACTAAGCAAGTGTATTTAAACTAAAAACACTGGAGTAGTTTAGTTTTCTTTCTTTCACCAATGGAGTGGTGCTTTAAATGCAAGTTCCCTGTCACCAGTCATATACTAACCCTCGAGCGTCTCAATTTTTTCGCCACTATCTTGTGAGCACAGCTTCTGAAGTCAGAAGCTACAGCACAATCTCTCCATGCAAGTCTAAGAGCCAGAAAGAGGCTCTCAGACTTACATTGATTAATGCCCTCCGGCGCACTCCATGAAGCACTAGAGCAGCCAGCAGTTCACAAACTGCAGGAGACGGACAGAAACAGATGAAAACGCCAGAAATTGAGTATCAGAGAGGGGACTTTTCAACACTACTCCAGCTGTGAAATAAGAAAAATGCTGAGTAGTGCTTTAAATTATTGGCTCCACCTTGAAGAGCCGAAATTTGTTTGAAGTTTCATTAGAGTCCCTTTAAGGCAGAAAGGCCCACAAACAACTGAAATCAGCTGCAGTAAAGGTCTAGTTAGGAATCACAAAGAAAACCAGAGTTTAGTGATGTCCACGGCTTCCAGACATCAGTCAGCCACTGCCTGCAAAGGATTCTCTACAAAGTATTAAAAATGAACATCTTATTTATGGTAAAGTTAAAGAGGTTGTCTCATGAACAAAGTTGAATTTAACAGATTTTAGAAAAATAGTTTCCACAATTGGATGTGTTTTAAAAAAAAAAAAAAAAAAAACCATGCTCCTGTGCTGAGATAACCTTATATATGTGCCCCTGCTGTGTACTGTGTAATGGCCGTGCAAGGACATGGTCTGATCATGCTACATCTCCTATGCAGGAAGGGGGGGGGGGGCATAAGAGAATATACAGATAGCTGATTATTTTTGTGAGAAAATATTTCCCTGCCTGTTTTTTTTTTTTCTTTAAAGGATATATGTGCACACGTTCAGGATTTTGCGTTTTCGGCCTTTTTCAGAGGAAAAACCGCTTAAAAAAACGCATACATAAGCATTCCATCATTTTTAATGCATTCTGCAATTTTTGTGCACATGATGTCTAAGGGGTAACGTTTCTCCTTATGGAAAGTAACATACCAGCTTGCTTGTCAAGGTAAGGAGGCTTATTCGCCGTGCAATGCTCCTCTGGGAAATTAAATATGCAAATTGCCTCTTCTGAGAAAAAGAGGACTTAAACTATCGCGCCACCTGTTGGAAGTAGCGATCCTACAAGTCACAATCAACCCTTTAACGAGTCATGCAATATGACTTAGGGTATGTGTGCACGTTCAGGACAGCCAGCGCTTTGGACGGAGCGGAAAACTCGCTCCGCCCATAGCACCGCCCCCTTCTGTAGACGAGTTGATGCCGGATGTGTTCATTGCACACATCCAGAATCATCGCACCCCACACATAGGGCCCTGTGTTTTTACTTAACTTAATTGAGATACCGCGTGACCTAATTATATAAATAGCATATGGCACTATGTTAGTGTGCACACCCATAAGTGAAGGGAGAGAATGTACGGGTGCCGTCATGGGCTCAGAGAAATACCGTTATCGGTAAGAACTATATTTTTCTCTGACGCCCATGACAGCACCACGGAGAGATTTGCATAGATTGTACATTCAGGGAGGGACCACCGCTTTCAGAACCCTTTTACCGAAGGTAAGGTCTGAAGAGGAGATAAGATCCAATCTATAGTGCCTATAGAATGTAGAAGGTGATGACCAGGTAGCAGCTCTACATATCTGGTCAATCTAAGCTCATGCCTTCTCTGCCCAAGAAGTTGCTACTGCTCTCGTTGAGTGAGCCTTGACATCTCCCGGGACGGACATTCCACTTGATGAGTATGACAGGCTGATGGCATCCGTGATACATCTCGCCAAAGTGGCTTTGGAGGCTTTTTTCCCCTTCCGGGGACCCTGAAAGCACACAAAAAGAGGCATCCTCCCTACTCTCTCTGGTGGCTTCTATGTACTGCATGAGGCATCTCCTGACATCTAGTGTATGTAATGATTCTTCCTCATTTTTAGGGTTGCTTGCTGCGGCTGCCGCGGCTGTGCTGTGTTACTCCCACTGAAGCAGCTAAGCAGGGCACCTTTTTATGTGGCGGTAATTCCCGCTGCCTGATTTAATCCTGCGCAGTAGCGCTCTGTTTGCCGGTGCATGCGCAATGGCCCGTTATCGAGGTAATCCCAGCCAAATCCTGCGAAGTCGGCTTGAAGATGGCGCCGCGCATAGCACACATGGGACGCTGCACACCGGAACCCCCGGATTTTTATTTTTTTGCAGCTTGCAGCTGATTTTCGGGAGGGAGAGCGCCAATCTCCCTGCAGCCACAGAGGGAACCCTCTGGATTGCTGCAGCATCTTACCCGAGGAGGTGGCCGCAGACTCCCTGCCACCTCCCCCATACACCCTAGAGGCCCACTAGCCCCAGCAGTGGCGCTTCGGGTCACCACACCAGCCGAGGCAGGGGGACCCCCGCTGCCTGAGTCGGACTGATTGGCCCCGGAATCCAACGACGTCTTCTTGCGTTAAGCTGTAGGTCTCCCATCAAGGACAGGAAACCAACTGATGCAGGGGAGTGGTACCGCCTTTTTATCTGTAGGTTTCCTGTCCTTGGTGGGCGGATCCCCTCTCTCCGTGGTGCCGTCATGGGCGTCAGAGAAATTAGCTCCAATCGTTAGCAGACACCATGTCGCGTTTGGAGAGCCCCTGTGTGCCTAAACATTGGAGCTCCCCCACAAGTGACCCCATTTTGGAAACTAGAACCCCCAAGGAACTTAGCCTCAATTTTCTCATTTTAACATGGGCAACAGGATAAAATGGATCATGGATTGGGCAATTTCTCCTGAGTACAGCGATACCTCACATGTGGGGGTAAACCACTGTTTGTGCACATGGCAAGGCTCGGAAGGGAAGGAGCGCCATTTGACTTTTGAATGAAAAATTAGCTCCAATCGTTAGCGGACACCATGTCGCGTTTGGAGAGCCCCTGTGTGCCTAAACATTGGAGCTCCCCCACAAGTGACCCCATTTTGGAAACTAAACCCCCCCAAGGAACTTATCTAGATGTGTAGTGAGCACTTTGAACCCCCAAGTGCTTCACAGAAGTTTATAACGCAGAGCCGTGAAAATAAAAAAAATTTCTTTTCCTCAAAATTGATTTTTTTTAGTCCGCAATTGCTTATTTTCACAAGGGTAACAGGAGAAATTGGACCCCAAAAGTTGTTTACCCCTGACGAAGCCACCAGATGGTGGCGACACGCGTTGGGCATCCGCGCTGCCTGCACTAGACTCTGTTAGGTTGTATATTGCTCTTTGGCATCACACATGGTTGGTCATATGGATGGGTCCATTTTCTGAGGCCTATATGTGGCCTGGACATCTGTCTCAGTATTTAGACCTATTTTGGTGTGCTGTGGATTATACATTATGTGTTATGCGTCAGCTTAACAAATAGTTTTTCCTCCTTATGACTGGCTGCACCTTGGACTATTATTGTTTAGTCTCTCTTACTATCTGAGGGTCAGTCATTGCTTTGTGTTGCACTACCAGCATACTTGTCCGGTCAGAGGACTATTAGATCATCAGGGCCCCACTACTTCATTATACCTATAAGTCTTTGGGGTTTTTACATGTATTATGGTTTTGTTAATTACATTCTGGCAATGCTGTCTATATAGGTACCCTTGTGTAAGCCATTCTTTTATTGTGCCCAAGAGTCATGTGAGGGTTGTAGCCTTATTATTGGCCTATGTATAGGGCACATATATGTTCCCTTTTTTAAAATGTTAGTGTTCTGTTATTATTTGTATATATATATTCTTTCCAAATAAAGCGGTGTTCATTTTTTTTGCCATATCCTCATGTGTGGTGATCCCCGTTTATATGACCTATCCTGCTTCTTTGTTCTTTACTATTGGTCTTTTTGTAGGTCTTGGTGTGTATCCCATTGACCGTGGTGCCCCCTCAATTGGTATATACACTATTTGACTTTTTGAACGCAAGATTGGCTGGACTCAATGGTGGCGCCATGTCGCGTTTGGGACCCCGTGATGTGCCTAAACAGTGGAAACCCCTCAATTCTAACTCCAACACTAACCCCAACACACCCCTAACCCTAATCCCAACCCTAACCATAACCCTAATCACAACACAACCCTAACTCTAATCCCTAACCACAAGCCTAACCCTAACCCCAACACACCCCTAACCCTAATCTTAACCCTAATCTCAACCCTAACTAATTCCAACCCTAACCCTAAGGCTATGTGCCCACGTTGCGGATTTGTGTGCGGATTTTTTGAAAAAAACGCAGGTAAAAACACACTGCATTTTACCTGCGGATTTCCTGCGGTTTTACATCTGCGGATTCCTATTGAGCAGCAGGTGTAAAATGCTGCGGAATCCACAAAAGCATTGACATGCTGTGGAAAATACAACTCAGAGTTTCCGCGTGGTATTTTCTGCACCATGGGGACAGCAGATTTGGTTTTCCATAGGTTTACATGGTACTGTACAACGCATGGAAAACTACTGCGAATCCGCAGCAGCCAATCCGCTGCGGATCCGCAGCCAAATCCGCACCGTGTGCACATACCCTAATTCCAACCCTTACCCTAATTCTAACCCTAATTCTAACCCTAAGGGTATGTGTGTGTACTTCCGGCCGCACGGCCGGCAGGGCTTGTTAAATGCCACTGTCAGAGTTTGACAGCAGCATTTAACTAGTTAATGGGCACGGGCGGATCGCGATTCCGCTCGCGCCCATTGCGGGCACATGTCAGCTGTTGAAAACAGCTGACATGTCGCGGCTTTGAGGTGGGTTCACCGCAGGAGCCCACCTCAAAGCGGGGGATACTGCCAGCTGACATACTATTCCGTCAGCTGGCAGAAAGGGGTTAAAATTCTTTTTTTTTGGATTATGCACTTTTCCCCAAAAAAAATTATGGGGAAAGTGGGGGTATGTCTAAGGCTATGTGCCCATGTTGCAGAAAAGCTGCGGAAATGTCCGCAGCATTTCCGCAACTCCCTGCCGCGGGTAAAATGCATGCATTTTCCCGCAAAACACAAGCGTTTTTAGCTTGCAGAATGCTTGCGCTTTTCCAAGCATCACTTGGAAAAAGTAATTGACAGGTTGGTTACACTTGCCAAGCATAGTGCTTGACAAGTGTGAACAACTTTTCACTACTGATGCTGCCTATGTAAAAAAAAAAAAAAAAAGTTATTATCGCCTTCTGACAGCCCCCAAGCTCCTCAGCGGCGCTCCCGGTACGTTCCGTTCCCAGAGATGCTTCGCACGAAGGACCTTTGTGACGTCACGGTCGCGTGACCGCGACGTCATCTCAGGTGATTCGCGAAATGCATCCCTGGGAACGGAAGACGCCGCATGCACCGCTGAGAGGCGGAAGGACTCCGGGAGTCATCAGAAGGTAAGTATATCCCTATTTTTTATTTATTTTTTTTTTAAACAGGAATCTCCTCCAGACCCGGGTACCATCCGCACATGAAGCGCTCACTTTACGCATGGTGGGCATAGCCATATGCGTAAAGTGAGCGTTTCAATGCAATCTTATGGAGGCGGAATCGCCACGATTCCGCAGAAATAATGAACATGCTGCGGATTTTACCTCTATTCGATTCCACAGCGGGAAAATCTGCAGCATGGGCACAGCAACTGCGGAATCACATAGGATTGCATGGGAATGCGTTATTTTAAGCGTTTCCGCTGTGGCAAAAATGCATTAAAAAAAACGCAACATGGGCACGCAGACTTATAATTCAAATCTACCTTACCGGCTGCAATGGAGCGGGGTCCCAGGGTCACTACTGGAGAGCAAAAAAGAACACCCTTAAAATATCTTTAATTGACCATATTCAAAATAAGCTATATAAATAGTAACCAACACCAAAAACCAATATCAGAGCGGGGTATTAGTACAGCAAGAATTTACGCCAGGAAGACCTAGTAGGGGAAGGTAGTCCTGACTTTATCCCTAATATCTTCCTAAGGCCTCTTTCACACTTAAGTCTGAAACCGTCATTTTCCTCATTTTTTTTTTTGGCGGATCCGCTATTTTCCCATAGACATGCATTAGCGACGGATTGTGGAGGATGGTCGTCCGTTCCATCCGCCATGCAACGGATCCGTCAAAATTTGGCGGACGTTGTCTAGACATTGACGGACATTATAACGCTTTTTGTCTGCGCCGAAATGGCGGTTCGCGACGTATCTGTCGCGTCCGCCATTCCATAGAATGGCCGCCTATGGGTGACGGATCCGTCGCGACCGTCATTTCGGCGGATCCGTCGCCCCAATCCGCTTTTTCAATTGCGCATGCTCCAAAAAGTAGATACTTTTCCCAGACAACCCCCAAGTAACTGATCCGTAAAAAAAACGGATCCGTTAGAACCGTTTTCTCAACAACTGTGACGGATCCGTCACTATGTCGGAGCAGACTGACGCCAAACAACTGAAGTGTGAAAGAAGCCTAATAAACTGTACCTTCCTGGCAGTGGAGGTTGGCACCCCAAGTTCGACATGGCGCCCCCACTCCGCGTCGGCTGGCCCTTCTGGCCCTAGTTGGACCCTACCAACTACCCACGCCCAAATCCCAACACCATACACACAGCCACAAACACTTGGTCAGGCTAAAAAAGACTAATTGCAATAAATGTTGCACAAGATAAAGTGTAGCACTACTATGGTGCCACTATGGCTTGCTCCTAAACGTGGTCCCCTAATGAGCCCCATTATTAGAAGGGGGCGAAACGCGTAGGGACGAAGACACTGGACAAATCATGTCATTATCCAGATAAGTAACTGATTATGGTTCTTTTAGCATGCTTGTGGATCTATGGCGGTAACATGTGTAATACGATAATATGTTGTGCCGTGGCCATGAGAGACCAGTGAAACTAATAGAGAAGCTTGAGAAAGGCTCATTTAGAGCCGAAACGTCGGACAGACATGTGGGTGTAATTAAACACTGCACGATGAACTAAGAAACAATGGAGTGCTGCCTGGTTTTTGCTTGAATCTATGGACTTTGGATAGCAGGTGGACGGGCTTCCTGAAGGCTTTGCACCCAGAAGATAAGTTTAAAAGTGTTGTGCTGTTCCCTTTTTTGTACGATATATATATATATATATATATATATATATATATATATATATATATATATATATATATATCCTGATAGGGTGTTGTTCTTTTTTGGTTTATAGATTGAATATACCCCTATATTATTCGTTTTTGTTTTTTTGTCACTACTGGACAGGGCAAGAGTGGGGAGATACTGCAGGCTTCTGCCAACATTTTGTGAAAGCCCGGAGCCCTCACACTTTCAGTTTACGTTGCGGAGGACTCCAGGAAAAATGGCTGCCGGGGCAGCAGATGCACAGATGGAGATCTCAGCCTCAAGATCTTGTCGTGGAGATCTCCATCTGAGCATGCATCACCCCTTGCAGACATTTTCCCGGAGTCCAATGCAATATAAACCATGGAAGTGGGGGGACTCCGGGCTTTCACAAAATGTCGGCACCACTTAACACCCCTTACTTCCAGCCTAGGGTCCTCAGCATCGCCCCAATCCAGCCTTCACCAGGGCCACCCTGGGACCCCACTCCACTGCAGCTGCCACTTCCGGTAAGCAATAAGGGTATGTGCAGACGATCTGGAACTGGTAGGGCTTTGGACACAGCGATGCCATCTATTGAACGCAGGTCAATCCATTATGTGTTCACTGAACCGTGTGAATTCACCGGGTCCAACACATTCTATGGGTGAAATTTCTCTTGCGGAAAGACACAGCATGTACGTCTCTACAGGTGATCCACGGGCATCTGTGGATGTAGAGGACATGGGATTTCCATTATGCTGTAATATCTGGACACTGCGGGTTTGACGCTGTACAAGTACGCAACCCGCAGCGTTTACAGATTGTGTACCCCAAGCAGCACAGATAAGACGCACCACCATTTTACTAAAAAAAAACAAAAAAAAACAACACATTTTTCTCTAAAAAATTCACGGTGTCTTATAAACCGCAAAACACGCTGTTTGTGGGAAAGCCCCTTTAATTTGTCAAATCATTTTTTAATAAAATGAATTAAAGTGATATTTTATAATATTAACCCAACATGGCCAATTTCCATTTCATCTCCTTTTCCCAAGAGTTAACTTTTTTCTCTGTCCACACATACATAGTATGGCTTATTTTTTGAGGGGCGGATTGTACATTTGAATGACACCTTTCATTTAATCTCACAATGTACTGGAAAACATGGGCGGGTGGGCTAAGATTAAAGGGAACCTGTCACCCCCAAAATGGAAGTTGAGCTAAGCCTACCGCCATCAGGGGCTTATCTACAGCATTTTGGAATGCTGTAGATTAAGCCCCCAATGTATCCTGAAAGATGAGAAAAAGATTTAAGATTATACTCACCCAGGGGCGTTCCTGCTGCGGTCCGATCTGATGGGCGTCGTGGTCTCGTCCAGGGCCTCCCATCTTCTTACGATGACGTCCTCTTCTTGTCTTCATGCTGCGGCTCTGGCGCAGGCGTACTTTGTCTGCCCTGCTGAGGGCAGAGCAAAGTACTGCAGTGCGCAGGCGCTGGGCCTCTCTGACCTTTCCCGGCGCCTGCGCACTGCAGTACTTTGCTCTGCCCTCAACAAGGCAGACAAAGTATGCCTGCGCCGAAGCGTGAAGACAAGAGAGGATGTCATCGTAAGAAGATGGGAGGCCCCAGACCGGACCACGACGCCCATCGGATCGGACCGCCTGGTTGAGTATAATATAACCTCTTTTTCTCATCTTTCAGGTTACATCGGGGGCTTATCTACAGCATTACAGAATGCTGTAGATAAGCCCCTGATGCCGGTGGGCTTAGCTCAACTTCCATTTTGGGGGTGACAGGTTCCTTTTAAAGGGAACCTGTCAGCAGATTTTGCCGCTATAAGATGCGGCCACTGCCTTTCAGGGCTTATATAAGTACTAGATGGCAGCCCGATTCTAAAGAATCGGGAGTCTAGAATCCATATATACTTTATTTATTCAAATGTAAGAATAATACAATTAATAAATAATAGTAAGAAAGAACAAAAAATGGCTGCACTCACCAGCTCTTGACAATTCTTGTTATTTAAGGTACAGTTACACAGGATCCATGAACATGCTTATGAGGGGAGTGATGAAAGACATCAGACAACAACTTTGCGTGTTGTGGCAAATGCCACAACAACGGTTCTTTGCTTAAGAACAATAATGTAAATAATAAATAATATGTATCAATAACTATGTATATTGGTATGTTCTTTCTTGGCACAAATTGCAGGAAGTAGTATTCTAGGCAATTATATATTAGATGGGCATTTCCTGAAGGAAATACATGGTGCTTGAACAGCGCTACCAGCTTTACAGCAGCACTTTTCACACACGGGACTGGGGGGCGCGCTTACTTTTGCACCCGGGGCCGGGGGCGCGCTTACTTTTGCACCCGGGGGCGCACTTACTTTTGGGGCCGCACTTACATTTGGTGAGCGGGGCCCCCCGGCCTCCGATGTGGTGGGCGGGGCCCCTCGGCCTCCGATGTGGTGGGCGGGGCCCCTCGGCCTCCGATGTGGTGGGCGGGGCCCCTCGGCCTCCGATGTGGTGGGCGGGGACCCCCGGCCTCCGATGTGGTGGGCGGGGACCCCCGGCCTCCGATGTGGTGGGCGGGGACCCCCGGCCTCCGATGTGGTGGGCGGGGGCCCCTCGGCCTCCGATGTGGTGGGCGGGGGCCCCTCGGCCTCCGATGTGGTGGGCGGAGGCCCCTCGGCCTCCGATGTGGTGGGCGGGGGCCCCTCGGCCTCCGATGTGGTGGGCGGGGGCCCCTCGGCCTCCGATGTGGTGGGCGGGGCCCCTCGGCCTCCGATGTGGTGGGCGGGGCCCCTCGGCCTCCGATGTGGTGGGCGGGGCCCCTCGGCCTCCGATGTGGTGGGCGGGGCCCCTCGGCCTCCGATTTGGTGTGTGCTCTGCCTGGGGCCACTGTGCTCTGCCTGGGGCCCCATATGCTGCCTGGGGCCCCTGTGCTCTGCCTGGGGCCCCATGTTCTGCCTGGGGCCCCTGTGCTCTGCCTGGGGCCACTGTGCTCTGCCTGGGGCCCCATAAGCTGCCTGGGGCCCCTGTGCTCTGCCTGGGACCACTGTGCTCTGCCTGGGGCCCCATATGCTGCCTGGGGCCCCTGTGCTCTGCCTGGGGCCACTGTGCTCTGCCTGGGGCCCCATATGCTGCCTGGGGCCACTGTGCTCTGCCTGGGGCCCCATATGCTGCCTGGGGCCCCTGTGCTCTGCCTGGGGCCCCATATGCTGCCTGGGGCCCCTGTGCTCTGCCTGGGGCCCCTGTGCTCTGCCTGGGTCCGTCAGGTCCTGCGCAAGAAGGATGCGACAGGACTACAAGGGTCCCTGGAAGGTGAGTATGTTTATTTTTTTTAACCTGTGACATATGTGGCTGGGCAATATACTACGTAGCTGGACAATATACTACGTCACTGGGCAATATACTATGTGGCTCTGTGCTGTATACTACGTCGCTGTGCAATATACTACGTGGCTCTGTGCTGTATACTACGTCACTGGGCAATATACTACGTAACTGGGCAATATACTACGTGGCTGGGCAATATACTACGTGGCTGGGCAATATACTACGTGGCTCTGTGCTGTATACTACATTGCTGTGCAATATACTACGTGGTTGGGCAATATACTATGTGACTGGCCAATATACTACGTGGCTCTGTGCTGTATACTAAGTCACTGGGCAATATACTACGTTGACATGCATATTCTAGAATACCCGAAACGTTAGAATCGGGCCCCCATCTAATAAAATTATATATATATATATATATATATATATATATATATATATATATATATATATAGCGCATCGTTAATCCCGCCCTCTGCACAGTAGCTCCGCCCCCCACATCACCACACATAATCCCGCCCCCCACATCACCACACATAATCCCGCCCCCCCACATCACCACACATAATCCCGCCCCCCCACATCACCACACATAATCCCGCCCCCCCACATCACCACACATAATCCCGCCCCCCCACATCACCACACATAATCCCGCCCCCCCACATCACCACACATAATCCCGCCCCCCCACATCACCACACATAATCCCGCCCCCCCCATCACCACACATAATCCCGCCCCCCCATCACCACACATAATCCCGCCCCCCCCACATCACCACACATAATCCCGCCCCCCCCACATCACCACACATAATCCCGCCCCCCCCACATCACCACACATAATCCCGCCCCCCCCACATCACCACACATAATCCCGCCCCCCCCACATCACCACACATAATCCCGCCCCCCCCACATCACCACACATAATCCCGCCCCCCCACATCACCACACATAATCCCGCCCCCCCACCAACACATAATCCCGCCCCCCCCACCAACACATAATCCCGCCCCCCCCACCAACACATCAGCACTACACATAATCCCGCCCCCAACACATCAGCACTACACATAATCCCGCCCCCAACACATCAGCACTACACATAATCCCGCCCCCAACACATCAGCACACTATTGTTATTAACTTCATTTTATGTTAATTTACCACCTGCGTAAGCGCTATTGAATGTTGTCATTATTTACTTTAGTTTAATCACCAGCAGCGTTAATTAGATAGCAATGAGCGTGCCGAGCGTTAGCTGGCTGGAAACATCTATCTCAATTTTGCAGTTTAGAATTTTTTTCTGCTTACAAGTCAGTTTAATTTATATTTTGACAGATCAAACTTCTGTAGATGCAGTGATACCGAATGTGTATTTATATTATCTTTAGCAGAGGAGGGAAGGGATGATTTAAACTGTTTATGACTATTCTTTTGGGACATGAACCTGCGATCTTCTGATTGCTCTATATAATACAAGCAATACCACAGTATTACTGTATATAGCAAAAATTATTTTCTGCTTTGAAGCCCCACAATGATAGGCATGGTGGCATTTAACAGACCCCCTGGCTGTAACACTTCAGTACCCCTATGGAGGATCACCCCATCAGCCCGCTCCCATCTTGCACTGTACATGGATGGTGGATGTCGGGAAGGTGTTAGTTTTGATACTGTTCCAATATCTGCCATACAAAAAAGTTAAAATCCCTTTTGAAGGTGAAATGCGGAATCTAACATTTATTTTTCTCATAAAGCAACAGAGAAATTATTCCCAGATAGACCATGTAAACCTAGTTGGCAGTTTCTACCTAAGGGCTCATTTCCACTGGCGAGAGACAAATCGGTCCGTAATCTGGACCGAAAAAACGGATGTAACGTATGCGATTGTCATGCGAGTGCAATGCGATTTTTAATCGCATCATCCGTATGACATCCGTATTACTGTCCGATTTGTACGCACCGGTGTCCTTTGAAAAGCCTGCAAATCAGTGCTGTGTACAGTAAAATCACACTGACAGGTTGGAATAGAGTAGATATATACATAGAATATATATATATATATATATATATATATATATATATATGTCAGTGAGACACCTATATATGTATATTTATATTTAATGCAGCGCAAGATAGCATTAAAGCCCCTAATTCAATTGCCGGCTTTTTCTTTCTCCTTCCCAAACCCACCAGGGGGCGCATCACCGCGACTGAAGGTAACTATAGGTCATTGACCTACATTTCCTTCATTCCCTGGGGCTTACAAGCACAGCTGCATTATAGCAGGGCTCCTGCTTGTAAAATATTTTAACCCCTTCAGATGGATTACCTTGTGGGACATGACAGTTCATCAGAGAGGGTATGTAAATTGTTGGTTTATTATTTTTCCAAGCGAGGGTCATCACATGGATTGAGAGAGCAATAAAATATTAAAACAACCTGTGTGTTTATTTCATTAAAATACTTTTTAATCATGTGTGTGTTTTTTTAACCCTTTCATACAATTGGATTAATAATAAAGGTGTCATAATTGACGCATCTCCATTATTAATCTGGCTTAATGTCACCTTACAATAGGAAGGTGGCATTAACCCTTCATTACCCCCATATCCCACCGCTACACGGGAGTGGGAAGTGAGTGGCCAAGTGCCAAAATAGGCGCATCTTCCAGATGTGCCTTTTCTGGGGTGGCTGGGGGCAGATGTTTTTAGCCACGGGGGGGGGCAATAACCATGGACCCTCTCTAGGCTATTAATATCTGCCCTCAGTCACTGGCTTTACTACTCTGGCGGAGAAAATTGTGCGGGAGCCCACGCCAATTTTTTCCGCGATTTAACCCTTAAATTTAATAGCTACAGCGCCGAAATTTTGCACATACACACTACTAACATTAGTAGTGTGGAATATGCAAAAAAAAAAGGGATATGAGATGGTTTACTGCATGTAAACCATGTCTCATATCATGTCGGGTTTGTGAAGGAGAAAGAAAAAGCCGGCAATTGAATTAGGGGCTTTAATGCTATCTTGCGCTGCATTATATATATATATATATATATATATATATATATATATATATATATATATATATATATATATATATATATATATATATATATATATATATATATATATATATATAGGTGTCTTACTGACATATATATATGTATATATACCTATTCTATGTGTATATATCTACTCTATTCTAACTCTATTCTAACCTGTCAGTGTGATTTTACTGTACACCGCGCTGAATTGCCGGCTTTTCAAAGGACACCGGTGCGTAAAAATTGGACAGAACTCACATGGTGCGAGTGCTGTGCGATTTTTTTCTCGCACCCATTGACTTACATTGGCGAGTCTCGTCCGAGAATCGCAGCAATACGCAGTATGCTGCGATTTTTTTCTCAGTCCGATTTCGGCTGAGAAAAAAAAATCGCAAATGAAAAGACACCTATTGAATAACATTGGTCCGAGTGCAATCCGATTTTTTATTGGATTGCACTCGTCCGTTTTCCTCGCCAGTGGAAATGAGCCCTAAAACACACAAAAATCAAATAAAAAATTATAGCTGACTATGGTTCAGTTGCTGTGTGACCCATCTCAGGACACCATATACCCAGCATAGAAAACCAAAACTGCGCCCCAAATAATGGAACAAATCCGTGTACTGATCTGTGGCTGCAGCCCCAGCCTTGATTCAGTGTGAACAGGTCAGGAGCCCTGACAAACTCACCATCCCCAAACACATAGCGCTTCTCCTCATAGGGCGTCGCCGTGTATTCCAGCAGCAGGCGGATCGGATGGCCAATCTACAGGCATAAAGGAAATATGGAGTGTGAGCGGCGTCCTAGCGCAGGGCAGCAGCCATTAGGCTAAGGCTAAGTTCACACTAGCGTTGTGCGCCGCTGCGTCGGCGACGCAACGCACAACGCACGCAAAAACGCTGCGTTTTGCGACGCATGCGTCGGTTTTTGCCGAAAATCGGACGCAAGAAAAATGCAACTTGTTGCGTTTTCTTGGTCCGACGCTTGCGGCAAAAAAGACGCATGTGTGGCACAACGCAACAAAAAAAAACGCATGCGTCCCCCATGTTAAGTATAGGGGGCGCATGACGCATGCGTCGCCGCTGCGTCGCCGACGCAAACCCGACGCACATTAGCTTAACGCTAATGTGATGTCCCAGTAGCCGAGAATCATCATCTTCCCAGTAACGTCCGTCACCTCAGCCGCTCACTAAACTCTGAACCAGTTCCAACTTCCTCTCACAGACTGAGTCCAGAGCTGGCTCACTAACTATTCACATGACCGCAGCTGGAATTCCAGCCAGTCACATTGCAGCTCTACACCCTTCCCTGCCAGAAGAATAGATTCGTTTTGGCTGTAACCGCTGCTGTCCACTTCACTACCTGTACAGTGTAATGTTCGCTACTCACATACAGAGCTGCGTTATGCGGGACGGGACGGGAGCTCAGGGTGGTGACATAAGACCAGGACACCGGTTGTGTCGTTTTTTCCTCCCCTTCTTCATTAATAGGAGGGGGAAGTGATAAAATGTCAGGAGGCGCAGCATATTATTTGGTTAGTTGCCCGTGGATTCAAAAATGCAGTTTCGTAAATTGCTTTCAAATGTCGCAATTATTGCCGTTTACTATCATTTTTGCCAAAATGGGTGAAGCTGGGGCATAGCGCCATGTCTCGTCTAATTTATCATGAGCTGTGTGCCAGAAATCGTACTCCAGGCTATGGTTTTATAGGCACAGGCCACTTATCAGATGGTCCTGCTTCATGAAGAGGCATGTGCCTATTGAATCAGGTGCCTCGGACTAGAAGGGTATGTGTCCACGTTCAGGAAACGCTGCATGTTTGACGCTGCGCAGAGCTGCAGCGTCAAACACGCAGCGTCCAGATGTTACAGCATAGTGGAGGGGATTTTATGAAATCCCGTCTCCACTGTATGTGGTAACATGCATCCGTCGGCCCTGCGATTCCAGACATGTGGCACGTCTTTTAAGATCGCAGCATGTCTGTGTACCTTGCGGCGACGCTGCGCCGCAAGGTAAATCACAGGGCCCTATGTATGGGGTGCGATGATGCCGGATGTATGCAATGAACACATCCGGCATCATCGCGTCACAGAAGGGGGTGGAGCGGGTTTGCCGCACCGTCCAAACCACTGGCCATCCTGAAGGTGGACACATACCCTAAGGCTATGTGCACACGTTGCGGATTAGCCTTATGAATTTCTGGTGCGGATTCTGCCTCTCCTGGCAGAAAACGCACCTGCGGATTTGTCGCGTTTTTTGTGCATTTTTGCTGCGGTTTTTTACTCCTGCAGATTTCTATAATGGAATGGGTACAAAAACGCTGCAGATTCGCAAAAAAGAAGTGACATGCTACTTCTTTTAAACCGCAGCGTTTCCGCAGCGGATTTTCCACAAAGTGTGCACAGCTTTTTTTTTCTCATTGATTTACATTGTACTGTAAATCAATGGCGGATCTGCAGCGTTTCTGCACCGCAAAAAACGCTGCGGATCCGCATAGAATCAGCAACGTGTGCACATAGCCTTAGGCCATAGTCACACGTTCAGTACTTGGTCAGGATTTTACCTCAGTATGTGTAAGCCAAAACCAGGCGTGGAACAGTCAGAAGAAAAGTATAATAAATAATCTTTATATAGTGCCAACATATTCCGCAGCACGTTACAGTTTAACAAGTATACTGTATATAATCACTCGCTCCTGGTTTTGGCTTATAAAATACTGAGGTCAAATACTGACCAAATGCTGAACGTGTGAATGTGGCCTAATAACATGTCGCCTCATCGAGACCAGTGAAGAGATATCACCAGCATTGATAAACCAGGGCCAGTGTTTTTTGAGTGGTTCAAAAGCATACGTTTTTGAAGCAGAAATTGCTCCAGGAAACGCTCCTTTTTTGGAGTTCTGTTTTTTTTTAAATTTCCTGGTGATTCCGAGTGATTTTTGAGCAGTTTTAGGCTGTGTGCACACAGTGTGTTTTTTAATGCCTTTTTGTGGCAATTGTTTCGCACGAAAATGGGCCAAAAACACTATGGAATCCTTATGCAAGCTAATTCAATGACAATCCTGAAGTGTTGTACACATGATCACTAAATTTCCTTTGAGTATTTGCTGTGCTTTTTTTCTGCAGCATGTCAATTGTTTGTGCGTTTCTGCAGCAGTTTTCACCCATTGACTTCCATTGAGTCTGTCAAATCCGCAGCAAAAATGTAGGTTTAACCCCTTAACGACCACCGATACGCCTTTTAACGGCGGCCGCTAAGGGTACTTAAACCACAGCGCCGTTAATTAACGGCGCTGTGGAAAAAGTGAATAGCGCCCCCCAGAGTCGGATTTTCTCTGGGGTCTCGGTTGCCGAGGGTAGCCGAGACCCCAGAGAACATGATTCGGGGGTTTTTTACCAACCCCCGAGTTGCGATCGCCGGTAATTAACCGTTTACCGGCGGTCGCAACAAAAAAAAAAAAAACGCGATTTGCCATTTAATTTCTCTGTCCTCCGATGTGATCGCACATCGGAGGACAGAGAAATGTGGTCCCCGATAGCCCCCCAATACTCACCTACCTCCCCCGGTGCTCCTCGTGGCTCCCGATGGGCGCCGACATCTTTTTCCGGGGAAATAATGGCGGGCGCATGCGCAGTGCGCCCGCCGCCCGGCACCCGGATGTTCTTTGGGGTCTCGGCTGCCGGGGGTAGCCGAGACCCCAAAGAACATGATCGGGGTCGGTTTTTACCGACCCCTGTTTTGCGATCGCCTGTAATTAACTGTTTACCGGCAACCGCAAAAAAAAAAAAAAGCGATGTCATTTCTCTGTCCTCTGATGTGATCGCACATCAGAGGTCAGAGAAATAGGGGGATTCGGGGACCCTGTTGTACTTACCGGTGTCCCTGGGTCCTCCTGCTTCTTCTGCTGGCCGCCGGCTTCTTGCTCCGGTAAGAAAATGGCGGGCGCATGCGCAGTACGCCCGCCATGATCTGCCGGCCGGCAGAAGAAAATTCTTCCTCTTTTTTTATTTTGGTCACTGTGAGATCCTATCACAGTGATCAAAATAAAAAAAATAGTAAATAACCCCCCCCCCTTTATCACCCCCTTAGTAAGAAAAAAATAATAAAATAAAAAAAATGTATGAATTTCTATTTTCCAAATAGGGGTAGGGTTAGGGGTAGGGGTAGGATATGTGCACACATAGAATGTTTCTCTGCGGATTTTTCCGCAGCGGATTTGATAAATCCGCAGGACCAAAACGCTGCGTTTTTCCTGCGGATTTATCGCGGATGTACCGCGGTTTTTGTGCGGATTCCACTGCGGTTTTACACCTGCGGTTTTCTATTATGGAGCAGGTGTAAAACCGCTGCGGAATCAGCAGAAAGAATTGACATGCTGCGGAATGTAAACCGCTGCGTTTCCGTGTGTTTTTTTCCGCAGCATGGGCACAGCGTTTTATGTTTCCCATAGGTTTACATTGTACTGTAAACTCATGGGAAACTGCTGCGGACCCACAGCTGCAGAAACGCTGCGGATCCGCAGCAAAATCCGCAACATGTGCACATAGCCTTAGGGTTAGGGTTAGGGCTTGGATTAGGGTTAGAGCTAGGGTTGGGGCTAAAGTTAGGGTTAGGGTTGGGGCTAGGTTTAGGGCTAAAGTTAGGGTTTGGGCTAAAGTTAGGGTTAGGGCTAGGGTTGTGTTGTGGTTTTAAGTACCTTGAGGGGTGCAGTTTTTAGAATGGTGTCACACTTGGTTATTTTCTATCATATAGACCCCTCAAAATGACTTCAAATGTGATGTGGTCCCTAAAAAAAAATGGTGTTGTAAAAATGAGAAATTGCTGGTCAAATTTTAACCCTTATAACTCCCTAACAAAAAAAAATTTTGTTTCCAAAATTGTGCTGATGTAAAGTAGACATGTCGGAAATGTTATTTATTAACTATTTTGTGTGACATATCTCTCTGATTTAAGGGCATAAAAATACAACATTTGAAAATTGCAAAATTTAAAAAATTTTCACCATATTTCCATTTTTTTCATAAATAATCGCAAGTAATATCGAAGAAATGTTACCACTAGCATGAAGTACAACATGTCACGAAAAAACAACCTCAGAATCAGCAGGATCCGTTAAAGCGTTCCAGAGTTATAACCTCATAAAGTGACAGTGGTCAGAATTGTAAAAATTGGCTCGTTCATTAAGTACCAAATTGGCTCTGTCACTAAGGGGTTAAAAATGTTTGTGTATTTGCTTAGTTTTTGTTTTCGTTTTTACCGGCTTCCAATGGTGTTTCCCACCCTGTCATCTGTGTGACAGTGTGGGAAAACATCGGCACGGAGATTCTCGGTGGTAACGCTATCGCCGGTAAGATCATCGGTCAGAGCACTGTGGGGTCATGCTGTCAGATGTCATCGTGACCTGCGGTAAAAAGCTTACCTTTGGTAAGTGTTCACATTTGGACAGGGAGGTCAGGGACCCATCAGTTTTATGAGACCACCTTGACGTTGGTTGATGGGCTCACACTATTGGATTATATCAAATTCTGTGCAAAGCATCTCTTAAATATTTTCCTAATGTTCAAAAGCCATTTTGCTATTCATATTTCATGTATTTCATATTAGACATGCTTTGGCACGATAGAGTGCAACCTTTTTTGTATATTTATGTATGGAGGTAGCTGCTCCTGGTATGCACCTATTCACACTAGTTTGGATGTGCCAGTCTTTTTTCTGTCATTTCTACAGTACCATGTAACCCATGGAAAACAAAATCCGCAGTGCACATTGTCATGTCCCACGACTTGGGAAATCATTCAATGTTTTGCATTGTTTGTGTTCCATCCTTTCTTTCTAGGCAGAAGTTTGCCTTTCCCTTTATTTTGTCCCAACTCTCTCACTGTAGTCCTGTGATGTATGTTTGTTCACGCCCTTATTCTCCATTTTGTCATCATCCCCATATCTGTATGCATCCTATTACATGTCCTCTGTTGAATATTCCTTTTTACCTGCTGCTTTCATCATAATACAAGAATTTCGGTTAAAGCAATCCTCTTTTCCTGGAGTCTTCTTACATGAGATCGTGGCTGAGTTAAGCTATCTGATAAATCGGTATGAACGTGAGTACAGGTCAATACGGAAGCGCCCAAAAGAATAGGTCTATCCAGGCACCACTGCGTTCTACATACCCATGAGTCAGAATAGTAAAAAGGAATAGCCTGCCTTCAGAGACAGTAACTCAAGGTCTGTGCTGAACCTCAGTGGAAAAGGACATTTCCCAGATACACAGTAACCCAGTTCCCAGCCAGACCCCAGTGTGCATAGAAGCACACACTGCAGATAAACAGTGAGAAGTATAACCCTCATCATCCACTCTTCCTGCCTGCAAGCAAATCATGTCTGAAGCAAGGAATACAATGTCCCTACCAGACTTACAAACACAGGACAAAGACCTAGATCCCCATCCACCAGCTAGTGAAAGAGGAAAACGTACAGTTAAACCTACATGGAAAGTCATGGAGAATTTAGAGACTGAAAAATGTGTTGTATATAGTGATGTGTCTTCACTGTGGGAGAAAGTGCTGAGTCACATAGACACTGTATCAAGGCCTGCTTCTCATGAGTTACCACTAGAGGGAGTCCTAGAACAATTATGCACAGCATACCAAAGGTATATGGAGAAGACTGACCAATACATTATTCTCCTGAAGAAACTGAATCTGCCAGAGACTTTAAAAGAATTGCAAAGTTTCCAGCAGCTTAATTCTGAAAGGGACTGCACCGTACGTGACATTAAAACCAAGATAGAGGCTAAAATTGCACGGACACCAGATGCATCATCTCGCTCATCCAAATCGTCTAAGCACTCAAAACGCTCATCTAGGTCAAGTTCATCAAAATATTCCACTCTCAGCCAGCAGCTTATAAGGGCACGTGCTAAGGCAGAAACGTCTAAGATACAAGCAACCTTTGCGCAAAGGAGAGCAGAAATGGATGCAGCCACAGCACAAAAGAGAGCAGAAATGGATGCAGCCACAGCACAAAAGAGAGCAGAAATAGAAGCAGCCACAGCACAAAAGAGAGCAGAAATGGATGCGGATGCAGCACGCAAGGAAGCTCTGGAGAAGGAATGTGAGCACGCAACAGCCATGGCGGAGTTAAGGATCCTGGAGCGAGCTATCAGTGGGAGTCAAAGAGACAGCATCAGTTTGTGTGAAGTGGAGGCGGAGGACCCTATTGAACGCACAAGAGACTACGTGCTAAGCCAAAATGGCGAACCGCAGATCATCACTAACACTTCTGGTGGCGTTCATGCTTCTCCAGGACACCAGGATGCCGATCCACTTACAGAACCCTACACTCAAGGTCAGTACAATGCTCCCAAACTTGAACTTCCTTCGTATTCCAGTATGCGCCAAGACCCTGCATCTCATCAAACTCCACAGGCTATTATCTACACGCAACCCAATATACCGGCAGGTCATTATACTCTCGACAACCGCACAGTGCCAGCTCCGCATGTAGCAGAGACTATACCCACCAAACCGGTTGCTGGACTAAATGCATATGCCACTCCATACTTACCCACGTTTCAAGTCCAAGACGTCTCCACTCCTATGTACAACACCGCTCAGCCCACATTCGTGCATCCTAAGTCAGAAAGAACAGACATGTCCGACTTCGCAAGGTACATGATTCGCCGCGAACTTACTAAAACCGGTCTCACAAGGTTTGACGACCAACCTGAAAATTACAGAGGTTGGAAAAATGCCTTTAGAACCGTAACTAGTGACCTCGGCATCACTGCTGCCGAAGAGCTGGACCTGCTAATCAGATGGCTAGGACCACAATCCACCGAGCGTGTCAAGAGACTCAGGTCTGTACATATCAGTAATCCAATGGCTGGTCTCATGGCTGCATGGGAAAGACTAGAGAAAAACTTTGGCAGTCCAGAAGCCATAGAGGATGCACTGTTCAAGCGTCTACAGAGTTTTCCAAAGATATCAAGCAAAGACAGTTCAAAGTTCCTGGAGCTCAGTGACTTGCTGTTAGAGCTCCATCTGGCCAAGGCAGACACCCACCTACCTGGCCTCAGCTATCTGGACACTGCTCGTGGAGTAAATCCCATTATCTCCAAGCTACCGTACAACGTGCAAGAAAAGTGGACTACACTAGGGTCAAAATACAAGAAAGACCATCAAGTGTCATTTCCTCCGTTCTCCTACTTCTGTGAGTTTATAAAAGATGTGGCAGAGCGCAAGAACGACCCAAGCTTTTCCTACGAAGAATACAGTGGCTCAGCTTCACCTCCTTCTAAATACGTCAGCGCACGCTCGAACGACAGAAACCGCAGGGGTCCAGTGTCAGTGAAGAAGACGGATATTCTTCCCTTACCAACACCAGCCCCAGACAAGAGTAACAAAGGTGAAAAGATAGAGAACCCAAATCGTGAATGTCCCATCCACAAGAAGCCACATCCCTTAAAAAAGTGCATCGGCTTCAGGAAGAAACCGCTCCAGGAACGCAAGGAGCTTCTAAAGAGGTTCGGGGTATGCTACAGATGTTGTGCTTCTACTGAACACCTTGCTAAAGACTGTAAAACTACAATTAAGTGCATGGAGTGTGACAGTGAGGACCACGTACAAGCACTCCACCCATTCCGTCCTGACTCTACACTTACTCCTTCCCCCACCACGAGCCATGGCGGGGAGGACGCAGCTCAAACTGCAAGCCATACCACAATATCTTCTTCATGCACAGAAGTCTGCGGAGAAGACCTCTGGGACAAGTCCTGTGCGAAGATTTGCCTGGTGAACGTATATCCCAACGGTCACCCAGAGAAAGCCGTGAAGGTGTACATCCTTCTGGATGATCAGAGCAACCGATCACTTGCAAGGTCAGAACTCTTTGATATGTTTAACTTAAAGGGAAATGCCTACCCTTACACCTTAGGTACCTGCAGTGGTGTTACAGAGGTTTATGGGAGAAGGGCCAGTGGTCTTACAGCGACATCTCTCGAGAACACCGTCGAGATACCGTTACCTACACTGGTCGAGTGCAACCAGATTCCATCCAATCGAGAAGAGATCCCAACGCCAGAGGCTGCTCTTCATCACCAACATCTCAAGGGGATAGCAAACAAGATACCAGCCCTCAACAACAGTGCAGATATCCTGATTCTGCTAGGCAGAGACATCCTCCGGCTGCACAAGGTGCGTCAGCAAATTAATGGACCACACGATGCACCATTTGCCCAACGCTTAGATCTAGGCTGGGTAATCATAGGCAATGTTTGCATACACAAGATGAAGAGACCTAACAACATCTCCTCTTACAAGACACACATTTTGTCAAATGGTCGCAGCACCCATTTCCAACCATGCCCACATCACTACTGGGTGAAAGAGAAAGTGAGCAACACCAAGTGGCAACAGGAATCCTTCAACAACATGAACACACTCCAGTCCTGGGAAGAAAACCTCGGGTCATCAGTGTTCGATTCCACAAGTAATGACAACAAGTTGGCACCCACAAGGGAAGATAAAGAATTTATAAAGGTTATGGATAAAGAATTTGTTCAAGACGACTCCAACAGTTGGGTAGCTCCTTTACCCTTTCGTTTCCCAAGAGTGAGGTTGCCGAACAACCTGCAGCAAGCAACTGCAAGGTTCTCATCCTTAAAACGTACCCTAAAGAGGAAACCAGAGATGGAGAAGCATTTCATTGACTTTATGCAGAACATCTTTGACAGAAATCATGCTGAACCTGCGCCACCACTGAGGGAGGGAGAAGAATGTTGGTATCTTCCATCCTTTGGTGTCTATCACCCTCGCAAGCCTAATCAGATCAGAGTGGTGTTTGACTCCAGTGCTCAGTTTGAAGGCCTCTCTCTCAATAACCTGCTCCTAACTGGGCCCAACCTGAACAACAGCCTCCTTGGAGTATTGATCCGCTTCAGACAAGAACCTGTTGCCATAATGGCCGACATTCAGCAGATGTTTCATTGCTTCATTGTGAAAGAAGACAACAGAAACTATCTTAGGTTCCTATGGCACAAGGACAACAACGTCAACAATCAGGTCATAGACTACCGGATGAAGGTCCATGTCTTCGGCAACAGTCCCTCACCTGCTGTGGCGATCTATGGACTGAGACGGACAGCCCAGGAAGGTGAGAGAGAGTACGGTTCCGATGCTCGGCAATTTATAGAGAAGAACTTCTACGTGGACGATGGGCTCAAGTCCTTGCCCACAAGCGAAGATGCAATTGACCTACTCTCCAGAACACAGGAAATGCTATCCACATCAAACCTCAGACTCCACAAGATTATCTCTAACAGTCAAGAGGTAATGAACGCGTTTCCATCTGAGGACCATGCCACAAACCTAAAGGACCTCAACTTGGGTTCCGATGTTCCTCCAACACAGCGCAGCCTTGGTCTACTGTGGGATATCAAACGGGACACCTTCACTTTCCAAGTGTCACCCTATGACAAACCCTTTACCAAACGAGGAGTCCTATCTGTCATAAATAGCATCTATGATCCTCTCGGGTTTGTAGCACCCATCACTATTCAAGGCAAGATACTGTTAAGACAGCTTACGGCCGAGAACACGGATTGGGAAACCCCGCTCCCAACTCAGAAACAGCAAAGGTGGGAGGCGTGGAAGAAGTCTCTGAAGTTCTTAGCGCAACTCCAAGTCCCACGTTGTTATTCTCCAAGATCACCTTTGACTGCAATCAGAAGAGAAGTCCATATTTTCTCTGACGCATCTACAGAAGCCATAGCCGCAGTAGCTTATCTGATGACCTTAGGAGCTAACAAGGTACACTGTGGTTTCATCCTGGGTAAAGCCAAATTAACTCCAAAGCCTGCACACTCTGTACCCAGACTCGAGCTTTGCGCTGCGGTATTGGCAGTAGAAATTGCTGAAGTTGTACAAGACGTAATGAACGCGTTTCCATCTGAGGACCACGCCACAAACCTAAAGGACCTCAACTTGGGTTCTGATATTTCTCCAGCCACACTTCTCACACAGAAGATTGGAGCTGCTACAGTTCCACCTGGGAACTTCGATAACAAGGACATTTACAGACGTCAGTGGAGGCAAGTACAACACCTGGCTAACGTGTTTTGGCATCGATGGAAGACCAAATATTTACACTTGCTTCAAAACCGTCACAAATGGCAGACGCCCAGTCCCAATATCCAAGAAGAAGACCTTGTTCTCTTAAAGGACAAAGAGGTTCATCGTAATGACTGGCCAATGGGACTTATCACCAAAGTCCTACCCGGTGAGGACGGAAAGACTCGTAAGGTAGAAGTTAAGGTGACAAAAGGGGGCTCTACCCGAACCTTCTTCCGCCCGGTCACTGAACTCGTGCTGCTTCTACGAAAGGAGGACATCACATGAACTGAACATGCTCCTGGACGTTGTTCACGGCGGGGAGCATTCCTCCTCATTCCCCAGTTTATTGAATGTTGACATTTTCCATTGGATTGAACCCTTAACATTCCCATTGGATTCTGGGTTGGTGGAAGAGTTTGCATGTTTGCGGCTTCCCCAATCTGAAGATGGGTTTTATATACTTGAACTTATCTTTCGGTGTGATCTACGGGTCAACAACAACGAGTTGGACTTAAAAATCTTTTATGTTTATTATTGCATGCATGTTTTCTTCCTCTTGTTTTTTCAGGTTCGAACGACTTCGAAGAATTACGGACATCGTGAAATCCAAGGATTTCAGACGGGGAGTGTCATGTCCCACGACTTGGGAAATCATTCAATGTTTTGCATTGTTTGTGTTCCATCCTTTCTTTCTAGGCAGAAGTTTGCCTTTCCCTTTATTTTGTCCCAACTCTCTCACTGTAGTCCTGTGATGTATGTTTGTTCACGCCCTTATTCTCCATTTTGTCATCATCCCCATATCTGTATGCATCCTATTACATGTCCTCTGTTGAATATTCCTTTTTACCTGCTGCTTTCATCATAATACAAGAATTTCGGTTAAAGCAATCCTCTTTTCCTGGAGTCTTCTTACATGAGATCGTGGCTGAGTTAAGCTATCTGATAAATCGGTATGAACGTGAGTACAGGTCAATACGGAAGCGCCCAAAAGAATAGGTCTATCCAGGCACCACTGCGTTCTACATACCCATGAGTCAGAATACACATGCTGCTGAAAAAACAAGCGGAAGCGTAGCGTTGTTTATTCCGCAGCATGTCAATTCTTTGTGTGGATTCCGCAGCGGTTTACATCTGCTCCATAATAGGAATCCGCAGGTGTAAAAACGCAGGTGAAATCCACACAAAAACCGCAAAAAAAAACCCAAATCAGTCCAGAAAAATCTGCAGAGTAATACGCAGCGTGTGCACATAGCCTTACTCTCCGAACGCTAACAAATACTCGGAGGTCACCCGAGCAACGAGTACACTCGCTCATCACTAATACTCACCTTTCCGCCGTAGTCCACGAGGGAGAGATATTCCAGAATGGAAAAATGTATGATTTCTGTAAAAACTGGATCCGGTCGCCAGATTCAGCCATTTCTATCTGCATTTCATACGTTTTTGGCCGGATCAGTCGCTGTGCGGTTTTCCGCCGGACAGAAAAAACGTTCCTCTGGACGTTTTCTCCGTCCGCCGGAAAAATAATTTTTGACGGATCCGGAAAAAAAAACGGATGAAACGTTGGGACATCAGGCGCAATCCGGCGCTAATACAGCTCTATGAGAAAAAAACGGATCAGTTTTTTTTTAAAATTCGCTGGATTCTGTCTGACGCAAAAAAAACCTGATGTGTGAAAGTAGCCTAAGATCGGGGTTACACTTGCATGTGTAATGTGAGAAACTCGCATCAATACCTGGCACTGCCACCGGCACTCGGGACCGGAGCGTGCGGCTCCATGTATTTCTATGCAGCCGCATACTCCGGTCTCGAGTGCCGGCGGCAGTGCCGGGTATTGATGCAAGAGACTTGTTTCTCGCATTACACACAAGTGTGACCCCGACCTACTCCCAAGTGCCCACAGCAATCTCCCGTATAGAACAGTCACATCTGGAGATGTGACTGCTCTAACCAGCTGCCAGCGATACACTGACAGAAGGTAATCGCTCCCGCAGTGTATCAGTGAGCTTCCTTGAGAGAGTTCACCGGAGTTCATCAGTTGATCAGCTCCTTTGCTTTCACTTAAGGCTCATACTTACTTGCACGAGACTTGGATGAGTCTCGCACGGCAATACCCGGCACTGCACCCGGAACAGAGGAGCGGAGCGTGCGGCTGCATGTATTCCTATGCTGCCGAACGCTCCGATCTGAGTGCCAGTAGCAGCGCCGGGTATTGCCGTGCGAGACTCAGCCGAGTCTCGCGCAAGTGAGTATGAGCCCTTACGGCACCACTGTGTGAGAACTTTCTCATAGCAGCTCAGTGCTATATACTGCGGGAGCTTACTTCCTGTGTCAGTGTATAGCCGGCTGTCTTTTGAGAGCAGTCTTGTATATTGTAAGATTGCGCTTACTAAGTGTATTGGGGGACACTCACTTGGCAGGGGATTCAACCACACGGGCATGGTTTTTCACACAAAACAGTCCATGCGGTTTATTAAAGTGTCATAAACCGGGTTATGCACAGTTCATATTATACATTTCATAGAACACAATAGGCACCAACTGGTGATATCAACTTGCAGCTTTATCTTAGACACTTCGTATACGGCTTTGTCTCACAGACACTAAACAAGCTGGACCTCTTACTTCATCCAGTTACCATGGGTGTACGTACGCCGAATAGTTCGCCAATGTCCCTAGTCATATAGCGCACATGACATTGGGACGCAGTCTCTAAACACGCTGAACCTCACTTCGTTCAGTTACCGTGGGAGACCACAAAGTTCATAGACTATCAAAAGCACCAACAGTCAATGGTACCTTATGGGAGCTCCTGCTCCACCTGCTGACTCCTCGTCAGACCTCTCTCCTGGGGAAACTGCCTTACAGGGTTCACCAACTTGCCTGGCCGACACACATCAGTCATTCCAGAGCCACCGAAGGACAGTAGCTTCCCCAACACAGACCATCCAGAACCATAGTCTTGCTGTGTGCTATTCAGGACGTCCATCCCACATGGGACTGTCCAACACACAGGCATGTGACCTGTCCGGGTGCTATTCAGGACGTTAGTCCAACACCCCAGGCCACCAAGTTCAAAGCCCCACCATGTGCTGTTCAGGAATCCTGCTCCCAGGACTTCCAACACAGGCTTCCAGGACCTTGCACTTGGACCATTCAGATCCAAACACTGGAACCACACAGGACCCATGTGACCCACACCCTGGTCACATTATATACCTATAACCACTCCCCTGGGTGGGAGTGTGTGGGTGTGACTAGTTAGACCCGCCCATCTCTCATAACTAGCCTAGTAAGTCTCCCTTCATAACTATACAAACTCTTGAGGGACTACAGGTCCCAGAACAACAACATTACATCAGACGTACCACGCAGACTCCCTCTGCGACACATATCGGACACTCACAATTCTGCCAGTCACTGTTTCACCATTATAACAACAGATACACCTCCATGCATATCCCGAGGAGCACACACAGCGCCTCCTAGCTGCCACAGGGGTCACTGCTAGGGACCAGCATGGGACATTACTACAAGATGGGGACCAGCATGGGGCATTACTACAAGATGGGGACCAGCATGGGGCATTACTAAAAGATGGGGACCAGCATGGGGCATTACTACAAGATAGCGACCAGCATGGGGCATTACTACAAGATAGGGACCAGCATGGGGCACATTACTACAAGATGGGGACCAGCATGGGACATTACTACAAGATTGGGACCAGCATCGGGCATTACTACAAGATAGGGACCAGCATGGGGCATTACTACAAGATAGGGACCAGCATGGGGCACATTACTACAAGATGAGGACCAGCATAGGGCATTACAAGATAGGAACCAGCGTGGGGCACATTACTATAAGATGGGGACCAGCATGGGGCATTACTATAAGATGGGGACCAGCACGGGGCATTACTACAAGATGGGGACCAGCATGGGGCATTACTACAAAATGGGGACCAGCATGGGGCATTACTACAAGATGGGGACCAGCATGGGGCATTACTACAAGATGGGGACCAGTATGGAGCACATTACTACAACATAGGGACCAGTATGGGGCACATTACTACAAGATAGGGACCAGTTCAAAAAGTGTATAGAGAAAAAAATGGTCTCACTAAAAATATCATTTTGTCATGCAAATAATGCGGCCCCCGAAATTAAATGATTTTCTGTGTGCGGCCCATATACCCAGCCGAGTTTGAGACCCCTGATATAGACACACTGCACTGATGAAACCATAGTCTTTGGCTGCTGTATCAAGCTGCAAGATGAATCTTGACATAGACAGCTTCTATGAAGATCTGGATTTACAATTGAAATTGGCTGCTGCCTTTGCTTTTGCTTGTCAAGAACAAAGAAGAAGAGAAAGACGGAGAAGACGTCGTCGATATTGGCAACATCCCATCCTTGAACTCCGAGAGAGCCGTAGAGCATACCACTCCTTGTACGCAGAGCTGCGGTAAAACCTTCCGAAGTTTTTACACTATACGAGGATGACAGAACAGAGCTTTGATGACTTGTTGCAACATGTCCAAGGATCAATCGCTAGGCAGGACACACAGCTCTTCGAGCAATTCCTGCTGAGGAATGGCTGTTGGTCACCCTGAGGTACGAAATTTTGAAAAACAAACACCTGTCATAAGTATTATGTCATTAGTATTATTGTAATAAAAGCCATGTACTGATTTTTTTTCCCTTCTTTTTTAAGTCTTTTTTTTCCCCAGTTTTTTTTTTTTTTTAAAAGCCATGTACTGACTTTTTTTTCTCATTTTCTGTTCCGCAGATTCCTGGCTACTGGAGAGACCTTATCATCCCTCCATTTTCAATTCAGGATTGTAGTCTCCACACTGTCTGGGATTATTGGAGACACCTACCATGCTTTAGGTGAAGTTCTGCGTCCAGAATTCCTCCCCCAACCCACAACTGAAATCTGGTTGGAAAATGCTGCAAAATTCCAGGAAATGTATAATTTTCCTAACTGCTTGGGTGCTGTGGATGGCAAACACATTAGGATTATGAAACCTTCTGGTAGTGGAACTGAGTACTTCAATGATAAAAAATACTTTTCCATTGTTCTAATGGCGATTGCCAATGCTCAGTGTAGATATGTCACCATAGACATTGGCTCATTTGGATGGGGAAATGACTCACAAACTTTCAAAAACTCATACATGGGCCAGCGATTGTATGATAATGATTTTAATTTCCCTCCAACCTCTTCCCAACACTGAAGGACCACCCATACCGTTTGTTGTGCTTGGGGATGAGGCCTTCCAAATGTGTGCCAACCTCCTAAGACTGTATTTAAGTCGGGACTTAAATCACACAAAAAAAATGTAAACTACCGACTGACAAGGGCACGAAGAACTGTGGAGTGTGCCTTTGGATTGCTGGTATGTAAATGGTGCCTTTTGGGAACATCTATTAATCTTAAAATTGAAACTATTGATGAGGTTGTGAAAGTATGTGTTCTTCTACACGACTACATCATGGCAAAAGAGCGGCCCAACTTAGAAACTGAGGAACCTGTTACATTGCATGATTACCAAAGTCACTCTCTGCGGACTACTGTGGAAGTTGCCCAGATTAGAGAGAAGTTTGCTGATTACTTTGTGTCTGAAAATGGAATGGCAAGAAACAATGGTTTAAAGGGAACCTGTCACCCCCAAAATCGAAGGTGAGCTAAGCCCACCAGCACCAGGGGCTTATGTACTGCATTCTGTAATGCTGTAGATAAGCCCCGATGTATCCTGAAAGATGAGAAAAAGAGGTTAGATTATACCCACCCAGGGGTGGTCCTGGTCCAATTCTGGTCCGATGGCGTCGTGGTCTGGCCTGGGGCCTCCTAGCTTCTTACGATGACGTCCTCTTCTTGTATTCACACTGCGGCTCCGGTGCAGGCATACTTTGTCTGCCCCGTTGAGGGCAGAGCAAAGTACTGCAGTGCGCAGGCGCCAGGCCTCTCTGACCTTTCCCGGCACCTGCGCACTGCAGTGACAGGTTCCCTTTAACCCCTTCCCGCCGCAGCCCTTTTTCATTTTTCCGTTTTCGTTTTTCACTCTCCTCCTTCCCAGAGCCATAACTTTTTTATTTTTCCGTCAATATAGTCCTGTGAGGGCTTATTTTTTGCGGGACGAGTTGTACTTTTGAACGACACCATTGGTTTTACCATGTCTTGTACTAGAAAACGGGAAAAAAATTCCAAGTGTGGTGAAATTGCAAAAAAAGTGCAATCCCACACTTGTTTTTTGTTTGGCTTTTTTTCTACCTTCACTAAATGCTAAAATTGACCTGATATTATGATTATCCAGGTCATTTCGAGTTCATAGACACCAAATATGTCTAGGTTATTTTTTTTATCTAAGATGTGAAAAAAAATTCAAAACTTTGCTAAAAAAAAAAAAGCGCCATTTTCCGATACCCGTAGCGTCTTCATTTTTCGTGATCTGGGGTTGGGTGAGGACTTTTTTGCGTGCCGAGCTGACGTTTCTAATGATACCACCTTTGTGCAGATACGTTCTTTTGATCGCCCGTTATTGCATTTTAATGCAATGTCGCGGCGACCAAACAAACGTAATTCTGGCGTTTCAAATTTTTTTCTCGCTACGCTGTTTAGCGATCAGGTTAATGCTTTTTTTTTATTGATCGGGCAATTCTGAACGCGGGGATACCAAATATGTGTAGGTTTGATTTTTTTTTGTATTGTTTTATTTAGGATGGGGCGAAAGGGGGATGATTTAAACTTTTGTATATTTTTTTTTTTCATATTTTTAAAAACATTTTTTTTAACTTGTGCAATGCTTCAATAGCCTCCATAGGAGGCTAGAAGCTGGCACCACTGGATCGGCTCGCTACATAGCAGCGATCATAAGATCGCTGCTATGTAGCTGAAATGCAGGCTTGCTATGAGTGCCGACCACAGGGTGGCGCTCACAGCAGGCCGGCATCAGTAACCATAGAGGTCTCAAGGACCTCTATGGTTACTTTCCCCGTCACATGATCAGGGGTCGGCGATGCGCTAATTTCCAGCTGCGCGGCCGGAAGCGCTAGTTAAATGCCACTGTCAGCGGCAATTAACAGGTTAATAGCGGCGGGTGAATTTCACCGGCCGCTATTGCGCGCACATGTCAGCTGTATAAAACAGCTGACATGCCGCGACTGATGTGGGCTCACCGCCGGAGCCCACATCAAAGGGGGAGACATGACATGCGCAGTACTAGTACGGTGCATCTAAGTAAAATTTAACTGTAATTGTAAAATATATCTGTAATTTTCAAGTGTACATGTAATGTTAAAATGTACATGTAATGTTAAAATGTACATGTTATGTTAAAATGTGTTCCATTAAAACTTACAAGTTCCCTCAAAAATACATTAGACACATGTATGTTTTTTGCGGCGGTGCAGCAATCAAAGAAAACAATATATTTTTGAAAAAAAAAAATACAAATTTTATTAACAATAATAACAAAAAAAGGGTGGTAAGGTTCGGGGTGGTGATTGGGTTTAGGGTCGGGGTGGACCTTGGGGGTGTGGAGCTGTGAGGATTGGGTGGTAGTTGAGGAAGGGGTTACAGGGGAAGGAGAACAAATTGAAGGATTGGATCAGGAATGGGAGTGGACACATTCGGGAAGCAAGATAGGTAAACATTTGTAAGTGAGGATGGAGGTGGTGGGTCCAGTTTTGGGAGGGATTTCTGTCTCTGGGTCTTCGTCCTGGTCCTAAGATGATGTGGTTTTTGTCCTCTTTTTTGTTGGCCCAATGGGAGTGGTTGCTTCTGTTGAAGTCATTGGCCATGGTGCTGGAGTGGGTAGGGGTGCTGGAGTGGGCAGCATGGTGGATCGGTGAACTGGAGACAATGGTGGTGGTGGAGGTGAATAGTTCGGTGCTGTGGAAGTTGGAAAGATGATCGGCTGCTGGTAATATCCTCCAGCCTATGAATAGAAGCTTTGGGACTGCTGCTGCTGAAATGCATAGCTGTAAGCAGCCTGGCAGGACTGCATGATGTCCAGCTGGAGGTGAGGCGTAAGTGCGGCGCCCCAGGGTCCTGGTCGTCGCAGTGGTATTGCTTTCCTCTCAGGGAGAGAGATGCTACGTTTGGAGGCAAAGAAGGATAACTGCATCCAGGTACCACAAACATGCAACACAGTTTACACTCCCAGTGACTCCCAACACCACTGATCTTCCGATGGGACTCTCCGAGAGCCAGGTTGAACAGGTTCATAGGAGAGGCCCAAAAGGGAGGAGCCTATATCGGAGCCCTCACCTGGGAGGAATATAGACAATGCCTGATCTTACAGTGGAAAGAAAGAAAGGAACAAGAAGCCCAACGTAAAGCGCAGAACCATAAAACCAAACAATGTAACAGGAGTCCAGCGAAGCGGGGAATAGTAGTAGCCTTTCACCCGAGTAGGGTTTGGGGATTCATTTAGGAACCGGGACTGCTGGCAGAAGACTATGTCACCAGCCGTGATGTGGAATCCCATCTTCGGGAAGGACATCCTGAGATTTGTGCCGAGAGGATCATGTGACCTACACCCGCCACTGGAGCGAGAAAGGCTGGTACGCTAGGAACGTTAAACGGTGTGCACCTGAAGGGGCGCCACCTGGTGCCAAAACTAAGAACACCAGCGCTATCCCTCCAGTCTCTGAAACAGCAACTCCTCAAACCCACACTACTACAACTGTGTGCATAATCACCACCACTGAAACTGCCGCTGTGGCAAGTGCTATAGCTGACATCCGTACTCAGGCAGCTAATGACTTGACCATACATGAGAGGCGAACCGATGACGTTGATATAGCATCAGATGAGGACTCGGATACAAACCTTCCCAGGCCAGGAAGTGTTCGTTACCGGCTGATGCCCTGTCTACTGCTATAATAGAACAGAACAAACTAGTTAATTCTTCATCCTTTTGCTGCTAAAGTTCACTAAACCCTACCAGGGTTTCCATTTAAAGGGGTCCTCAGTTCCAGGAGGATCCTATGTTTTTGCACGAGTTGCTCTAAAGAATATTGGAATCACGGACGGTGAATGATTCACAAACGTTGCTGTATATAGTTTGCACCTTCTTAAGGGTGCTTCATACTGGTTTTACAAAAGGAGCTTTTTGAAGAGACTGCTTCGTGAAAGTTATTATTGCTGCTGTTTTTAAAGTTAAAAATTGACTAGAGTATTGTTTGCACTACCTCAGTACCAAAGGTCAAATCCCAGCTCGTTTCAGGGATTAAAAATGTCAACAATTGCTGTTACATGTTTGAATTGCTTGCTTATCTTTGTTACAGGCTTAAAAATGGACATTGCGGTAAAGGACAATGCTTACCCAAAGACTTTTCTTGAAAATAGTTTAGCACCTCTAAGGTGCACCCTGGCTCTGTCCACGTTGCCGGCATGGGTAGGACCTTATTTGCTTCATCTGACCAAAAAGACAATAACAGATGTACTTTTTATACACATGTTTTGCAACGTTCAAGAGTCCTCACCTCCCATAAAGGGAAGCAACAGTTCATATTAATTTGTTTTATAGCTGTCATGTCAGACGCTATTCACACTAGGGCGTCCGACAGACAGCGGTAATTCCACATTCGTCCACTATACGCTCAGTGGCGTCGGCTAGACTTTATCCAGGTTGTCTGGGGTTAATCTAGCTGGTAATCGGGTTGGAGGCTGGGTCACGCCCATGGCCTTTAAATAGTCATTCTGGACTTTGGGCGTCGCCGATTATAGCTTGTGTCTTGTGCCTGGTGATCTCGGTCTGGAGTGGTGGTCTAGGAGAAGAAATATCGTATCTGGTAGTGTATTATCCTTTGTCATATTTCTCCTTCCTATATTTGTATTTGTTTTGCCCTGTGCACATTATAGTGTTTTCCTGTGTGTCTGCGGTGTGGTGCGTTTTTAGTTTTCCCTGTCTGTGCTTTCTGTAGGGGTTGGTGTGTGGTCTTATCACTGGGTGGCGGGTGGAGGTTTCAGCATAGGACTGAAACAGGAGTCAGGGTCAGGCCTGGCGGCCCAGACAAGCCCACCATCAGTGTAAATTCTGGGAGAGGGACAGACAGGGTTTTCCCTAGTCTGAGGGATATCGCAGGGGCCTGGGTAATCAGCTGTAGTCTACCCAGTACCCCCATGACATTTTAATCAGCCTAAATAAATTTTGGATGCCATGGATCCCATGACTTCCATAACTCGCCAGTTGGAGGCGCTGTCCTTACAGGTCACTGAGTTGAAGGGGGCAGTTCAGCAACAGGGTCTTGTAGTATCTAATGTGCAAGCTGAAACTGCAGGTAGAGTTGCAGAGCCAAAGATTCCTTTACCTGAGAAGTTTGCTGGGGAACGCAGTAAATTTGTTGTTTTTCGTGAAGCTTGCAAATTATATTTTCGTATGCGCCCGGTTTCCTCAGGTAATGAGGCTCAGCGTGTGGGCCTGGTATTGTCATTACTGAACGGAGACCCCCAAGCATGGGCAATTTCATTACCATCTGATTCAGCTGCATTTAACTCATTGGAGATTGTTTTTTTCTGCTCTTGGGCTCATATATGATGATCCTGACAGATTGGCTCTAGCAGAATCTAAAATACGCGCTCTCCGCCAGGGGGAGCGAATGGCGGAGGATTACTGTTCTGAATTTCGCGGTTGGGTGGTGGACACACAATGGAATGACACAGCGCTGCGGAGTCAGTTTGTACATGGGGTTTCGAGAAGGGTTAAACAAGCCCTCCTGATGTATGAGACTCCTGCTTCTCTAGAGTCTGCCATGAGTCTTGTTGTCCGCATTGATCGCGGTTTGCGTCAGGGGGTGCAAGAGACGCCGCTTATGGGGGAGGGCATAGGTGCACGTGAGGTTGCTGCAGGTGAGCCCACGGAGCCTATGTAAATCGCAGGGGTGTCACATCATCGAGCCCCCTCACTCAGGAAGCAGGGAGCCTGTTTTTGCTGTGGTAAAAAAGGGCATTATGTTAATGCTTGTCCTCTTTTCTAAGAAAAGCGCAACAGCTGAAAACTACTAAGCTCAGAGGATGTGGAGGAGGCCAATCTGAGCTTATGCATATCCTCCATGGTGGTCTCTCAATGTATGCTTCCTGCCAGAGTTATGGTCGCTGGCAGAGAGCTGCCAATCACTGTTTTTGTGGATAGTGGGTCGGCCACTAATCTCATTGATGAGGAGTAGTGTTGAGCATTCCGATACCGCAAGTATCGGGTATCGGCCGATATTTGCGGGTATCGGAATTCCGATACCGAGATCCGATACTTTTGTGGTATCGGGTATCGGTATCGAAACAACATTAATGTGTAAAATACAACATTAATGTGTAAAATAAAGAATTAAAATAAAAAATATTGCTATACTCACCTCTCCGACGCAGCCTGGACCTCACCGAGGGAACCGGCAGCGTTCTTTGCTTAAAATGCGCGCTTTTCCTTCCTTCCGTGACGTCACGGCTTCTGATTGGTCGTGTGCCGCCCATGTGGCCGCGACGCGACCAATCACAGCAAGCCGTGATGTAATTTTCAGGTCCTTCTAGGCATTCAGTATTTTAAAATTACGTTCCGGCTTTGTGATTGGTCGCGTCGCGGTCACATGGGCGACGCGACCAATCACAAGCCGTGACGTAATTTTAAAAATGCGCACGTCTCCTGCCTCCCGTGACGTCACGGCTTGTGATTGGTCGCGTCGCCCATGTGACCGCGACGCGACCAATCACAAAGCCGGAACGTAATTTTAAAATACTGAATGCCTAGAAGGACCTGAAAATTACGTAACGGCTTGCTGTGATTGGTCGCGTCGCGGCCACATGGGCGGCACGTGACCAATCACAAGCCGTGACGTCACGGAAGGAAGGAAAAGCGCGCATTTTAAGCAAAGAACGCTGCCGGTTCCCTCGGTGAGGTCCAGGCTGCGTCGGAGAGGTGAGTATAGCAATATTTTTTATTTTAATTCTTTATTTTACACATTAATATGGTTCCCAGGGCCTGAAGGAGAGTTTCCTCTCCTTCAGACCCTGGGAACCATCAGGGATACCGTCCGATACTTGAGTCCCATTGACTTGTATTGGTATCGGGTATCGGTATCGGATTAGATCCGATACTTTGCCGGTATCGGCCGATACTTTCCGATACCGATACTTTCAAGTATCGGACGGTATCGCTCAACACTAATGAGGAGTTTGCGCGCACGGCCGGGTTCACGGTCGAAAAACTGCCTCATCCTATCCGGGTGGTCACCATCAATGCTACTCCACTCCCACAGGGGGAGATTACTGAGTTTGTGGCTGAGGTTAAACTCCACATTGGGGTCCTACATTCTGAGCAAGTTACATGTAGGGTGCTCAGTAATCTTCCTGCACAAATTGTTCTGGGTTTTCCATGGTTGTCTATGCACAACCCGGTGATTGACTGGAAAACTCAGGACATAATTCAGTGGAGTGGATTCTGCCAGGAGAATTGCCTGGCCACATGTGTTTCCGCTGTGACTCCTAGCATTCCTGAGTCACTGCAGGATTTCGCAGATGTGTTCTCTGAGAAGGGTTGCTCAGAATTGCCACCACATCGATCCTATGACTGTACTATTAGGTTTAAACCAGGGGCCAAATTGCCAAAAGCTAGGATGTTTAACATCTCTGGTCCTGAGAGGCAAGCTTTAAAAGGCTACATTGCTGAGAGTTTGTGCAGCGCCCCAGAGTCCTGGTCGTTGCAGTAATGTCGCTTTGCCGCTAAGGGGAGCGATGGTACGTCTGATTGCACTAAAAGAGTTCACCTAACCAGGTATCACAGTCACACATTACACTTCACACTCCGGCCACCAGGGGGAGCAAAGGGTTCTATGTATTAGGCCACTCCTCACACTCTGGTAAAACTGAGGGTTGGATAGGAAGTTAGGCAGAAGCTGACTGGGTTGTGCCCAGGTAACATCTAGAGAGAGGAGAGCGTTACTTGGGAAGATTCAGGGGGGTCCCTGTCAGGGGTGGGATCATGACAGAGGCCTAGCGAAAAGACAGATCGTTACGGAGCCGTGCCTGCACCTCATTGCGGCAGCATCTTAAGAAAGGACATGAAGCGAGGTGTATTGTGGAGAAGTGAGAAACGAGATCACAGCACAAAGGCGAAAGAACCAGAAAGAGTCGTGCCCCGAGATCGGCAACATCCTTCTGGGGCGCGTAGCCGGCAGCCGGAACGCCGAGGAAGTAATATGCTCTATGCATTACTTTGAACTACGGCAGGGCAGTTAACTTTAGGTTGGCTGTCTAACCTTTTACACCTAATGAAGACAACGGAGGCAATTGTGGGAGAGGGGCGTCTCTAGGGTCCCTATAAAATAACTCCAGGCCTACCCCGTCATACGGGTGCGTCCTATCCATATCATCTGGGGGACGGAGAGAAAGAACAGAAACATACACGACAGTTGTGAGGACTATCCCGTGGTGCTCAGCAGGGAAGTACTACAACACCCAGGCGCTAGTAGGCAGGCTACTGATTTCCACCTGCAAAGGGAACTCTGGATGTGCCTTCGGACCGGCCGGTCTCAGCCAGCCCTGTTAGCAGTGCTCTGGATTGCGGATGCCGAAGCCTTCAGTAAAGAGGTAAAGAGACTGCAACCCTGTGTCCTTGTCATTTACTGCAACCTACACCATCACCTACACCTTTTATTGGGCGCCCCTTAGCAGGGCCACGGACCGGGTCGGGCCGCCGTGACATTCCCAGAACCGAGAGACCCGGTACCGAGTACCCCGCTGCCCTGCGTTTGGGGGCCGCTCCATTTGAGCAAAGGGCACATCAGGCCTTCGTCCTCGCCGGTGGCAGCGGGGTTCTTCTTCGTTAAGAAGAAAGATGGCGGACTACGCCCGTGTCTGGATTTCAGGGAGTTAAACCAGATTACGGTCCGTGATCCATACCCTATGCCACTGATACCTGATTTGTTCAACCAGGTGGCTGGTGCTAAGTGGTTTTCCAAGCTTGACCTGAGGGGGGCGTACAACCTCATAAGAGTCCATCAAGGTGATGAGTGGAAGACGGCTTTTAATACTCCTGAGGGTCATTTTGAAAATTTGGTGATGCCTATTGAGTTGACAAACGCGCCTGCTGTATTTCAACATTTCATAAATGATGTGTTCTCGCATGTACTGGGGAAATTCGTTATTGTGTACCTAGATGACATTCTCATTTATTCATGCGACCGTGATACTCATTAGAGCATGTGAGGCTGCTGTTACAGCTACTCAGAGAAAATAAGCTCTATACAAAACTGGAGAAATGTGTTTTTTCGGTTCAGGAGTTGCCTTTCTTGGGTTATATTGTGTCTGCTTCAGGGTTTAAAATGGACGCCGCTAAGGTGCAAGCGGTGCTGCATTGGGAACGGCCTGATAACCTAAAAGCACTCCAGCGGTTCCTTGGATTTTCTAATTATTATAGAACATTTATCAAAGATTTTTCTACCATTGCTTAACCGCTTACTGACATGACGAAAAAGGGTACCAATTTCTCCGCCTGGCCTGAGGCTGCTGTGCGCGCGTTCGAATTTTTGAAGAATAGTTTTGCTTCGGCCCCCATTCTGGTGCAACCAGACGTATCAAAACCATTTACCGTGGAAGTCGATGCGTCTGAGGTTAGAGTGGGGGCGGTGCTGTCACAAGGCTCATCCTTGGGCGAGTTGCGTCCATGCGCCTACTTTTCCAAGAAGCTGTCGCCCGCCAAACGTAACTACGATATCGGCAACAGGGAGTTGTTGGCTTTTGAAGAATGGCGACACTTCTTGGAGGGGTCGGTCCACCAGATTACAGTTATCACCGACCATAAAAATCTGCTTTATTTAGAGTCAGCCAAGTGTCTGTCCCCCAGTCAGGCTCGCTGGGCATTGTTTTTCACGCGATTCAACTTTTTTGTTACGTACCGACCGGGGTCTAAGAACACTAAGACAGATGCTTTATCTAGGTGTTTTCTGGGGGGAGAACCTCGGGAAGATCCGGTACCCATCCTCCAAAAGGGTGTAGTGGTCTCGGCTCTCACGACAGAGGTTGAGGCTGAGATTGCCGAGGCTCAGGAGGAAGTACCACCAGAGCTTCCCATTAACAAATCATTTGTACCGCTTCATTTTTGCCTAAAGGTGTTGGGTGAGCATCATGATGCTGTTCTGGCTGGCCATCCAGGGGTTAGGGGTACCTTGGAGTTGGTGTCATGTCGGTTTTGGTGGCCAAAAATCCGACAGGACGTGGTCTCGTACGTATCAGCATGTACCACGTGTGCTAAGGCTAAGACGCCTCGCTCCCGTCCTGCTGGCACATTACATCCTCTAGGGGTACCCAGTAGGCCATGGACGGAGATCTCCATGTATTTTATTACAGACCTGCCCTCCTCAGCTGGGAACACGGTCATCTTGGTGGTTGTTGATCGGTTCTCAAAGATGTCGCACTTTGTGTCCTTGCCTTCGTTGCCTAACGCGAAGACTCTGGCTCAGGTTTTTGTGCAGGAGGTGGTCAGACTTCACGGGGTCCCGTCTGACATAGTGTCGGATAGGGGTACTCAGTTTGTGGCAAAGTTTTGGAAAGCATTTTGCTCACGGCTGGGAATCAAGTTGTCGCATTCTTCGGCGTTTCATCCTCAGTCAAATGGTCAGACCGAGCGTATGAACCAAAATTTGGAGCAGTACTTACGCTGCTTTGTTTCTGACAACCAGGAGGAGTAGTCGACGTTCCTTCCTTTGGCTGAGTTTGCATTAATAATCACCGCCAGGAATAATCTGGGGAGTCCCCGGTCTTTTGTGTTTACGGGTACCATCCTCAATTTTGTACTCTGCGTCAGGGTGGCTCTGCTGGCGTTCCGGAGGAGGACCAGCTAGGAGCACAACTGTCATACGTTTGGAGGAGAGTGAAACAGCGTTTGCTGAGCGTGGGTGCAAGGTACAAACGAGTGGCTGACAGTAGACGTGTGCCAGGTCCGGACCTGAGTATGGGTGATTGGGTGTGGTTGTCCACAAAGAACATAAAACTCAAAGTACCATCCCTGAAATTGGGTCCAAGGTTTATTGGTTCATTTAGGGTCGCCGCCATCATTAATCCGGTAGCCTACCGATTGGAGCTTCCTACGGTATATAAAATACACATGTTTCACAGATCTCTTTTAAAGAAGGTGGTGGGTTCCGTGGATGCGGCGCCGATGCCACCTCCAGTCTTGGTGGATGGCAATTTGGAGTTTGAAGTCCCCAAGGTGGTTGACTCTCGTATAGTGCATCGCACATTACAGTACCTGGTACACTGGTGTGGTTATGGGCCGGAGGAGAGGTCTTGGGTACCAGCTTCGGACATACATGCGGACCGGCTGGTCAGTATGTTTCACCGCCGCCATCCGGACAAGCCGGGTCCTATAAGTCGTGAGGGCCCTGGGGTCCCTCGTAGAAGGCGGGGTACTGTCGTGTCGGACGCTATTCACACTAGGGCGTCCAACAGACAGCGGTAATTCCACATTCGTCCACTATACGCTCAGTGGCGTCGGCTAGACTTTATCCAGGTTGTCCGGGGTTAATCTAGCTGGTAATCGGGTTGGAGGCTCGGTCACGCCCATGGCCTTTAAATAGTCATTCTGGACTTTGGGCGTCGCCGATTATAGCTTGTGTCTTGTGCCTGGTGATCTCGGTCTGGAGTGGTGGTCTAGGAGAAGAAATATCGTATCTGGTGGTGTATTATCCTTTGTCATATTTCTCCTTCCTATATTTGTATTTGTTTTGCCCTGTGCACATTATAGTGTTTTCCTGTGTGTCTGCGGCGTGGTGCGTTTTTAGTTTTCCCTGTCTGTGCTTTCTGTAGGGGTTGGTGTGTGGTCTTATCACTGGATGGCGGGTGGAGGTTTCAGCATAGGACTGAAACAGGAGCCAGGGTCAAGCCTGGCGGCCCAGACAAGCACACCATCAGTGTAAATTCTGGGAGAGGGACAGACAGGGTTTTCCCTAGTCTGAGGGATATCGCAGGGGCCCGGGTAATCAGCTGTAGTCTACCCAGTACCCCCGTGACAATAGCATTTCAAAAATTTGTATGTCTTTTGCTAACCTGTAACTGTTGTTTTCTTTTCCCAGTCCGGGAGTACTGGATTTAACGGGGGGGAGTGCGGCGCTCCAGGGTCCTGGTCATCGCAGTGGTATTGCTTTCCTCTCGGGGAGAGTGATGCTACTTTTGGAGGCAAAGAAGGATAACTGCATCCAGGTACCACAAACATGCAACACAGTTTACACTCCAGGCCACCAGGGGGAGCTTCTGCTCCTATTTATTAGGTCACTCTATATATATATATATATATATATATATATATATATATATATATATATATATATATATATATATATACACTCACCGGCCACTTTATTAGGTACACCATGCTAGTAACGGGTTGGACCCCCTTTTGCCTTCAGAACTGCCTCAATTCTTCGTGGCATAGATTCAACAAGGTGCTGGAAGCATTCCTCAGAGATTTTGGTCCATATTGACATGATGGCATCACACAGTTGCCGCAGATTTGTCGGCTGCACATCCCAAAGATGCTCCATACAAGGCAGGATGGATCCATGCTTTCATGTTGTTTACGCCAAATTCTGACCCTACCATCCGAATGTCGCAGCAGAAATCGAGACTCATCAGACCAAGCAACGTTTTTCCAATCTTCTACTGTCCAATTTCGATGAGCTTGTACAAATTGTAGCCTCAGTTTCCTGTTCTTAGCTGAAAGGAGTGGTACCCGGTGTGGTCTTCTGCTGCTGTAGCCCATCTGCCTCAAAGTTCGACGCACTGTGCGTTCAGAGATGCTCTTAGGCCTACCTTGGTTGTAACGGGTGGCGATTTGAGTCACTGTTGCCTTTCTATCAGCTCGAACCAGTCTGCCCATTCTCCTCTGACCTCTGGCATCAACAAGGCATTTCCGCCCACAGAACTGCCGCTCACTGGATTTTTTTTCTTTTTCGGACCATTCTCTGTAAACCCTAGAGATGGTTGTGCGTGAAAATCCCAGTAGATCAGCAGTTTCTGAAATACTCAGACCAGCCCTTCTGGCACCAACAACCATGCCACGTTCAAAGGCACTCAAATCACCTTTCTTCCCCATACTGATGCTCGGTTTGAACTGCAGGAGATTGTCTTGACCATGTCTACATGCCTAAATGCACTGAGTTGCCGCCATGTGATTGGCTGATTAGAAATTAAGTGTTAACAAGAAGTTGGACAGGTGTACCTAATAAAGTGGCCGGTGAGTGTATATATATATATATATATATATATATATATATATATATAAACTGGTAGTCTGTAGGGAAAGTTAGTTCGTTCCAGACCAGAGTCTGAGGAGGATGGAGGGTTAAAGGAGCTGTGCATGTCCTGAGAGCTGCAGCTCCCAGAAAGACATTGAAAGCAGAATTGTATTGCAGCGAGCCTGTAAGGACAGGAAGCAAAGGAGAGGATACCAGACGGGGACCAGCCCTGCACAGGCTGCCTCCTTCTGAGGCTCAGGATCCCGGTAGCCGGAACACCGAGGGAGTAAGGACCTTTATGCTTTGCTCCAGAGACCGGCAGGACAGCTAATTTAACGTTACCTGTCCGCCCCTACACCCAGGAGGCACGGTGGCACCCCTTAGAGGCTGTGGCATGATAGAGTCCCTATAAACCGCCTCAAGCCACCAGTCATACGGATTTATCCTATCCTATCCGGGGGACAGAGAAATACAGAACATCTACAACAGTTGTGAGGACCTTATGAGAAGCTTAGCCGTAAGGGACTACAACACAACGGCGCTAGAGGAAGGCTTTTATTTCCACCTGGACAAGGGGACTCTGGACTTGCCACCAAACCGGCCAGACGCTGCCTGCCCTGTGATCTGGTGCCCTGGACTGTGGATGCTGAAGTCTTCAGTAAAGAGACTGCAACCCTGTGTCCTCGTTCTTCAATGCGCCATTCATCATTCACCATCTACACACCGGGAAGCCCTGGGGATACACTTCACTTATGGGAAGGCATACCATCTAGCTGCAATAACATCACCCCAGTGGACCCCTTAAAGCAGCGTCGGTCACCCTGACCGAATACCACAGGTGGCGTCACGAACATAAACTCTATCCCTTTAAAGACCTTTCCCTTTTACACGAACGTCCTAGGGCCACGGACCGGGTCAGCCACCGTGACATCCCCTGTGAACCGCAGGACCCGGTACCGAGTACCCCACGGCCCCATGGGGGCAATCCATAAGGTTTTCCGACACGCTCCGCTCATAGGCTGAAAAAAAAATCAAGGTCGGCTTCCAGGCGGTCAAGGCATTTGTTGACATCCTGTAAAAGTGTGTTCACATGGGTGAACCCACTCTTCAGTCTATCACCAAGCATCCTAATCTCATCCCGGAAGACTGAGCTTAAGTACATTAACTCGGGCATGCCTACCCTCTCCCAAGCCCTCTGCCGCTGACGAGAAGACACAGCAGAGGAAGAGGGCTGGGAGAGGGGAAAACCAGATGGACCGGCTGCCTCTTCCCCAGCCTGTGAAGCCTACCAGGTTGCTCCATCGCTGGTGGATGATTGGGACTGCGACTGTTCGGTGGGTGGTCGATGAGGGGCTGCTTCAACAGAGGATGATCCAGGTTGTGTTGTGTTGTGCTGCTCCAGGTTTTGTGTGGAAAAGAAAATCAAACATTTAAAAAAATATATATATATACTTACGTTCGCGTAGCAGGCCTCAGGAAAGCAAGGTTCTTGTGGTATTTGTATTTTCTAAACCTTGGTGCAGCACCACTTTTAGCCCAATTCTCCTCTCTCATGTCCTTGTTGAAGCGGTCCTTCATTGAACGCTAGCGGATTTTGATTTTCTTCACTGTGAAGGAAAAAATTCATTGTAAAAAAAAATACATTAACATTTTTACTGCCGCATCAGACCACATTGCAATACTTACCAAAATCATTTCTGGCACATGGCATGGCACAGTCCCAATCAGCCAGCAGCGATGTTGCCAATTCTTCCCATAGTCATCGAATCACCACATTGTCGGAGTGCTGACGGTCACGGGTGTCCCACAATGGTACTCACTCTTGGACAAGGTTGATGAGTTTCTCATTGTCAATATCTTGATTGGCTTCTTCCCGTTGTGGAACCTATAGCTCAAATAGAACAAAAATTTTTTAAGTAAAACTGAAAACAAATTCTATTACATCTCTGCTGAAAAGAATACTTATGTTATGCCCCAGGGTCCTGGTCATCCGAGCGGCATTGCTCTACTCACGGGGAGGGTGATGTCCCGCTTGGAAGCGCGCGAGGATCTTCTTTATCAGGTAACTACAAGCACACACTCCAGGCCAGAAGGGGGAGCTCTCATCCAGCCTGTGGGTGGTATATATATATATATATATATATATATATATATATATATATATATATATATATATATATATATATCCAAACAAGAGCAGAAAAAATGAATGAACGGCACCAGGGTAATATACACTCAATCAGATCCATATGAACACCGACATACAGCTTCACAAAATCACGGGTAACAGGTGCTCAGCATATATATATATATATATATATATATATATATATATATATATATATAGCAAAAAGCATAAACTATTATATAGAGAAATGCGGCACTCACCCCTTTGTAGTGAAATCGTGGTCTTTATTGAACCAAAAAAGTTTCAATAAACAATGTCCATGATAGTGGCATGTGGTCAGAGGGGTGCGGGGAAGAAGTGGACGACAGCCGTTTCGCACAGAATGCGCCTGGACCCGTTGAAGGGCATTCTGCGCGAAACGGCCATCATCCACTTCTTCTTCCCCGCACCCCTCTGAACACCTGCTGCTATCATGGATATTGTTTGTTGAAACTTTTTAGTTTCAATAAAGAATCCAGCGTATGAAGAGCAAGAAAAGTTCATTCTAATATACACCTGTACATTACTAACTCCAGGTGTTGATGCCAACTGTATTTTCTAACATATTATAGCTGTCATCAACTATAACAATGATTGCCACTACACCAGAGCGATCAGGAAGACACAACCAAAGTGGCACAATTGGAGCATGCAATCTGATTTACCAATTCTGTGGTGGCTACAGGGTCTTATTTTTATACTGCGAAGGGCACAATAATCAGAGACCTTCCCAGCCTGATAATATAAGTCCTCAGCTTTACCTGACACAACAATAAGGTTTTTTTTATAAAAATTAATACAGTAATCTACACACTCAAGACCCAAATGATCTATCTCATGCAGTAGCATAGCTACCGAGGGAGCCATCGCCCCGGGCCCCGCTCTCTGAGGGGCCCACCCGGAGCTATGCTACTGTAACTGTATCGGCGTGTGCAACGCCAATTTCCCTGCTCTGCCCCTGACCGCTATGGGGCCCCGGAGCAGGCAGGGGGGCCCGATATCAGCAGTGGGCCCCCCCGCCTGTCATCGCAGGTTCAGCTATATCAGCTACATGCAGATGCAGCTGACTGCATTGATGAGAGAAGGAGCGCTACGCTCCTTCTCCCATCATCCCCCTGTCAGCGTCTGATGTCACCAATGCCAACACCGACAGCGGGCGTGATGATGTCACTACCCGGCGCCCACGGTCTGGAGATGAGTGGGCGCTCAAAGCAGCGGAGGAACCAGGAGGAAGAGAGATGAGTATTTGTTGTTTTTTATGGGGGCTGCCTTATATTACAGGGTCTGCCTATGGGGGTCTGCCTTATACTACAGGGTCTGCCTATGGGGTGTTGTCTTATACTACAGGGTCTGCCTACGGGGTGCTGTATTATACTACAGGGTCTGCCTATGGGGTGCTGTCTTATACTACAGGGTCTGTCTATGGGTGATCTGCCTTATACTACAGGGTCTGCCTATGGGGTGCTGTCTTGTACTACAGAGTTTGCCTATGGGGTGCTGTGTTATATTACAGAGTCTGCCTATGGGGTGCTGTCTTATATTACAGAGTCTGCCTATGGAGTGCTGTCTTATACTATAGGGTCTGCCTATGGGGACTGCCTTGTACTACAGAGTCTGCCTATGGGGGCTGCTTTGTGCTATAGGGTCTGCCTATGGGGTGCATTATACAATATAGAGTGGGCCTATGGGGAGTGCATTATACTAAATGGAGGCTTATGGGGAGTGCATTATGCTATATTGAGTACTATCTGGTGCATTATACCATATGGAGGTTATCTAGGGGGCCACCATACAAGTGTGGAGATTACAGTGAGGGGGCCATCATACAGTGTTGGAGCCATCAAACAGTTTGGGGCGCTACTAAGGGGTCAGTATACTGTGTGCGTGGTACTATACAGTGAGGGGGGCATTATACTGTGTATAAGAGAGCATCATACTTTGTATAGGGGAGCTGTACAGAAGGGGGAGACTCGGGACATTATGAAATGTAAAGTGCATACTTATTGTTGTAGGGGAGCTCAGGTTACTCTGACTATCAAAGGGGCACACAGAGGGCATTATTACTTTCTAGGTGGCAAAATATGGGCTCTTTTTTTCTAGGTCATTTTTTCTAGGGCAGTTGCACCCAGCATTACTATATTATAGAGGGTTGTTTTAGAATTTAGAAGGCACAGTGAACCACACAGCAGGTGCAGTAATAGGGATACATACGGCAGCAGCGGCTCAGTATTGGGATATCAGCAGGATGAGGAGTTTCTGTGGGTTGGGAATAGATGGTGAAGGGGCTGGAATATTAGAAGTGAAACGTGTCTTTGTTGTATTCTCTGCAGACGAGTCCTGGCTGGAAGAAGTTGTCATGTCTGTCTGTGCCAGATGGAAAAGACGGGAAAAATGAACGATTCCATCAGAAATTACGTCAGCGGTAAGTAATTATTTGTAACTGTGCTGTGATCTCTTATATGTTCTATAGGGCTGGTATCTACCACTGACCATATGGCGGTAATATCCATGCTGGTCTTTTAAAAGAGATTATTTTCAGCAACATCGCTGTCATCTGCTGAGGTTCTCCTCCACTATTAGGGTGTGTCACCGAGTTGTAATCAAGGTTAGAGGCCCACTGGGAAGTTTTGCCCCCCTGAACCAAAACCCTAGCTACGCCTCTGATCTCACGGATATCTACATCTATCACCAAAACATCTGTTATTTCTCTTCTGCATTCATTTTGACTGCATCACACATGGATATTGCACACGGATGGAACACAAGTACACACAGATGGCAGACAGATGACACACATGAACAAAAATGACACCAGCTGTTTTTTTCGAGTACCAGAAACATCAGAGCATGTGAAGGAGGCCTTAGTTCAGATAGGCCACTACCTTTATGGAAAATGTAAGATTTATCGATGGAAGAAGCCTTTTCCAATTTTTTTTAGATGCCTTTTCATTCTTTATTAATTTTATTATTTTTTTTTTACAATATTTTTACAGAAATGCCTGGCTGCTTTGTTAGGGCTGTCCCACACGTCCAGATAATTCCGGTACCGGAATAAATCGGTACCGGAGTTATCCGTGTCCGTGTGCCTAGGAACTCACGGAGGCCATACGTGCGGCACACGTGTGCCGCCCGTATGGCGAGTGGGTACCACACGGAGCGTGTGGTACCCACTCTGCATGGTGCTGAAGCTGCGATTCATATCTTCCCTGCAGCAACGTTTGCTGTAGAGAGAATATGAAGAATAGTGTTTAAAATAAAGATCTATGTGTCCGCCGCCCCCCCACCCCCTGTGCGCCCCCCCGCTGGTCAGAAAATACTTACCCGCTCCCTCGCTCCTTCCTGGTCTGGCCGCGGCTTCTCCTGCATGCGGTCACGTGGGCCCGATCATTTACAGTCATGAATATGTGGCTCCACCTCCCATAGGGGCGGAGCCGACTATTCATGATTGTAAATGATCGGCCCCACGTGACCGCATACAGTAGGAGGCGCGGCCAGACCAGGAAGGAGCGAGGGAGCGGGTAAGTATTTTCTGACCAGCGGGGGGGCGCACAGGGGGTGGGGGGGCGGCGGACACATGGATCTTTATTTTTAACACTATTCTTCATATTTTCTCTATAGCAAACGCTGCTACAGGGAAGATATGAATACCGGCTTCAGCACCATGTGGGGGGGACAGCGCTTACTGTAGCGCTGTCTCCTGCACGCACACGGACCCCAGACGGAGAATGTCCGTGTGAGGTCCGTGTTTTACGCGGACCCATTGACTCTATTGGGTCCGTGTAAAACGTGCGCTCCCATGAACACTGACATGTCTCCGTGTTTGGCACACGGAGACACGGTCCGCAAAAAATCAATGACATCTGCACAGATGCATTGATTTTTATGGGTCTACGTGTGTCAGTGTCTCCGGTACGTGAGGAAACTGTCACCTCACGTACCGGAGCCACTGACGTGTGAAACCGGCCTTAGAGAATGTGGTAGTCGTACCAACAAGAAGACTTTTTCAGAAGTAATAATAATGCATGTGTTTCCATGCTCTATGGAAAAAATAAAATGGTGGCTACAGTAGACAGGATAATTTAACAACATGGATCAAGTTGCTGAAAGAATCATGGCTGGAAAGAAAAACGACAAGTTCAGAATTTGTTGAAGCTAATTGTTACATTTCCAAATGAGAAGAAAAAACAGCGTTGCCTGAAGGATTCAACAGTGCAAACCATTTTTCCTAGTAAAAATGCAATCCCACCACCGGCAAAAGTATGTCGAAGAACATAACTATTTTCGTGTAAGTGAAGGTATGAGAAGTGATCCAACTTGTTCTACCACAATAAAAAGTACGCTGATTATTAGAAGAACACAAATATTTTCCTGTATGCGAAGGTATGAGAAGTGATCCAACTTGTTTTACATCTTCAGAGGGAAACAGCGAGCCTGAAAAAAAACAAATTTTGAAGAACATTTTTGTTTATCTACAACAAGTACTAGCTTTGGATCGGTCAAGCGTGTAAATGTTGGAGTAGACAACAAAGTACTTAAAATGAATGCTGCAACTAATACAATGCCTTGTATGGTTCAACATCGTGGTTCAAATACAAAAATAAGGACTACGGATGCATCCACAAACACCAATATTTTCAATATGGACACTGGATGTAACAGAAATTTTTAGTCAGGACAGTGGTTGTCAGTTTCCTGAACCAAATTATGTATTGGAACACAGGGCTGGAATTCAATTGGATCATTTCTATCCACTGCGATTTTCTATACCCAGAAAAAGACTACTCTTTAGAAATAAGAAAAATTTCATCTTTGGATGTCACTGAAAACAATGATCCAGACTGTGACCCCGACAGCGAAAGTACATTGTTAGATTCTGTAAATGATGAAACTAACAGATTGTAATGAAGAGAGCTTAGTAGTGGAGAAAAAATATATAGTGCTTAAATCCTGTTTGGATGTCATGTTATGGAAAGTCCATTGTTTCTGTGGTAAAAATATGGTGAACGCTGAAAAAATAACAAAAGGAACAAATCCGTCAGTACATGCCACTAATGGCTATGAGTTTGAACGACATAGTCAGCCCATCTGGAACTGTTTACCTGCTGGAAATTTGCTATGTGTGGCATCTATACTATTTACAGGGGGTCATTTCACAAAAATTGCCAATTTTTTTTCCATCACTGGAATTCAATTCTTCTTCAAAACCAGCTACTTACGATATCAAAGACAATTTCTATTTCCTGTGATAGATATTCACTGGCAGAATGAAAAAAATCAAATGGTACAACCCATGAAGCACAAAACTATATGTTTGATTGGTGACGGACAATGTGATAGTCTAAGGTACAATGCAAAGTACTGTGTGTACACTTTAATGGATTCCAAGCCACACAAAATTTTGGACTTTGAATCTATTCAAGTAACGCAAACTGGTTCCTCTGTTGCAATGGAAAAACTGACTTTCCAAACATATCTAAATAGAGTTTTGGAGGATGGTCCGTGGTATTGCTACAGATCGTCATGTAGGGATCCGAAAAGTGATGAGAGAAGAATATTCTGATATAGTGCATGAGATTGAAGTATGGCGCTATCCGAAGTCTATTAAAAAAAATGTTTGCAACAAGCAAAAAACTAAGTTGTGGAGATATAGTTACATGGTTTTCTGCCATAAAAAAAATCATTTTTGGTACTGCTTTTGTACAGCAACAGGAAATGTGGATCCTATGCGTGATAAATGGCCCCTCGTTGCTGTATCACATTCAAAATACACATGTGTTTGAAGGTGATTAGCTAACAGAATGTGATCCCAGAGTTATAAATGATGATGAGGCCAATCAACACCTTTGGTTTGTCACCGTCATCTTCAGCGTTTCAAGAGATTGCCAAGATTATCACGGACCAAAAATTACTCAATGATTTTAATCATTTGGCCCTACACTGCCATACAGGAATATTAGATGTTTTCCACAGTTGTATTTTAAATGACCGAACTAAAAGGATTCACTTTGGCACGGATGGAATGGAGGTGAGAGCAAAACTGGCTATTATGGAACATAACAATAATCAAGATCGTTCCCAATCTACAGTTACAAAAGTTATTCCAAATTCAGATACGCACCGATCAAATAGACACAGTTTGTACTATTCTAAGCTAAGCAAGAAATGGCAAGTGAAAATAGTGTACACCACAATGTGTTATAGACATTTGTTCCTGTTGTTCGTTGATGTTCTAAAAATGTGTAAAAACGGACTGGTGGACAACTGGCATTCACGATCACAGATGCAGCCGAGAAATATTGCAAAAGAGCAACGTCCTGTGAAAACATTAAAAGTGAATGCTCACATTTCAAGTTTTAAAAAATAGTATATTTTAAAGGGAAGGTGCCGCAATTTTGTTTTTGTATTAAAAACGATTGTTTATATAAACAATTATTTTTAATACAAAATAAATTTTTTTAACTTGCAGGATGCATTTTTTCTCCATAGACTACCATTAGTGACGCATTGCGACGCATTGCCACACGTCGCAACCGTCGTGCGACGGTTGCGTCGTGTTGCGTCGGACAGTCGGCACAAAAAAAGTTGCATGTAACGTTTTTTGGTGCGTCGTGTCCAGCATTTCCGAACCGCGCATGCGCGGCTGGAACTCCGCCCCCTCCTCCCCGGAGCTCACAATGGGGCAGCGGATGCGTGGAAAAACTGCATCCGCTGCCCCCGTTGTGCGGCGCTTTCACAGTATGCATCGGTATGTCGCCACGTCGCATTGCCAAGTGCGTTGTACGACGCTAGTGTGAAAGTAGCCTAACACTCTGCAAATACGGCAGCACTGGGCATAGGAGGCTGCGGTCGGGAGCCGACCCCATACCTATCATTGAGCTGCTCCCTGCTCTGATGTGGCCACGCCCCCTGGGCTGTCTCCACATCACAGCAGAGGCAGGAGGTCGGCACCATCTTTCTTCAGCCCACAGTGGAGTGTACCTGTGAGCTCCACTGTGACTTGAGAGCTGTCAGAGCTGTGCTGTTGGAGGGGCAGCTGTCTCCCCTTCACACTGTCAGTGGCCGTTCCCTGTCCTCTTCTCTGCTGCCTAGTGTGTGATCTCTAGAATCCCTAGAGATAATGAAGTGCTGTGGTCTGATGTCCTTATCATGCAGAGAGGTAACACGGGGGAGGGGAAGAGTCTCTCTGTGCTGCTCCCGCTCTGCCTCTCACTGCAGCCACTGATCAAGGACATCAGACCGTGTATCTATTACTATGCTGTGTGATACTGACTGCTGAACCATGCATCTAATCCTATCCTGTGTGATACTGACTGCTCTGCTGTGCATCTAATCCTATCCTGTGTGATACTGTGCTGAGCTGTGTATCTAATCCTATCCCGTGTAATACTGTCTGCTGAGTCGTGCATCTAATCCTATCCTGTGTGATACTGACTGCTGAGCCATGTATCTAATCCGATCCCGTGTGATACTGTCTGCTGAGTCGTGCATCTAATCTTATCCTGTGTGATACTGACTGCCGCCCTGTGTATCTAATTCTCTCCTGTGTGATACTGACTGCTGAGCCGTGCATCTAATCCTATCCTGTGTGATACTGACTGCCGCCCTGTGTATCTAATCCTCTACTGTGTGATACTGACTGCTATGCTGTGCATCTAATCCTATCCCGTGTGATACTGACTGCCGCCCTGTGTATCTAATCTTCTCCTGTGTGATACTGACTCCTGAGCCGTGTATCTAATCCTATCCCGTGTGATACTGACTGCTATGCTGTGTATCTAATCCTATCCTGTGTGATACTGTCTGCTGAGCTGTGTATCTAATCCTCTCCTATGCACTCCTCTCCCCCCTGCATGTCTTTCCCCATTGCACACACAGCTCAGTGCATGCGATAACAGGAGCTGCGGGGGTCATGCTGTATTATGGCATTATGTGTGATTTATATGACTGTATTATATGTGATCTATATGGCGGTATTATGCTTGATCAGTATTGTGGAATGATGTAAAAGCTATATGACGGTATTATATGAGAACTATATTGTGGGATTATGTGTGATACGTGGCAGTATTATGTGAAAATTATATGGTGATATTGTGTGAGACGGATGTGGCGGTATTATGTGAGACGTATGTGGTGGTATGTGTGATGTATATGGCGGTATTATGTGAGATGTATGAGGCAGCATTATGTGTGATCTATATGGCGGCATTATGTGAGATCTATATGGCGGTATTATGTGAGAACACTATGGCAGTATTATCTTCAAAAGGGGACCCATTCTAGAGTGGTTCTGGCTGTGCACCTGCACACAGGTCTGGGGTAATAGAGGGGGCAGCATGACCTCCAGTTAGGTGCAGTCAGGGGAAGGCTGCTGAGGCAGCTGAAGAGAGGGGTCTCATTTTTATTGTTACTATATGGCTACATTTCCCCCCAGCATCACCCCGTACTGCGCCTGTTGCCTCGCTTTCACACATCGCCAGGACAGGATCTGAGGAGGGGAACAGGGTCTTTGTATGCAAAGTCTGGATCAGAACAGGCCATCAATCCACAGAAATGTTTCCTGGATTTCTGTGGAGCAGACGGTCCATCCATGTGTATAAAAGACAGCGCTTCATATTTTACTAAATTATAAACAAATGATAATATTTTTTAAGAAAATGTAAACATTAATTCTTTCCATTTTTTCAATTGCTGTAAAAAAAATTTTTTTTGATGGCACCTTCCCTTTAAATGTAAATGTTATAAATGTGTCAATACAAATGTTTAAATATTCAGCTTGTCTTGCAATTTAAATAATTTTTGTTACATTTCTATTTTCACTTTCATATTAAAAATTTTTGGTTTCATGAAAATCATTGTTCATTTGGACTATTTTACTAATACAGTAATTACTAACGACTGACACCCAAAGCCAACAGACTATTATCAATACTCCTCCTTCTACACATGTCCATAAAAGATATATTGTTGAAATTCCAAAGTACAAACAAATAAACAAATTTATTGTACTTTTTATAAATTTTGTGTATAAGATTGTCTCAACTGGAGTATAAAAACAACTATAAACATATTTTGTAGTTAGCTATCTGTCATATTGGAAGCACAATAATCAAACTTCAGGGAAAACTTGTCTGATCCTTTTAACTGCACAGGACGGAATTGGTCTTCATCTCTTCGGACCCAGATAATCGTGCACCCACAAAAAAACATTCTGTAAGCAGCATTCTTGTAATTTCTGGAAAAGATTTAGATGTTTAGTATATAGATATAAAATATAAATGGTGGATTGACAGGATGCATATACTGTTCTGACCTATTGACCAGTGGAACCAAACGATCATTACCAAAGTTTCGATACATTTCACGTATTTTTAACTGTTCATGGTTGAGACATATTTCAGAAAACATTATGTGTTCTGTGATGCATGACAATTTTGGCTCCTCTTCTATTTTCAAAGTTGTATTATGAATTTCTTTACAGCAAACACACTCCTGCAGTTGGCAATTGAATAAATTGTACACAGGTACACTATTTCTCTACCTCTGGAACAACCTCAGCTTCCATTTGCTGTTCTTCATTTTTTGGGGGGCTGGAGAGACAATATGTGATTTGGTATAGAAAATGTTCAGCACAGCCTCACGGGGGGGGGGGGGGGGGGGGAGGTGTATAGAAATAGGTTCCCAAACCTTAATACGTGAGATATAACAAACTAGCACACTCCAATAGTTGTGATGCAAAGGGGGGTTTGTTTAATATACATACAATAGTCACAAACGTTTCGGTCTGCAATGGACCTTCATCAGTGTGCTAGACAAGTAGCGAAAATGGTATAAATGACGGAACCCCAGTAGAGATTGATTAATTTGCATCAAAATTGTAGCAAGTAGTGTTGAGCATTCCGATACTGCAAATATCGGGTATTGGCCGATATTCGCTGTATCGGAATTCCGATACCGAGTTCCGATATTTTTGTGATATCGGAAATCGGAATCGGAAGTTCATATAAGTACCCAGTCATCTTCGGCGTGTGCGGTGCGTATGGTTCCCAGGGTCTGGAGGAGAGGAGACTCTCCTTCAGGCCCTGGGATCCATATTCATGTAAAAAATAAAGAAGAAAAATAAAAAATATGGATATACTCACCCCTCCGAAGGCCCCTGGCTCTCAGCGGTGCAACCGGCAGCCTCCGTTCTTAAGAATGCAGTGAGTGTAGGACCTGCGATGACGTCACGGTCTTGTGACTGGTCGCGTGACCGGCGCGTGACCGCGACGTCATCGCAGGTCCTTCACTCACTGCATTCTTAGGAACGGAGGCAGACGCTTGCACCGCTGAGGTCCAGGGTCCGTCGGAGGGGTGAGTATATCCATATTTTTTTTTTTATTCTTTATTTTTTACATGAATATGGATCCCAGGGCCTGAAGGAGAGTTTCCTCTCCTTCAGACCCTGGGAACCATCCAGGATCGCTTCCGATATTTGTGTCCCATTGACTTGTATTGGTATCGGGTATCGGTATCGGCGATATCCGATATTTTTTGGATATCGGCCGATCCAATCCGATACCGATACTTTTGAATATCGGAAGGTATCGCTCAACACTAGTAGCGAGTTAAAAGAAGGCTATACATATACAGGTCCTTCTCAAAAAATTAGCATATAGTGTTAAATTTCATTATTTACCATAATGTAATGATTACAATTAAACTTTCATATATTATAGATTCATTATCCACCAACTGAAATTTGTCAGGTCTTTTATTGTTTTAATACTGATGATTTTGGCATACAACTCCTGAAAACCCAAAAAACCTGTCTCAATAAATTAGCATATTTCACCCGTCCAATCAAATAAAAGTGTTTTTTAATAACAAACAAAAAAACCATCAAATAATAATGTTCAGTTATGCACTCAATACTTGGTCGGGAATCCTTTGGCAGAAATGACTGCTTCAATGCGGCGTGGCATGGAGGCAATCAGCCTGTGACACTGCTGAGATGTTATGGAGGCCCAGGATGCTTTAATAGCGGCCTTAAGCTCATCCAGAGTGTTGGGTCTTGCGTCTCTCAACTTTCTCTTCACAATATCCCACAGATTCTCTATGGGGTTAAGGTCAGGAGAGTTGGCAGGCCAATTGAGCACAGTAATACCATGGTCAGTAAACCATTTACCAGTGGTTTTGGCACTGTGAGCAGGTGCCAGGAAGCATGAAGTGCTCCAAAATCTCCTGATAGCTAGCTGCATTGACCCTGCCCTTGATGAAACACAGTGGACCAACACCAGCAGCTGACATGGCACCCCACACCACTGACTGTGGGTACTTGACACTGGACTTCAGGCATTTTGGCATTTCCTTCTCCCCAGTCTTCCTCCAGACTCTGGCACCTTGATTTCCGAATGACATGCAAAATTTGCTTTCATCAGAAAAAAGTACTTGGGACCACTTAGCAACAGTCCAGTGCTCCTTCTCTGTAGCCCAGGTCAGGCGCTTCTGCCGCTGTTTATGGTTCAAAAGTGGCTTTACCTGGGGATTGCGGCACCTGTAGCCCATTTCCTGCACACGCCTGTGCACGGTGGCTCTGGATGTTTCCACACCAGACTCAGTCCACTGCTTCCTCAGGTTCCCCAAGGTCTGGAATCGGTCCTTCTCCACAATCTTCCTCAGGGTCCGGTCACCTCTTCTCGTTGTACAGCGTTTTCTGCCACATTGTTTCCTTCCAACAGACTTACCATTGAGGTGCCTTGATACAGCACTCTGGGAACAGCCTATTTGTTGAGAAATTTCTTTCTGGGTCTTACCCTCTTGCTTGAGGGTGTCAATGATGGCCTTCTTGACATCTGTCAGGTCGCTAGTCTTACCCATGATGGGGGTTTTGAGTAATGAACCAGGCAGGGAGTTTTTAAAAGCCTCAGGTATGTTTTGCATGTGTTTAGAGTTAATTAGTTGATTCAGAAGATTAGGGTAATAGGTCGTTTAGAGAACCTTTTCTTGATATGCTAATTTATTGAGACAGGTTTTTTGGGTTATCAGGAGTTGTAGGCCAAAATCATCAGTATTAAAACAATAAAAGACCTGACAAATTTCAGTTGGTGGATAATGAATCTATAATATATGAAAGTTTAATTGTAATCATTACATTATGGTAAATAATGAAATTTAACACTATATGCTAATTTTTTGAGAAGGACCTGTATGTACATGTATAGAAGCCAGTGTTGGATGGCAGGTCAGTCCAGTGGTAGGGAGAAAAGGAGACACGAGCACTACGCGGTATCCATTATAATGTTATTTATAGCAAAAATATAATAGTAAAAAAAAATTATCAAGGGTTGTCCCATTTTAAAAATTACTTCATTATCTTCGGGGTATAAAAAAAAAAGGTAAAAAACTGAGTTTTAGGCTGTGTGATCACGTTGAGTTCTTTATACATTTCTGCCACATTTTTGCTGCAGCGGAACCACTTAAAAAACGCATTCCCATGCAATCCTATGGGATTCCGCAGTTGTTGTGCCCATGCTGCGGATTTTCCCGCTGCGGAATCACATAGCGCTAAAATCCGCAGCATGTTCATTATTTCTGCGGAATCGCAGTGATTCCGCCACCAGAGGATTGCACTGAAATGCTCACTTTACGCATGTGACTATGCCCACCATGCGTAAAGTGAGCGCTTCATGTGCAGATGGTACCCGGGTCTGGAGGACAGGAGACTCTCCTCCAGGCCCTGGGTACTATATTCATGTTAAAAAAAAAAAAAAAATTAAAATAAAAAATAGGGATATACTTATCTTCTGATGGCCTCCGGAGTCCTCCCGCCTCTCAGCGGTGCACGCGGCGGCTTCCGTTCCCAGGGATGCATTGTGCGAATCACCTGGGATGACGTTGTGGTCACGCGACCATGACATCACAAAGGTCCTTCACGCAAAGCATGCCTAGGAACAGAATGTAGTGGGAGCGCCACTGAGGAGATCAGGGGGCCGTCGGAAGGTGAGAATAACCATATTTTTTAATTTTTTTAAATTATTTTTAGCATTCTATCTTTTACTATGCACTATGCTTGACAAGTGTGACCAACCTGTCAATCACTTTTCCAAGCAATGCTTCCAATCGCTTGGAAAAGCGCAAACATTCTGCAAGCTAAAAACGCTTGGAAAACGCTTGTATTTTGTGGGAAAACGGCTGGGAGTTGCGGAAATGCTGCGGACATTTCCGCAGCATTTCTGCAACGTGGGCGCATAGCCTAACTTATTAGCTTTGTTGATTGGGTGCAGTTGTGAAGTTGTTTGCAGCGCTGAGGTCAATCACTGAACTCAGTGTCTGATGAAGATGTCACAATCCACTGAGTTCGGTGATAGATTACAGCACAGTAGACATGAGTCTCATCAAAGGTGAGAACAGTGGAAAGAGGCCTCGCTGGACACCGATAGTGACCTTATGTACACACGGTATCTTTTTCAGGATTACCGGTAGTTTGTTTGGAAAACACCTGAAAAAATGATAAAAAAATAAAATAAAATGATCCACAGTGTAAAAATGACTTGTACATAAGTTCACTCTTTTCAGCTTCTTCTAACAGCTTTAGGTTTTCAAAGATGAAAAAATGGCTGAAAGAAGGCAGCAAGAAGCTCACTATTAATGCAGCGCCCCAGAGTCCTGGTCGTTGCAGTGCTGATGCTCTGCCGCTAAGGGGAGTGTTGGTACGTCTGATGGCACTGAAGGAGTTCACCTGACCAGGTATCACAGACACCAATACACTTCACAGTCTGGCCTCCAGGGGGAGCTAAGGGTGCTATGTATTAGGCCACTCCTCACAATCTGGTAAAACTGGGGGTTAGATAGGAAGTTAGACAGAAAGCTGACTGGGTTGGAACCAGGCAACATCCTGTGGCAGAGGGTGTTGCAGGGGAAGATTCAGGGGGGTCCCTGTCAGGGGTGGGATCCTGACAGAGGCCTAGCGAACAGAGAGAACGTTACGGGACCGCGCCTGCACTTCATTGCGGCGGTACCCCAAGAAAGGACAAGAAGCGAGGTTTATTGTGAAGAGTGAGAAACGAGATCAACGCAACAAGGAGATAACACCAGTAGGAGTTGTGCTGTAAGACCGAGGCAACATCCTACTGAGGCGCATAGCCGGTGGCCGGAAACGCCGAGGAAGTATTGAGCTCCAGGCCTTACTTCAAACCTACGGCAGGACAGTCAGTTATAGGCGGGCTGTCTCACCCAAATCACCTAAGCAGACATAGGGGGCAACAGTTGGAGAGGGGCGACTCTAGGGTCCCGGAAGAACTCCAGGCCTACCCGTCATAGGGGTGCGTCCTAGCCATATCATCTGGGGGATGGAGAAGAACATCAGAATCAGTTGTGAGGGAACTTCAGAAACAGACACAACAGTTGTGGGGACTATCCCGTGGTGCTAAGCAGGGAAGGACTACAACACACAAGTGCTAGAAGGTAGGCACAGATTTCCACCTGCAAAGGGAACTCTGGAAGTGCCATCGGACCGGCCGGTCTCAGACAGCCCTGTTAACCGTACTCCGGATTGAGGATCCTGAAGCCTTCAGTAAAGAGGTAAAGAGACTGCAATCTGGTGTCCTCGTTATTCATCGCGACCTGCACCACACCACATCATTCTCAACTTTCACTCGACGCCCCTCAGCAGGGTCACGGACCGGGTCTAGCCACCATGACAATCCCAGAACCGAGACAGAGAGGCCCGGCACCGGGTACCCCTCGGCCCTGCGGCAGTGGGGGGCGCTCCATTAACACTCATAATAATAATAAGAATAATAATGCCTGTTAAAAAAAGAAAATCTTAAAGGGAACCTGTCACCCCAAAAATCGAAGGTGAGCTAAGCCCACCAGCATCAGGGACTTATATACAGCATTCTGGAATGCATTCTGGAATGCTGTAGATAAGCCCCCGATGTATCCTGAAAGTTGAGAAAAAGAGGTTAGATTATACTCACCCAGGGCCGGTCCCGGTCCGGTCCGGCGCCTCCTATCTTCATCAGATGTCGTACTCTTCTTGTCTTCACGCTGCGGCTCCGGCGCAGGCATACTGTCTGCCCTGTTGAGGGCAGAGCAAAGTACTGCAGTGCGCAGGCGCTGGGCCTCTCTGTCCTTTCCCGCCACCTGCGCACTGCAGTACTTTGCATTCCAGAATGCTGTAGATAAGCCCCTGATGCTGGTGGGCTTAGCTTACCTTCATTTTGAGGGTGTCAGGTTCCCTTTAAGGCTGTGTGCACACGTTGCATTTTTTTCGCTTTTTTTGCTCTAAAAATGAGCTAAAAATGCATAAAAACGCATACATATGCATCCCATCAATTATAACGCATTCTGCAATTTTTGTGCACATGATGCGGTTTTTTTCCGCGAAAAAAATGCATTGCGGTAAAAAACGTAGCATGTTCATTAATTTTGCGGATTTTTTGCGTTTTTCCCGCTATTTAATGCATTGGGAAAAAACGCAAAAAAAAGCAAAAAAAACACATGCGGATTTCTTGCAGAAATTGTCTGGTTTTCTTCAGGATTGTTTAGCAAGAAATCCTGACATGTGCACATACCCTAAAAGATGCTTCAGGAAAAACAGCTATGTTGTGTTCCTGAAAACACTTCCTAGAACAAAATCAAAGTGTGCAAGCTGGCGTCTAAAAGACATGTGCACAACCTAGGAGCTCATTTTTTTTTGTTTTGTTTTTGTGTTCCTAAGCTTACAGAGTAATAATCTTTTATATGGGACCACCCGTTTAAATGATATGCATCCTCTGTTGACAGCATTGTCAAAATCAAGCCCTTATACAAACTTAAAAATAAAAAAGATTGATCTCTGCGAAACTAAAAAATATACTAAATCTTGACGGCTTAAAAGTGAACGGGTGTAGCTAAATACATGCCCAGCGCCTGCACTCTGCCAACATTACTCGCCTGATGTAAGTTCACGTGCAGTGCGCATGCTGCATGCCCGAGAAATGTTGGCAGAGTGCAGGAGCTGGGCATGTATTTTGAACACAGGAGGCGGCGCACAGACGCAAGAGGGAGATGATTGACGTCTCGGAGGCGGTTGACACCGCTGTAGAAGACATACCTCCGGGACTCAATACAGGTATGGCGCAAAATTTATAAAATTGATATTTCAGCATTCCTAGGGATACTAAGCATAAGAGCCACCTTCACAGAATGCAGCCTTAGTGCTGCTGAAGGTGGCTCTTTTACTTAAAGACGCCCTGGGGGGGTGACAGGTTCCCTTTAAATACAGTGATCAGGTCTTTGCTGTTTTCGTTAGAGTGTCTATCTTTTTAGCGAAGAAAAATGTGCAGCATGTTGTACCTGTTCTTCTAATGAATATAATGAAACTTACTACTGAGTCTCCTAACAAATACTACAAAACAAAGGTGTACCTAGCCTGAGCATTGAAATTTAGAGTGGGCCCCTGGAGTCAGTACCATTGGTGGGCCCTAGGCACCCCAGTCCGACACTGGTTGTAGGCACGTCCCAACCCGCCAGCTCATCCTTAATTCTTCCTGAAACACCTACCCATTGTTCCAGGATAATTCAGACGGTACTGCAGAACCGCACTGCATACTGAGCCACAGTAAAAGCCTCCTGGCGTAGTCGAAGAAGAACTGAAGCTGTCGACGTAGCACGACCAAGTTCGTCAAAGGTCCTGAGGAATGCCTCTAGAAAAGACTGAAGAGTAACCAGAGGATCCATTCTCTCTCACAGCGGATTCAGCCAGGCAAGAGCCTCTCCGTCAAGGTGAGACATGATGAAGCCCACCTTGGCCCGATCAGAAGCAAACATATGCCCCAGGAGTTCAAAGTGCAGAGTGCACTGGTTAATGAACCCCCGACGCCGAACGGGGTCGCCACGGAAGCGGGTGGGAGCCGCCAAGCGAGGACCTCTACTTGCTGTGCAGATAGATACCTGGATGCCAGTGGCAGAGTTGGGTGCAGGCGAAGAGACCAGGATGCAAAAAAAATCGTGAGCTTGTGCTGTTGACTCCTCAGACCGGTAACTTCCTGACATAGCTCCATGGCCGGTGGTGCCTGGGATCCAGCGGGTTCCATGGTCGGACCAATCTGTAACGAATGGAAACGGAGGCACAGGTGGTAAAGTTCATATTCATTTTTATTGTAATTGAACGTGGAACCTCTGGACCACGGTCCGGGGGGCTCCAAAGGGGCGTGACTACGTGAGCCCCAGACACCCGTAGTAAGACCCCTCAAACAGGGTCAGAATGGGATATCTGGGGGACATGGGTGCTACCTCCAGTTAGACCCCGGACTCGTGGTAGCTGACCCAGGGTTAGCGGGTGACGTAGAGCTAACCGTTGGATACCGGGGGTAAGGGTAGATGCTGGTTCCAGCGGTACTGACGTTGTCCTGAGGTTCAGGAGACTGAATGGCGGGATGAGATGGAACTGGAGTAAGCAGGTGGGAGATCGTCCAGAAAAGCCAGGTAACGGGTAGCAGATAGTCTGTGGAGACAAACAGTGTAAGTGAAGCACTGACAGAGACTTCAGAGCAGAAGCACATGCTAGCAGGAACCGGAAGTAGCAACTGAGGATACTTGATGCTCCGGCACCCTCCCTATGGTGGAGGGACTAGAAATAGCAATCATTCACATGCCATTGGTCAGAAGCACCTTTTGGAAAATGTACGCTGTCTCTTTAAGAGACCGGGAGCATGCGTGCGACCTAAGCACACACTGCAAGGACCTGCTGGCTGCATGCCAGGAAACAGAGGAGAGAGGAGAAGCAGAGGTCCCATCCGGACAGCATGGAGCAGGAACAGAGCGGGAGTCCCGACAGGGACCCTGCGAAGGTACAGGAACTAGACCGGTTGTAACACATGACCGGGGATGCGGCTTTTGAGATGGTGTACATACTTCATTGCGAGATGGGCAGACATTGATGTAATGACCCGTAAGACCACAGTAGAAACATACTCCCATCCCATGGCAAACCGCAGGCAACCCTGTTTGCGGAGAGACTCCTTCCACCTGCATGGGTTCATCCATCTGCACCAGTGTCCTCCTTCCTAGAAAGAACAACAGGGGGCAGATTCAGTGTATGTCTCTCCCTGAGGCATCTATCTACCTGGATAGCAAGGGCCATGGCGGCTTCCAACAACCCAGGAGTAGCATACTGCACCAGAGTATCCTGTAGCCTAGCTGACAGACCCTGACAGAAATGACTCCTAAGAGCCCAGTCATTCCACTGTGTGTCAGTGGCCCATCTCCTAAATTCTGAGCAGTACTCCTCAGGCGGCTGACCCCCCTGCTTGATTTTTTGGAGTCTAGACTCAGCCAGGGAGACGCCATCAGGATCCCCATACACCAGCACCAATGCCGCAAGAAACTTGTCCACCGACTACAGAGATGGTACATCAGTGGGCAGGGAGAAGGCCCAGGATTGGGGATCACTCTTGAAAAGGCAGACTATAATCCCCACACGCTGTTCTTCACTCTCTGAATAACGAGGGCGGAGCCTGAAATATAGTTTACAGGCCTCCTTAAATACCAAAAATGTATCTCTCCTTCCAGAACACCTGTCAAGGAGTGAAATCATGGGTTACGGTTGAGCTCGCACATGAGCCGAGAGCCAGAACCCCGACATCTGCTGGAGCTGCTGCACAACCTTACACCGCAGCTCCTTAACCTCATCAGTGAGGGTCTGGATCAGCTGGGCAAAAGCCTGGGCTTGAGCCATAGGTTAACCGGAAAAAATATGGGTTGGTGATAATGTCAAAATGTGACAAAACCCAATGGGGTCGGTCAGCAGACGGAGAAACACACACACAATGGGATGGAAATGGGGAGAGGAAGGCACTACTGATAGGGAAATGGGGGATGGTCACCACCTGAGCTCAAACCTGAGCCTGTCCCTGCACTCCCCTAACACCCTAAGTGGGTCCTTCCCCCAACCGCCATCAAGAACCTCGTCCCTCACTGTCACCTACCACTGCCCTGGCTAATGCACTGGCCGGCAACGGGAGCTATCCTCACCACTGCAGATAGTATCACACAGGGGACAATGACAAACACAAAAGGGACAAGGAGAAAACACGACACTTAGCTTTCAGACTCTGCTGCCAAGCTCCACACCGCAGATGACACAGAAGACGAAACTTCAGAAACTCCAAACTTCGGAAACAGCAGATACTAGGGAGCTGCCACTGCATGGCTGGTCTCCATAGAGAAACTCTATCACCAACAGTCAGCTGATGCATCAGATGACCATTTAAAGGGTGGTGGAAGTGGTCACCACCCATATCAGCTCACCCAGCAACTCTGCAACTGCACTAGATTGCCAGCGAGGGAAACACTGACATTAACCCCCACTGGTCCTGAAAGGAAAAAAACTACATTTAAAACAGAGTGGAAGCAGAGCTGCCACGAATCCAAAAATGGATCGTGACAGTAGCCTTACATTGTATTCCAACCAACCCCAATAGAAAATATTAAAGCTCTTTCTAAATCGTCTTGCACACCTGATAGGAAAAAATCTATCCCTATTTCATTCATATGAACCCCATCCTTTCTAGGTACATCCTTGTAATCCCCTTCTAACTCCCTATGTCTTACTACTACATCAACCAAAGCCTGATCATGCTCAGAAATCCTAACATTAAGTACCGTATTTTTCGGACTACAAGAAGCACTTTTTCCCCAAAAAATTGTGAGGAAAATGGAGGGTGCATCTCATAATTTGAACGCAGGCTTACCGGATGGTTGCAGCAGTGGTGTGGCGTGGCGGCGGCAGAGGTGCGGCGATTGAGATCTCAGCTTCATGAAAATGGCCCCTGCGATCTCCATCTGCGAGTGCGCTGCCTCCCGCGGCCATTTTCCTGAAGCCCCGTGAAGCAGAGTACTCAATCTGCGCACGCACAGCCGACACCAGACCGGACTTATCCTGAGGAAGGGATGATGCCTCCTGTGACCCTGCTGTACCACCGCCTGCCCTCAGGTAAGATACCTTAAATTCGAACAATAAGATGGACCCCCATCTTATAAAAATCTTTTTTTCTGCTATTTTCACCCCAAAATTTGGGGTGCGTCTTATGGTCAGGTGCGTCTTATAGTCCGAAAAATACAGTAATCTTCTAACTCTTTCCACCCCAGCTATGCTTCTGGCCTCCCTAGACCACTTATTGCCGAACACTGCCGCAAAACCGTCACTTCCAGCCGCATAAGTAAAAAGGCTAAGGTCATCACTAGCCACCGTTTTCTCTTGAACTAATGTCCTGCCATTGAAAGTGTCTAAGAATTCTTTCCTAATCAATAGATCATTCCTCATGTTCTGTGTCACCCAGATGAAAATGTGCGGTTGTGAAATACCTCTGGTTGCTAAAGATAATCTCCTTGTGAAAACTCTACCCATGGGTATCACTTTGCACGCAAACATCAACAAACCCAACAAAACCTGTAACTGATGTAATGAGTAGTGATGAGGGAATACATTCGGCACTATTCGTTACTCGGCAAGTAATTAGGTATTCGCCTCAGTATATGCGAGTGACCCGCCCAGCATGTTTGGCGCTTTCTTTGCAGCCAATGAACATGCTGGGCTGGCGTGCCAATCACAGTAATGTCGGCACCATCTTTGGTGTGGCATTACTATGATTGGCTGGCCTTCCAGCATCATAGGTACTATTTAAAGGTTGCTGGTGCCATCTTGCGCACATTGCAGCCAGAAACAGTATGGAGAGTGAAAGGAGCATACAGTGAGTGATAGGAGGTTGTAGTGAGCGTTATTTATTCCAAAAAGCTCTTTTAAGGCTAAGCGCACACATTGCGGAATTGACGCGGAAATTTCCGCGGCAATTCTACAAACAACTCTTGCCGTGGTTATATCGCATGTGGAATTGGCATGCATATTCCCGCTAAACACTAGCGCTTTGCAAGCGTAATTAGCCTGCAGAATCCTAGCGTTTTCCAAGCGATCTGTAGCATTGCTTGGAAAACTGATTGACAGGTCGGTCACGCTTGTCAAACATAGTGTTTGACAAGTGAGACCAACTTTTTACTATTGATGCTGCCTATGCAGCATCAGTAGTAAAAAGATCTAATGTTAAAAATAATTAAAAAAATTAAAAAATAGTTATTCTCACCTTCCGACGTCACCCGATCTCTTCAGCGGTGCACGTGGCAGCTGGGATGCTGTGTGCGAAGGACCTGGGATGACGTCACGGTCACGTGACCACGATGTCATCGCAGGTCCTTCGCACACAGCATCCCTGCCCCCGCGTGCACCTCTGAGAGGCGGGAGGACTCCGGGGGCCATCGTAAGGTGAGTATATGACTATTTTTTATTTTAATTCTTTTATTTTAACAATTATATGGTGCCCAGTCTGTGGAGGAGAGTCTCCTCTCATCCACCCTGGGTACCATCCGCACATGATCCGCTTACTTCTCGCATGGTGGGCATAGCCCCATGCAGGAAGTAAGTGGATCAATGCATTCCTATGTGTGCGGAATCCCTGCGATTCCGCAAATTAATGAACATGCTGCGTTTTTTTCTGGAATGCGATTCCGCTCAGGAAAAAAATGCAGCATATGCATACAAAATGCGGATTGCATTCTTTTAATAGGATGCTTAATGTGAGCATTTTTTTTGCATTTTTATAGTGAAAAAAAAGCGAAAAAAAGCGAAAACTCCGAAACGTGTGCACACAGCCTAAGAGCTGAAGATTGTGAAGAGATTACTTGTTTGTTAGGTTGGGATTTAAGTAGGGAGAGATTTAGTAGGCAGGAGGGTGAAAGGCAAGCACTTGGGAATTCTCATCATTGCAAGGTACATGCTGCAGATCTCTGCTATTTTCCACTGTGTTGTATAGTAGTTAGTATTAGGGCTCATTTCCACATGCGAGGCACACGTCCGTATCTCGCATGTGGAAACCAAGCTGTGGAGCCGGCACTCCAGAGCGGAGCGTGCGGCCGCATAGGAACACATGTAGCTGCACAGCTCCGCTCCAAAGTGCCGGCGCCAGAGCTTGGTTTCCACATGCGAGATACGGACGTGTGCCTCGCATGTGGAAATGAGCCCTTAGATACAGACTTGTGGGGTTAGGGAGAAATAGGGAGGGTTTATCCACTGCAAAAAAAATAAAAATCAGCTATTAATAGAGGTAAATAATATTAGGTAGTAACAGCATATACAAAACCATTTTTGGGAGCTACATAAGGTTCCTGTGTAGCAGCCTATCATTTTTTTTACAGCAAAATAACATTGCTCAGAGGCAGCATATAGTAACATCAATTTTAAAATCTAATTGCTAAATAATATTCCTCATCTATTGCTTAAAATACCTAATATTTGTCTAGCAGTTGTGTGACTGGCGCAATCCGGGTACAAATAATCTTACGTGACAATTTAGCAGGAGCAATAATCTTCTTTACTCAGCATTTGGAGTGTATAAGCAAGGCAATTGAAAAAAATCATAATTTTCCATAGGTTTAAAAAATACAGCATCTTTATCTAGCAGTTGTGAGACTGGCACAACGGGTACAGATAATCTTACGTGACAATTTAGCAGGGCAATAATCTTCATTATTCCGCATTTGGAGTGTGTCAGCAAGGTGATATAAAAAATAATTTATTTTTCTATTGATTTAATAAATAGTATACAGCTCTGGCAAAAATTAAGAGACCACCATATCAAAACCCTGTCATGGGCAGGCCATTCTTCAGACCTGAACCCCATTGAAAACCTCTGGATTGTAATCAAGAGGATGATGGATAGTCACAAGCCATCAAACAAAGAAGAACTGCTTACATTTTTTGGCGCCAGAAGCAGTGTGAAAGACTGGTGGCATGCATGTAAGCTGTTTTTCAAAATCATGGCTATTCCACAAAATACTGGTTTCTGAACTCTTCCTGAGTTAAAACATTAGTATTGTTGTTTCTAAATTATTATGAACTTGTTTTCTTTGCATTGTTTGAGGTCTGAATTTTTTTTTAAATTTTGACCATTTCTGCTTTTCAGAAAAAACAAACAAAATTTATTGCTTGGAAATTCGGAGACATGTTGTCAGAAGTTTGTAGATTAAAAGAACAATTTACATTTTATTCAAAAATATACCTATAAAGAGAAAAATCAGACAAACTGAACATTTGAAAGTCATCTCTTAATTTTTGCCAGAGCTGTATCTTTGTCTAGCAGTTGTGTGACTGACGCAATCCGGGTACAGATAATCTTACGTGACAGTTTAGCAGGGGCAATAATCTTCATTACTCCACATTTGAAGTGTGTCAGTAAGGCGATTGAAAAAAAATCATAATTTTCTATTGTTTTAAAAAATAGCATTTCTTTATCTAGCAGTTGTGCAACTGGCGCAATCTGGGTAGAAGTAATCTTACGTGACAATTTAGCAGGGGCAATAATCTTCATTACGCCACATTTGGAGTGTGTCAGCAAAGCGATTGAAAAAAAATGATAATTTTCTGTTGTTTTAAAAAATAGCGTTTGTTTATGTAGCAGTTGTGCGACTGGCGCAAAGCCTACAGAGATATGCAAACGTGACTATTTACCTGTAATTAACGTCAGTCTGCTGTTGCTGTGTATAGTCAAGCTGCAATCTCTAAAAAATTAGCCACACATTGCTAGATACAGTGAATTTGTACATAAGACCTTTGTAAGGCTACTTGTGAAAAATGAAGACAGTATTTTTTTGTTTCATAAGCATAACACATTCAAGATGAGAAAGGGTGACATGGATGTGGTGGTGCCCACCAAGGCTGTGTGACAAATCAGAAGGTGACTGTATCTCATTCTAGGTTCCTGTCAAAATTTGGTCAGCGCACTACACCACTAAAGTACCCAGTCGAGTGCGAGGATGTTGTGAGTTGGATGGGCTCCAGTGTATTGATGCAGCGCCCCAGAGTCCTGGTCGTTGCAGTACTGTGGCTCCGCCACTATGGGGAGCCATGGTGCGTCCGATGGCACTGAAGGAGTTCATCTGATCAGGTATCACAGACACCAATACATTTCACAGCCGGGCCTCCGGGGGGAGCTAAGGGTTCTATTCATTAGGCCACTCCCCACCATAGTGGGTAAACTGGGGGTCAGGCAGGAAGTTAGATTAGAAAGCTGACTGGATTGGACGAAGCAACACCTAGTGGCAGAGGGTGTTGTGGAGGAAGAGACAGTAGGGTCTCTGTCAGGGGTGGGATCCTGACAGAGGCTTGGCATTGGAAAGAACGTAACGGGTCCGCGCCAGCTCCGGGAAGCGGCGGGGCCCAAGAAAGGACTAGAAGCGAGATAGATTGTGCTGAGTGAGAAACGAGATCAAGCGATAGGAGAATTCCAGTAGGGGTCGTGCTGTAAGACCGGAGCAACACCCTACTGAGGCGCACTACCGGTGGCCGGAACGCCGAGGGAGTATTATAACATTCAGCTTCAAGCAATACTCTAAACAGCGGCAGGACAGTCAGTTTAAGGCGGGCTGTCTAACACATATCACCTATGAAGTCTTGGGAGGCAATTGCGGGAGAGGGGCGTCTCTAGGGTCCCGGAAGAACTCCAGGCCTATCCGACAAACGGGTGCCGTTCTAACTGTAACATCAGGAAGGGACGGAAGATTAGAAGAACATCATTTAATCGAGTTGTGAGGGAACTTAAGAAACAGACACAACGGTTGTGGGGTACTTTCCGTAAGCACAGCAGGGGAGGACTACAACACATAGCGCTAAGAAGGAAGGCACCGATTTCCACCTGTGAAGTGAACTCTGGAGGTGCCATTGGACCGGCCGGACTTGCGCAGCCTGGTGAACCGTATTCTGGACTGAGGACTCAGAGATCTCCAGTAAAGAGGTAAAGAGACTGCAACCTGGTGTCCTCGTTATTTACCGCGACCTGCACCCCACAACTGCACCGTTACAACACCACTTATTGCACTGGACGTCCCCCACTGACAGACAGGGCCACGGACCGGGTCTAGCCACCGTGACAACCCCAGAACTGAGACTCAGAGGCCCGGCTCCGGGTACCCCTCGGCCCTGCGGCGGTGTGGGGGCGCTCCATTGACATGCAGCACCACAAAGTCTTCTACCTGGTCCAGTCTCAGTAGCCAAGAGGCTGGGCCTCTGAATCCTCAACCTGGTCTTTCTTCCATCAAGAGTCCCAGGACACATATGACCCCAAAGCTGGCCACTCTGAGGAACTGTTTACGTTCCCTTGTAATTTGTCAGGCCTCTCAACATGCACCATTAACCCCTTAGTGACAGAGCCAATTTGGTACTTAACCCCTTTCTGCCAGCTGACGGAATAGTACGTCAGCTGGCTGATCCCCCGATTTGAGGTGGGCTCCGGCGGTGAACCCACCTCAAAGCCGCGACATGTCAGCTGTTTTGTACAGCTGACATGTGCGCGCAATGAGCGCGAGCGGAATCGCGATCCGCCCGCGCCCATTAATTAGTTAAATGCTGCCATCAATCGCTGACAGCGGCATTTAACTAGCGCTCCCGGCCGCGCGTCCGGAAGTGCTCGCACCGCTGACCCCCGTCACATGATCGGGGGTCAGCGGTGCATTGCCATAACAACCAGAGGTCTCCTTGAGACCTCTATGGTTGTTGATGGCCGATTGCTTTGAGCGCCACCCTGTGGTCAGCGTTCAAAGTACACCACCATTTCTACTACATAGAGGTGATCTGTACTTCACCTCTATGTAGCAGAGCCGATCGTGTTGTGTATGCTTCTAGCCTCCTATGGAGGCTATTGAAGCATGCCAAAATTAAAAAAAAAAAGTGTTTAAAAATATAAAAAAAATAAAAAAATATAAAAGTTAAAATCACCCCCCTTTCGCCCCAATCAAAATAAAACAATAAAAAAAAAATCAAACCTACACATATTTGGTATTGCCGCTTTCAGAATCGCCCGATCTATCAATAAAAACAAAGGATAAACCTGATCGCTAAATGGCGTAGCGAGAAAAAAAATCAAAACGCCAAAATTATGTTTTTTTGGCCGCAGCGACATTGCATTAAAATGCAATAACGGGCGATCAAAAAAACGTATCTGCACCAAAATGGTATCAATAAAAACGCCAGCTTGGCATGCAAAAAATAAGCCCTCACCTGACCCCAGATCACGAAAATTGGAGACGCTACGGGGATCGGAAAATAATGCAATTTTTATTTTTTTTTTAGCAAAGTTTGGAATTTTTTTCACCACTTAGATAAAAAATAACCTAGACATGTTAGGTGTCTATGAACTCATAATGACCTGGAGAATCATAATGGCAGGTTAGTTTTAGCATTTGGTGAACCTAGCAAAAAAGCCAAACAAAAAACAAGTGTGAGATTGCACTTTTTTTGCAATTTCATCACACTTGGAATTTTTTTCCCGTTTTCTGTTACACGGCATGGTAAAACCAATGGTATCGTTCAAAAGTACATCTCGTCCCGCAAAAAATAAGCCATCACATGGCCATATTGACGGAAAAATAAAAAGTTATGGCTCTGGGAAGGAGGGGAGCAAAAACCGAAAACGAAAAAAACGGAAAAAGCTCCGGGGGCGAAGGGGTTAATGACCAAGCCAATTTTTACAATTCTGACCACTGTCACTTTATAAGTATATAACTCTGGAACGCTTTAACGGATCCCGCTGATTCTGAGATTGTTTTTTCATGACATATTGTACTTCATGTTAGTGGTAACATTTCTTCAATATTACTTGTGATTATTTATGAAAAAATGGAAATATGGCGAAAATTTTTAACATTTTGCAATTTTCAAACTTTGTATTTTTATGCCCTTAAATCAGAGAGATATGTCACACAAAATAGTTAATAAATAACATTTCCCACATGTCTACTTTACATCAGCACAATTTTGGAACCACATTTTTTTTTTGTTAGGGAATTATAAGGGTTAAAAGTTGACCAGCAATTTCTCATTTTTACAACACCATTTTTTTTTAGGGACCACATCACATTTGAAGTCATTTTAAGGGGTCTATATGATAGAAAATAACCAAGTGTGACACCATTCTAAAAACTGCACCTCTCAAGGTGCTCAAAACCACATTCAAGAAGTTTATTAACCCTTTATGTGCTTCACAGGAACTGAAACAATGTGTAAGGAAAAAATTAACATTTAACTTTTTTTTGCAAACATTTTAATTCAGAACCATTTTTTTTTTATTTTCACAAGTGTAAAAACAGAAATTTAATTTCTCCTGAATACGCCGATACCCCATATGTGGGGGTAAACCACTGTTTGGGTGCACCGCAGAGCTTGGAAGAGAAGGAGCGCCGTTTTACTTTTTCAATGAAGAATTGGCTGGAATTGAGATCGGATGCCATGTCACGTTTGGAGAGCCCCTGATGTGCCTAAACAGTGGAAACCCCCCACAAGTGACACCATTAAGGAAACTAGACCCCTTAAGGAACTTTAACTAGATGTGTGGTGAGCACTTTAAACCCCCAGGTGCTTCACAGAAGTTTATAACGAAGAGCCGTGAAAATAAAAAAATCAAATTTTTTCTACAAAAATGATCTTTTTGCCCCCAAATTTTTATTTTCACAAAGGTAACAGGAGAAATTCGACCACAAAAGTTGTTGTGAAATTTCTCCTGAAAACGTTGATACCCCATATGTGGGGGTAAACCACTGTTTGGGCGCACTGCAGAGCTTGGAAGAGAAGGAGTGCCGTTTTACTTTTTCAATGTAGAATTGGCTGGATTTGAGATCAGACGCCATGTCGCGTTTGGAGAGCCCCTGATGTGCCTAAACAGTGGAAACCCCCCACAAATGACACCATTTTGGAAACTAGACCCCTTAAGGAACTTAACTAGATGTGTGGTGAGCACTTTAAACCCCCAGGTGCTTCACAGAAGTTTATAACGTAGAGCTGTGAAAATAAAAAATCAAATTTTTTCTACAAAAATGATCTTTTTGCCCCAAAATTTTTATTTTGACAAGGGTAACAGGAGAAATTAGACCACAAAAGTTGTTGTGCAATTTCTCCTGAGTACGTTGATACCTCATATGTGGGGGTAAACCACTGTTTGGGCACACCGCAGAGCTTGGAAGAGAAGGAGTGCCGTTTTACTTTTTCAATGTAGAATTGGCTAGAATTGAGATCGGACACCATGTCGCGTTTGGAGAGCCCCTGATGTGCCTAAACAGTAGAAATCCCCCACAAGTGATCCCATTTTGGAAACTAGACCCCTGAAGGAACTTAACTAGATGTGTGGTGAGCACTTTAAACCCCCAAGCGCTTCACAGAAATTTATAACGTAGAGCCGTGAAAATAAAAAAATCCTTTTTTTTCCTCAAAATTGATTTTTTAGCCTGCAATTTTTTATTTTCTCAAGGGTAACAGGAGACATAGGACCCCAAAATCTGTTGACCAGTTTGTCCTGAGTACGCTGATACCCCATATGTGGGGGGGGGCACTGTTTGGGCACCCCTCAGGGTGCAAAACAGGGGTCGGTAAAAACCGACCCCGATCATGTTCTTTGGGGTCTCGGCTACCCCCGTCAGCCAAGACCCCAAAGATCTTCCGGGCGGCGGGCGAACTGCGCATGCGCCCGCCATTTTTTTCCCAGAAGAAGATGGCGGCACCCATCGGGAGCCATGAGGAGCACCGGGGGAGACAGGTGAGTATCGAGGGGCTATTGGGGGCAATCGGAACCCCATTTCTCTGTCCTCCGATGTGCGAGGACAGAGAAATTAAATGGCAAATCACTGTTTTTTTTTTGTTGTGACCGCCGGTAAACGGTTAATTACTCGGGGGTTGGTAAAACCCCCCCCGAATCATGTTCTCTGGGGTCTCGGCTACCCCCGGCAACCGAGACCCCAGAGAAAATCCGACTCTGGGGGGCACTATTCACTTTTTCCACAGCGCCATTAATTAACGGCGCTGTGTTTTAAGTACCCTTAACTGCCGCCGTTAAAAGGCGTATCGGCGGTCGTTAAGGGGTTAAAGAGGGTCATAAGGAGATGGAGTGCAGTTATGCCCAAATATTTGAGCTCCCACGGCCAGGAGAAAGCCAAATTGGGGAAGGTTAATTCATGTCTGAAGAGGTGGAGGATAATCATGAGGCACAGTCAGGGCTGCCACTAGGAATTTTGGGGCCCCATACTGGCAAAATTTTTCGGGCCCCCTTGAGACTCCGCCCAGGCTCCACCCCAGCCCCGCCTCCACCCCTTGAACTGTCCACAGTCAAAAGATTTTTAAAGCCGCCACCAAGATAAGGTCGGGCTCTACCCTACTCTAACCTATTAAACATTTGTTAAAGTATCCAATACAATTTAGGTATATTTTTATTTATTTTTCAATTTTTACAATGACCAATACCACATACAGGGGACAAATACCACCGCACCATGACCAGACCACATATTACCACCACATGATCACCAATAATACCACATACAGGGGACAAATACCTCCGCACCATGACCAGACCACATATTACCACCACATAGTGACCAAGTAATAGCACATATAAGTAACAAATATCGCCACACCAAGGCTGGACAACATGTTACCACCACATAGTGATTGAATACTACAATACTGATCAGTAATAAAAAATCCAACAATACTAATATCACCATAAGTGCCAGTATTCACAGGAGATCTGTACTTAGTATGCAGTGTCTGAGTACAGGTAATACAGTGATCACCGGTGACATTATACACTGGTGCTCTGAATATAGTGTATAATGTAAAGGTAATTCAGTGATCACTGGTGACATTGTACACAGGACCACTGTATATAGTATACAGTGTATAGCATCAGTGTAACACACTGACTCACCAGTGACGTCTCTAGGTGAAGTCCTTCATCTTTGCTTTTAATCTTCATACAGCACAGACCGCTGTCACTTCATCCAGCCAGGGCTCGTCTCTGCAGGAAATAACAGTTATGTAGAGCACCGGTTTCAGAACACATTACTTATTTTTTTTCCCCCAAATTCTAAACTACAACAGATGAAGAAAAAGAAGGACAGTGTTAGTCTGCACAGTTAGGCCGGTTTCACACGTCAGTGGCTCCGGTACGTGAGGTGACAGTTTCCTCACGTACCGGAGACACTGACACACGTAGACCCATAAAAATCAATGCATCTGTTCAGATGTCATTGATTTTTTGCGGACCGTGTCTCCGTGTGCCAAACACGGAGACATGTCAGTGTTCGTGGGAGCGCACGTATTACACGGACCCATTAAAGTCAATGGGTCCGTGTAAAACACGGACCACACACGGACGGTCTCCGTCTGGGGTCCGTGTGCGTGCAGGAGACAGCGCTACAGTAAGCGCTGTCCCCCCCACATGGTGCTGAAGCCGCGATTCATATGTTCCCTGCAGCAGCGTTTGCTGCAGAGAAAATATGAATAATAGTGTTTAAAATAAAGATCTATGTGTCCGCCGCCCCCCCACCCCCTGTGCGCCCCCCCGCTGTTCAGAAAATACTCACCCGCTCCCACGTTGGCTGTCACTCCTTCCTCTCTACCCCGCGCCTTCTACTGTATGCGGTCACGTGGGGCCGCTCATTTACAATCATGAATAGTCGGCTCCGCCCCTATGGGAGGTGGAGCCACATATTCATGTGTTGTGAAATTGGATTTTGGGCTCCCCCGGTGGCCACTGGTGGAATTGAACTGGTGTGCATCATCCTCTCTGTTCACCTGTTTCCATCAGGATGTGGGAGTCGCTATTTAGCCTTGCTCCTCTGTCACTTCCATGCCGGTCAGCATTGTAATCAGAAGCCTTTCTGTGCATGTTCCTGCTGCTAGACAACTCCCAGCTAAGTTGGACTTTAGTCCTTGTTTGTTTTTGCATTTTGTTCCAGTTCACAGCTGTAGTTTCGTTTCTGTGTCTGGAAAGCTCTTGTGATCTGAAATTGCCACTCTGATGTTATGAGTTAATACTAGAGTCTTAAAGTAATTTCAGGATGATGTTTTGATAGGGTTTTCAGCTGACCATGAAAGTGCCCTTTCTGTCTTCCTGCTATCTAGTAAGCGGACCTCAATTTTGCTAAACCTATTTTCATACTACGTTTGTCATTTCATCTAAAATCACCGCCAATATTTGTGGGGGCCTCTGTCTGCCTTTCGGGGAAATTTCTCTAGAGGTGAGCCAGGACTATATTTTCCTCTGCCAGGATTAGTTAGTCCTCCGGCCGGCGCTGGGCGTCTAGGGATAAAACGCAGGCTACGCTACCCGGCTACTGTTAGTTGTGCGGCAGGTTTAGTTCATGGTCAGTTTAGTTTCCATCCTTCCAAGAGCTAGTTCTTATGTTTGCTGGGCTATGTTCTCTTGCCATTGAGAACCATAACAGTTTGACCGGCCAAAAAGGGTTAAATTAATTGACCGAGAAAGGAGAGAAAAGAGAAGTCTGCTGAAGATATTTTTATTTTTTTTTCCCTTCAGTTCTGAGTGTGCTTGTAATTGAATCTCTTGCAAGTCTGCCTATATTGCAGCCTTTCTCTCTCTCTCTCTCCTTCTAATCCTGGAATGGCTCTGTGTTCACCTGTTTAAAATGGATATTCAGAGTTTAGCTGCAGGTTTGAATAATCTCACCACGAAAGTTCAAAATTTACAAGATTTTGTTGTTCATGTTCCTATATCTGAACCTAGAATTCCTTTGCCTGAATTTTTCTCGGGGAATAGATCTTGCTTTCAAAATTTCAAAAATAACTGCAAGTTGTTTTTGTCCCTGAAATCTCGCTCTGCTGGAGATCCTGCTCAGCAGGTCAGGATTGTGATTTCCTTGCTCCGGGGCGACCCTCAGGATTGGGCTTTTGCATTGGCTCCAGGGGATCCTGCGTTGCTCAATGTGGATGCGTTTTTTCTGGCCTTGGGGTTGCTTTATGAGGAACCTCAGTTAGAACTTCAGGCGGAAAAGGCCTTGATGTCCCTATCTCAGGGGCAAGACGAAGCTGAAATATACTGCCAGAAATTCCGTAAATGGGCTGTGCTTACTCAGTGGAATGAGTGCGCCCTGGCGGCGAATTTCAGAGAGGGTCTCTCTGATGCCATTAAGGATGTTATGGTGGGGTTCCCTGTGCCTGCGGGTCTGAATGAGTCCATGACAATGGCTATCCAGATCGATAGGCGTCTGCGGGAGCGCAAACCTGTGCACCATTTGGCGGTGTCTACTGAGAAGACGCCAGAGAATATGCAATGTGATAGAATTCTGTCCAGAAGTGAACGGCAGAATTTTAGACGAAAAAATGGGTTGTGCTTCTATTGCGGTGATTCAACTCATGTTATATCAGCATGCTCTAAGCGTACTAAGAAGCTTGATAAGTCTGTTTCAATTGGCACTTTACAGTCTAAGTTTATTCTATCTGTGACCCTGATTTGTTCTTTATCATCTATTACCGCGGATGCCTATGTCGACTCTGGCGCCGCTTTGAGTCTTATGGATTGGTCCTTTGCCAAACACTGTGGGTATGATTTGGAGCCTCTTGAAACTCCTATACCCCTGAAGGGGATTGACTCCACTCCATTGGCTAGCAATAAACCACAATACTGGACACAAGTAACTATGCGAATTAATCCGGATCACCAGGAGATTATTCGCTTTCTTGTGCTGTATAACCTACATGATGTGTTGGTGCTTGGATTGCCATGGCTGCAATCTCATAACCCAGTCCTTGACTGGAAAGCTATGTCTGTGTTAAGCTGGGGATGTAAGGGGACGCATGGGGACGTACCTGTGGTTTCCATTTCATCATCTATTCCCTCTGAGATTCCTGAATTCTTGACTGAATATCGTGACGTTTTTGAAGAACCTAAGCTTGGTTCATTACCTCCGCACCGGGAGTGCGATTGTGCCATAGATTTGATTCCGGGTAGTAAATACCCTAAGGGTCGTTTATTTAATCTGTCTGTGCCTGAACATGCTGCTATGCGAGAATATATAAAGGAGTCCTTGGAAAAGGGACATATTCGTCCTTCGTCATCTCCCTTAGGAGCCGGTTTTTTCTTTGTGGCTAAGAAAGCTGGCTCTTTGAGGCCGTGCATTGATTATCGGCTTTTGAATAAGATCACGGTTAAATATCAATATCCGTTGCCACTGCTGACTGATTTGTTTGCTCGCATAAAGGGGGCCAAGTGGTTCTCTAAGATAGATCTCCGTGGGGCGTATAATTTGGTGCGAATTAAGCAGGGGGATGAGTGGAAAACCGCATTTAATACGCCCGAGGGCCACTTTGAGTATTTGGTGATGCCTTTTGGTCTTTCAAATGCCCCTTCAGTCTTTCAGTCCTTTATGCATGACATTTTCCGTGATTATTTGGATAAATTTATGATTGTGTATCTGGATGATATTTTGATTTTTTCGGATGACTGGGACTCTCATGTCCAGCAGGTCAGGAGGGTTTTTCAGGTTTTGCGGTCTAATTCCTTGTGTGTGAAGGGTTCTAAGTGCGTTTTTGGGGTTCAAAAGATTTCCTTTTTGGGATATATTTTTTCCCCCTCTTCCATCGAGATGGATCCTGTCAAGGTTCAGGCTATTTGTGATTGGACGCAACCCTCTTCTCTTAAGAGTCTTCAGAAATTTTTGGGCTTTGCTAACTTTTATCGTCGATTTATTGCTGGTTTTTCTGATGTTGTTAAACCATTGACTGATTTGACTAGGAAGGGTGCTGATGTTGCTGATTGGTCCCCTGCTGCTGTGGAGGCCTTTCGGGAGCTTAAGCGCCGCTTTTCTTCCGCCCCTGTGTTGCGTCAGCCTGATGTTGCTCTTCCTTTTCAGGTTGAGGTCGACGCTTCTGAAATCGGAGCTGGGGCGGTTTTGTCGCAGAGAAGTTCCGATTGCTCCGTGATGAGACCTTGTGCTTTTTTCTCACGTAAATTTTCGCCCGCCGAGCGGAATTATGATGTTGGGAATCGGGAGCTTTTGGCCATGAAGTGGGCTTTTGAGGAGTGGCGTCATTGGCTTGAGGGGGCTAGACATCAGGTGGTGGTATTGACTGACCACAAAAATCTAATTTATCTTGAGTCCGCCAGACGCCTGAATCCTAGACAGGCGCGCTGGTCGTTGTTTTTCTCTCGGTTTAATTTTGTGGTGTCCTACCTGCCGGGTTCTAAGAATGTTAAGGCGGATGCCCTTTCTAGGAGTTTTGAGCCTGACTCCCCTGGTAATTCTGAACCTACAGGTATCCTTAAGGATGGAGTGATATTGTCTGCCGTTTCTCCAGACCTGCGGCGGGCCTTGCAGGAGTTTCAGGCGGATAGACCTGATCGTTGCCCACCTGGTAGACTGTTTGTTCCTGATGATTGGACCAGTAAAGTCATTTCTGAGGTTCATTCTTCTGCGTTGGCAGGTCATCCTGGAATCTTTGGTACCAGGGATTTGGTGGCAAGGTCCTTCTGGTGGCCTTCCCTGTCTCGAGATGTGCGAGGCTTCGTGCAGTCTTGTGACGTTTGTGCTCGGGCCAAGCCTTGTTGTTCTCGGGCTAGTGGATTGTTGTTGCCCTTGCCTATCCCGAAGAGGCCCTGGACGCCCATCTCGATGGATTTTATTTCGGATCTTCCTGTTTCTCAGAAGATGTCTGTCATCTGGGTGGTGTGTGATCGTTTCTCTAAGATGGTCCATTTGGTTCCCCTGCCTAAGTTGCCTTCTTCTTCCGAGTTGGTTCCTCTGTTTTTTCAAAATGTGGTCCGTTTGCATGGTATTCCGGAGAATATCGTTTCTGACAGAGGTACCCAATTCGTGTCTAGATTTTGGCGAGCATTCTGTGCTAGGATGGGCATAGATTTGTCTTTCTCGTCTGCTTTCCATCCTCAGACTAATGGCCAGACCGAGCGGACGAATCAGACCTTGGAGACATATTTGAGGTGTTTTGTGTCTGCAGATCAGGATGATTGGGTTGCTTTTTTGCCTTTAGCGGAGTTTGCCCTCAATAATCGGGCCAGCTCTGCCACCTTGGTATCTCCCTTTTTCTGTAATTCAGGGTTTCATCCTCGATTTTCTTCTGGTCAGGTGGAATCTTCGGATTGTCCTGGAGTGGATGCTGTGGTGGAGAGGTTGCATCAGATTTGGGGGCAGGTAGTGGACAATTTGAAGTTGTCCCAGGAGAAGACTCAGCTTTTTGCCAACCGCCGGCGTCGGGTTGGTCCTCGGCTTTGTGTTGGGGACTTGGTGTGGTTGTCTTCTCGTTTTGTCCCTATGAGGGTTTCTTCTCCCAAGTTTAAGCCTCGGTTCATCGGCCCGTACAAGATATTGGAGATTCTTAACCCTGTGTCCTTCCGTTTGGACCTCCCTGCATCTTTTTCTATTCATAATGTTTTTCATCGGTCATTATTGCGCAGGTATGAGGTACCGGTTGTGCCTTCCGTTGAGCCTCCTGCTCCGGTGTTGGTTGAGGGCGAGTTGGAGTACGTTGTGGAAAAAATCTTGGACTCCCGTGTTTCCAGACGGAAACTCCAGTATCTGGTCAAATGGAAGGGATACGGTCAGGAGGATAATTCTTGGGTGACTGCCTCTGATGTTCATGCCTCCGATTTGGTCCGTGCCTTTCATAGGGCTCATCCTGATCGCCCTGGTGGTTCTGGTGAGGGTTCGGTGCCCCCTCCTTGAGGGGGGGGTACTGTTGTGAAATTGGATTTTGGGCTCCCCCGGTGGCCACTGGTGGAATTGAACTGGTGTGCATCATCCTCTCTGTTCACCTGTTTCCATCAGGATGTGGGAGTCGCTATTTAGCCTTGCTCCTCTGTCACTTCCATGCCGGTCAGCATTGTAATCAGAAGCCTTTCTGTGCATGTTCCTGCTGCTAGACAACTCCCAGCTAAGTTGGACTTTAGTCCTTGTTTGTTTTTGCATTTTGTTCCAGTTCACAGCTGTAGTTTCGTTTCTGTGTCTGGAAAGCTCTTGTGATCTGAAATTGCCACTCTGATGTTATGAGTTAATACTAGAGTCTTAAAGTAATTTCAGGATGATGTTTTGATAGGGTTTTCAGCTGACCATGAAAGTGCCCTTTCTGTCTTCCTGCTATCTAGTAAGCGGACCTCAATTTTGCTAAACCTATTTTCATACTACGTTTGTCATTTCATCTAAAATCACCGCCAATATTTGTGGGGGCCTCTGTCTGCCTTTCGGGGAAATTTCTCTAGAGGTGAGCCAGGACTATATTTTCCTCTGCCAGGATTAGTTAGTCCTCCGGCCGGCGCTGGGCGTCTAGGGATAAAACGCAGGCTACGCTACCCGGCTACTGTTAGTTGTGCGGCAGGTTTAGTTCATGGTCAGTTTAGTTTCCATCCTTCCAAGAGCTAGTTCTTATGTTTGCTGGGCTATGTTCTCTTGCCATTGAGAACCATAACATTCATGACTGTAAATGATCGGCCCCACGTGACCGCATACACTAGAAGCCGCGGCCAGACCAGGAAGCAGCGAGGGAGGCGGGTAAGTATTTTCTGAACAGCGGGGGGGGGGGGCGCGGGGGGGCGCACAGGGGGTGGGGGGGCGGCGGACACATAGATCTTTATTTTAAACACTATTATTCATATTTTCTCTGCAGCAAACGCTGCTGCAGGGAACATATGAATCGCGGCTTCAGCACCAGATGCAGGGTACCACACGCGTGGGTACCACACGCTCCGTGTGGTACCCACTCGCCATACGGGCGGCACACGTGTGCCGCACGTATGGCCTACGTGAGTTCCCAGGCACACGGACACGGATAACTCCGGTACCGATTTATTCCGGTACCGGAATTATCTGGACGTGTGGGACAGCCCTTAGGCTGTGTGCACACGTTGCTGATTTTTCGCGGTTTTTTTCGCGTTTTTTCCCGATAAAAACGCTATAAAACCACCAAAAAAAAGCATACAATATGCATCCCATCATTTAGAATGAATTCCGCATGTTTTGTGCACATGATGCGTTTTTTTTCCACAAAAAAAACGCATTGCGGTAAAAAAACTTAGCATGTTCATTAATTTTGCGGGTTTTTTGCGGATTTCCCACTATAAAATGCATTGGGAAATGTCCGGAAAAAAACGCATCAAAACCGCATCAAAAATGCACCAAAAACGAGGCAAAAACGCGGCAAAAAACGCGCAAAATACGCATGCAGATTTCTTGCAGAAAATTTCAGGTTTTTCTCAAAAATATTTAGAATTGTTTTTCTCAGGAATTTTCTGCAAGAAAATTTAAAACAGTATCCTCAAAAAATAAAATAAATACATTACTGCAGTAATAATATCCCTTAATTAGCTCCTATGGTAACAATATTCCCCATCCTGGCCCCCGTATGTCTCATTCCTGGCTCCAGCCATATGATCTCCTATCCTGCCCCCATGTGATGTCCCATCCTGCCTCCATCGTATCCATCCTACACCATCTGTCTCCATCCTGCCCCATCTGTCCCATGATCCTGCCCCATCTGCCTCCATCCTGTCCCATATTCCTGCCTGATCTGTCTCCATTCTGCCCCAGTGTCTCCATTCTGCCCCTGGTTTCCATTCTGCCCCAGTATCTCCATTCTGCCCCTGTGTCTCCATTCTGCCCTTTGTCTCCATTCTGCCCCAGTGTCTCCATTCTGCCCCAGTGTCAGCATTCTGCCTTTGTGTCTTCATTCTGCCCCCTTGTGTCATTCTTCCCCCTTGTCCCATTCTGCCCCATTGTCTCCATTCTGCCCCATTGTCCCATTCTGCCCCCTTGTCTCCATTCTGCCCCCTTGTCTCATTCTGACCCCGTCTCATTCTGCCCCCTTGTCTCCATTCTGCTCTCTTGTCTCATTCTGCCCCCTTGTCTCATTCTGCCCCCGTGTCTGCATTCTGCCTTTGTGTCTGCATTATGCCCCCTTGTCTTCATTCTGCCCCCGTGTCTGCATTCTGCCCCTTGTCTCCATTCTGCTCCCTTGTTTCATTCTGCCCCTTTTCTCATTCTGCCCCCTTGTCTCATTCTGCCCCCTTGTCTCCATTCTGCCCCTTGTCTCCATTCTGCTCCCTTGTCTCATTCTGCCCCCTTGTCTCCATTCTGCTCCCTTGTCTCCATTCTGCCCCCTTGTCTCCATTCTGCTCCCTTGTCTCCATTCTGCCCCCTTGTTTCATTCTGCCCCCTTGTCTCATTCTGCCCCCTTGTTTCCATTCTGCCACCTTGTCTCTTTTCTGCCCCATTGTCTCCATTCTGCTCCCTTGTCTCCATCCTGCCCCCTTGTCTCATTCTGCCCCCTTGTCTCCATTCTGCCCCTTGTCTCATCCTGCCCCCTTGTCTCCATTCTGCTCCTTGTCTCCATTCTGCCCCCTTGTCTCATTCTGCCCCCTTGTCTCATTCTGCCCTTGTCTCATTCTGCCCCCTTGTCCCATTCTGCCCCCTTGTCTCCATTCTGCCCCTTTGTCTCCATTTTGCTCCTTTGTCTCCATTCTGCCCCCTTGTCTCATTCTGCCCCATTGCCTCCATTCAGCCCCCTTGTCTCCATTCTGCCCCCTTGTCTCCATTCTGCCCCTTGTCACATTCTGCCCCCTTGTCTCCATTCTGCTCATTTGTCTCCATTCTGCCCCCTTGTCTCATTCTGCTTCATTGTCTCCATTCTGCCCCCTTATCTCATTCTGACCCCTTGTCTCCATTTTGCCCCCTTGTCTCATCCTGCCCCCTTGTCTCATTCTGCCCCCTTGACTCCATTCTGCCCCCTTGTCTCATCCTGCCCCCTTGTCTCATACTTCCCCCTTGTCTCCATCCTGCCCCCTTGTCTCATCCTGCCCCCTTGTCTCATCCTGCCCCCTTGTCTCCATTCTGCCCCCTTGTCTCATTCTGCCCCCTTGTCTCCATTCTGCTCCCTTGTCTCCATTCTGCCCCCTTGTCTCCATTCTGCCCCCTTGTCTCCATTCTGCTCCCTTGTCTCCATTCTGCCCACTTGTCTCCATTCTGCCCCTTGTCTCATCCTTCCCCCTTGTCTCCATTCTGCCCCCTTGTCTCATCCTGCCCCCTTGTCTCATTCTGCCCCTTTGTCTCATTCTGCCCCCTTGTCTCATTCTGCCCCCTTGTCTCATTCTGCCCCCTTGTCTCCATTTTGCTTTCTGTCTCCCTTCTGTGCCGGGCTGGATGGAGCCACATTGCGGCTTGCCACTTTCACTTAAAAAAATAAAAATCCTTTCTTCTTACCTTGCCACGCTCCTGCGGCGAAGTGATGATCCCTACCGGCAGTTCAGCGCGCACTCACCGGCGAATGACAATGAAGTCTTACACCGGCGATGCGCGCTGACGTCAGCTGCCAGCCTCTGATTGGCTGGTGGCTTTAACCATTGCAGTGCAGGCCCACATGGGCCCGCAAGGCTGCAATAGAGTAACTGCATGAAAAAGCACATGGCAGCCAAGCACCCCAATAGATGGGCAGAACGCCTGGGTACAATATCTGTGCCTGAGGGTGAAACCACTGCCCCTTCCCCTGTGTTATGGCCTTCCCAATCTGCTGACCATGAAGCAGGCGCTAATACCCCCTGCCCACAACGAGCGGTTGCACACACACAACACAAGAACTGAATGGATTTTCGAATTGGATACCCTGAGGCCTAGGGGTATGAATGTTGATTATAATCAGGGTTGCTTACGATAAGGGATTGATGGTCTGAAGGCTTAGGGTACCGTCACACTAGGCGATATCGCCAGCAATCCGTGACGTTGCAGCGACCTGGATGGCGATATCGCTGTATTTGACACGCAGCAGCGATCTGGATCCCGCTGTGAAATTGCTGGTCGCTGCTAGAAGGTCTGCACATTATTTGGTCGCTAGGTCGCCGTGTATCGCCGTGTTTGACAGCAAAAGCGACGATACCAGCGATATTTTACACTGGTAACCAGGGTAAACATCGGGTTACTAAGCGCAGGGCCGCGCTTAGTAACCCGATGTTTACCCTGGTTACCAGCGTAAAAGTTAAAAAAACAAACAGTACATGCTCACCTGCGCGTCCCCCAGCCTCTGCTTCCTGACACTAAAGCGCCGGCCCTAAACTGAAAGTGAAAGCACAGCGGTGACGTCACCGCTCTGCTGTTAGGGCCGGAGCTCAGTCAGCGTCAGGATGCAGAGGCTGGGGGACGCGCAGGTGAGCATGTACTGTTTGTTTTTTTAACTTTTACGCTGGTAACCAGGGTAAACATCGGGTTACTAAGCGCGGCCCTGCGCTTAGCAACCCGATGTTTACCCTGGTTACCCGGGGACCTCGGCATCGCTGGTCGCTGGAGAGCGGTCTGTGTGACAGCTCCCCAGCGACCACACAGCGACGCTGCAGCGATCGGCATTGCTGTCGCTATCGCTGCAGCGTCGCTTAGTGTGACGGTACCTTTACTTTTTTGTGGGATCTGACACAATAGGCTCATTGATGCAGTGAAGGCTAAGCTTTAGGGATTGTTCTCATTATGCGTTTCTCTCGGTATATTGTTTTTAACCCTTTTTTGTGTTTTTTATAGCTCCTTTCTGTTTATTGAAATATGGTCTGATATATATGGAGGGCATATGGGTATTCACATGTGGTTTATATCTATTGTAAATATTATATTGTGCGGATGTATGCACCTTGGGATATCCAATCTGTGTATTAATTGGTACTGTATACAGTTTGGGTTATTGGTTAACTTTATAGGATTACCCAGTGTGCATTATTCCTTAAAAATGTTTTTGTAATTTATATTATCTATGTATCCTCCTACTGTACCTTACCATAGATGATCCTGATTGGCTGCTGATATGTTGGTGTTTTCCTCTCTGATTTTTTTGAACTGTGGATGTTTTTTTCTATCGTTGTCATTTATGGGTGTTTGTTACTTTGTCTCAGCGCCCTTTGTATAAGCATGGCTGTATTGAGCTGTTTGTCATTGATTAGACTATGCACCGCCCACATTGTGTCACCCTTTGTGTGGACTAATGATTCTGAGCAGCAGGAGTTTGCCTTGTCTGGAGAAGTGTGGTGTTCAATGACATCTGGATGCCAGGGCATGCTCAGATGGAAGGAGACTGGATTGGTCCACAGCTGTCATGTCCCACGACTTGAGAAATCATTTAATGTTTGCATTGTTTGTGTTCCATCCTTTCTTTCTAGGCAGAAGTTTGCCTTTCCCTTTATTTTGTCCCAACTCTCTCACTGTAGTCCTGTGATGTATGTTTGTTCACGCCCTTATTCTCCATTTTGTCATCATCCCCATATCTGTATGCATCCTATTACATGTCCTCTGTTGAATATTCCTTTTTACCTGCTGCTTTCATCATAATACAAGAATTTCGGTTAAAGCAATCCTCTTTTCCTGGAGTCTTCTTACATGAGAACGTGGCTGAGTTAAGCTATCTGATAAATCGGTATGAACGTGAGTACAGGTCAATACGGAAGCGCCCAAAAGAATTGGCCTATCCAGGCACCACTGCGTTCTACATACCCATGAGTCAGAATAGTAAAAAGGAATAGCCTGCCTTCAGAGACAGTAACTCAAGGTCTGTGCTGAACCTCAGTGGAAAAGGACATTTCCCAGATACACAGTAACCCAGTTCCCAGCCAGACCCCAGTGTGCATAGAAGCACACACTGCAGATAAACAGTGAGAAGTATAACCCTCATCATCCACTCTTCCTGCCTGCAAGCAAATCATGTCTGAAGCAAGGAATACAATGTCCCTACCAGACTTACAAACACAGGACAGAGACCCAGATCCCCATCCACCAGCTAGTGAAAGAGGAAAACGTACAGTTAAACCTACATGGAAAGTCATGGAGAATTTAGAGACTGAAAAATGTGTTGTATATAGTGATGTGTCTTCACTGTGGGAGAAAGTGCTGAGTCACATAGACACTGTATCAAGGCCTGCTTCTCATGAGTTACCACTTGAGGGAGCCCTAGAACAATTATGCACAGCATACCAAAGGTATATGGAGAAGACTGATCAATACATTATTCTCCTGAAGAAACTGAATTTGCCAGAGACTTTAAAAGAATTGCAAAGTTTCCAGCAGCTTAATTCTGAAAGGGACTGCACCGTACGCGACATTAAGACAAAGATAGAGGCTAAAATTGCACGGACACCAGATGCATCATCTCGCTCATCCAAATCGTCTAAGCACTCAAAACGCTCATCTAGGTCAAGTTCATCAAAATATTCCACTCTCAGCCAGCAGCTTATAAGGGCACGTGCTAAGGCAGAAACGTCTAAGATACAAGCAGCCTTTGCGCAAAGGAGAGCAGATATGGATGCAGCCACAGCACAAAAGAGAGCAGAAATGGATGCGGATGCAGCACGCAAGGAAGCTCTGGAGAAGGAATGTGAGCACGCAACAGCCATGGCGGAGTTAAGGATCCTGGAGCGAGCTATCAGTGGGAGTCAAAGAGACAGCATCAGTTTGTGTGAAGTGGAGGCGGAGGACCCTATTGAACGCACAAGAGACTACGTGCTAAGCCAAAATGGCGAACCGCAGATCATCACTAACACTTCTGATGGCGTTCATGCTTCTCCAGGACACCAGGATGCCGATCAACTTACAGAACCCTACACTCAAGGTCAGCACAATGCTCCCAAACTTGAACTTCCTTCGTATTCCAGTATGCGCCAAGACCCTGCATCTCATCAAACTCCACAGGCTATTATCTACACGCAACCCAATATACCGGCAGGTCATTATACTCTCGACAACCGCACAGTGCCAGCTCCGCATGTAGCAGAGACTATACCCACCAAACCGGTTGCTGGACTAAATGCATATGCCACTCCATACTTACCCACGTTTCAAGTCCAAGACGTCTCCACTCCTATGTACAACACCGCTCAGCCCACATTCGTGCATCCTAAGTCAGAAAGAACAGACATGTCCGACTTCGCAAGGTACATGATTCGCCGCGAACTTACTAAAACCGGTCTCACAAGGTTTGACGACCAACCTGAAAATTACAGAGGTTGGAAAAATGCCTTTAGAACCGTAACTAGTGACCTCGGCATCACTGCTGCCGAAGAGCTGGACCTGCTAATCAGATGGCTAGGACCACAATCCACAGAGCGTGTCAAGAGACTCAGGTCTGTACATATCAGTAATCCAATGGCTGGTCTCATGGCTGCATGGGAAAGACTAGAGAAAAACTTTGGCAGTCCAGAAGCCATAGAGAATGCACTGTTCAAGCGTCTACAGAGTTTTCCAAAGATATCAAGCAAGGACAGTTCAAAGTTCCTAGAGCTCAGTGACTTGCTGTTAGAGCTCCAGCTGGCCAAGGCAGACACCCACCTACCTGGCCTCAGCTACCTGGACACTGCTCGTGGAGTAAATCCCATTATCTCCAAGCTACCGTACAACGTGCAAGAAAGGTGGACTACACTAGGGTCAAAATACAAGAAAGACCATCAAGTGTCATTTCCTCCATTCTCCTACTTCTGTGAGTTTATAAAAGACGTGGCAGAGCGCAAGAACGACCCAAGCTTTTCTTACCAAGAATCCAGTGGCCCAGCTTCACCTCCTTCTAAATACGTCAGCGCACGCTCGAACGACAGAAACCGCAGAGGTCCAGTGTCAGTGAAGAAGACGGATATTCTTCCCTTACCAACACCAGCCCCAGACAAGAGTAACAAAGGTGAAAAGATAGAGAACCCAAATCGTGAATGTCCCATCCACAAGAAGCCACATCCCTTAAAAAAGTGCATCGGCTTCAGGAAGAAACCGCTCCAGGAACGCAAGGAGCTTCTAAAGAGGTTCGGGGTATGCTACAGATGTTGTGCTTCTACTGAACACCTTGCTAAAGACTGTAAAACTACAATTAAGTGCATGGAGTGTGACAGTGAGGACCACGTACAAGCACTCCACCCATTCCGTCCTGACTCTACACTTACTCCTTCCCCCACCACGAGCCATGGCGGGGAGGACGCAGCTCAAACTGCAAGCCATACCACAATATCTTCTTCATGCACAGAAGTCTGCGGAGAAGACCTCTGGGACAAGTCCTGTGCGAAGATTTGCCTGGTGAACGTATATCCCAACGGTCACCCAGAGAAAGCCGTGAAGGTGTACGTCCTTCTGGATGATCAGAGCAACCGATCACTTGCAAGGTCAGAACTCTTTGATATGTTTAACTTAAAGGGAAATGCCTACCCTTACACCTTAGGTACCTGCAGTGGTGTTACAGAGGTTTATGGGAGAAGGGCCAGTGGTCTTACAGCGACATCTCTTGAGAACACCGTCGAGATACAGTTACCTACACTGGTCGAGTGCAACCAGATTCCATCCAATCGAGAAGAGATCCCAACGCCAGAGGCTGCTCTTCATCACCAACATCTCAAGGGGATAGCAAACAAGATACCAGCCCTCAACAACAGTGCAGATATCCTGATTCTGCTAGGCAGAGACATCCTCCGGCTGCACAAGGTGCGTCAGCAAATTAATGGACCACACGATGCACCATTTGCCCAACGCTTAGATCTAGGCTGGGTAATCATAGGCAATGTTTGCATACACAAGATGAAGAGACCTAACAACATCTCCTCTTACAAGACACACATTTTGTCAAATGGTCGCAGCACCCATTTCCAACCATGCCCACATCACTACTGGGTGAAAGAGAAAGTGAGCAACACCAAGTGGCAACAGGAATCCTTCAACAACATGAACACACTCCAGTCCTGGGAAGAAAACCTCGGGTCATCAGTGTTCGATTCCACAAGTAATGACAACAAGTTGGCACCCACAAGGGAAGATAAAGAATTTATAAAGGTTATGGATAAAGAATTTGTTCAAGACGACTCCAACAGTTGGGTAGCTCCTTTACCCTTTCGTTTCCCAAGAGTGAGGTTGCCGAACAACCTGCAGCAAGCAACTGCAAGGTTCTCATCCTTAAAGCGTACCCTAAAGAGGAAACCAGAGATGGAGAAGCATTTCATTGACTTTATGCAGAACATCTTTGACAGAAATCATGCTGAACCTGCGCCACCACTGAGGGAGGGAGAAGAATGTTGGTATCTTCCATCCTTTGGTGTCTATCACCCTCGCAAGCCTAATCAGATCAGAGTGGTGTTTGACTCCAGTGCTCAGTTTGAAGGCCTCTCTCTCAATAACCTGCTCCTAACTGGGCCCAACCTGAACAACAGCCTCCTTGGAGTATTGATCCGCTTCAGACAAGAACCTGTTGCCATAATGGCCGACATTCAGCAGATGTTTCATTGCTTCATTGTAAAAGAAGACAACAGAAACTATCTTAGGTTCCTATGGCACAAAGACAACAATGTCAACAATCAGGTCATAGACTACCGGATGAAGGTCCATGTCTTCGGCAACAGTCCCTCACCTGCTGTGGCGATCTATGGACTGAGACGGACAGCCCAGGAAGGTGAGAGAGAGTACGGTTCCGATGCTCGGCAATTTGTAGAGAAGAACTTCTACGTGGACGATGGGCTCAAGTCCTTGCCCACAAGCGAAGATGCAATTGACCTACTCTCCAGAACACAGGAAATGCTATCCACATCAAACCTCAGACTCCACAAGATTATCTCTAACAGTCAAGAGGTAATGAACGCGTTTCCATCTGAGGACCATGCCACAAACCTAAAGGACCTCAACTTGGGTTCCGATGTTCCTCCAACACAGCGCAGCCTTGGTCTACTGTGGGATATCAAACGGGACACCTTCACTTTCCAAGTGTCACCCTATGACAAACCCTTTACCAAACGAGGAGTCCTATCTGTCATAAATAGCATCTATGATCCTCTCGGGTTTGTAGCACCCATCACTATTCAAGGCAAGATACTGTTAAGACAGCTTACGGCCGAGAACACGGATTGGGACACCCCGCTCCCAACTCAGAAACAGCAAAGGTGGGAGGCGTGGAAGAAGTCTCTGAAGTTCTTAGAGCAACTCCAAGTCCCACGTTGTTATTCTCCAAGATCACCTTCGACTGCAATCAGAAGAGAAGTCCATATTTTCTCTGACGCATCTACAGAAGCCATAGCCGCAGTAGCTTATCTGATGACCTTAGGAGCTAACAAGGTACACTGTGGTTTCATCCTGGGTAAAGCCAAATTAACTCCAAAGCCTGCACACTCTGTACCCAGACTCGAGCTTTGTGCTGCGGTATTGGCAGTAGAAATTGCTGAAGTTGTACAAGACGAAATGGACATTACAATTGATTCCTTTACTTTCTACACTGACAGCAGGGTGGTACTCGGGTACATTCACAACCAAACAAAGCAGTTCTATACATATGTGAGCAACAGAGTTGAGTGCATCAGAAGTTTTTCTACCCCTGAGCAGTGGCATCACATCTCCACCGATTTAAACCCAGCCGACCGAGGTACAAGACTCGCAGCTGCTTCTAAGCTTGGTGACAACATGTGGTTGACGCCTCCCAGTCTCCTGTACGAAGATTTCTGTGCGAACAACACCAAAAATGCTTATGAGCTGGTGGAACCAGAATCTGACAAGGAGATAAGACAAACTATCTCTGCTCACTATACTTCAATGACATCTAGGCAAGGTTTGAAGTCTCATCGTTTTGAACGCTTTTCAAGCTGGTCCTCCGTTGTACGAACTGTAGCTCGTCTCATTCACATTGCTCGCTGTTTTACAAAGGACAAGCCCTCAGGGTGCCATGGTTGGCACGTGTGTAAGAGTCGTCTTACTGCCGACGACATAGACCATGCTGAACAAGTTATCATCAGGTGTGTGCAACAAGAAGAATATTCACATGAGATTGGCAGTATTACCAAGGGAGTCAGCGTGTCCAAAAACAGCACTCTACTCGACTTGAATCCAGTAGTCGATCATCTCAAGTTTCTAAGAGTGGGAGGACGTTTAAGTAAATCAGACCTATACGATAAGGAGCAGAACCCTATCATCATTCCAGGTCGACATCACGTCACTACTCTGTTGATTCGGCACTATCACTAACGAGTACAGCACCAAGGCAGACATCTTACTGAAGGTGCCATCAGGTCTGCTGGCTTGTGGATCATGGGAATGAAGAGGTGCATCTCTTCAGTTCTCCATAGATGTGTCAAGTGTCGAAGGTTACGAGGAAAACACCAACAACAACAAATGGCGAACCTCCCAGCAGATCGACTGAGCATGGACCAACCGTTTTCATATGTTGGTGTAGACGTCTTCGGGCCATGGTCGGTTGTTACCAGGAAAACCCGTGGAGGAGCCGCGAACAGTAAGCGATGGGCTGTCCTATTCACCTGTCTCAGTATCCGTGCAGTTCACATCGAGGTTATTGAATCCATGGATACCTCCAGCTTCATCAATGCCCTAAGAAGATTCTTTTCCATCCGGGGACCTGCCAAACAACTCCGGTCCGACTGCGGCACAAACTTTGTAGGAGCCTGCAAGGAACTGCAGTTTGACAACTTCTTGTCCGACAATGGATGCACTTGGGTATTCAACCCTCCACACTCTTCACACATGGGTGGATCTTGGGAACGCATGATTGGTGTTGCACGAAGGATCCTCGACTCCATGTTGCTGGACCATAAACTTCCCCTTACTCATGAAGTTCTGGTCACCTTCCTCGCAGAAGTGTCAGCCATAATAAATGCTAGACCTTTGGTTCCAGTATCATCCGACCCCGATGCTCCAACGATACTTACTCCAGCTACACTCCTTACACAGAAGATTGGAGCCGCTACAGTCCCACCTGGGAATTTCGATAACAAGGACATTTACAAACGTCAGTGGAGACAAGTTCAACACCTGGCTAATGTGTTTTGGCATCGCTGGAAGACCGAATATTTACACTTGCTTCAAAACCGTCACAAATGGCAGACGCCCAGTCCCAATCTCCAAGAAGGAGACCTTGTTCTCTTAAAGGACAAAGAGGCTCATCGTAATGACTGGCCAATGGGACTTATCACCAAAGTCCTACCCGGTGAGGACGGAAAGACTCGTAAGGTAGAAGTTAAGGTGACAAAAGGGGGCTCTACCCGAACCTTCTTCCGCCCGGTCACTGAACTCGTGCTGCTTCTACGAAAGGAGGACATCACATGAACTGAACATGCTCCTGGACGTTGTTCACGGCGGGGAGCATTCCTCCTCATTCCCCAGTTTATTGAATGTTGACATTTTCCATTGGATTGAACCCTTAACATTCCCATTGGATTCTGGGTTGGTGGAAGAGTTTGCATGTTTGCGGCTTCCCCAATCTGAAGATGGGTTTTATATACTTGAACTTATCTTTCGGTGTGATCTACGGGTCAACAACAACGAGTTGGACTTAAAAATCTTTTATGTTTATTATTGCATGCATGTTTTCTTCCTCTTGTTTTTTCAGGTTCGAACGACTTCGAAAAATTACGGACATCGTGAAATCCAAGGATTTCAGACGGGGAGTGTCATGTCCCACGACTTGAGAAATCATTTAATGTTTGCATTGTTTGTGTTCCATCCTTTCTTTCTAGGCAGAAGTTTGCCTTTCCCTTTATTTTGTCCCAACTCTCTCACTGTAGTCCTGTGATGTATGTTTGTTCACGCCCTTATTCTCCATTTTGTCATCATCCCCATATCTGTATGCATCCTATTACATGTCCTCTGTTGAATATTCCTTTTTACCTGCTGCTTTCATCATAATACAAGAATTTCGGTTAAAGCAATCCTCTTTTCCTGGAGTCTTCTTACATGAGAACGTGGCTGAGTTAAGCTATCTGATAAATCGGTATGAACGTGAGTACAGGTCAATACGGAAGCGCCCAAAAGAATTGGCCTATCCAGGCACCACTGCGTTCTACATACCCATGAGTCAGAATAACAGCCATTTGGAGGAAGTGCCTTTGTCCACATCAGAACAAGGATACTATGACAATGGAGGTGCTGCAAGCTGATTGGGACTGCTAATATTTACAAACGTTCTCTATGGGGACATGTGTCTGCAGTTATATCATGTGATTGTACATTAGCAACCTGGGTTGATGTATTTTCTGGCGATGTGTTAGCGGGCAGTTTGGGGAAATATGGGGTTATTTTTAACTGTTGAATGTGTGTATAAGTATGGAGGTGTATTGTGCTCAGTTTTCATTGGTGCATGAGGGGAGGGGTTTGCACTATATAGTTTGGGTTGAATCACTCCTGTACTGTGCTTGAGAAAGATCTGTTGGATCGAAACGTTGCTACAGGAGGCGGAATAAAATGTGATTTTTTTTTCACCAACAGTTGAGGCACTGCCTTTTCTACTACTTGTTATGGACTTTCTTCTGGGATGAACTCCCTGGTTGTGACGTGCGTCCTAAATAGTGACCCGTAGGACCCTGGCTATATGAGGTGCGGTTTAACTTACAATTTTTGATTGCACACAGACACAACAGTCAGCAGCCACGTCCACTTTGTTGTCCCAGCCCAGCGTTCAGTTGTCCCTGCCCCAGACGTTTACTAGAAAGCAGAAATATCCAGCCATCCACCCACAGGCCCAAACACCCACATTGCCAGATTGCTATCCCTGGAAATGTTGACGTTTCGACTTGTGGGAACTGAGTTTTTCTGTCACCTCTTGGCAGTGGCAGCCCCATGGTACTCGATTTCTAGCCACCACTAATTTTCCCGGTGTACCATACCCACGTTACATAAGCATGTGTTACACAATATCAGCCATGCTATGGCCAACACAGTCACAGGGAAGGTCCACCTAACCACAGACACATGGACAAGTTCTTGTGGACAGGGACAATACATTTCCCTGATGGCACACTGGGTTAACCTGGTGGAGTCTGGGACAGAGTTAGAGGCTCGGACATCACACATGGTACCCACACCAACTTCCATCAGGGTTTCAGTATCCTTGTATTCCACTTTCTGTCTCACCTCCTCCTCATCATCATCCTCAGGTGAACTAGCCTCCCCATCACTCCCCAACTGGGAAATCTGCAGCACTGCCTTGGTAAAGTGGCAGCACGCTCTGCTGCAGCTCATCTGTTTAGGTGATAAAGCTCACAACACAGCCAAGCTGTTGAAAGGGATAAAAGAACAGACCGATCAGTAGCTTTCCCCGCTGAACCTCCAACCAGGTCTTATAATGGGCGTAACTTGGTGGCGGCTTTAAAGCTCAGCAAGCTGGTACATGTTCCATGCATGGCCCACGTGCTGAACTTGGTTGTACAGCATTTTTAAAAACATACCCTGGCTAGCCTGACCTACTTGTCAAGGTATGCCGTGTCAGCGCACATTTTCAGAAGTCATCTCAAGCTTTCGCCGACATAGCATCTCTGAAGCAGCACTTTAATTTGCCTCATCATGACTGATTTGTGACCTGACCACACACTGGAATTCGACCTTTCATACGTTGGCAAGGCTTAGGCTACTTTCACACTAGCGTCGGGAACAACCCGTCGCTGTGCGTCGGGCCGACGTTCCCGACGCTAGCGTGGTCTCCGCCGCACAACGGGGGCAGCGGATGCATTTTTCCCACGCATCCGCTGCCCCATTGTGAGGTGCGGGGAGGTGGGGGCGGAGTTCCGGCCGCGCATGCGCGGTCGGAAAAAGCGGACCGTCGGGAGCAAAAAACGTTACATGTAACGTTTTTTTCTCCCGACGGTCCGCTACCACACGCCCAAGCGTCGCAAAACGGACGCGACGTTTGGCAATGCGTCGCAAATGCGTCGCTAATGTTAGTCTATGACGAAAAAACGTATCCAGCAAGAACTTTTGCTGGATGCGTATTTTCGGCAAAACAACGCATTTGCGACGTATTGCAGTTAACGCTAGTGTGAAAGTAGCCTCAGTGAGCCGCAGAGGGCAGTCTCTGAATTCCAGCTTCTCAATGCCCATCAGAGAGCCCCCACACATAACAACTGCCAAGGGGATGTGGGTCTCTGACTTATGTGAGGTTCTTCAAAATTTGAGTACAGCACCAAGATGGTGAGCGCTGATGATGCTATTATGAGAGTAACCATCCCACTGCTCTGTCTATTAAAACATTCACTGCAGTATCTGAAAGAGGAAGCTTTGAATGGCGAGCAGGTGGCTATGGAGCAAGATTGTACAGTGGCTGATACCACACACCCCAGCCTCACACAGTATTCTCAGGCCACATTGGGTGATGACGAAGAATAGGAGGTGGAGGATGAGGAACAGGATTTTTTGCTCTGCGCTACAGATGGGGACTCCCAATCCCAGCTTCATTCCTGTCGAGCATGAATGGCCTGAAGAGGAGGAGGAGGCTATGTGTCATGAGGAGGAGAGGATAGTTACTGTTCTTCCTGGTGAGGACATTGAACGTTTGACTCTTCCTCACATGAAATACATTTTGTCCACCAGGAAATACTGACTATGCACCTTTCTTGACCGATGGTACAAGGAGAAATTTGCTTCTCTAATGTCAGAGGCAGACGTGCCATTTTCAGTGCATGCATGCCAGAGGGCCGTAGTGGAAGACTTGTTCAAAAGATTACTGTCAGACAACGGTGGTGGCAGAGGTACCGTCTCTTTTCACTCACAAGGATTACAGGGGAGGGCCACCAACACTAGGTGCAACTCAGGGGGGGATGTCCACCAACTGGGCCATTTTCATGAGACCGTCCCATCACCAAGAGCTATCTGTGGGTTTAACTATGACGAGGAGGGAAAAGTTGACCAAGATGGTGAAGGACTACTTAAGTGACCATACCAGCGTCCTTCCAGATTCTTCAGTGCCCTTTAACTATTGATTTTTTAAGCTGCACACTTGGTCCGACCTCTCCTTGTACGCCTTAGAGGTGCTGCCATGCCCTGCCGCGAGTGTGTTGTCTGAGCGGGTTTTCAGTTCGGCAGGTGCAATCATAATGGATAGGCGCACACCGCTGTCAACGGAAAGCGCAGACAGGTTGACTCTTATGAAATTGAACAAGAGCTGGATTTCCTCCGACTTTGTAGGCCCTACGGATGACAGCAACGTTATGTAAATACAGGTCAAATTTTTTTTGGGGGGAAGTTGTCTTAACGTCCATCCCTTACCATCCAAAAACATTTTGTTCAGGAAATCAACCCCTCCTCCTCCTGCTTCTGCAAGTACTTAGTGTCCATCTATGTATACCCCACTTGGGTATTGTTTTGTACTTTTTAAAACCTTTGCACATTGTGCAATGCTGAAACTTGTACTCTCTATCTCTACCTCTTGTAATAACTGCTAAGTGTATTGTGATGTCCCCATAATGGCATCTTTCAGCTGGTCTGAGAGAGACCCATTGGCTAATTTTTTGCAATTTTTGCACATTGTGCAATTGTGAAACTTGTACTCTCTATCTCTACCTCTTGTAATAACTTCTAAGTGTATTGTGATGTCCCCATCATGGCCTCTTTCAGCGTGTAAAATACAGCCCCCTTTGTAATTTTTTGAAACCTTTGCACATTGTGCAATGGTGAAACTTGTTCTCCCTGTCTCTATCTCTTGTAATAACTGCAGAGTGTATTGTGATGTCCCCATCACAGCATCTTTCAGGGTTTATGATACAGACCCTTTGGGTAATTTTTGGAAAACTTTGCCCATTGTGCAATGGTGAAACATGTACTTCCTAATTCTACCTATTCTAATAACTGCAAAGTGTATTGTGATGTCCCCATTGAAAGGGGTGTACCAGGACCGTGTAACACTCCACATCCCTTTCTTAATGTAAATACTCCCTAATTGTAAAGTCTTCCTTGTGGATGGCTGTATGTTGTATATATACAGTATGTATTAGAGAGGATTAGTTAGAGAGCTTCCTGTTTTCAGTCTGAAAGAGCCTGGGAGCTAAACAGCTCAGGAGGGCCTGAGTTCACAGATAGTCACGAAGGGCTTAATGCCCGGGACCGCACAGTGACCATGTAACATTAAGAGGGAAGCCCAGCCATCCAGGGCCAGCTGGTCAGAACTACAGCAGAACTTCAGCAGATCAGAAGCAGCAACAGCGCTAGTAAGGAGTGGAGTTGCAGGAGAAGTCACAGCAGTAACGAAGGGCAGGTCGCTCACCATGTGGCAGATCATCGCATGGGCTGAAGTTTTCAGACCCGGGGAGAAACGGCTGAGGGAACTCCCAAGCGCAGAGAGTCTGAACAGGGAGGACTCTGAGGAACCATATGATACGGTCCATCCCGGGCACGTGCTGTGTGACAAGGAAAGGAACAGGGAAAGAGGAATAAGTGTGCTTAATGGAACCTGTTAATGATGCTGTAATAAATGTGGATGTGCTGTGAAAGGAAACCAGTAAAGTTGTTCATTTGAAAGTTGAAATGGATTGTGTCTCGATTTCTGCAAAGCCGTCTAGAGGGAGCCTATAGAAATGCAGAGGAGAGCCTGACGATGCCGAAAAGGAAGCCACAGGTATGCAGAGCAATGAGTACTGTTTTCATGTGATGAGAGACCAGGGCACGACTACACAGCTGGCCTCGGTCATGACTACGGCCGGGTCCCTGCCTCTCACACTATCACGGCCTCTTTCAGCGTGTATGAAGCAGACCCCTTGGGTAATTTTTGGAAAACTTTGCACATTATGCAATGGTGAAACATGTACTTCCTATCTCTACCTATTGTAATAACTGCAAAAAATCTTTAAATCTTCAGCTTAGCGAGTGTGAACGAGCTGAGTGTGACCTAAGCGTAAGTGTGAACAGCGGTAAGTGTGACTTCTGATTCAGTGACTTTGGATTCAGGGAGTTTCCAAGGGAGGAATTACTGAATTGCTGTCTGTATTTTATTAATACTTCGCATTTATTTTTTATTTATCTTGTCTGTCTGGTGCAATCCCCATTAGGAAATGTGCTCCACTATTGTTATTGCCATCCAGTGCACATCTTGCCACATGTATGCAGTCCTTGATCAGCCGGACGAGGGCGCATACTGCTGTGCGAGATGTGAGCACGTTGTGCATTTGGAAACCCAGATTCTGAATCTAAATGTGCAGCTGGCAACACTGAGATCCATTGACAACATGGAAAGGAGTCTTCTTGTAAGGACTCTGGATTCCTTGTTTATCTTTGGTGTTTTATTGCCATTTTCCAAGATGGTGTCTGCTGCCTCAAATCTGCTCATGTGATCTGACTTCCCTGTCTTTATAAGCCTGGCTTGCTTCATTCTCCTTGCTTGTGTATTCTGCCTGAATCCCTGGTTTGTGCTGCAAGAGACTTTCCCTCTCCAGATACTCCGGCTCCGCCTATTCAGCTAAACCTTCTCAGCTCTCAGAGGTTCTCCTGCATTTCTCTGCATTCTTCTCCTACCTGCTGGACATGTAAGCTCATCCTGCTACAGCTAAGCTTGTTTGATTTTCACTGCTGGTTTATGTGACTGTTTTGAACTTGAAGCTCTGCACTGCTTCTGGACTCGTTGCTAAAACTGCCAGCCCTGGTTTGAACTGTTCTTATCGTCTGCATTTCCCCAGAAGATGCTACGCCCATAAAACTTTGCCTGCAGCAAAGCTGCAAATAAACTATTCCTAAGAAGGACCCAGTTTGCAGTCCATTTGAACTGTTGTGCACATGCTGCATCCATGTTTGTGCATTTGAATATTGACTGTGCCTGCAGCCGAGCTGCAAGGAACTTATCCTGATTTCACCTTATTTGCTGTGTTTGAACTTGTTCACGCTTTGCACCAGTGTTTGTTTGACAAATACAGACTTATCACTATATTTGGTTCTGCTGCTTATTTGTCTCAAGCCAAGAGATTCCTGAGTGTTCCACTACAATTGTTACACTTCTGCTCACTGATGAAGGGGGATGGTAGGATAGAGCTGCAGGACAGTGAAGTAGCAAGCTGGGTGACAGTTAGAAAGCCGGGTAGAGGGAAGAGTGCCAGGAGGGCTAGTCCTGATCTGGCACACCCCAATAAGTTTGCTAAGTTGGCAGATGAGGGGGGTGCCAGTACAGGGGTAGCACTGCTGCAGCCAGGCATGTCCTCTGAAAGCAGGAGGAGTGACTGCTCCAGTAAGGAGGGAAATAGGAAAGCAGGGCAGGCCAGACAGGTGCTGGTAGTGGGGGACTCAATTATTAGGGGAACAGATAGGGCAATCTGTCACAAAGACAGGGATCGTCGAACGGTGTACTGCCTACCTGGCGCTCGAGTCCGACACATCGCTGATCGGGTGGACAGATTACTGGGAGGGGCTGGTGAGGACCCAGCGGTCATGGTGCACATTGGCACAAATGACAAAGTTAGAGGTAGGTGGAAGGTCCTTAAAAACGATTTCAGGGAATTAGGCTGCAAGCTGAAAGCAAACACCTCCAACGTGGTATTTTCCGAAATACTGCCTGTACCACGTGCCACGCCAGAGAGGCAACGGGAGATTAGGGAGGTTAATAAGTGGCTGAAGAATTGGTGTAGGAAGGAGGGGTTTGGGTTCCTGCAGAACTGGGCTGACTTCTCAGTTGGCTATAGGCTCTACGCTAGGGACGGGCTGCACCTCAATGGGGAAGGTGCAGCTGTGCTGGGGAGAAAATGGCTAGACGGTCGGAGGAGTGTTTAAACTAGGGATTGGGGGGAGGGTATTCAATTTATAGGAGGGGAAGATAGTGCAGATAGAGACCTGGGCACAAATAAGGAAGTTGGGGGTGGCGGTGGAATGGGGGGTGGGGTTAGAACAGTTAATAATTTAAGAAAGAATAGAGGTACAGAGAGGAACATCAAGTGCATGTATACTAATGCCAGAAGCCTCGCCAACAAAATGGATGAATTAGAATTAATGTTGGAGCATAATTATGACATGGTGGGGATATCTGAAACATGGCTGGATGAGAGCCATGACTGGGCTGTTAACTTGCAGGGCTATAGCCTTTTCAGAAATGACCGTACAGATAAGCGAGGGGGAGGGGTGTGTCTGTATGTAAAATCATCCTTAAAACCTATTCGGCGTGATAATATAGGTGAATTTAATGAAAATGTAGAGTCCTTGTGGGTAGAGATAAGGGGAGGAGGAAAAAATAATAAATTACTGATAGGGGTTTGTTATAAATATCCAAAAATAATGGAAGCAATGGAGAATATCCTCGTAAAGCAAATAGATGAAGCTTCGACTCAAGGAAAAGTCATTATTATGGGGGACTTCAACTACCCTGAAATAGATTGGGGAACAGAAACCTGCAGTTCCAGCAAAGGTAATAGGTTTTTGACAACTATGAGAGACAATTACCTTTCACAACTGGTTCAGGACCCAACAAGACGGGGGGCACTGCTAGACCTAATATTAACCAACAGGCCAGACCGCATATCAAATATAAGGGTTGGGGGTCACTTGGGGAATAGTGATCACAAAATAATACGTTTTCATGTATGCTTTAATAAGATGTGTAGTAGAGGGGTTACAAGGACACTAAACTTCAGGAGGGCAAATTTTCAACGGATGAGAGAGGATCCTGGTGCAATTAACTGGGACGATATCCTGAGATATAAAAATACACAAAGAAAATGGGAGACGTTTACTAGCATCCTGGATAGGACCTGTGTACAGTAGATACTGTATGGGAATAAACATACTAGAAATAGAAGGAAACCAACATGGCTAAATAGAGCTGTAAGGGGCGCAATAAGTGACAAGAAGAAAGCAATTAGAGAATTAAAGGAAGTAGGTAGTGATGAGGCATTAAATAAATACAGAAAATGAAATAAATTCTGTAAAAAGCAAATCAAGGCAGCAAAAATTGAGACAGAGAGACTCATTGCCAGAGAGAGTAAAAACAATCCCAAAATATTCTTTAACTACATAAATAGTAAGAAACTAAAAAATGAAAGTGTTGGCCCCCTTAAAAATAGTCTGGGTGAAATGGTGGATGAGGATGAGGAAAAAGCCAATATGCTAAATGACTTTTTTTTATCAGTATTTACACAAGATAATTCCATGGCAGACAATATGATCAGTGATAACAAAAATTCCCCATTAAGTGTCACCTGCTTAACCCAGCAGGAAGTACGGCGGCGATTAAAAATCACTAAAATTGACAAATCTCCGGGCCCGGATGGGATACACCCCCGAGTACTGCAGGAATTAAGTACAGTCATTGATAGACCATTATTTTTAATCTTTAAAGACTCCATAGTAACAGGTTCTGTACCCCAGGACTGACGTGTAGCAAATGTGGTGCCAATATTCAAAACGGGGACAAAAACTGAACTCGGAAATTATAGGCCAGTAAGCTTAACCTCTACTGTGGGTAAAATCCTGGAGGGCATTCTAAGGGATGCTATACTGGAGTATCTGAAGAGGAATAACCTCATGACCCAGTATCAGCACGGGTTTACTAGGGACCGTTCATGTCAAACTAATTTGATCAGCTTCTATGAAGAGGTAAGTTCCGGACTGGACCAAGGGAACCCAGTAGATGTAGTGTATATGGACTTTTCAAAAGCTTTTGATACGGTGCCACACAAAAGGTTGATACATAAAATGACAATAATGGGGATAGGGGAAAATATGTGTAAGTGGGTTGAGAGCTGGCTCAAGGATAGGAAACAAAGGGTGGTTATTAATGGAGCACACTCGGGCTGGGTCACGGTTAGCAGTGGGGTACCACAGGGGTCAGTATTGGGCCCTCTTCTTTTTAACATATTTATTAATCACCTTGTAGGGGGCATTCAGAGTAGAATTTCAATATTTGCAGATGATACTAAACTCTGCAGGGTAACCAATACAGGGGGAGGCCAATTTTATATTACAGGATGATTTATGTAAACTAGAACCTTGGGCTGATAAATGGCAAATGAGCTTTAATGGGGATAAATGTAAGGTCATGCACTTGGGTAGAAGTAATAAGATGTAGAAGTAATAAGATGTATAACTATGTGCTTAATTCTAAAACTTTGGGCAAAACCGTCAATGAAAAAGACCTGGGTGTATGGGTGGATGACAAACTCATATTCAGTGGCCAGTGTCAGGCAGCTGCTACAAAGGCAAATAAAATAATGGCATGCATTAAAAGAGGCATAGATGCTCATGAGGAGAACATAATTTTACCTCTATACAAGTCACTAGTTCGACCACACTTAGAATACTGTGCACAGTTCTGGTCTCCGGTGTATAAGAAAGACATAGCTGAACTAGAGCGGGTGCAGAGAAGAGCGACCAAGGTTATCAGAGGACTGGGGGGTCTGCAATACCAAGATAGGTTATTACAGTTGGGGCTATTTAGTTTGGAAAAACGAAGACTAAGGGGTGATCTTATTTTAATGTATAAATACATGAGGGGACAGTACAAAGACCTTTCTGATGATCTTTTTAATCATAGACCTGAGACGGACAAGGAGGCATCCTCTACGTCTGGAGGAAAGAAGGTTTAAGCATAATAACAGACGCGGATTCTTTACTGTAAGAGCAGTGAGACTATGGAACTCTCTGCCGTATGATGTTGTAATGAGTGATTCATTACTTAAATTTAAGAGGGGACTGGATACCTTTCTGGAAAGTATAATGTTACAGGGTATATACACTAGATTCCTTGATAGGGTGTTGATCCGGGGAACTAGTCTGACTGCCGTATGTGGAGTCGGGAAGGAATTTTTTTCCCCAATGTGAAGCTTACTCTTTGCCACATGGGTTTTTTTTTGCCTTCCTCTGGATCAACATGTTAGGGCATGTTAGGTTAGGCTATGGGTTGAACTAGATGGACTTAAAGTCTTCCTTCAACCTTAATAACTATGTAACTATGTCCCCATCACGGTCTCTTTCAGCATGTATGATACAGACCCCTTGGGTAATTTCTGGAAAACTTTGCACACTGTGCAATGGTGAAACTTATACTTCCTATCTCTATATATTGTAATAATAACTAAAAAAAAAAAAAACACAAAAATTGAGCTTGACTTGAATTGGTACACATGCAGCACATAAACGCATGTTCACATTGGCCATAAAACATATAAAACCTACAAGAGAAAAAGTGAGCAAAAACCCTGATGTTACTAAGTACTAAATAAAAAGCAAATAGTGCGTTTACATAACACAGAGTTTTTAATAATACTGTTATTGATCAAAAATAGCATAAAACCCATCCCACCACTCTGATTGGGACAGTCCTACGCTGTCTAATATTAACAACCTTAACGTGTGTCAAAGTTGACTTCAGTGTGTGAATAAGGGCAGACAAAAGGACTGGACCCAATTACTAAAAACTGTGTTATTTAAATACACTATTTGCTTTTTATTTACTTAGTTACAGCAGGGTTTTTGCTCACTTTTTCTCTTGTAGGTTCTATTGTAATATCTGCAAAATGTATTGTGAGGTCTCTATCACGGTCTCTTTCAGCTGGTATGATACAGACCCATTGGGGTTATTTTTTGGAAACCTTTGTACCTCGTGCAAAGGTCAAATTTCTATTCTCAATCTCTATATATTCTATTATTATAAATTTATTTTGATTGTGTTGCCCTTTTCACGGTCTCTTTAAGCGTGTGTCTGGTAGCCTGATGTTGTTTTTGGGGTCTGCACTTGGAGATTTGGAACATAAATGCATTAATATGCTCCACACAATTCTTCAGGTTTCAGCCTTACACAGAATAATAATATGAGTAATGAAACATGCTCTATATATATGCTGCTAGTTTGAAAATTTTACCCACACATCCCTTTACAAAGGGAAATTCAACATAATACCTCTGTTAGCATATGCCATATACTGCTCATATACGCAGCACCCCAGTAGGTGGGAGGAACGCCTGGGTACAAAATTTGTGTCTGACGGTGAAACTACTGGACCTTCCCCTGTGTTACGTCATTCCCACTCTGCTGTCCAGGAAGGAGGCGCTGAGGCCTCCTGTCCACAGCATGCAGTTGCACAGACACAACAGTCAGCAACCATGTCCAGTTCAGTGTACATATTCCTTAGCAATTTACATTGTCCGGTGCTGGACAAAGACCATTGCTGACTTTTCCAGGCTCCTAAATGAGACTTGTGTCTCTTTATTATACTGTTGCTTCCCTTACATTTTCAAAATTTGGGTCTTTACAAAAAAAGTGGTAGTGGGGAATTGGCCAGTATTTTAAGCATGTCTAAGAGACTGGGTTAACACGCTCCACATACCTATTCAGGCCGCATTCTTACACATATTGGAACAAGGTCATTGCCACGCTAAGGCCGTTACCTGAGCTCTGTATCACTGCCTGCCGCCTGAGTAATACACTCCACAGACCTCGACACTCTCTGGGACATCTCCTGTAATTACTCTATTGTTGCTCAAAATCATGCAAAAGATACATTCTGCCTGGTTGGGTAGTTTCCAAAAGAACTACGTAGGCTTGTGCAGATTGGTCAATGGCACTCCTGGCTTTTTCCCTTGAGGAGTCTGCTTCCAAGTAAAATGAGGCTTGTACATGTTCCTGACATGGGTTTCAGGTGTGACAGACTAACCACAATACAGGCCCTCGCTTGCATACACTGTATTCAGAATTTAATTCTAATGCTTTTGGTGACTGGTAGAATCCAATTTACTTACATTGATCATACAGCTCACCCAACTCCTGTATTATATTCACCTTACAGCGGCTTCAGCCGCTATGACAGTGGTTCCATTGGGATTCGATGGCAAATATGAACTGTGGACCTTACAAAACGCATGTTTCACAGCACCTGGTGGTCCTCTGAAAATTAAAAGCGAGGGCCACATAATGACATGGCGGTGGACATGGTGGTGGTGGCGGGCAAAGCCCAAAATTCAAATAGGTATGTTTGAAATGGCATTCCAAAGAGATGGGGAATATGTATTCCACTATCTTGCTAACTATTTGGCATGAGGGAGGGACCTCACAAATGTAGAAGTGAGAGCTCTCCCAAATGTATGATGCAGGGCCACCTGAGGGCCCTTACCAAACTCAGGTTTCACAGCACTTGCTGGCAGTCTGCAAATTGTAAATGAGGGCTGCATAATTGCATGGCGGTGGACATGGTGGTGGCAGGCAAAGACCAAAATTCAAATGGGCATGTTTAAAATGGCATTGTAAAGGGATGGGAAATATGTATTCCACTATGTTGCTAACTATTTGGAATGAGGGAGGGACCTCACAAATGTAGGAGTGAGAGCCGTCACAAATGTATGATACACGGCCACCTGAGGGCCCTTACCAAACTCAGGTTTCACAGCACCTGCTGCCCTCTGAAAATGGGAAGCGAGTGCCGCATGACGTGGCGATGGACATGGTGGTGGTGGCGGACAAAGCCCAAAATTCAAATGGGCATGTTTGAAATGGCATTGTAAAGGGATGGGAAATATGTATTCCACTATTTTGCTAACTATTTGGCAAATGTAGGAGTGAGAGCCCTCACAAATGTTAAAGGAAAAACTAAAGCCAAAATGCTTCCTGTGAATAGATGCTAAAGGGGAGGTATAACTTTTTTTTATTTTTCTTTATTTTGCATTATATACATATAATTATGAAGGAAAAAAATGTTTCTTAAAATTTTTCTCTTTGAAAGAAAATTTGGGTTTGGTTTAGTAGTTGTTTTTAAAAATCCGTAAAACCGGTGCAATAGTCTGACAACATTATTCCCAGTTACCATATGTGAGTCAGAAAGGCATGCAGGCATCTTCTCCATGCTGTTCCCATTTAGTTTTAGCTCTTTCCCATCCATTTTAGCTTTTTTTCTCAGGCCCCCAGACTTCTTTGTTGGGTCCAGCAGAAAAAAATTTGGCTTTCCCATTGACTTGCACTGGATTCGTTAGTCGGCATGAATATACGGATATTAGAAATGATTCCTGCCGATTTTCCCGAATCTGAATATTTTACTATTCGATCATTACTAGTAATGAGATTTTTTTTTAGCACTACTGACCAGCACCATACTAAGTTGCAATTTCTCGACTTTTTCAATTGACAACGTAAATACCATATAATCCTTGTCAGTCTCTATACGTAAAAAATAGTGATGAGTGAGTATACTCGTTGCTCGGGTTTTCCCGAGTACGCTCGGTGGCCTCCGACTATTTATAACTGCTCGGAGATTTAGTTTTTCTTGCCGCAGCTGATGATTTATAGCTACTATCCAGTCTGAGTACATGTGGGGGTTGCCTGGTTGCTAGGGAATCCCCACATGTAATCAAGTTGGCTGGTAGCCGCAAATCATCCAAGGAAAACTAAATCTAAACGAGTATACTCGCTCATTACTACTAAAAATGTCAAACATCTCACAGGCCCCTCGGCTTTTTCTGCTGACAGAGGAATGCCCAATTCCCGCATCAATGACTGAAATGAGTACAACAACTACTGATAAACCTGTGAATCACCTGGATCTACGAACAGAAAATAGGGATTTTTGTGTACTCACCATAAAATCCTTTTCTCCGAGCCATTCATTGGGGGACACAGACCGTGGGTGTATGCTGCTGCCAATAGGAGGCTGACACTAAGTGATACAAAAAAAGTTAGCTCTTCCTCTGCAGTATACACCTTCCTGCTGGCTCTCAGCTAACCAGTTTGGTGCCAAAGCAGGAGATCAATAACAACATAAAGTATAACATGTCAAATTATATATGAGAGTATAGCATGTCAAACAATAAAACAAGCACAAGCTAATAACAGGGTGGGAGCTGTGTCCCCCAATGAATGGCTCAGAGAAAAGGATTTTATGGTGAGTACACAAAAGTCCCTATTTCTCCTTCACCTCATTGGGGAACACAGACCGTGGGACGTCCCAAAGCAGTCCCTGTGTAACTGCTACTTACAAGAGCGCTACCACGGCCTGCAGAGTCCACCTGCCCAGACTCACATCTGTGGAAGTCTGGGAATTATAGTGCTTCAAGACTGCATGCGGACTGGACAAACCCACAAGCTTGCAGGCGTGCTTTATCGACGCCTGGTACCTAGAGCCCAAGAAAACCTCGATCGACAGAGTGGAGTGGAGTTAGGCTGACGTCTAACCCGGAAGGACTCCTGGATGGTGTAACGAATCCAACAGGCTAACTGTTGTGGATTCTGTTTGTGGGCTCCCTCTGGTGGTTACTGCTGGTACTGGGTGACTTTGGTGGGTTGCGGCCTTTGGTTTCCACCTGTCCATCAGAGGCTGGGTGTTTCCTATTTTACCTGGCCTTTCTGTCATTCCCTTGCCGGCTATCAATGTATTCAGATGTGCTCTGTTTGGTTCCTGCCTACCTGCTCCCAGATCTTTCAGGATAAGCTAAGTGCTGATTTTCAGTTGTTGGTTTTTTTGTCCAGCTTGCTTATTATGTCTCTATGCTAGCTGGTAGCTCTAGTGGACTGAGGTTCTCCCCATGTGCCATGAGTTGGCACATGGGTTCTTGTAATCTCAGGATGGTTTTTTGATTAGGGTTTTTTGCTGACCGCTCAGACCCCTTTTGTATCGTTCTGCTTTCTAGTTTACAGCGGGCCTCAATTTGCTGAACCTATATATATCATCTCTATGTGTGTGCCTTCCTCTCATTTCACCGTCAATACATGTGGGGGGCAACTATACCTTTTGGGGTTCATTCCTCTGGAGGCAAGTGAGGTCTTTATTTTCTCTGCAGTACTAGTTAGCTCTTAGGCTGGTGCGTGGCGTCTAGAACCAACGTAGGCACGCTCCCTGGCTATCTCTAGTTGCGTTTGTCAGGCGTAGGGCAGCGGTCAGCCCAGGTTCCATCACCCTAGAGCTCGTCCGATATTTTGTATTACTTTGCTTGTCCCTTGCTATCCCTAGCCATTGGGATTCATGACAGTATAGCCGGCCCACAAAGTGTTAATTGTTTGGGCTGAAGCAGGAGAAAAAGAAGGGTTTAAGGGAAAAAAATTTTTATTTTTTTTTCCTTCAGAGTTTTGCTGCCTAGCCCTTAATTGCTGTCTAGCTGCTTCTTACCTCCTCTTAACCCTTGAATGGCTCTGATATTAGCTGTTTAACATGGATGTCCAGAGTTTGGCTTCCAGCCTGAGTAATCTCGCGGCAAAAGTTCAAAACATACAGGATTTTGTTGTTCACACTCCCATGTCTGAACCTAGAATTCCTATTCCAGAGTTCTTTTCTGGAGATAGATCTACCTTCCTGAACTTCAGGAACAATTGTAAATTGTTTCTTTCTTTAAAATCTCGCTCCTCTGGAGACCCTGCTCAACAGGTCAAGATTGTAATATCTTTCCTGCGAGGCGACCCTCAGAATTGGGCATTTGCATTGGCACCAGGGGATCCTGCATTGCTCAATGTGGATGCGTTTTTTCTGGCATTGGGATTGCTCTATGAGGAACCCAACCTGGAGATTCAGGCTGAAAAGGCTTTATTAGCCCTCTCTCAGGGGTATGATGAAGCGGAAATATATTGTCAAAAATTTCGGAAATGGTCGGTGCTTACTCAGTGGAATGAGTGTGCCCTGGCTGCAAACTTCAGAAATGGTCTTTCCGAGGCCATTAAGGATATTATGGTGGGGTTCCCTACGCCTACAGGTCTGAATGAGTCGATGGCTATGGCCATTCAGATTGATCGGCGTTTACGGGAGCGCAAACCCGTGCACCAGTTGGCGGTGTCTTTTGAACAGGCACCTGAGACTATGCAATGTGATAGAATTCAGTCCAGAAGTGAACGGCAAAATTATAGGCGGAAAAATGGATTGTGTTTTTATTGTGGTGATTCAGCTCATGTTATATCAGCATGCTCTAAACGCACAAAAAGGGTTGATAAATCTTTTGCCATTGGTACTCTGCAGCCTAAGTTCATTTTGTCTGTGACTCTGATTTTTTCATTGTCTTCCATTTCCGTCGATACCTATGTGGATTCGGGCGCTGCCCTGAGTCTTATGGATTGGTCATTTGCTAAACGCTGCGGTTTTAGTCTGGAACCTCTGGAAGTTCCTATTCCTCTGAAGGGAATTGACTCTACACCATTGGCTATGAATAAACCGCAGTATTGGACACAAGTGACCATGCGCATGACTCCCGTTCATCAGGAGGTGATTCGCTTCCTTGTACTGTATAATTTACATGATGTACTAGTGCTTGGTCTGCCATGGTTACAAACTCATAATCCTGTCCTGGACTGGAAAACAATGTCTGTGTTAAGCTGGGGATGTCAGGGGGTTCATGATTATGCACCTCCGATTTCAATCGCTTCATCTACTCCTTCTGAGATCCCTGCGTTTTTGTCTGACTATAGGGATGTTTTTGAGGAGCCTAAGCTCAATTCGCTCCCTCTGCATAGAGATTGTGACTGTGCTATAGAATTGATTCCTGGCAGTAAGTTCCCTAAGGGTCGTTTATTTAATCTGTCACTGCCAGAGCATACTGCTATGCGGAATTATATTAAGGAGTCCTTGGAAAAGGGACATATTCGTCCATCTTCGTCCCCTCTGGGAGCAGGTTTTTTTTTTGTGGCAAAAAAAGATGGTTCCCTGAGGCCTTGTATAGATTATCGCCTTCTGAATAAGATTACAGTCAAGTATCAGTATCCATTGCCATTATTGACTGATTTGTTTGCTCGCATTAAGGGGGCTAGGTGGTTCACTAAGATAGATCTTCGCGGTGCGTATAATCTGGTGCGGATAAAACAGGGTGATGAGTGTAAAACCGCATTTAATACGCCTGAGGGCCATTTTGAGTATTTGGTAATGCCTTTTGGACTCTCCAATGCTCCGTCAGTCTTTCAGTCCTTTATGCACAATATTTTCCGTGAATATCTGGATAAGTTTATGATTGTGTATTTGGATGATATTTTGGTGTTTTCTGATGACTGGGAGTCTCATGTTCTACAGGTCAGGAAGGTGTTTCAGGTTCTGCGGGCCAATTCTCTGTTTGTGAAGGGCTCAAAGTGTCTCTTCGGAGTCCAGAAGATTTCTTTTTTGGGGTACATTTTTTCTCCTTCTACTATTGAGATGGATCCCGTCAAGGTTCAGGCGATTTGTGACTGGACACAACCTACATCTGTTAAGAGCCTTCAGAAGTTCTTGGGGTTTGCTAATTTTTATCGTCGGTTCATTGCTAATTTTTCCAGTATTGTTAAACCTTTGACTGATTTGACTAAAAAGGGTGCTGATGTTGCTGATTGGTCTCCTGCGGCCGTGGAGGCCTTTCAGGAACTTAAGCGCCGGTTTTCTTCTGCTCCTGTGTTGTGTCAACCAGATGTTTCACTTCCTTTTCAGGTTGAGGTTGATGCTTCCGAGATTGGAGCGGGGGCGGTTTTGTCACAGAGAAGTTCTAATGGCTCGGTGATGAAGCCATGTGCATTCTTCTCTAGAAAATTCTCGCCCGCCGAGCGCAATTATGATGTGGGTAATCGGGAGCTTTTGGCCATGAAGTGGGCATTTGAGGAGTGGCGTCATTGGCTTGAGGGTGCTAAACATCGTGTGGTGGTCTTGACTGATCACAAGAATCTCATTTACCTTGAGTCTGCCAGGCGTTTGAATCCTAGACAGGCTCGTTGGTCGTTGTTTTTTTCTCGTTTCAATTTCGTGGTTTCATACCTGCCAGGTTCAAAGAATGTGAAGGCAGATGCTCTTTCCAGGAGTTTTGTGCCTGACTCTCCTGGAGACTCTGGGCCTACTGGTATCCTTAGGGATGGGGTAATATTGTCCGCCGTATCCCCAGACTTGCGACGTGCATTGCAGGAGTTTCAGGTGGATAAACCGGATCGTTGTCCACCAGAAAGACTGTTTGTTCCGGATGATTGGACCAGTAGAGTTATCTCCGAGGTCCATTCTTCTGTGTTGGCTGGTCATCCTGGAATATTTGGTACTAGAGACTTGGTGGCCAGGTCTTTTTGGTGGCCTTCCTTGTCTGGGGATGTGCGTACCTTTGTGCAGTCTTGTGAGGTGTGTGCTCGAGCTAAGCCTTGCTGTTCTCGGGCCAGTGGGTTGTTGTTGTCCTTGCCCGTCCCGAGGAGACCTTGGACGCACATTTCCATGGATTTTATTTCTGATCTCCCGGTTTCGCGGAAAATGTCCGTTGTCTGGGTTGTGTGTGACCGCTTTTCTAAGATGGTTCATTTGGTGCCCTTGCCTAAGTTGCCTTCCTCCTCTGAGTTGGTCCCTTTATTTTTTCAGAACGTGGTTCGTTTGCATGGGATTCCGGAGAATATCGTTTCTGACAGGGGATCCCAGTTTGTGTCTAGATTTTGGCGGACGTTTTGTGCCAAGATGGGCATTGATTTGTCTTTCTCGTCTGCATTCCATCCTCAGACGAATGGCCAGACGGAGCGAACTAATCAGACCTTGGAAACTTATTTGAGGTGTTTTGTTTCTGCTGATCAAGATGACTGGGTTGCTTTTTTGCCACTGGCCGAATTTGCTCTTAATAATCGGGCTAGTTCTGCCACGTTGGTCTCTCCTTTTTTTTGTAATTCGGGGTTTCATCCTCGTTTTTCCTCTGGTCAGGTGGAGTCTTCGGATTGTCCTGGAGTGGACGTGGTGGTGGACAGGCTGCATCAGATTTGGAACCAGGTGGTGGACAATTTGAAGTTATCTCAGGAGAAGACTCAGCAGTTTGCTAATCGCCGTCGCCGCGTGGGTCCCCGACTTCTTATTGGGGATTTGGTGTGGTTGTCTTCTCGTTTTGTCCCTATGAAGGTCTCTTCTCCTAAGTTCAAGCCTCGGTTCATCGGTCCTTATAGGATCTCGGAGATTCTTAACCCTGTATCTTTTCGTTTGGATCTCCCAGCATCGTTTGCTATTCATAATGTGTTCCATCGGTCGTTGTTGCGGAGGTATGAGGTGCCCGTTGTTCCTTTGGTTGAGCCTCCTGCTCCGGTGCTGGTGGAGGGAGAATTGGAGTATGTTGTTGAGAAGATCTTGGATTCTCGTGTTTCCAGATGCAAACTCCAGTATTTGGTTAAGTGGAAGGGTTATGGTCAGGAGGATAATTCCTGGGTGGTCGCCTCCGATGTTCATGCGACTGATTTGGTCCGCGCCTTCCATAGAGCTCACCCTGATCGCCCTGGGGGTTCTCGTGAGGGTTCGGTGACCCCTCCTCAAGGGGGGGGTACTGTTGTGGATTCTGTTTGTGGGCTCCCTCTGGTGGTTACTGCTGGTACTGGGTGACTTTGGTGGGTTGCGGCCTTTGGTTTCCACCTGTCCATCAGAGGCTGGGTGTTTCCTATTTTACCTGGCCTTTCTGTCATTCCCTTGCCGGCTATCAATGTATTCAGATGTGCTCTGTTTGGTTCCTGCCTACCTGCTCCCAGATCTTTCAGGATAAGCTAAGTGCTGATTTTCAGTTGTTGTTTTTTTTGTCCAGCTTGCTTATTATGTCTCTATGCTAGCTGGTAGCTCTAGTGGACTGAGGTTCTCCCCATGTGCCATGAGTTGGCACATGGGTTCTTGTAATCTCAGGATGGTTTTTTGATTAGGGTTTTTTGCTGACCGCTCAGACCCCTTTTGTATCGTTCTGCTTTCTAGTTTACAGCGGGCCTCAATTTGCTGAACCTATATATATCATCTCTATGTGTGTGCCTTCCTCTCATTTCACCGTCAATACATGTGGGGGGCAACTATACCTTTTGGGGTTCATTCCTCTGGAGGCAAGTGAGGTCTTTATTTTCTCTGCAGTACTAGTTAGCTCTTCGGCTGGTGCGTGGCGTCTAGAACCAACGTAGGCACGCTCCCTGGCTATCTCTAGTTGCGTTTGTCAGGCGTAGGGCAGCGGTCAGCCCAGGTTCCATCACCCTAGAGCTCGTCCGATATTTTGTATTACTTTGCTTGTCCCTTGCTATCCCTAGCCATTGGGATTCATGACAGCTAACATGGCCAATGAAATGGCTAAACCCTTCCTGTAACCATCAGGAAGCCTTCCTCTGACTGTCAGGAAGTCCAAATAAGGTGTCCAACCTTCGGAAGGATGCCGCGCATGATACGTACCTACTCAGAGCACTCGCTTCATCCAGAATATGGAGAACCCATCCTGTTTTGTGGACTGATGCCGAAAAAGATGAGGGAAGAACGATGCCCTCGTAACATTGGGAATACAATACCACCATGGTAACAAAGGACGGGGATGGCCTGAGGATAACCTTGCCTTGATGGTAATATAGAAAAAAGTCTGAAAGAACAGAGCGTCTAGCTCCAAAGACTTGTCAGGATGACGAGATCGCAAAGAAAAGAGGGGTGACCTTCCCTGATAGTAAAGTCTGCCCGGATCAAAAAGGAGTCTACTGTAAGACTCCCAGGATCATTTTTTTTCCTCTCCTTCAGGCATGCGCAGTTTGCGCTGCCCTTCGAACTTACAGCGCAGGCGCCGGGACGTTCATGAAGGAAATAGAGGCGGCGCACGGAGGCCCTGAGTGATGGCAGGGAGGCTTTTGTGTCAGGGTAGAAATACATGCCCCCCTGATAAATTAGAGCTATGAGGGACAAATTATAAAAACAATTATTTCAGCGTTGGCAGCGACACCAACTAAAAGAGCCACCTTGACAAAGTGCAGCATTAGTGCAGCACAAGGTGGCTCCTACAGTTAAAAATGCCTGGTTGGATGACAGGTTCATTTTAAGGTCCCAAAGTTCTAATGGTATGTGAAAGGGAAGGACCACATGTGAAAACTCCCTGCGAGAAAGTCTGTACTTGCAGTTTTTTTGCAATAAGAGGGAAAAGTACTAGCCTAGCAAACAAAGAACCAAACGTGGGCCGTGCGGATCTCCCAGGACCACTGGGCCCCTTCCTGCTTCCAAACGACTCTCGAAAGTAGGGGAAGTGGGTTTATGGAAACTGGTACCACAGAAGAACCAGAGCATTTACTGCAATGGCTTTTGGATCTTGAGCCTGAACCATGAACACGAGTGCATTGGTGTTTAGTCTGGACGCCACCCGATCTACATCTGGAGTGCCCCAGTAAAGGCAGATCTGATGGAAGACTTCCGGGTGAAGTTCCCACACACTTGAGGTGGGACCCTGATGGCTGAAGAAGTCTACCGCCCAGAGATCTACTCCTGGGATGTGTACTGCTGAGATCACCGAATAATAGATCTCGGCCCATCAGGGAATGAGAGGTACCTCGTCCATGAGGCCTGACCGTGGGTACCTGCTAGATGATTGATGCATGGCACAGCCGTGGCATTATCCAATTGAATTTGGATGGAGTGACCCGCCAGAAGGCAGAGGACCTGCTGTAGGACAAGCCGTATCGTTCGGATCCCCAGAACAAAGATCGGGAGAAGGCTGGCATCGGTAGTCACTAATAATCATTGAACTGGAAGGAACTCCCTTGGATGAGGAAGAAGCTCAGAGACTACCCTCTGAAAGCCTGATTGACCTACAGAAAACGAGCGGAGCGAAGGAAACAGCTTCCATTGCTATCACCATTTTTAATCATGACTCTCCCAGCAAATCGAATGGAATAAGTGATCAAGTAAGTGAGTTCTGAGTTGAAGGGCCACGGCCTTGTCTCAAGGGAGAAATACCAACCCTCTGGAAGTATTCAGGATCATCCTCAAAAAGGATATCTCCTGGGCTGGAAAAGAGGAAAAAACCTGTCTAGATGAAGCTGCCAGCCCAGGAGAGAGAGGGTATAGCAATTGATATAGACGACTCAGCGTAGTCCTGGAAGAGCGGCTAGAAAGTTGACCGTATAGGGCAGGACGACCACGCCTCTGAGGTCCAAAAGGAACATGGCGGTCCCCATGACCCTTGCGAACACTCAGGGTGTGGTAGCAAGACGGAAGGACAAGGTCGTGACTTGAAAATGCTGTTTGCGAATGGAAAAGCGAAGGAAGTTTTGAAGAGGGGAAAATAGGAATGTGAAGGTAAGCATCCCGAATGTCGGTGGATGCCAGAAACTCCACCCTTTTTCCGTTGAAGTAATGGCTGAGCGGAGGAACTCCATCCGAAGAAGGAGGACCTTGTCCAGCTTGGTAAAAGTTTGAGATCCAGGATCGGTCTTACTTTTCGGTCCCCCCTTTTGGAACCAAGATCCCTCAGATCTAGACCGTCCTGGACAATTCTACCACTGCTGGTTGGGTCTATAGGAAACATGTGATCCTAGGGAGTGATGTCAGAGGCTTTTTGAACACAGAGTACGCTTCCATACTCTGAGCTATAATGCCCTTCTGGGTGTAATGGCATTTGCTGCTGACAGCGCCGCTCAACTAGCTGCATCCAAGAGGCGTAAACCAGCTAGTCTCCCACTCAAGAAATTTGATTGACCAGCTGTACTGTCTTCGGAAAAAGGCTACTGATGTGAATCAAAGTAGTTAAGGTCTCCGACCAGGAGACCATTGCTCTAGCAACCCATGCGGTGGCTAAGGAAGGGTAGAGTACTCAACCCGAGGCTGCAAGACGAAACGAACCAGATTTGCTATCTGACAGTCCGTTGTAAGTTTAATTGATGACCTATCGGGCAGGAATACTGGTAGACAAACCACAGGAGATTCTACCTGGATAATCTGCCAAGTGGCAGAATGCGCGGCTGCATCCAGGTCAGGAAAAGCCGTCTCTTGCTACCTCCGCTCTCTTTTGACAGTGCGGAGTTAAAATGATGAACCCTTGATCAACCACCCACTTAACAGGGAAGTGGAGAGGAATTGTTCGCCTTCTTGCATCATCCGCTAAATAGTGGAGATGCAGAGAGGGGTGCTCAGATGCCAAAAAAGGGTGCCACTGTACATCCACAGAGTTCAGTTCACCGGGTGGACAGGGTTGGTTCCGGTGTTAGGCCTGGCTGCAGAAGAGTATACATGGAGGCGACACTCCATTTGCTCGTCTATTGATGGTGTGGAGAGATCAGTGCCCTTTAAAAGGACCCGTCGCCCCTAAGAAACAGACCAAGCATTGCATCCCACGTCTAGGGTGGTATACGTGGAGGGGACACCCAACATGTTTGCATATTGCTTATCCGGACGCTCCCTGTCCAGGTGAAAGACAAATGCTCTGCGAGGGAGTTTAGTCTCCTTATGAGGGACACTACCTGATCTAGAGTGGAACCGTAGCCCTCATCAATCTACAGAGATTGGTTGATGATATAAATAGGTGAATCCATCCTCTTCTGAAGCTCTGGCGAGTCCAAATCCAATGCAATATCCAATCCATATTCAGAGTCTTGTTCTCAGCAAATCATTGGTGAGGGAGATCAGGAAATGAAGCTTCCATTTTCTAGACGCCTGTACGTTTCTAGAATACTTGCGGCCCCTGCTAGCTCACAGCTCCCATGTAGGAGAGGAACCATATATATCGGTCCTGCGAGCACTCCGAGCCACAGAGGGTTCATGGAGGGCTTCAATCTCTTGATCAGAGAAGCCATGGGATGTGGCAGCGATGAAGCCCACTCAGGGGAACTAGTTACTCTGGGATAAGCTGGGATCAGCAGCGGAGGGTTCCTGAGTTCATTTAGGGTGACCGGCTTCAGACTGGTCATGTGCCTTTAAGACAAGGGAATACTGGTCATGTGCCTTTAAGACCAGGTAATACTGGTCATGTGCCTTAAGATCAGGGAATGCTAGTCAAATGCCTTTAAGACCAGGAAATGCTGGTCATGTACCTTTTAGACCAGGGAATCTTGATCATGTGCCTTTAAAACCAGGGAATACTGGTCATGTGCCTCTAAGACCAGAGACTAATATGGGTCATTCATGTAAGTACAGGAGGGAAGAGGGCAGTACTTCCTTACCCGGCTGCAGAGTCGTTGAGGTCCTTTAATGCAAAAAAACATCGCCTCTGCAGGCCGGGTGGACCAAGATGGCCACCTGGAGTTGCAGAGTTGATGAAGTCTCGCAGAGAGAGAGAGGAGCCATTTTGGGGGGTGGAGCCACAGACGTGATGTGGGCGGAGCCTCGTGACTTCCATGAATAGGCCCAAGCCAGGGCCTAAATTTCTGCAGCCGGCTGGAGCAATGCCAGGGGTAGAATAGAGAGGCATTGGGCCGGGAAAAGCGAACGCTCCCGTGCCAGACAGAAAACGCCAGAAAGGATGGGCGGAGCTGCCTTAGCACGCCATAGTGTGGCCGCAACTTCCGGGATGCAGCCTACACATCGACCAAAGCCGGGGGCTAAATTTTTGCAGCCGGCCGGAGCGTTACCTTATGGAGGTGGGCCACAGGGAAGCCATGTTAATATCCCACTGCAGGGGCTCATCGCCAACTGGATCCACTCACCATTGGTGCGCGTCCTGGCATGGAGCCAACCGCGGATGACTGGGTTTCAGCGCCGAGGAAAGCGCGCACTGTGCTGTTCTGCTGCAGGTTAGGTATTGCAGCGTGGATGGTGCAGGGATAAAGTGAGAACCCTCAATCCACCATCCCCTTGTTAGGGAGGTGGAGAGGAACCGTCCACCTCCTTGTGCCATCCGCTTTAAGAGTGGTGGTACAGTGGGGGCTGCTTGGACGCCAAAAAGAAGGAGCCTCCAAGGAGTTCAAGCCCCCGGGTGGATTGGGCAAGTTGTCCGGCATTAGGCCTGGCTCCAGGAGAGGATACATAGAGGCGACAATTCAATGTGCTCGCCCGTTGCTGGTGTGGGGAGATCGGGATCCGAAGAACCGTCGCCCCTAAAGTGAGCTCCGGCATGGCTTCCCATGTCGCAGGAGAGGGTACGGGGAGGCGACACTCTGCGTTCTCGCCTGTTGATGGTTCGGGGGAGATCGGAACCTTGAAAGGATCCATCGCCCCCTTCACTCCGTTAATTAAAAAATAAAAATTTACAGAAAAGTAAAAAATAAAATAAAAACGATGGGGTCTGAACCAGACCCAAGTGCCTCCTACAGACACTAAGCAAGAACTGGTTAGCTGAGAGCCAGCAGGAAGGTGTATACTGAAGAGGAGCTTATGGAGAACCTCCACACATCTTTAGCCCCCATCTCCTCCCTCTCCTGTCCAGACTTAGCATTGTCACACTTCAATATTACACTGAAGAATGCCCTAGATGAAGCAGCACCTTCTACATGCAGAAAGACCCGACACAGACAACGGCAGCCATGGCACACTATGCAAACACGCTTTCTTCAGCGTTGCTCAAGGTGTGCAGAGCGGCAGTGGAGAAAATCTCTCTTCGCAGAAGACTTCATCCACTATAAGTTCATGCTCAAAACCTATAACTCTGCCCTTTCTTTGGCCAAACAATGCTACTTCACCACCCTCATCACCTCACTATCCAACAGCCCAAAACAACTTTTTGAAACCTTAAACTCCCTCCTGAAACCTAAAGTACAGGCCCCCATCACCAATCTCAGTGGTGAGGATCTGGCCACTTATTTCCTAGAAAAAATCAACCACATCTATCAGGATATCTCAGCCCAATCTCCTCAGTGCCTGGATCCCCTTCCCTGCCGCACCTCAAGCTCACTAGACATCTTTGAGCCTGTTTCAGAAGAAGTTTCCAAGCTCCTCACTTCTGCTCGGCCTACCACCTGCAACAGTGACTCCATTCCTTCACCTCTCCTGCAGTCTCTCTCACCAGTGGTCACCACTCACCTGACTAAAATATTTAACCTCTCTTTCTTCAGGTATCTTTCCCTCCTCATTTAAACATGCCATCATTACTCCTTTACTTAAAAAGCCATCCCTGGACCAGAACTGCACTGCTAATTACAGACCTGTCTCTAACCTTTCCTTCATCTCTAAACTCCTGGAACGCTTGGTCCACTCCCGTCTAATCCACTATCTCTCGGATAACTCTCTTCTCGACCCCTTACAATCTGGTTTCCGCTCTTTACACTCCACTGAAACTGCCCTCACAAAAGTCTCTAATGATCTAATAACAGCTAAATCCAAAGGTCACTGCTCTCTGCTGATTCTCCTGGATCTATCTGCCGCATTTGACACTGTGGATCACCAGCTCCTTCTCACTATGCTCTGCTCCATAGGCTTCAAGGACACAGCCCTCTCCTGGTTATCCTCCTACCTCTCTGACCGCTCCTTCACTGTATCTTTTGCCGGCTCCTCTTCCTCTCCTTGTCCCCTTACTATCGGGGTTCTGCAGGGTCAGTCCTAGGCCCCTTCCTTTTCTCGCTATACACTGCCCCTATTGGACAAACAATCAGCAGATTTGGGTTCCAGTATCATCTCTATGCTGATGACACCCAATTATACACTTCTTCCCCTGACATCACCCCTACCCTAATTCAAAATACCAAGGATTGTCTGTCTGCTGTCTCTAACATCATGTCCTCCCTCTATCTGAAACTAAATCTCTCCAAAACTGAACTACTTGTGTTTCTCCCTTCTACTAACCTCACTCTACCCAACATTGAAATTACCCTGGAGGGTTCAACCATAACTCCCAAGCAGCATGCCCGCTGTCTTGGGGTCATATTCGACACCGAACTTTCCTTTAGTCCCTATATCCAATCACTCACTCCTGTCACCTGCATCTTAAAACATCTCCAGAATCCGACCTTTTCTCACCTTTGAAACTGCTAAGGCTTTTACTGTCGCTCTTATTCATTCTCGTCTGGACTACTGCAACTCTCTTCTGATCGTTCTCCCTCTTACCAAACTTTCTCCTCTCCAATCCATCTTGAATGCGGCAGCCAGGGTCATATTTCTGTCCAGCCGCTTCACTGATGCCTCCATCTTGTGCCAGTCATTACACTGGCTACCCATTCGCTACAGGGTCCAGTATAAACTCATCTCTCTCACCCACAAAGCTCTCCACAGTTCTGCACCGCCTTATATCTCCTCTCTCATCTCTGTCTATCGCCCTACACGTGCCCTCCATTCTACAAATGACCTAAGACTAACATCCCCCGTAATCCGAACCTCACATCTCCGTCTCCAAGACTTCTCTCGTGCTGCGCCAGCTCTCTGGAATGCACTTCCCCAGACGATCAGACTGATACCTAGCCCCGACCTATTCAAGCGCGCTTTAAAAAACCCTTTTCTTCAAACAAGCCTACCACATCAACTACTCAGTAAACTAACTTTGCCCTGTTCCCTCCTTCCAAATATTATTCTGAATCTGCACCCTACTATTCATCTGTCTCCACACCCTCCATGCACATGATAACTGCACTTGATACTTGACTATTGCACTTAAACACACGGGCTGATGGCCGGATCATGCAGCTTTATATGAAAATCCCTATTTATTATAATTTCCAGACCTGAAATAACAAGCACTTTTCACCTATTGTGTCCCCCCATTTCCTTGTAGATTGTAAGCTTGCGAGCAGGGACCTCACCCCTAATGTCACTGTTTAAATTGTCTTAACTTGTACTGAATTTATTGTCTGTACATGTCCCCGCTTAATTGTAAAGTGCTGTGGAATATGTTGGCGCTATATTATTAAAAATTATTATTATTATTAAGAGGAGGAGCTAACCTTTTAGTATCACTTAGTGTCAGCCTCCTATTGGCTGCAGCATACACCCACGGTCTGTGTCCCCCAATGAGGCGAATGAGAAATAGTCAAGATAATATGTTTATGAAAATAGACCTGTTTGCCATTTCAGCGACCATTCTAAAAACAGCTAAAAATCTCAAAGTAGAAACAAGATATAGAACACCCCATTGGCAAGCACATATCAACTAAATATTCATGTTAGAATCTGATTAGTTTGTTACAATGCGCCATTTTCTTGTGGAGTTCTGGCTGCTGATCTCTTTCCTCTGGTGCTGGGTTTATCTTGGGTCAGGTGTTTGTTTCACTCTTTATTAACCAGCACCTGCCTCCCAGTCCTTGCTGGACAACAGTGTTAATCTGCTTGAGTTCTAGCTTGGTGCTTTGCAGTACTGGTAACTCTGGTTCTGCTAGCCTTAGTTTCTGTTTTCTATTGGTTTCTGCAGCCTTCTCTTTGTTTTCTATTAGGAGGTGACCCGTTTTTGTACCCAGTCCTTAGTTCTTTTAGGGTACCCCTTCCCCTTATCTATAGGTATTCGCTTGAGATTAACCTAGGATCGTCGGTAGGTCTATTCGCAAGGAATGGGTCGCCCACTCCATCATAGGGTTTCAGCCTAGTCATAGTGCAGGGTCAGTTTTCCCCCCTTCTACCTTAGTCCTGTGTTGCAGATCCGTAACAATTCATCTTCCAAATGGCAACCTAACAAATGGAAACATTCAACATGTATAGGCAGAAGCCTGAAGGCCGCTTCTATATCCGATTTTGCTAATAAAGCAACTCTACCTGCTTGTTTTAACAAAAATATCGCCCTGTTAAAAGACTTGTATCTTACTCTCGCTTCCTCCTTTGATATACCATTACTGACAGACAATCCTGGCGGCAATAAAAGATGATGAATAAGGTCCCGCCATTCTGCCAAGTACCACCTCCTTCATCAATTTCTCCTTAACTAAGGCTTCTTTCACACTAGTGTCGGCACGGGGCCGTCGCTATGCGTTGGCCCGACGTGCCGATGCACGTTGTGAAAGTGATGCCCGACGTGGGCAGCGGAAGCAGTCTTACGACGCTTCCGCTGCCCCATTGCAAGGTCCGGGGAGGAGGGGGCGGAGTTCCGGCCGCGCATGCGTGGTTGAAAATGGTGGACACGACAAGCAAAAAAAGTTACATGTAACTTTTTTTGTGCCGACGGACCGCCAAAACACGACGCAACTGTCGCATGATGGTTGCGACGTGTGGCCATACGTCGCAATGCATCGCTAATGTAAATCTATAGGGAAAAAACGCATCCTGCGGACAACTTTGCAGGATGCATTTTTTCTCCTAAACGACGCATTGCGACGTTCAGCAAACAATGCTAGTGTGAAAGTAGCCTTACACTGTATTATCCTTTACAGATTTTAAATTTTAACTAAACAAAGACACTGCCGAAAATTTAAAAGGTATACGGAAACCTTCACAAAACCCCTCTCATAGCACCATTGCTTTCTCTCTCTTGTGGTACAGATCGAGCAAATACAGCAGAGCTTCCTTTTTCACTGGCGTTCTTGCTTGTACTGGTGGCGCCCATTCTGGTGTTTTGCTTTTGTCTACAGAAACACCGCAATGCTGCATGTGCTTCCCCGCATACTGTGCATTCATGTTTGTATTTACACGTGGCGTAGAAACGGCAGGGCCCTTCTTTGTATAACCAACATGTCCCGCTGTGTCAGGATGCTGCTGCCAACTGAGACTAACTAGTGGAGGAAGCGCTAACGGTAAAGGAACATAGCTTTGGACGTTGTGCCAAAATTAATTGAATCCAGTCTGTAGCTTTTGTGGCCCAACCTACACGCCTGGGCATAGCTTCAGACGTCAGCGGAACTCCTCCATCGTATTTCCACCATGTCGCTGAGCACTAAATATAAGGTTCACATAAACCAACAGTTCTGGACCTTTCTCTGGCTGTAAACTACAAATTTCGTGCACCAATATAAGAAAGGCCTGCAACCAATTACTGAATGTTTTTGCAACTTTCACCTTCCTTTCACTCCTCTTAAAAGAGCGCTCCTTATCAATGGTCACCTGATCAGCCGAAACAAGGGACCAAATATCAATATATTCACCACGTTTAATCTTCTCCCTTGTTTCTCCAACCAACTGAGCACCCAAAGAAACCACCCCACAAAAAAACGAATCCCTGAACGCCAAACCATGAACAGTTGAATCCACCACAGGCTGAAAAGTAAGACGATGTACGCAGTAAAAGGCTGACCCACCACAAATAAATAAAGAAATTATTACTTAATTTAGCCAGATAATAAGATAGAAAGTAAAAAATGATAATAAAAATAATAAAAGTAGGGGAGGAGTTACTGATACACAGTAGGTGAGTGGCAAACCACTCGGAGTACTATCAAGAAAAGACAACAAACAAACCGGGATAAGGAGTAAATAATGATAAAATAATATATACTATGCAAAGAAGGCCAGAGAGATATATAATTAAAATAGCCTTTATTTAGTTATTGGCAAATGGCACTACAGCATGTGCCTGTACTTGAAGAAATATAAAATTTAATTAAACATAATAAATATCAGGAAGGACAACAGTATATACAAACTGATGTAGGACTTGGGATAAAGAGCACAATATACCCACAAACAAAAATCATATAATATTATATATGTGTGTGTGTGTGTGTGTGTGTGTGTGTGTAGCAATATCTCATAGATACACAGCCATATGGGAGAAAATACAAATGTACAAATATGCAAAAAAGAACCAACAAATATGTGATACCAACAATGTGTGGTTCTAGGTGCTAGTATAAATACGTGATGTAAAAATAATTGGGGTAACCAAACAACCATAGGCTGGAGGCTAACATATGTATATATATGTGAGCAATAGATACTACCTTATACTACATGTATAATGTATCCGGAGCAATGTATGAGAACAAACAGGGTGGTATATGTATAACCCAAAGAGGGTGTGTGGAGGTATACACAGGGCAAAATGTGGGGAAGGTGTAATAAAGGACAATGCAATAAGAGGCTGTGAGCAGACAATAATTATTATAATGTGCCAATGTCCTACAATAGAATTATACCAAGTGTGGAAGTGAAACAGATAAGCGGTTATATTATACCTGATAGAGTCCGTCCCTCCAAGTACAAGGCAACCCAGGCTGAAAAGCAAGCTACCCACCCGGTATTAAAGGTGAGTTTCTGTGCCCATGTTCTTATTGTAAACCTGCTATCACCATATTTAAAACAGAGACTAAATCTTTGTTTGAATCATGTGTATTATGTGATGTGGACCATGCCTGTAGCACAGAACACTCTTCATCCAGACAACTCCCGATCTGGATGCACCGGCTGGCCCTCCGGGTTGTTGATCCAGATCTATCCTCTGTGTACGAATCCCAGGTGTCCACCGTGCAGAAGCTCCAGACCTACGACCTGTGAAACGATCACCCCCGTGATAACAAGAGACCGTGTGCAGATTGTTCCTTCTTCTTAGGCTATGTGCACATGTAGGAAGGGTCCTCTGCGGGTTCTCCCGCAGCGGATTTGATAAATCTGCAGGGCAAAACTGCTGCGGTTATCCCTTAGATTTATTGCGGTTTGTCTTGCGGTTTCCGCTGCGGGTTTTACTCCTGCACTTGTTTTACTATTGATGCTGCATATGCAGCATCAATAGTAATGTTAAAAATAATTTTAAAAAATGGTTATACTCACCCTCCGACGTCCCGATCTCCTTGGCGCTGCACGCGGCGGTCCGGTTCCAAAGATGCTATGCGAGAAGGATCTTCGTGACGTCACGGTCATGTGACTGCGACTTCATCGAAGGCCCAGCTCGCATAGCAACCCTGCGACAGGACGGCCGCGTGCAGCGCTGAGAGGTTAGTATACCATTATTTTTTATTTTAATTCTTTTTTTTTTTTTTTCCACACAAATATGGTTCCCAGGGCCTGGAGGAGAGTCTCCTCTCCTCCACCCCGGGTACCATCCGCGATTCCGCACAAAGAAGTGACATGCTGCGGATTGCAAACCGCTGCGTTCCCGCGTGTTTTTTTCCACAGCATGTGCACAGCGTTTTCGGTTTCCCTTAGGTTTACATTGAACTCATGGGAAACTGTTGCGGACCCGCAGCTGCAGAAATGCTGCGGATCCGCAGCAAAATCCGCAACGTGTGCACATACCCTTACTGGCGAAGAAGCCGAAGTGACAGACTGAGACAAAGAACGGCTGACCGCTGGTGACCTTCTGCTATCATGGTCTCTTCCACCCGACCTGTGATTACCCTTTCCGCCACTCCGCTTCCAAGCCTTCTTTCCCATGCTGATGCCAGAACCTGCAAAAGAACAATCCGAAGACGAAATTGTCCTCTGTGCGATGAGAGCGGCTAATACTGCATTCATCCCTCACTGATCTTTCTTTCCTTTTCCTGTAAGCATCCACCTGGCCCCTTGATGTAGAACAAACCCTATACTCATCTGTATAACACCCAGGTTCTCTGCGGAAACCTTGCATCACAATGTCTTGTACCTCTGAAGCTCGCTATTCCTTATTAAGGCTATGTTCACACGATGCGGTTTTCGCTGCGGATCCGCAGCGGATTTGCAGCTGCGGATCCGCAGACGTTTTCCATGCAGGGTACAGTACAATGTTACCCTATGGAAAACGAAATCCGCTGTGCCCACTATCCTTTTTTCGGCTTGAAAATCAGCGCGGATTTTCAGCGGAAAAAAAGAAGTAGCATGTCAATTCTTTCTGCGGATTCCGCAGCGGGTTTCCACCTGCACCAATAGGAAAATGCAGCTGGAAACCCGCAGTGGAATCCGCAGTAGAAAAAGGACTGAAAACCGCAGTGAAAACCACCGCAGGTTTTGCACTTCGGTTTTCACAAATCAGGACCTGAAAAATCCGCAGCGAAAAAAGGATCGTGTGAACAAGCCCTAAGTGTTCACTTCTCTCTAGTCTTGCTGTAGCAGTCTGCAACACACCATCTGCCTGGCTCCTACCTCCTGCTTCATGTCACCTGTCTTATCCATGTTTTTTTGTTTTTTTTCTGTGCTATGTTGTGCATAAATATGTGATTCTTCAGAATTTCTTTTAGTCTTTGCCTGATGAAGAGACCTGTGTAGTCTTGAAAGCTTGCAATATGTTACCATCTTTTCAGTTAGCCATTAAAAGGTATCAACCACTGAGGACTCTCAATTCTAAATATTTGGCTCCTACCAGCAATTGTTAAATTGGAGTTTGTGGCAGACCCCTCCCTGCTGTGTATCTCCTGTCCTTTCAACCGATAAGGGTCTGCTGCCTGCTACCCCCATATCTCCGATAGCAGCTGAATGCTCCTTAGGCTAGGTTCACATTGCGTTAGTGCAGTCCACTCAGCGCATACGCTAACGGACTGTGCTAACGGACTGCGCTAACGCAAGTGCCGACTTTGGCACAGCGCTAGCGCAGATGGAGCATCTGCTAGCTCCATCTGCGCTAGCAGTGACGGACCCGGAAATGCTGCAGCCCGCGTCTTGGGTCCGTCACTCAATGACGGCACATTGCCTAGCGCACGCCCATTGTGGGCGTGCGCTAGCGATGCGTCCGACATTGCTTTCAATGGCGGCGTTAACGGACTATGTTACACCGCGTTATGCCGCGGTGTAACGCAGTCCGTTTAACGTACAGCCATAACGCAATGTGAACCTAACCTTTTCTTGTGCTCCTGCAGCTGGGTTGATCTCCTCTTGCCTTCTGGCTGTCACCCATCGCACTCACAGCAGACCTCTGTGTCTCCCTGGATGCAGCTCAGCCCAAACTTTGAGCAGTGCGCAGCCCTGTGACATCAACAGTACGCTCCCTGGTGTCATGGCTCTGGATGGGAATTCATTTGGGCTGTACGGAGTTAATAAAAATAAATATTATTATAATAATAATAATATAGCACTAACATATCCTGCAGCGCTTTACAGTTTTGCACAGATTATCATCGCTGTCCCCAATGGGGCTCACAATCTAAATTCCCTATCAGTATGTCTTTGGAAAGTGGGAGGAAACCGGAGTACTGAGAGGAAACCCACGCAAAGACGGGGAGAACATACAAACTCCTTGCAGATGTTGTCCTTGATGGGATTTGAACCCAGGAGTTCAGCGCTGCAAGGCTGCAGTGCTATCTGCTGAGCCACCGTGCTGTCCATATGTATCAGTAACATTTGTAATAAAAAGCAGAAAAGCAAAAATAAAGGGGCAAAAATAATGTAACCATGTTCTGTACTGTCACCAAGCCAAAAGCAGAAAGCATACAGTAAGTGGGGGAGAAAACAAAAAACACTAGCCTGTGATAAGACTAACAGGAGTTAACTTTGCTGGCCTTTTTTGGTTTGGGGAGGGCTATATTAACCCGCTCTCCTGTGGGGGGCTTGTCAGTGATAGTTCTGTCCTCGGCTGAGCAGATGACCATGCTATACCTGTGTATACTGTTTGTTCCCGTGTGCTTGTCTAGTGTATGATCCGGCTTGTCCCTCGTTTTGTGTCTGTGTAACGCCCGCCAGTGCCGTGGGGTACCCGGTACCGGGGCCGGTGTTCACAGGGGGATGTCCCAGTGGCGACCCAGTCCGTGGCCCTCGGCGCCCATGTAAAAGGGGTATTGATTACAGTTTGTGTTCGTGATGCCACCTGTGGTATTCGGTCAGTGGGGACCGACGCTGCTTTACGGGGTCCTCTGGGGTGATGTCATGGCAGCTAGATGGTATAACTTCCCATAGGTGAAGTATATCCCCAGGGCTCCCGATGTGTAGATGGAAGATGGTGAATGGTGCAGTGAAGAACAAGGACACAGGTTTGCAGTCTCTTTACCTGGTTTACTGAAGACTTCGGGCAGTCACAGTCCAGGGTACCAGATCACAGGACAGGCAGGGTCCAGCCGGCTTGCAAGCGAATTCAGAGTCCACTCTACCAGGTGGAGTTAAAAGCCTTCCTAATAGCGCAGTGGTGTTGTAGTCCCTTACTGCCTATGGCTTCTGATACAGTCCTCACAGTTCTCTCTGTCCTCCATGAAGGTGGGATATAAACCCGTATGGCAGGTGACTCAACCTTTTTACAGGATCTCTATCATGACCCGGGCTGTATGTGTCACTGTGCCTCCTGGGTATTAGGGCGGACAAGTGATGTGTAATCCAGCTGCCCTGCCGGTTTCTGCTGTCAGTCTTTGAGTCCTTCACAATCTCAGTGTTCTGCGCCAGCCAGGTAGGTAGCTAATTCACTGCTCTACTCCACTGGTGTTCCTTCTCCTGTGCTTCGCTCTCCCACGCGCTCACTACAATCTGTTCGGCTTTCGGTATTATCTCTGTCCAGGAGCTGCAGCACTTTCTCGTGGCTGCACGGCTCCTCATACATTCTTCCTGCCAAAGCTCCAGTCTACTCTCTGGCACTATCTGACTAACTTTCCCTCCAAACCACAATACATCTCTATATGCAGGGGAGTCACTGAGAAATAGGATCAAAAGCTCCCCCTTGTGGCCAGGAGTGTGAACATATTGCATGTTTGTGTTACCTAGTGAGAGTTATCCTTCATCGCTTCCAAGTTTGACATCACTCTCCCCGTGAGGAAAACAATGCGACTGTGACGACCAGGACCCTGGGGCATCACACTCCCCCGGTTAAACCAGTACTCCCGGACTGGGGAAAGAAGAACAACAATATAAATTAGCAAAAAGACACACATTTTTAAATGAAGTGAAACATGTAAAACAAGTTAATTAATGTAAAATTAGAGCTTCCCTTTATGGGAGGAATTGATGCTTGAACGTTACAAGAACATATATATACAGTACAGACCAAAAGTTTGGATACACCTTTTCATTTAACCCCTTAATCCCATATGACGTACTATACCGTCGAGGTGGGGTGGGCCTTAATTCCCGGTGACGGGATAGTACGTCATACGCGATCGGCCGCGCTCACGGGGGGAGCGCGGCCGATCGCGGCCGGGTGTCGGCTGCATATCGCAGCTGACATCCGGCACTATGTGCCAGGAGCGGTCACGGACCGCCCCCGGCACATTAACCCCCGGCACACCGCGATCAAACATGATCGCGGTGTACCGGCGGTACAGGGAAGCATCGCGCAGGGAGGGGGCTCCCTGCGGGCTTCCCTGAGACGATCGGTACAAGGTGATGTACTCACCTCGTACCGAACGTCTTCTCCCTGCAGGCCCCGGATCCAAAATGGCCGAGGGGCTGTATCCGGGTCCTGCAGGGAGCACTTCCGGGTCGGAGCAGGCTGCAGATGAAAGCTGCAGCCTGCTCCGATGAAAGTATGATCGCAGATCTGATAGAGTGCTGTGCACACTATCAGATCTGCGATCTGTGCTGTCCCTCCCTGGGACAAAGTAAAAAAGTTAAAAAAAAAATTTCCACATGTGTAAAAAAAAAAAATAATAATTCCTAAATAAATAATAATAAAAAAAAAATATTATTCCCATAAATACATTTCTTTATCTAAAAAAAACAAACAAAAACAATAAAAGTACACATATTTAGTATCGCCGCATCCGTAACGACCCAACCTATAAAACTGGCCCACTAGTTAACCCCTTCAGTAAACACCGTAAGAAAAAAAAAAAAAAAACGAGGCAAAAAACAACGCTTTATTACCATACCGCCGAACAAAAAGTGGAATAACACGCGATCAAAAAGACGGATATAAATAACCATGTTACCGCTGAAAACGTCATCTTGTCCCGCAAAAAACGAGCCGCCATACAGCATCATCAGCAAAAAAATAAAAAAGTTATAGTCCTCAGAATAAAGCGATGCCAAAATAATTATTTTTTCTATAAAATAGTTTTTATCGTATAAAAGCGTCAAAACATAAAAAAATGATATAAATGAGGTATCGCTGTAATCGTACTGACCCGACGAATAAAACTGCTTTATCAATTTTACCAAGCGCAGAACGGTATAAACGCCTCTCCCAAAAGAAATTCATGAATAGCTGGTTTTTGGTTATTCTGCCTCACAAAAATCGGAATAAAAAGTGATAAAAAATGGTCACGTGTCCGAAAATGTTACCAATAAAAACGTCAACTCGTCCCGCAAAAAACAAGACCTCACATGACTCTGTGGACCAAAATGTGGAAAAATTATAGGTCTCAAAATGTGGAGACGCAAAAACTTTTTTGCTATAAAAAGCGTCTTTTAGTCTGGTTTCACACTTGCGTTTTTATCTGCATGCGTTTTTTAAAAAAACCGCATGTGTGAAAAAATGCATGTAAACGCGGTAAAACGCATGCGTTTTTATAGAAAAACACAAGAAAACAAGAAAAAAACAAAAAACCCTAACCCTACCCCTAACCCTACCCCTAACCTGAAATACGTGGCACTGAAATACGTGGCACTGAAATATACGTTTATATACGTATATACGTATATAAGTGCCATGATATTTCAGTGGCCACGTATATAAGTGCCACGTATTTAAGTGCCACGTATTTAAGTGCCAGGTATTTAAGTGCCAGGTATTTAAGTGCCACGTATTTAAGTGCCACGTATTTAAGTGCCACGTATTTAAGTGCCACGTATTTACGTGCCACGTATTTACGTGCCACGTATTTTTCAGTGCCTGAAATACGTGGCACTGAAATACGTGGCACTGAAATATCGTGGCACTGAAATATCGTGGCACTGAAGTATTTACGTGCCACGTATTTTTCAGTGCCTGAAATACGTGGCACTGAAATACGTGGCACTGAAATACGTGGCACTGAAATATTGTGGCACTGAAATATCGTGGCACTTAAATACGTGGCACTTAAATACGTGGCACTTAAATACGTGGCACTTAAATACGTGGCACTTAAATACGTGGCACTTATATACGTGGCACTTATATACGTGGCACTTATATACGTGGCACTTATGACTGTCAGAAAATGTTCAGTAAACGGTTAGGGGTAGGGTTTCAGGTAGAATTGGGGAGTTTCCACTGTTCAGGCACATCAGGGGCTCTCCAAACGCGACATGGCGTCCAATCTCAATTCCAGCCAATTCTGCGTTGAAAAAGTAAAACAGTGCTCCTTCCCTTCCGAGCTCTCCCGTGCGTCCAAAAAGGGGTTTACCCCAACATATGGGGTATCAGCGTACTAGGGACAAATTGAACAACAACTTCTGGGGTCCAAGTTCTCTTGTTATCCTTGGGAAAATAAAAATTTGGGGGGCTAAAAATCATTTTTGTGGGAAAAAAAATATGTTTTATTTTCACGGCTCTGCGTTGTAAACTGTAGTGAAACACTTGGGGGTTCAAAGTTCTCACAACACATCTAGATAAGTTCCTTGGGAGGTCTAGTTTCCAATATGGGGTCACTTGTGGGGGGTTTGTACTATTTGGGTACATCAGGGGCTCTGCAAATGCAACGAGACGCCTGCAGACCAATCCATTTAAGTCTGCATTCCAAATGGCGCTCCTTCCCTTCCGAGCTCTGTCATGCGCCCAAACAGTGGTTCCCCCCCACATAGGGGGTATCAGCGTACTCAGGACAAATTGGACAACAACTTTTAGGGTCCAATTTATCCTGATACCCTTGTGAAAATACAAAACTGGGGGCTAAAAAATCATTTTTGTGAAAAAGAAAAATAATTTTTATTTTCACGGCTCTGCGTTATAAACTGTAGTGAAACACTTGGGGGCTCAAAGTTCTCACAACACATCTAGATAAGTTCCTTGGGGGGTCTAGTTTCCAATATGGGGTCACTTGTGGGGGGTTTGTACTGTTTGGGTACATCAGGGGCTCTGCAAATGCAACGTGACGCCTGCAGACCAATCCATTTAAGTCTGAATTCCAAATGGCGCTCCTTCCCTTCCGAGCTCTGTCATGCGCCCAAACAGTGGTTCCCCCCCACATAGGGGGTATCAGCGTACTCAGGACAAATTGGACAACAACTTTTAGGGTCCAATTTATCCTGATACCCTTGTGAAAATACAAAACTGGGGGCTAAATTTCATTTTTGTGAAAAAAAAAAAAAAAAATTATTTTCACGGCTCTGCGTTATAAACTGTAGTGAAACACTTGGGGGTTCAAAGTTCTCACAACACATCTAGATAAGTTCCTTGGGGGGTCTAGTTTCCAATATGGGGTCACTTGTGGGGGGTTTGTACTGTTTGGGTACATCAGGGGCTCTGCAAATGCAACGTGACGCCTGCAGACCAATCCATTTAAGTCTGCATTCCAAATGGCGCTCCTTCCCTTCCGAGCTCTGTCATGCGCCCAAACAGTGGTCCCTCCCCACAAATGGGGTATCAGCGTACTCCAGACAAATTGGACAACAACTTTTGGGGTCCAATTTATCCTGATACCCTTGTGAAAATACAAAACTGGGGGCTAAAAAATCATTTTTGTGAAAAAAAAAAATAATTTTTATTTTCACGGCTCTGCGTTATAAACTGTAGTGAAACACTTGGGGGTTCAAAGCTCTCAAAACACATCTAGATAAGTTCCTTAGGGGGTCTACTTTCCAAAATGGTGTCACTTGTGGGGGGGTTTAATGTTTAGGCACATCAGGGGCTCTCCAAACGCAACATGGCATCCCATCTTAATTCCAGTCAATTTTGCATTGAAAAGTAAAATAGCGCTTCTTCCCTTCTGAGCTCTGCTATGCGCCCAAACAATGGTTTACACCCACATATGGGGTATCGTCGTACTCAGGACAAATTGCACAACAACTTTTGTGGTCTAATTTCTTCTCTTACCCTTGGGGAAATAAAAAAATGGGGGTGAAAAGATCATTTTTGTGAAAAAATATGATTTTTTATTTTTACGGCTCTGCATTATAAACTTCTGTAAAGCACTTGTTGGGTCAAAGTGCTCACCACACATCTAGATAAGTTCCTTAGGGGGTCTACTTTCCAAAATGGTGTCACTTGTGGGGGGTTTCAATGTTTAGGCACATCAGGGGCTCTCCAAATGCAACATGGCGTCCCATCTCAATTCCAGTCAATTTTGCATTGAAAAGTCAAATGGCGCTCCTTTGCTTCCAAGCTCTGCCATGCGCCCAAACTGTGGTTTACCCCCACATATGGGGTATCAGCGTACTCAGGACAAATTGTACAACAACTTTTGGGGTCTATTTTCTCCTGTTACCCTTGGTAAAATAAAACAAATTGGAGCTGAAATAAATTTTGTGTGAAAAAAAGTTAAATGTTCATTTTTATTTAAACATTCCAAAAATTCCTGTGAAACACCTGAAGGGTTAATAAACTTCTTGAAAGTGGTTTTGAGTACCTTGAGGGGTGCAGTTTTTAGAATGGTGTCACACTTGGGTATTTTCTATCATATAGACCCGTCAAAATGACTTCAAATGAGATGTGGTCCCTAAAAAAAAATGGTGTTGTAAAAATGAGAAATTGCTGGTCAACTTTTAACCCTTATAACTCCGTCACAAAAAAAAATTTTGGTTCCAAAATTGTGCTGATGTAAAGTAGACATGTGGGAAATGTTATTTATTAAGTATTTTGTGTGACATATGTCTGTGATTTAAGGGCATAAAAATTCAAAGTTGGAAAATTGCGAAATTTTCAAAATTTTCGCCAAATATTCGTTTTTTTCACAAATAAACGCAAGTTATATCGAAGAAATTTTACCACTAACATGAAGTACAATATGTCACGAGAAAACAATGTCAGAATCGCCAAGATCCGTTGAAGCGTTCCAGAGTTATAACCTCATAAAGGGACAGTGGTCAGAATTGTAAAAATTGGCCCGGTCATTAACGTGCAAACCACCCTCGGGGCTTAAGGGGTTAAAGATTTTTCTGTATTTTCATGACTATGAAAATTGTACATTCACACAAAAGGTATCAAAACTATGAATTAACATATGTGGAATTATATACTTAACAAAAAAGTGTGAAACAACTGAAATTACAGTTAGGTCCATATATATTTGGACAGAGACAACATTTTTCTAATTTTGGTTATAGACATTACCACAATGAATTTTAAACAAAACAATTCAGATGCAGTTGAAGTGCAGACTTTCAGCTTTCATTTTAAGGTATCCACATTAAAATTGGATGAAGGGTTTAGGAGTTTCAGCTCCTTAACATGTGCCACCCTGTTTTTAAAGGGACCAAAAGTAATTGGACAATTGACTCCAAGGCTATTTCATGGACAGGTGTGGGCAATCCCTTTGTTATGTCATTCTCAATTAAGCAGATAAAAGGCCTGGAGTTGATTTGAGGTGTGGTGCTTGCATTTGGAAGGTTTTGTTGTGAAGTAAACATGCGGTAAAAGGAGCTCTCCATGCAGGTGAAACAAGCCATCCTTGAGCTGCGAAAACAGAAAAAGCCCATCCGAGAAATTGCTACAATATTAGTAGAGGCAAAATCTACAGTTTGGTACATCCCGAGAGAGAAAGAAAGCACTGGTGAACTCATTAATGCAAAAAGACCTGGGCGCCCAAGGAAGACAACAGTGGTGGATGATCGCAGAATAATCTCCATGGTGAAGAGAAACCCCTTCACAACAGCCAACCAAGTGAACAACACTCTCCAGGAGGTCGGCGTATCAATATCCAAATCTACCATAAAGAGAAGACTGCATGAAAGTAAATACAGAGGGTTCACTGCACGGTGCGAGCTACTCATAAGTATCAAGAAGAAAAAGGCTAGACTGGACTTTGCTATAAAACATCTAAAAAAGCGAGCACAGTTCTGGAAGAACATTCTTTGGACAGATGAAAACAAGATCAACCTCTACCAGAATGATGGAAAGAGAAAAGTATGGCGAAGGCGTGGTACAGCTCATGATCCAAAGCATACCACATCATCTGTAAAACACGGCGGAGGCAGTGTGATGGCTTGGGCATGCATGGCTGCCAGTGGCACTGGGTCACTAGTGTTTATTGATGATGTGACACAGGACAGAAGCAGCCGAATGAATTCTGAGGTATTCAGAGACATACTGTATGCTCAGATCCAGCCAAATGCAGCCAAACTGATTGGTCGTCATTTCATACTACAGATGGACAATGACCCAAAACATAAAGCCAAAGCAACCCAAGAGTTTATTAAAGCAAAGAAGGGGAATATTCTTGAATGGCCAAGTCAGTCACCTGATCTCAACCCAATTGAGCATGCATTTCACTTGTTAAAGACTAAACTTCAGACAGAAAGGCCCACAAACAAACAGCAACTGAAAACACCGCAGTGAAGGCCTGGCAGAGCATCAAAAAGGAGGAAACACAGCATCTGGTGATGTCCATGAGTTCAAGACTTCAGGCAGTCATTGCCAACAAAGGGTTTTCAACCAAGTACTAGAAATGAACATTTTATTTAAAATTATTTAATCTGTCCAATTACTTTTGGTCTCTTTTAAAAACAGGGTGGCACATGTTAAGGATCTGAAACTCCTAAACCTTTCATCCAATTTTAATGTGGATACCCTCAAATGAAAACTGAAAGTCTGAACTTCAACTGCATCTGAATTGTTTTGTTTAAAATTCATTGTGGTAATGTCTATAACCAAAATTAGAAAAACGTTGTCTCTGTCCAAATATACACTCACTGGCCACTTTATTAGGTACACCTGTCCAACTTCTTGTTAACACTTAATTTCTAATCAGCCAATCACATGGCGGCAACTCAGTGCATTTAGGCATGTAGACATGGTCAAGACAATCTCCTGCAGTTCAAACCGAGCATCAGTATGGGGAAGAAAGGTGATTTGAGTGCCTTTGAACGTGGCATGGTTGTTGGTGCCAGAAGGGCTGGTCTGAGTATTTCTGAAACTGCTGATCTACTGGGATTTTCACGCACAACCATCTCTAGGGTTTACAGAGAATGGTCCGAAAAAGAAAAAAAATCCAGTGAGCGGCAGTTCTGTGGGCGGAAATGCCTTGTTGATGCCAGAGGTCAGAGGAGAATGGGCAGACTGGTTCGAGCTGATAGAAAGGCAACAGTGACTCAAATCGCCACCCGTTACAACCAAGGTAGGCCTAAGAGCATCTCTGAACGCACAGTGCGTCGAACTTTGAGGCAGATGGGCTACAGCAGCAGAAGACCACACCGGGTACCACTCCTTTCAGCTAAGAACAGGAAACTGAGGCTACAATTTGCACAAGCTCATCGAAATTGGACAGTAGAAGATTGGAAAAACGTTGCTTGGTCTGATGAGTCTCGATTTCTGCTGCGACATTCGGATGGTAGGGTCAGAATTTGGCTTAAACAACATGAAATCTTTGGGATGTGGTGGAACGGGAGATTCGCATCAGGGATGTGCAGCTGACAAATCTGCGGCAACTGTGTGATGCCATCATGTCAATATGGACCAAAATCTCTGAGGAATGCTTCCAGCACCTTGTTGAATCTATGCCACGAAGAATTGAGGCAGTTCTGAAGGCAAAAGGGGGTCCAACCCGTTACTAGCATGGTGTACCTAATAAAGTGGCCAGTGAGTGTATATGGACCTAACTGTATGTCTTATATTCTAGGTTCTTCAAAGTAGCCACCTTTTGCTTTGATGACGTTTGCTTTGATGAGTCACCGTGAATGGTCTTCCAGCAATCTTGAAGGAGTTTCCAGAGATGCTTAGCACTTGTTGGCCCTTTTGCCTTCACTCTGCGGTCCAGCTCACCCCAAACCATCTCGATTGGGGTCAGGTCAGGTGACTGTGGAGGCCAGGTCATCTGGTGTAGCACCCCATCACTCTCCTTGGTCAAATAGCCCTTACACAGCCTGGAGGTGTGTTTGGGGTCATTGTCCTGTTGAATAATAAATGATTGTCCAACTAAACGCAAACTGGATGGAATAGCATGCCGCTGCAAGATGCTGTGGTAGCCATGCTGGTTCAGTATGCCTTCAATTTTGAATAAATCGCCAACAGTGTCACCAGCAAAGCACCCCCACACCATCATACCTCCTCCTCCATGCTTCACAGTGGGAATCGGGCATGTAGAGTCCATCCATTCACCTTTTCGGTGTCGCACAAAGACACGGTGGTTGGAACCAAAGATTTCAAATTTGGACTCATCAGACCAAAGCACAGATTTCCTTGTGTTCTTTAGCCCAAACAATTCTCTTCTGCTTGTTGGCTGTCCTTAGCAGTGGTTTCCTAGCAGCTATTTTACCATGAAGGCCTGTTGCACAAAGTCTCCTCTTAACAGTTGTTGTAGAGATGTGTCTGCTGCTCGAACTCTGTGTGGCATTGACCTGGTCTCTAATCTGAGCTGCTGTTAACCTGTTATTTCTGAGGCTGGTGACTTGGATAAACTTATCCTCAGAAGCAGAGGTGACTCTTGGTCTTCCTTTCCTGGGGCGGTCCTCATCTGAGCCAGTTTCTTTGTAGCGCTTGATGGTTTTTGCCACTGCACTTGGGGACACTTTCAAAGTGTTCCCAATTTTGTGGACTGACTGACATTCATTTCTTAAAGTAATGATGGTCACTCATTTTTCTTTACTTAGCTGCTTTTTTCTTGCCATAATACAAATTCTAACAGTCTATTCAGTAGGACTATTAGCTGTGTATCCACCAGACTTCTGCACAACACAAATGATGGTCCCAACCTCATTTATAAGGCAAGAAATCCCACTTATTAGACCTGACAGGGCACACCTGTGAAGTGAAAACCATTCCCGGTGACTACCTCTTGAAGCTCATCAAGAGAATGCCAAGAGTGTGCAAAGCAGTCATCAAAGCAAAAGGTGGCTACTTTGAAGAACCTACAATATAAGACATAATTTCAGATGTTTCATACTTTTTTGTTAAGTATATAATTTCACTTATGTTAATTCATAGTTTTGATGCCTTCAGTGTGAATGTACAATTTTCATAGTCATGAAAATACAGAAAAATCTTTAAATGAGAAGGTGTGTCTAAACTTTTGGTCTGTACTGTACATAGTATGCATGCTTTCAAAAACAGAACTTATCCTATAAATGGCAACTACCCTTACGGGTATACTACTTTAAATTCTCAAAACTGAACATTAGTTTTATTTAAAATTTTTAAACCTTTAATATATCTCAATACTATCTGCATATAATACTATCACTTATAATACTAGCTCACTTCATCTAACAACATCAATCACTTTGCTACAAGTGCAAAGTTTCAACTTTATCCTTAGTCACTATCTCTCACAAGTATTTTCAGCGTACAATACCATCATGAATACTATCAAACATTATTCACTTTAATAAAGTGCAACAAGTCAACATTCCCGTTAAGGGTGCAAACATTTTTCAACATTTTTCTTTACAGAGGTAGTGCATTTAATTGTGCAATTAATATTCAAGTCAATTAGCAGCAACCATGCGAGGGACCCGTCATCAACCTCCAACGTAGGGTTGGTGGGCTACAAGGTGTGTATCCAGACCCGGGATTCTGCTGAGCCAAATGGGTTTTTCTTCAGGTCTCCGTAAACAAATCAATATTTAAGGCAACAGTTGAAACAGTTCCTTTGAATCTTTTTTGTAAAACCAGTAGGAAGCACCTAAAGAGGTGCCAACTATGTACAATAAAGTTTGTGAATCATTCACTGTCCATGAGCCGAATGTCCTTTAAACAGTTAAACTCTTTAGTGCAAAAACCTTGGTCAGATAAAACGAACTTTCAACAAACAAATTATGCACAGTCATATTCAAGCTTCGTTACTTTGGCTGCTTCCAAGGCAACACTTAGCATTTATTAGTTCTTGGCCTGGGAGGATCATAGGTCAAGGTTATGCCTGGTGACAGGTAGACATCATGTGTCTTGTATTCATGTACAGTCAAGTCATGTCCTGCAATAGGGGTTTGCGTGGCCTGGGTACGCGTGATAACAGGTGCTGTTGCCACTGCAGTTTCAGTCGTTATGGTACACACTGTTGTCTTGGTAATGGCTCTAGGGACTGGTGTCACAGTAGGGGTAGTAGTGGTGACCACTTTGGCACTAGGTGGCGCTGCTGGTGTTTTAGGTCTGGTACCTTTTAAATTAGAAGTAGAGTCTTTGAGTTTTCTCACATTTAAGGCATACCATCCCTTGTCACCAAAATGCCGAGTGAAGGTTACAGTGATCCCTGGATACAGGTCCCTGTCCGGGTGTCCTTCTCTGAGGTGAAATCCCACATCTCTTCTGTAAATGAACACTTCAGCATACAGGCATGGCTCCTTGATAAACCCCCAGCCTCTTTTCAGTTTAAAGGCTACTACAGTGCCCTGCCTCAGGGGGACCTGGTATGTCTGTTTGTCCTTGCGGGCCTGAGCCTTAGCGCACAGATCTCTCTCATTAAACACTTTGCGCCCGGCCTGGTATTCCTTGTCTTTCTCCTTCCATTTATAAGCGAGCTGCTGTTGATACTCCTCCCAGCTAAGAACCTCCATTACTTCTCCTTTCCTTTCTGTCCCGGGGAACCCCATCAGATCGGTCCCAGTGTTCACCCAGTGGTATACAGTCTTTTCGGCATATATTTTGCCTGGCATCCTGTTGGGCTGGATCGGGGCTCTCATATGGCTTTCCATATCCGTGGCCTGGTCCCATTCCCCCAGGATCTGAATCTGTCCGGATTCATAACGTAATGGTGCAGCTAGTGGGCCCACTAGGAGTTCCTCGGCTACCGGGCAGGGTCGGTCTCCTTACCTGCTACTGCAGTGTCTCCGGTGCCGGTCTCCTCCGCTGACATCAGGGGCCGCCAGATAGGACGCTGCTCCTTCAGTTTCACTCCCAGCGCCGCCTTCCATTTGTTCTCAGCGCTCAGCTGCATCTGCAGGAGTTGGTCGCTCAGCTCTTCCACCTCTTCCTTCAAGAACTCTGGGACTTCTGGTGACAGCTTGCTGCGGCTTCCATCCTGGTGGCTGGGGGAGTCCTCAGCTTCCACCCCAAGCTCTGGGTCTGGGGCTGCTCGCCATGTCGTCCTCCTCGTTCCTTTTTACTTCCTGATCTGGTTTCTGCTTTCTTCTGCGGGGGCGGACCTTCTTCTTCCTCTTTCTCCCACCATTTAGGATCAGGAGGCGGATCTCAGTTGATGGGCATGTCTTCATGGTGCAAAAGTATTTGGAGTGGGTGGCCATTGTTTTCGTGCCCCACAGCTAGTCCCTGCCCACGATGGTGCACTTTTCTTTTCTAGCGCTCCTCGTGGCGCCATAATGGCGGCAATTCACAATTAACAGTCTCTAAGGCGCACATGACCCGTTTCTCAGGTTCGGTCCATCCTGTTCTTGACGCCAAAATGGAACACCCGCCAGTGCCGTGGGGTGCACGGTACTAGGTCCGGTGTTCACAGGGGGATGTCATGGTGCGAACCTGGTCCGCGGCCCTGGGCTACCAAGTAAAAGGGATATTGATTACAGTTTGTGTTCGTGAAGCCACCTGTGGTATTCAGTCAGTGGGGACCGACGCTGCTTTACGGGGTCCTCTGGGGCAGGGGCTGGCTGGCACTTTTCAGCCTGGGGGGGAATCACAAGGCAGTGGCTCAAAAGTTGCGGTGGACCACCCCTGTACTGCTTATCTCTGGTCACTGCATTAAGGCCATGTGCACACGTTCAGTATTTTTCGCGTTTTTTTCGCTATAAAAACGTGATAAAAACGCGAAAAAAACGCTAACATATGCCTCCCATTATTTTCAGTGTATTCCGCATTTTTTGTGCAAATGTAGCCTTTTTTTCCGCGAAAAAATCGCATCGCGGAAAAAAAAGCAACATGTTAATTAAAATGCGGAATTGCAGGGGATTCCGCACACCTGGAAGTGCATTGATCTGCTTACTTCCCGCACGGGGCTGTGCACACCATGCGGGAAGTAAGCAGATTATGCGCGGTTGGTACCCAGGGTGGAGGAGAGGAGACTCTCCTCCACGGACTGGGCACCATATAATTGGTAAAAAAAAAAAGAATTAAAATAAAAAATAGTCCTATACTCACCTTCGATGTCTTCCCGCCTCTCCACTGCATGCTGCCGCTTCGGTTTCTAGAGCTGGTGTGCGGTGAAGGACCTGCGATGACGTCACGGTCTTGTGATTGGTCGAGACCGGTCATGTGACCGCTCACGTGACTGCGACGTCATGGAAGGTCCTGAACCACACCGGCATCTATAGGAACGGACGCCTGCAGGTGAGTATAACCATTTTTTTTAATTATTTTTAAACATTCTATCTTTTACTATAGATGCTGCATAGGCTGCATCTATAGTAAAAAGATGGTCACACTTGTCAAACGCTATGTTTGACAAGTGTGACCAACCTGTCAGTCAGTTTTCCAAGCGATGGAAAACTTTAGCATTCTGCAAGCTAATTACGCTTGCAGAATGCTAAAAAAACGCAAAAAAAACGGGAAAAAACGCAAAAAAAAAAATGCGGATTTCTTGCAGAAAATTTACGGTTTTCTTCAGGAAATTTCTGCAAGAAATCCGGACGTGTGCACATACCCTAAAGCAGCAGAGATAATAAGCTTTAAAAACAGGATGGTACATAGATATGGGAACAGAACGGAGCTTGCTGCATAGATATGGGAACAGAAGCAAGCTTACTACCTACATAGATGCTGGAACAGAAGCAAGCTGACATGACAAGACATGAGAATGGAACTAAGATTACTACATATATACGTGAACTGAAAGGAGCTTACTAAAGAGATATGTGAGCAGAACCAAGCTTACTACAAAGCTATGGGAAAAGAACGGACCTTACTACAGAGATAAGGGAGCAGAGCCAAGCTTACTACAGAGATAAGAAAGCAGAACTGAGCTTTCGCTTACTAAGGGTACCGTCTCACAGTGGCACTTTTGTCGCTACGACGGTACGATCCGTGACGTTCCAGCGATATCCATACGATATCGCTGTGTCTTACACGCAGCAGCGATCAGGGACCCTGCTGAGAATCGTACGTTTTAGCAGATCGTTTGGAACTTTCTTTCGTCGCTGGATCTCCCGCTGTCATCGTTGGATCGGTGTGTGTGACACCGATCCAACGATGCGTTCGCTTGTAACCAGGGTAAACATCGGGTTACTAAGCGCAGGGCCGCGCTTAGTAACCCGATGTTTACCCTGGTTACCGTCGTAAATGTGAAAAAAAACAAACAGTACATACTCACATTCCTGTGTCCGTCAGGTCCCTTGCCGTCTGCTTCCCGCACTGACTGACTCCCGGCCGTAATGTGAAAGCAGAGCACAGCGGTGACGTCACCGCTGTGATCTGCTTTCACTTTACGGCCGGGAGTCAGTCAGTGCAGGAAGCAGACGGCAAGGGACCTGACGGACACCGGAATGTGAGTATGTACTGTTTGTTTTTTTTACATTTACGACGGTAACCAGGGTAAACATCGGGTTACTAAGCGCGGCCCTGCGCTTAGTAACCCGATGTTTACCCTGGTTACCCGGGGACCTCGGCATCGTTGGTCGCTGGAGAGCTGTCTGTGTGACAGCTCCCCAGCAACCACACAACGACTTACCAACGATCACAGCCAGGTCGTATCGCTGGTCGTGATCGTTGGTAAATCGTTTTGTGAGACGGTACCCTAAGTCTACTACATAGATAAAGCAACAAAACCAAGCCTCCTACATAGATATGGGAGCAGAACCGCATACATATGGTACAAGAATCTAGATTACTACATTGATACAGTACCAGAACCAAGCTTACTACTACACAATGTCCACTACCATAACCACTACACAACGAATACATAATATTCTAATATTACCATTACCTCTACATAACAAAACACTTTATACAACGACCAATGATATCACCATGCACCTTCTACTACATAATGACTGAAACACATTAAACTGTTACTAACTAAAAAAAGAAAAAAAAACGCTACTAAAGAGCAATAATACCACCTTACAGTAACGGTATATTGGTAGATCCCAGCCCTGAACATAAATGTGATTACAGTACAGTCATATACAGTAGCTTACAGATGACGTTCTTTCTGATTCGGGTGCCCCTTTGAAAACTATTAATGTCCCCATTTATAACAAAAAAATGTCCTCTGAGTGCCCACCCAGCTCTGTATACAGTGGGTACGGAAAGTATTCAGACCTTTTAACATTTTTCACTCTTTGTTTCATTGCAGCCATTTGGTAAATTCAAAAAAGTTCATTTTTTCTCATTAATGTAGACTCTGCACCCCATCTTGACTGAAAAAAACAAAAATGTAGAAATGTTTGCAAATTTATTAAAAAAGAAAAACTGAAATATCACATGGTCATAAGTATTCAGCCCCTTTGCTCAGTATTGAGTAGAAGCACCTTTTGAGCTAGTACAGCCATGAGTCTTCTTGGGAATGATGCAACAAGTTTTTCACACCTGGATTTGGGGATCCTCTGCCAGTCTTCCTTGCAGATCCTCTCCAGTTCCGTCAGGTTGGATGGTGAACGTTGGTGGACAGCCATTTTCATGTCTCTCCAGAGATGCTCAATCGGGTTTAGGTCAGGGATCTGGCTGGGCCAGTCAAGAATGGTCACAGAGTTGTTCTGAAGCCACTCCATTGCCATTTTATTTGTTGGAAGGTGATTCTTCCACCAAGTCTGAGGTCCAGAGCACTCTGGAAGAGGCTTTCATCCAGGATATCTCTGTACTATGCCGCATTCATGTTTCCTTCAATGGCAACCAGTCGTCCTGTCCCTGCAGCTGAAAAACACCGCCATAGCATGATGCTGCCACCACCATGTTTCACTGTTGGGATTGTATTGGGCAAGTCATGAGTAGTGCCTGGTTTTCTCCACACATACCGCATAGAATTAACACCAAAAAGGTCTATCTTCGTCTCATCAGACCAGAGAATCTTATTTCTCATAATCTGGGAGTCCTTCATGTGTTTTTTTAGCAAACTCTATGACGGCTTTCATATGTCTTGCACTGAGTAGAGGCTTCCATCGGGCCACTCTGCCTTAAAGGCGTGAATGGTGGAGGCCTGCGATGATAGTTGACTTTGTGTAACTTTCTCCCATCTCCCTACTGCATCTCTGGAGCTCAGCCACAGTGATCTTGGGGTTCTTCTGTACCTCTCTCACCAAGGCTCTTCTCCCACGATTGCTCAATTTGGCTGGACGGCTAGGTCTAGGAAGACTTCTGGTGGTCTCAAACTTCTTCCATTTAAGGATTATGAGGCCACTGTGCTCTTAGGAAGCTTGAGTACTGCAGAAATACTGTTGTAACCTTGGCCAGATCTGTGCCTTGCCAGAATTCTGTCTCTGAGCTCCTTGGCCAGTTCCTTTGACCTCATGATTCTCATTTGTTCTGACATGCACTGTGAGCTGTGAGGTCTTATATAGACAGGTGTGTGCCTTTCCAACACAACTGGACTCCAATGAAGGAGTAGAACCATCTCAAGGAGGATCACATGGAAATGGACAGCATGTAACTTAAATATGAGTGTCTGAGCAAAGGGTCTGAAGACTTATGATCATGTGATATTTCAGTTTTCCTTTTTTAATACATTTGCAAAAATTTCTACATTTCTGTTTTTTTCAGTCAAGATGGCGTGCAGAGAGTACATTAAAAAAATGAACTTTTTTGAATTTACCAAATGGCTGCAATGAAACAAAAAGTGAAAAATTTAAAGGGGTCTGAATACTTTCCGTACCCACTATGTGTACAAGATAGTATGTGACTGGTGTATATTATACAATGACTACAGACATCAGATATTACACCAGTCACATATCCAGTATATAACATCAGATATCTGTGCATGTAGTATATTACATACAGTATACATGATATGTGACTGGTGTGTGATATGTCTACAAACATCAAATGTCATATACAGGATAGTATGTGACTGGTATATATTCTACTATGAGTACAGACATCAGGTATTTGACCATCACATACAGTATTATCTACTATTTAACATCTGATGTCTGTACACATAGTAGAGGGGTATGTCTCCACGGTCAGGAACCATAGCACTTTGGACGGAGTTGAAACCCCGCTCCGCCCAAAGCGCCGCCCTCCTTTGTAAGCGCGGTGTTTCCGGATGTGTTCATTGAGCACATGCGGAATCACCGCATCCTATCCATAGAGTGAGTTATTTATCTTGCGGAGACGCTAACTAGACATGCTGAGGTCTATAAAGACGCACCGTATGTCCGGTTACGCAAGGCCACCGGATATGGCCGTGCTCACATAGTGGAGACGGGATTTCATAAAATCCCCTCCACTATGCTGTAACATCTGGACGCTGTGGATTGGATGCTGCGGATGTACGCAGCATCCAATCCGCAGCAAATCCTGCCGTATTATGCCATGTGGAAACATACCCTTACATACATGATAATATATTACTTGCATATGAAACACTGTTATACAAACAACAGATGTTATACAGTACACACATGTGTATGTGTGTAGATACGTATATAAGTGCAGCGCCCCAGAGTCCTGGTCGTTGCAGTACTGTGGCTCCGCCACTATGGGGAGCTATGGTGCGTCTGATGGCACTGAAGGAGTTCATCGGATCAGGTATCACAGACACCAATACATTTCACAGCCGGGCCTCCGGGGGGAGCTAAGGGTGCTATTCATTAGGCCACTCCCCACCATAGTGGGTAAACTGGGGGTCAGGCAGGAAGTTAGATCAGAAACCTGACTGGGTTGGAACCAGGCAACACCTTGTGGCAGAGGGCGTTGTGGGGGGAAGATACAGTAGGGTCTCTGTCAGGGGTGGGATCCTGACAGAGGCTTGGCAACTTGAACGAACGTAACGGGACCGTGCCTGCTCCGGGTAGCGGCGGTGCCCAAGGAAGGACTAGAAGAGAGATAGATTGTGCTGAGTGAGAAACGAGATCACGCAAAGGAGAAATACCAGTAGGAGTCGTGCTGTAAGACCGAAGCAACATCCTATTGAGGCGCACTACCGGTGGCCGGAACGCCGAGGGAGTATCATAACATTCAGCTTCAAGCAATACTCCAAACAGCGGCAGGACAGTCAGTCTAAGGCGGGCTGTCTAACTTATATCACCTATGCAGTCTTGGGGGGCAACTTGTGGAGAGGGGCGACTCTAGGGTCCCGGAAGAGCTCCGAGCCTACCCGTCAAACGGGTGCCGTCCCAACCAGAACATCAGGGAGGGACGGGGGATTAGCAGAACATCATCTAATCGAGTTGTGAGGGAACTTAAGAAACAGACACAACAGTTGTGGGGGACTTTCCGTAAGCACAGCAGGGAAGGACCACAACACATAGCGCTAGAAGGAAGGCACCGATTTCCACCTGTGAAGAGAACTCTGGAGGTGCCATTGGACCGGCCGGACTTGCGCAGCCTGGTGAACCGTATTCCGGACTGAGGACTCAGAGATCTTCAGTAAAGAGGTAAAGAGACTGCAACCTGGTGTCCTCGTTATTTACTGCACCGCACCACTACAGCGTCACCACCATCATCCATATCTATTATTTACTGAGCGCCCCACGGCAGGGTCACGGACCGGGGCCTAGCCGCCGTGACAACCCCAGAGCAGAGACTCAGAGGCCCGGTACCGGGTACCCCTCGGCCCTGCGGCGGTGGGGGCGCTACATATGCAAGTGTGTATACTGTATAACATCTCATGTCTGTACAGAAAGTATAAGGCAATGTTCACACTTGTGCATATTTGCCATGTTTTTTTCTGCGTGGATGTGTTAACTAAAACCTGAAGCAAAACCTGATGCCAGCAAAGTGAATGAGAAACCTGAAGTGTCATGCAGATGTTGAGTATTTTTGACTTAGGCCAAGGTCACACAGGGCGTTTTTGCAATGTATGTTGATGTGTTTTTTATGCAAATTTTCAGCTGCGTTTTACAGTACCAGCAAAGTCTATGAGATTTCAGAAATCCCATGCTCACACATTGTTTTTTTTGCATCAGGATTTTGTGTTTTGCATGTTTTTTTGCACAATGGAGCATGTCACTTCTTTCACCGTTTGTTCACCCACTGAAATGAATGGGTGGTGAAAAAATGCTGACAAAACACACCAAAAACTCAGGTATCAGGTTTTGCTGCGGTTTTTTTTGTGCCAAAACAATGATTCTATAGAATAGGACTTTTTTTTTTAACACTAAACTTTATCAGCATGCACAAGAGACAAATCTCGAATGCCAAAACTGCAGCAAAAACCTCATTAAAAAAGCAGCAAAAAACGCAGCTTTTCTGCAGCTTCTTTCCTGCCAAGAGATCAGGTTTTGCTTCAGATAAAATGCCTAGTGTAAAATGATGCACGCGGATGCATCCGCACACAACGCATGTCCCTGCGTACCCAATGTTAAAGATCGGTACGCAGGACGCATGGAGCTAAAGGAAAGAAGTCTGCAGCACCACGCTGCGAACTCAAACGCTGAACTTAGGCTTATACACATTCTTGTATGTATATACAGTACAGATCTAGGATAATGTGTACACGGTATAATCACTGATATGTGTATTATAGTTTTTTGTACCAGGCTCAGGCTGGATCAGTCCAGGGCAGGGATATGTACTGTGTCTCTGGTCACTCTGAGGTATAGGCATGGAGATTTATTGCAGCAGATTGAACTTTCCTGCAGATCTGGTGACCCTGGAGCTGATAACCTGTTACTGACAAAGGGACCCTGAAAGCTCACTCTCCTGCAATAAATCTCAGTGATCATCAGGAGAGGGGCAGCTGACTCTATACAGGACTGGCCCTGGACTAATCAGCGTTCGCCTCCTCACCTCACAGAAGCTCTACAGCTCTCACCATCAGGCCTCCTGTCTGAGCTGCCCACATAGCTCCTCTCCGGCCGGAAGAAGATACAGCCGCGCTCCCTCCACTTCAGCAGACGGCCGCACACACACAGGGAGCTCTGGCTGTGTCTGCTCCACTGTGATGCCACCTGCACAGACACAAAAAGGCTGGCCCCCTGGCGGCCTTAATCAGCTGCTTAGTGACTGACCCAGGGGGCAAATGCCCCTCTGCCGGGCAGCCCAGCCAGCCCCTGCTCTGGGGTGATGTTATGGCAGCTAGATGGTATAACTTCCCACAGGTGAAGTATATCCCCAGGGCTCCCGGTGTGTAGATGGAAGATGGTGGATGGTGCAGTGAAGAACAAGGACACTGGTTTGCAGTCTCTTTACCTGGGTCCAGTCCAGGGTACCAGATCACAGGACAGGCAGGGTCCAGCCGGCTTGGAAGCGAATTCAGAGTCCCCTTTACCAGGTGGAGTTAAAAGCCTTCCTAATAGCGCAGTGGTGTTGTAGTCCCTTACTGCCTATGGCTTCTGATAAGGTCCTCACAGTTCTCTCTGTACTCGATAAAGGTGGGACATAAACCCGTATGGCAGGTGACTCAAGCCTTTTTACAGGATCTCTATCATGACCCGGGCTGTATGTGTCACTGTGCCTCCTGGGTATTAGGGCGGACAAGTGATGTGTAATCCAGCTGTCCTGATGGTTTCTGCTGTCAGTCTTAGAGTCCCTCACAACCTTGGTGTTCTGGCTACCGGTAATGTGTGCCAGCCAAGGAGGTAGCTAATTCACTGCTCTGCTCCACTGGTGTTCCTTCTCCTGTGCTTCGCTCTCCCACATGCTCACTACAATCTGTTCGGCTTTTGGTGTTATCTCTGTCCAGGAGCTGCAGCACTTTCTCGTGGCTGCACGGCTCTTCATACGTTCTTCCTGCCTCAGACTGCTCCAGTCTGCTCTCTGGCACAATCTGACTAACTTTCCCTCCAAACCATAATATATCTCTATATGCAGGGGAGTCACCTAGAAATAGGATCAAAAGCTCCCCCTTGTGGCCTGGAGTGTGAACATGTTGCATGTTTGTGTTACCTGGTGAGAGTTATCCTTCATCGCTTCCAAGCGTGACATCACTCTCCCAGTGAGAAAAGCAATGCCACTCTGACGACCAGGACCCTGGGGCGTCACATCTGCACTCTGAATCTGTACCTCTGCTATTTCTCTGGTTCTGATTTCTGGCTTGCTCTGTGACTGCCCTCCTTGTCTATGCCATTGGTTACTGCATTTCTGTCTGGCTTTTCTGACTTCGGCTTGTATTTGACCATTCTTTAGTCTGTGCCCTTGGATACCGCGTTGCCCTCTGGCTATTGTACCTGGCTTGTCTGACCACTCTCTTTCTCCCTTGCAGGGAGCTTATCTCCTTCTGCAGCCACTCCCCCTGTGATCACGTGTCTCAGGTCCTGTTAGTGCAGCTCATTCTCTGCTGCAGCCATACACTTATTTTAGTTACTGTTGTCTCCCCATTAACTCCCCCTAGCATTCATTCCCTGGACACAATCTGTGTGTCTGTCACACCTGTATCTTCCATTCCTTGGCACCGGGCTAATAAAAGGCTGAGTGACGTCAGGCTGTGCGAGAATTGACGCAGATGCAAAACACTACTTCAAGGTATCGAATTCCTCCCTGGCCAGACTGGACCACTTGGAAAAGTATGTCCGTTTCCTGGTCATATCGTCAGAGGTTTGGCGACTACCGAAAAGTTTTTGACTTACAGTAGTAGTTGGCAAAACCCAAAAACCTTTGTAACGCCTTCAAATCCTCAGGACAATCACAATCCAGTACCACCCAAACTTTCACCAGATCCTTTCAAAAACCGGTGGACAATAACACACAGCATAGAAAAGGGATCTCCTTAACCGAGGACATAAATTTCTCTGGTTTGACAAATAATTTATTGTCTGAGTATCTGTAAGACCTGCCTGACATGTACCTGATGTGACTCAAGGTCAGGTGAATAAATAATATGTCATCAAGGTATATTACAACAAATCTACCTACCAGATGACTAAAGATGTCATTTACAATGTGCTGAAAGACGGCGGGAGAATTCATCAACACAAATGGCATCACAAACTTCTCATAGTGTCTCTCAATTGTATTGAAAGCTGTTTTCCACGCATCCCACCCTTTAATATGAATGAGATTATACCCCCCCGAGATCCAGTTTAGAAAACCATTTTGCTCCTACAATCTGATTAAAGAGGTCAGGGATGAGAGGGAGCGGATCCGGATCCCAGGCCGTGATCTGATTGATTTCTCGAAAATCTAGGCAGGGGCGTAGCCCCCACCATCTTTCTTCTTTACAAATAAAAACCCTGCAGCAATGGAGGATGAAGATGGTCTGATATGACCCTTTGCCAAACTTTCCATGATATAGTCCTTCATGGCCTGCCTCTCTGGACCAGAGATATTATAAAGTCTGCCCTTTGGCAGCTTGGCCCCAGGGACAAAATTAACGTTGCAGTCATAAGGACAATGGGGAGGAAGTTCTTGGATCCCCTACTCCGAGAACACATGCCCAACATCAGACAACTACCACAAAAGGCTTCAAGCTGTCATTGATGTTAGAGGGGGCAAAACACGGTATTAAGAAATGGGGTATGCAAACTTTTGATCAGGGTCATTTCGATGTTTTGGGTTGTCATTATTATTTAAAAAGCGAAAACACAGTAGTTTGACAATAAATGGCTTCACGCAACCACTAACCATGAGTGGAGAAAAAGTTTTGGTGTTATCATTCATATTCTCTGAAAAAAGGCCAAGAAAGCAAAAATTCTGCCTGGGTATGTAAACGTTTGAGCACAACTGTATCCCAACCCCAGGGGCGTGGTTTGGCAGATAAAATGGAGACTGAGTGTCTCATTCATTGTCTGAATCTGGAGATGTGTGGTTCTCCTGTGTGTTGGTCTGTGCTAAGGCCTAAAGAACCGGACACTATCCTGAGCGGGCGGAACCGCTATTTGTTGTATGGACTTTTTATTTTGTGTTTTCACTTTGTGCCAGAAAAGGCTGTTCTTTTGTTTTGCTATCCTGAGTGGTTTATGAAGTTTAAATAAACTTGCCTGGACATTTCAGCAATACCACTTCCTGTGTCTACCTCAACCACAGCTGAGTGAGTACAAAACTCTACAATTGGTGGAAAATGCAGCACGAATCCCAAGGGGCAGTGTGACTGCCGCACAGATACCACATGTCCTTTGTGAGAGCAACTGAAGGGAGTAAAAGCTGACAACATGGTGGAATTGATAAAGCAACTGGTGCAGGTTAATCTCCAACAGCATAGATATGGCAGCAGCAGTATAAGCAGCAGATGAAACTCCTAGCCGAGGCAATCCATGGCAAGTCATCCTCCCCAACCCCAAATCCAAGTGATGACTCTGACATGAGGAAGACGGTAAGAAGAGCATTACAAAAGTTGACACTGGGTGATGACATTGAATCGTTCCTGATGGTGTTCAAAAGGGTGGTGAAACGGGAGAAATTGCTTCTGGAGAAGTGGGCGGAGGTTCAGGCACCATATTTAACAGGGGAACCACAGAAGGCCGATTATAACCTAGCCTTACAGGATGCAAGAGAATACACCAAGTTAAAAACTGAGATCTTAGGAGTGACTATGACTGTCAGGGCTCAATGGGAGCACCACTGGGCCTATTGCAGTGACAAACCTCCCTGGTCCCAAATGTTTGACCTCCTACACCTGGTCCAAAAATGGTTGCACCCTGAATGTCCTCCCCAGCACAGATGGTGGAGAGGGTCGTTCTGGACAAGTTAAAACACTCCCTACCAAGGCCAGTGCACTCCTGGTTGCCCAAGGAGATCCCCTGGTTGCCGATGATCTAGTGAGCCTGGTGGAGAGACTTCATTGGGGAAGCAAGGGGTTGTAGCATCTCCATACTGGAGTTCCCAAAGGGAGGCTGACACCCAAAAGAGGGGAGCTAGAGCCACACCTGGGGTAGTCCAAAAGCCTTGGAGTTATTGTCCAAGGCTCAATCCAACAGTATAATTTGTTGGAGGTATCATACCCTAGGCCACATAGTCAATGGACTGCAGTACTGGATGGTGCTGCTTATATTTTGCATATACGGCCTGCAGTGCTGTCCCTCAAATGGGAAAAGGATCACAGGCATGCTCCGTGTCAGTAAACCGAGTGCAAATGACTGGCTTGCTGGACTCAGGTAGTTTGGTAACTCTAGTGAAGGCCACCTTTCCTCATTGGCTGATTCCCGGGAAGAAGGTTGGCATCCCCTGTATCCATGGTAACACTAAAGATTACCCTGAGGCCCGAGTGGTCATAAACAAACTGTGGCATCAAGTCCCATGAAGTGGGCGTAGTCAAGGATCTATTGCACCCTATTATAATAGGACGGGACTTTGCATTATTTTGGGATTTGTGGGGTAAAGGGAGGACAACAAGTTACTGGACAAAAGCCAAGTTGCTCCTAAAGGAACCTCGTTGCAGGCCGCATCAGGTTTCTGTTTTGTGTGCATGTTAGCGATGAGGATGAGGCACCATCCCCAGAGGCTAACATCCCTCAACTGGAGGTGTCGGGGGGAAAGCTTTGGAACCGCCCAACTCAGGGACTTAAATCTAAAAGGGGCATTTAATAATGTGAAGGCACTTAAAGGGAATCTGTCACCCCAAAATTCGCTTATAAGCTGCAGCCACCTTCATCAGGGGCTTATCTACAGACTTCCATAATGCTGTAGATAAGCCCCCGATGTAACCTGAAAGATAAGAAAAATTAGTTAGATTATACTCACCCAGGGGCGGTCCTGGTTTGGGTCAGAAGGGCGTCGCAGTCCGGGTCCAGCGCCTCCCATCTTCATACGATGATGTCCTTTTCTATGCTTCATGCCGTGGCTCCTGCGCAGGCGTACTTTATCTGCCCTGTTGAGAGCAGAGCAAAGTACTGCAGTGCACAGGCGCCGGGCCTCTGACCTTTCCCGGCGCCTGCACACTACAGTACTTTGCTTCGCCCTCAACAGGGCAGATAAAGTACGCCTGCACAGGAGCCGTGGCATGAAGCAAAGAAGAGGACGTCATCGTATGAAGATGGGAGGCACTGGACCCGCATCGCAATGCCCATCTGACCCGAACCCAGACCGCCCTTGGGTGTGTATACTCTAACTCGTTTTTCTTATCTTTCAGGTGACATTGGGGGCTTATCTACAGCATTACGGAATGCTGTAGATAAGCGCCTGATGCCAGTGGCCGTAGCTTACAAGCGAATTTTGGGGCCACAGACTCCCTTTAATGGTGTTGCTCAAGAGCCGAGCCTGACAACCGATACCCATATTTTGCCGTGAATTGGGAGTTAATATATTGGGTCACCAAGCTGAAAGAGGAGATAATAGAGCAGCTACTAGTACCAGTGCAATACAGACACAAGGTATTAGATATAGCCCATACCCATGTGTTAGGTGGTCATCTAGTGGTAGAGAAAACCCCGGAACGGGTCCTCCAGAGGTTCTACTGGTCCAGTTGTCACTGTGATATTGTGAATATCTGTAGCTCCTGTCCCACCTGCCAGCTGAACTCCCTGGTGGCTCACTTCCGTAAATCTTTAGTGCCATTACCCATCATTGAGGTTCCATTTGATTGCATAGCCATTGATAAAATGAGACCCCTGGTCAAGTCTGCTAGAGGGCACCAGTATATCTTGGTGGTACTGGACTATGCTACACGGTATCTGAAAGACACTCCACTACGTAACTCCTCCGCCAAGTGTATAGCCCGAGAGTTGGCCTATATCTTTTCTAGAATGGGGTTGCCTTTCTTCCTTTCAGGCCATGAAGGGTTAATGTCAGTTTTCCTTGTTGGCAGTGTACTGCAATTGCAGAGTTGCTCTTTCAGCTGATGTGAATGGTGGACACTCCCACCATCCTTTAAATAGTCACCTGATGCATCAGCTGACTGTCAGTGATAGCGCAATCTATGTTGACCAAGCCTGGAGTAAGGAGCTCGCTGGCTGCAGTGGTGAATCAGATGGTTTCATGGAGTTCGTGGTCTGGGTGCCTTTCCTCTGCTGTGCGGTACTTTGCAGCAGAGGAGGCTATTAAGCTAAGTTTGGTGTTTTTTCCTCGTTTGTCTCATGTTTGTCACTGTCCCCTGTGTTGTTCTATCTGCAGTGGTGAGGCTAGCGCCCTTGCTGGCCAGTGCACTAGCCAGGGCACTGCTAGGTGACAGCGAGAGACGAGGTTCCTGATGGCAGTGGGGGGAAGGACCCACTTAGGGTGTTAGGGGACTGCAGGGACAGGCTCAGGTTTGAGCAGCAGGTGTCCAACCCTCATTCCCTATCAGTAGGGCCTTCCTTTCCCCATTTCCATCCCGTTGTGTGTTGTGCCGTCCGCTGACCAACCCCCTGGTGTGATCATGACAGCACCATTTTATGACATGTTCTTCCTTGAAGTTATATTTTGTATCTCCATGGATAAAGCTTTTATTTGTTAGTAATAATGATGTTATGTCAAAAAGAAGGGTGAATGAGCAGTAAGGAAGGGGATATATAAAGGGGAGAGGCAGGATAAGGAGATTACGGTTCTTTATCTGATTCTGCAAAGAACAGGTACCGTATATGTAAGAATTATAGGTCAGTCAGTGTGATTAGAGGGTAAATTGTCAGGGGTAACTTTTGGAATAAGAGCTGAAAAATCCTGTTTAAAAGCATATACCTCGATATGATTAAGGCTCTTTGGGGCTACAGTATTTAGTAAAAAGAAAATCCATCTAGATTTTGCTTTTGATATCTGGCCTATGTAATCACCTCCCCTCTACTGTCTTGGGACAGTCTAGATCTAATAAAATCTAAGACCCTTAGGCAGCGTCGGACTGGAGTACCTGGGGCCCACCAGAGAAAAGTCATTCTTGGGGCCCACCATGCAGTTATATAGAAATAGTATAATATATACTACACAAGGGACACATCCTCTATATATTACACCACATGGGACACATCCTCTATATCATATCTCCCAACTTTTGAAGATGGGAAAGAGGGGCAAAGTTTGCGGCGCGCGAAGCGCGCTGCGGTAAATTTTAGGCCACACCTCTGACCACACCCATTCATAATTAGTCACACCCATATCCACGTCCCAACCACACCCATTTAGCACTGCTAATCATACTGTTTCATATACAATAATTATAAACAAAAAAATATGGCCACACAGTGCCCCATACTGTATAATGAACACACATGATGCTGCATACTGTATAATGGCCGCACATGACGCTCCATACTGTATAATGACCGCACATGATGCTCCATACCGTATAATGGCCGCACATGACGCTCCATACTGTATAATGACCACACATGACGCTGCATACTGTATAATGACTGCACATGATGCTCCATACTGTATAATGGCCGCACATGACGCTGCATACTGTATAATGGCCGCACATGACGCTGCATACTGTATAATGGCCGCACATGACGCTGCATACTGTATAATGGCCGCACATGACGCTGCATACTGTATAATGGCCGCACATGACGCTGCATACTGTATAATGACTGCACATGATGCTCCATACTGTATAATGACTGCACATGATGCTCCATACTGTATAATGACTGCACATGATGCTCCATACTGTATAATGGCCACACATGACGCTCCATACTGTATAATGACTGCACATGATGCTACATACTGTATAATGGCCGCACATGACGCTACATACTGTATAATGGCCGCACATGATGTTACATACTGTATAATGGCCGCACATGATGCTCCATACTATATAATGGCCCCACATGATGCTCAATACTGTATAATGACCGCACATGTTGCTCCATACTGTATAATGGCTGCACATGATGCTCCATACTGTATAATGGCCACACAGTTCTCCATACTGTATAATGATCCCACATGATGCTTAATACTGCATAATGACCCCCCCTCCTGTATTATGCATGGCTCATATTCCCTCCCCTCCTGAACCTGAATGCATGGCTCATATTTCTCCCCCCCCCCCTGAATGCATGGCTCATATTCCCCCCCCTTCCCCTGAATGCATGGCTCATATTTCTCCCCCCCCCCCTGAATGCATGGCTCATACTTCTCCCCCCCCCTGAATGCATGGCTCATATTTCTCCCCCCCCCCTGAATGCATGGCTCACATTTCTCCCCCCCCCTGAATGCATGGCTCATATTTCTCCCCCCCCGAATGCATGGCTCATATTTCTCCCCCCCCCCGAATGCATGGCTCATATTTCTCCCCCCCCCGAATGCATGGCTCATATTTCTCCCCCCCCCCCTGAATGCATGGCTCATATTTCTCCCCCCCCCCCCCCCCGAATGCATGGCTTATCGGGTCCCCTGCCCGCTCGCTCCGCTCCTGCTCCGGCTTATGTCCTCCTCCTTCATCCCCCGTCCCCTGCCCCCGTCCCTCATACTCACCTGTCGGCTGTCCCAGACACACCGCGCGGCCGTGCCGACATCCGCTCTGTCCTCACCGGCGCGGCACCTTCTTCCTGCGAGAGCGGTCAGGTGATATCGCTAATTAAAGCTCATGAATATGTGCATATTCATGAGCTTAATGAGCGGTACCACGTGACCGCTCATTCAGGACGAGCTGCAGACGCCGAGACAGGCATCGCTGGAGAAAGGTGAGTATCGTCTTCAAGGAAGGAGGGTGGGTTGGAAGCGGTGAGAGGCGGCTGGCCGGGGGGGGGGGGCCTGGAGCAGTGGGGGCCCCTGGAGCAGTGGGGGCCCCAGTCAGTGCCTGGGCCCACCGGAGAATCCTCCGGTTCCCCGGTGGGCCAGTCCGAGCCTGCCCTTAGGGATTGATTGTGAACCTCCTTAAAATGACAGGACAAAGGGTGACCTTTAAACCTTTTTTTGTGATATTATTAAGATGTTCTTTTATCCTTTTCAACAGCATTTGCTTGGTTCAGCTCACATACATTTTATTACACTGACATTCTATGACATGACATAGGTAACCCCCGCAGTGGAGCATATGATATTCTTTTTAATCTCATAGTTTATTGTCCCTATTGAATTTGTAAATTGTTTTTGGCGGGACCTTTTCATTGAACACAGATTGCAGCAGAGGCAATAGCTGCAATGTAGAAAAAACACCTTAAGGTGAAAGGTTGGCCAGGCATGGTTTGATGGGCATAGAGTTGCCTTTATTAGTGGTTGCAATTCGATTTCTGAAAGTTTTATCACACCTAAAGAAAATTCTGGGATGACTTGATAAAAGTTTCTCAATGATCTTGTCTTGTTTTAAAAAGTGGCAATATTTGGAAATTATCTTTTGGAATGTCTTAATTTACAAGGCAATCGTGCTCTAACCAATCTGTCCACTGGAACCAATTTTGAATCATATTGTGGACAATAGTATAAGTTAAATACACATGTATCATATAATCTTCCAGATATCTTTGTCATTCACTATCTTTTATTCCTGACTATACATAAATAGCCATAGTAGTGAGTTGAAAAGGTGATATAAAATGGTCCAAAGTGTTTAAACCAATGCCCTATTTCACTCTATTAGGAAAATTGCACTATGCCCATATATTCTAAGAATACCAGTCCTGGCTTCTTATTACATCCCTACCGGACTGCTGTGCTAATCAAATAGATATATTGCTAATCTAATAACTTGGTCCTCAAAAGGATCTCAGTTTGCTTGACAAAACATTTATGCATGTGTAGCACTATTACCGGCGCCCCTGCACGGTGTCCCTTTCCACCTCCATGCAGAGACGCTGGCTTGCTCATTGCCCTGGTCCCCTGCATGCTCCTGTCTCCTTCATGTGCACGCCACACTGTGTCGGTGGCATGCCTAATGTGCGTACTGCCTGTTAAAGAAATGGTTAATCTTCATCTTTTTAATATATAAATAACAGAAAAACAAGTATTGTGCAATGTTATCATCTGAGTCTCTTTTAGCATGATTTCCCGGACATTCCACATAGCAGTGGTCAATAATTCCCAGAAATTACCAAGGACATTTTGTTGTTTTTGTCCAGATTAACGATATGTGTCTGTTTTTGTCTGAATCCGCCCAAAAATCCTGAATATTCAGCCAAAATCTCATAAAACGCAGACATGTGCAAAGCACCCCCCTCCCACATTCTTCTCATGTGATCTATCTTGTATACCAGGATGTGTCTGACAACCCATTGTATAATATATATCCTTGCCAATTTATTATGTAATTCTACATTTCCTTTTGATCTTGGGGCTTTAAAAGCCCAGCCCTGAAAATAAAGAGGAGAGACTATTTGGACAGACAACGAGCGTGTGTCTCTCTGATTATTGCTTCATCGCTTAGGTACCTATAAGACAGAACACCTGAGTAGGTTACAAATCCCGTCTCTATACCTAATGTGCGTACTGCCCTGCTCTTAAATGATTTTATTATTATTATTGTGTTGACACCCATGGTGTCACTGGCGCAGCCTAGGGGGCGCTATCAGAGGGCACGGGAACGAACGCAGGGAGTGGGGTGAACAAGGCACGCAGTCCACAAGGACCTGAGACTAAGCAGTGAGCACAGAACCTGGAACAAAGCAGTCACGTGATGACAGATGGCAGAGTCACCACACGTGCGGCCAGGGAAGGCAGCTGGGAGTGCGGAGTACAGCGCACAGAATGTAAACATAGTCAAAGGAAAGCCGACGGTCAAAGACCAGACTAGAGCGAGGTACTTGGGAATAAGACAGGGAGTAAACCGAAACGAGCCAAGGGATCAGATAACCAGGAAAGATAGGGCAGTACAATGCAAAATACAGAGGCAAAAGTCAGAGGACAAACCGGGTCATACACAGCAAAAGCTCACACGCACAGAGGCACAATTACGGATGATTATCCTGGGTCAGCAACCACAAACCAAGTATACGGAAGTTCCAAACCCAGGAACTACCAACATTAAATAGCCGCCCAGAACCAAAGAGAGGTGGACTAGAATTAACCATGACCTGACCAGGATGGAGGCAGAACCATTCTGTTAGAGTCATGACAGTAACCCCTTCTCAACGGGGGACCACCGGATCCCCAGGTTTCCCAGGAAACTGGGCATGAAAGGAGCGCACCAGACGATTGGCATGAACCGATCAGGCACAAACCCAGGATTGGTCCTCAGGACCATACCCCTTCCAGTGCACAAGATACTGGAGCAAAATTTGCTCTAATGACTAATTGGTCCGTTCAGTCTGACCATTGGACTTCGGATGATATGCAGACAAAAAGGACAACTCAATACCCAACCTTTTACAAAACGCTCTCCAAAACCTGGACACAAACTGCCACAGTCAGACACCACATTCAAGGGTACACCATGCAAATGAACCACATGTTGAACGAAGAACCTAGACAAAGTTTCAGCAGAGGGCAGTGCCACTAAGGGTACAAAGTGTGCTTGCTTAGTAAACCTGACCACCACCATCCAGATGACAGTATTACCTTTGGAAGGAGGAAGATTGGTGATAAAATCCATGGACAAATGTGTCCATGGTTTATCAGACAGTGGCAGAGCAACCAATTCCCCAGCCGGCTGGTTATGAGAGCTCTTAGCGCGGGCACAGACCTCACAGGCAGACACAAATTTCTTGACATCAGACATAATCGATGCCCATCAAAAAACTCTCGCAATGGCCTCACGATTAGCTGAAATCCCAGGATGTCCACTCAGCGCCGAATCATGGAATTCCTGGAGAACTTGAAGTCGAAATTGAACAAACAATTTGTCCACCGGTTTGGATGGGGATGCCTGAGACTGGGCTTCCCGAATCTTCCGTTCCAAGCCTGCCGACACATCAGCCACCACCCCGGATTGAAGAATGGAGGATGGAGACTCAGGGGGGGGGGGAGGGAACTGGATCAAGAATCCGAGACAAGACATCGGACTTTACATTCTTGGATCCCGGGTAAAAGGTGAACTGAAACCGGGAAAAAAAAGTGACCATCTAGCTTGCCTAGGGGTCAACCTTTTAGCCAGGATCTGCTGATCTGTCAGCATCGTTTTTCAGCTCATATACTTTTTGGGCTCTAGTATTTTAATACATTCTTATATTTAGAGAAATGTTTTTTACATTTTTTTCTATGTCTTCCTAGGGGACTTGAACTTGCAATCACTTGTACAATACACTGGAATACTATAGTATTGCAGTGTATTTTAAAATTATTGATCTATTAAGCCTAGCCACTGGATGGTCTTTATAGTTGTACTAACATGGCAGACACAGGTGCTTTCAGTATACCCCAGTAGCTATGACAATGCTGTCAGCACTCTGCAAACATGTTAAAGGGGAGTGTTGTGATGGTTGTTATGATTCACAGTGGCATCTAAGAGGTTAAACTGCTGCAATAGAAGATAGTTCTGATCATATTAGTTAGATTTGCTTGACAACTGTATAACACACTTTTGCTGTACGGAATGGGCTTAACTCCTGAGCTTTCTCCATTCATGCAGTGCGCATGTTCATTGTACACGTATGGCGTATGTCCTCAATGGAAACGTAGGCAGAGTAGAACTTCCCCCAGGTGCCATGATCCTCAACTCTTGCCTGGGTGTTCTAGGTGTCGGCGCCAGCTTTATATCAATCCCAGATGTCATGGGTTTACCACGACAGAGAGGAGCTAGAAGACTGCAGCGTCTGATTTCTCCTACTCCTGCACTAGTTAGAATCACTGCAACTTCATATTAAACTGTGTAAATTTCTTTTAGCAGTGCAGGGGTTAATTTGATCAGTTGAGAGCTCCTGGAGCATTAATGCTCTCAGCTGTGCACTGTTAGCCACTCTCATCTTCTATATCAGTGATGGCGAACCTTTTAGGGTATGTGCACACGTTGTAGATTTGCCTGCGGATTTTTCTGCACTGAATCTGCATCTCTTGGCAGAAAACGCAGGTGCGTTTTTGATGCATTTTTGCGCATTTTTTGCGGGTTTTTGATGCGTTTTTTTATGCGTTTTTGAAAGCTAAATAAAGATGTATTATTGAACAAAAAAAAAAGATTTGTGATGTCATTTCTTGTCCAACCTCCTCTTTTACATTTGTCCAACCCACACTCCATTACACACACAGATAGACAGACAGACAGATAATAGATAGATAGAAGGAATGAGATAGATAGACAGATAGATATAGTTCAAAATCGGAACAGCATCTTATATTACCAAATTGTAGTGCAGCGTCTTCCCAACCACTGTTGAAATGGTCTTTGGTAATAGATGAAAAAAAGAAAGACAGCACAAAAAAATAGAAAAAAGGGCTTTAATGCCTGAACGGCGTGGCGACGTTTCGGATATCTTTATCCTTTTTCAAGCTTGAAAAAGGATAAAGATATCCGAAACGTCGCCACGCCGTTCAGGCATTAAAGCCCTTTTTTTCTATTTTTTTGTGCTGTCTTTCTTTTTTTCATCTAGACAGATAGATAGATAGATAGATAGATAGATAGATAGATAGATAGAAGGAATGAGCTAGATAGATATAGATCACCCCGGTAGAGCAGTGGGGTACTCGGTAGCGGGTCCTTTCAGGGGGATGCCACGGTGGCTGACCCGGTCCGTGGCCCTCGGGAGGTCGGTTTAAAAGGGGGGAAAGGTATTTAAAGGGATATGTTCGTGACGCCACCTGTGGTATTTGGTCAGAGTGACCGCCGCTGCTAAGGGGTCCGCTGGGGTGATGTTATGGCAGCTAGATGGTATACCTTCCCACACGTAAAGTGTGTCCCCAGGGCTTCCCAGTGTGTAGACGGTGGATGGTGTGAGGCACAGTGAAGAATGAGGACACAAGGTTGCAGTCTCTTTACCTTTACTGAAGGCTTCAGCATCCACAGTCCAGAGCACCAGACCACAGGGCAGGCAGTCCGGCCGGTATGGAGGCAAATCCAGAGTCCCCTTATCCAGGTGGAAATTAGTAGCCTTCCTCTAGCGCCTGGGTGTTGTAGTACCTTACTGCTGAGCCTCTCACAAGGTCCTCACAACTGTTGTAGATGTTATGTCTCTCTCTGTCCCCCAATGGATAGGACAAACCCGTATGACTGGTGGCTTGAGGCTGTTTGTAGGGACTCTAGCACGCCCCAGACTCTGAGAGGTGCCACCGTGCCTCCTGGGTGTAGGTGCGGCCAGGTAACTTGCAATTAGCTGTCCTGCCAGTCTCTGAAGTAAAGCGTAGAGATCCTTACTCCCTCGTTATTCTGGCTACCGGATTTCTGCATCTCAGAAGGAGGCAGCCTGCTCCTGGCTGATCTACCTTTTATATCCTCTCCTTTGCTCTGCTTTCCTTCACGCTTGCTGCGATATGTTCTGCTTTCTATGTCTCTTCCCAGGAGCTGTAGCCGAGCACCAGACCACAAGGCAGGCAGAGTCTGGCCAGTTTGGAGGCAAATCCAGAGTTCCCTTATCCAGGTGGAAATCAGTAGCCTTCCTCTAGCGTCTGGGTGTAGTACCTTACGGCTGAGCCTCTCATAAGGCCCTCACAACTGTTGTAGATGTTCTAGATGTTATGTCTCTCTCTGTCCCCCGATGGATAGGACAAACCCGTATGACTGGTGGCTTGAGGCTGTTTGTAGGGACTCTAGCATGCCCCGGCCTCTGAGAGGTGCCACCGTGCCTCCTGGGTGTAGGTGCGGCCAGGTAACTTGCAATTAGCTGTCCTGCCAGTCTCTGAAGTAAAGCGTAGAGATCCTTACTCCCTCGGTATTCTGGCTATCGGATTTCTGCGCCTCAGAAGGAGGCAGCCTGCTCCTGGCTGATCTCCCTTTTATATCCTCTCCTTTGCTCTGCTTTCCTTCACGCTTGCTGCGATATGTTCTGCTTTCTATGTCTCTTCCCAGGAGCTGTAGCACTTCAGGCCACAGGCTCCTATCCCTCTGTCTTCCTGACAGGAACTGAACCCTTTCCCACCAGATCAGGATGTTCTTATAGGGGAGTTCACCTTAAACAGGCTTAGAGCTCCCCCTTCTGGTCTGGAGTGTGAACATGTTGCATGCATTGTGTTACCTGACAAAGAGATCTACTTCATTGCCTTCAAACGTAACATCACTCCCCCCTAGAGGAGAATGATATTACTGCAATAACCAGGACCTTGGGTCGCTGCAGATACATGACAGATAGATGTATAGATAGATAGATCTATACATAGATCGATAGATATTATCTATCTATAGATCTGTCATCTATCAATCTAGCTCATTCCTTCTATCTATCATCTATCTATCTATCTCATTCCTTCTATCTATCTATTCTATCTATCATCAATCTCTCATTACTGCTATCTATCTATCTATCTGTTATATCTATCATCTATCTATCTAATTCCATAGATAGATAGATAGATAGATAGATAGATAGATAGATAGATAGATAGATAGATAGAAGGAATTGGATAGATGGAAGGAATGAGATAGATAAATAAATAGATAGATACTGTAGATAGAAGGAATGAGATAGATGATAGATAGAATAGATAGATAAATAGAGGGAATGATCAAGATAGATAGATGAGACATAGATCTATAGATAGATCTATACATAGATCGATAGATATTATCTATCTATATTATTATTATTTTTTTTTTTATATATAGCGCTAACATATTCCGCAGCGCTTTACAGTTTGCACACATTATCATCACTGTCCCCAATGGGGCTCACAATCTAAATTCCCTAACAGTATGTCTTTGGAATGTGGGAGGAAACCGGAGAACCCAGAGGAAACCCACGCAAACACGGAGAGAACATACAAACTCTTTAGATCTATATGTCATCTATCTAGCTCATTCCTTCTATCTATTTATCTATCTATTCTATCATCTATCTATCCATCTCATTCCTTCTATCTATCTATCTATTATATCTATCATCTATCTCATTCCTTCTATCTATCCCATATCTATCTATCTATCTATCTATCTATCTATCCCATTCCTTCTATCTATCTATCTATCTATCTATCTATCTAGATAGAAGGAATGAGATAGATATATAGATAGATCTACATATAGATATATAGATATATGAATAGATAGATCTATGTATCTATCTATAGATATATGTATGGATAGATATATCTATGGATAGATGTAGATAGATATATGGATAGTTAGGCGAATTTCACACATCAGTTTTTTTCCATCAGGCAGGAACCGGCAAATTTCTGAAAAAACGGATCCGTTGCAAATAGTGAAAAACTGATGCAACTGATCCGTTTTTTTTTTAGAGAGAGAGCGGAAAATGTGCATGATTTCAATGGAAAAATGCATGATAAAACTGATTCGGAGGTCGGATTCATCATTTCCCATCTCAGTTTCATACGTTTTTCTCCGGATCAGTCGCTGGGTGTTTTTTCGCCGGACAGAAAAAACGTTTCTCTGTACGTTTTCTCCGTCTGCCGGAAACAGTTTTTTTGACGGATCCAGCAAAAAACTTATGAAACGTGTGGCCATCAGGCGCAATCCTGCGCTAATACAACTCTATGAGGGAAAAACGGATCCGGCAGAAAAAAAACCGGATCGTTTTTTTCAAAACTCACCGGATTGTGCCTGATGGCAAAAACCTGATGTGTGAAAGTAGCCAGATAGATATGGATAGATATATCTATGTATCTATAGATATATCTATCTATAAATATATCTATAGATAGATATATCAATAGTTATATCTATAGATACATCTATGGATATATCCATAGATATACATCTATAGATATATAGATTTATCCATAGATATATCCATAGATATACAGTTGTGGCCAAAAGTATTGACACCCCTGCAATTCTGTCAGATAATACTCAGTTTCTTCCTGAAAATGATTGCAAACACAAATTCTTTGTTATTATTATCTTCATTTAATTTGTCTTAAATGAAAAAACAAAAAGAATTGTCCTAAAGCCAAATTGGATATAATTCCACACCAAACATAAAAAAGGGGGTGGACAAAAGTATTGGCACTGTTCGAAAAATCATGTGATGCTTCTCTAATTTGTGTAATTAACAGCACCTGTATCTTACCTGTGGCACCTAACAAGTGTTGGCAATAACTAAATCACACTTGCAGCCAGTTGACATGGATTAAAGTTGACTCAACTTATGTCCTGTGTCCTTGTGTGTACCACATTGAGCACGGAGAAAAGAAAGAAGACCAAAGAACTGTCTGAGGACTTGAGAATCCAAATTGTGAGGAAGCATGAGCAATCTCAAGGCTACAAGTCCATCTCCAAAGACCTGAATGTTCCTGTGTCTACCGTGCGCAGTGTCATCAAGAAGTTTAAAGCCCATGGCACTGTGGCTAACCACCCTAGATGTGGATGGAAAAGAAAAATTGACAAGAGATTTCAACGCAAGATTGTGCGGATGTTGGATAAAGAACCTCGACTAACATCCAAACAAGTTCAAGCTGCCCTGCAGTCCGAGGGTACAACAGTGTCAACCCGTACTATCCGTCGGCGTCTGAATGAAAAGGGACTGTATGGTAGGAGACCCAGGAAGACCCCACTTCTTACCCCGAGACATAGAAAAGCCAGGCTGGAGTTTGCCAAAACTTACCTGAAAAAGCCTAAAACGTTTTGGAAGAATGCTCTCTAGTCAGATGAGACAAATGTAGAGCTTTTTGGGCAAAGGCATCAACATAGAGTTTACAGGAGAAAAAAAGAGGCATTCAAAGAAAGGAACACGGTCCCTACAGTCAAACATGGCGGAGGTTCCCTGATGTTTTGGGGTTGCTTTGCTGCCTCTGGCACTGGACTGCTTGACCGTGTGCATGGCAATATGAAGTCTGAAGACTACCAACAAACTTTGCAGCATAATGTAGGGCCCAGTGTGAGAAAGCTGGGTCTCCCTCAGAGGTCATGGGTCTTCCAGCAGGACAATGACCCAAAACACACTTCAAAAAGCACTAGAAAATGGTTTGAGAGAAAGCACTGGAGACTTCTAAGGTGGCCAGCAATGAGTCCAGACCTGAATCCCATAGAACACCTGTGGAGAGATGTAAAAATGGCAGTTTGGAGAAGGCACCCTTCAAATATCAGGGACCTGGAGCAGTTTGCCAAAGAAGAATGGTCTAAAATTCCAGCAGAGCATTGTAAGAAACTCATTGATGGTTACCAGAAGCGGTTGGTCGCAGTTATTTTGGCTAAAGGTTGTGCAACCAAGTATTTGGCTGAGGGTGCTAATACTTTTGTCTGGCCCATTTTTGGAGTTTTGTGTGAAATGATCAAATGTTTTGCTTTTTGCTTCATTCTCTTTTGTGTTTTTTCATTTAAGACAAATTAAATGAAGATAATAATACCAAAGAATTTGTATAATTGTATATTTGTGTAATAGAGGCGTCAAGAAAACGCCTATCCATTACTAATCCTATAATAATGAAAGAGATAAAAAAAAAAAAAGACAGCCAGAAAAAAAGTATTTTAATATTCTTAATTTCACCACCATACTTACCATATTCGATCGCCTGCAAAAAATTTAAAATAATAAACCAACCTTATCGTGGGACACTCGTATTAATTGGATATCTGCGGATCAGGGAGTATATTGTTTGTTTAATATTTTAATATTTTTTACAGGTGATCAATGGCTTCGGGATCAAGGTGATGGTGAGTATGTACTTTATGTTGTATGTACTGTATGTGTTGTGTATATGTACTGTATGTCTATATGTATGTGTTGTATGTACTGTATGTATGTACTGTATGTTGTAACTGTTGTATGTTCTGTTGTATGTTGTATGTATTGTATGTCATATGTAGTATCTTTTGTTGTATGTACTGTATGTACTGTTGTATGTACTGTTGTATGTTGTATGTACTGTGTGTCATATGTTGTATGTACTGTTGTATGTACTGTATGTTGTTTGTACTTTGTCATATGTTGTATGTACTGTTGTATGTGCTATATGTTGTATGTTCTGTTGTATGATGTATGTACTGTATGTCATATGTTGTATGTACTGTATGTTATATGTTGTATGTTCTGTATGTTATATGTTGTGTGTTCTGTATGTGTTTGTTGTTTTTTTTTTACATTCAACACATTAGCCGGATGATGGGACTACTACTGTCCTATCATTGGCTAATGTGTCAATCACTATCACTGTAGCAGGCATAGCCCGATGGGACTTGTAGTCCCATTGGACGATGCCTGCACACACAAACACACACACACGGACAGTGCCGCACAGATCCGGCAGACCCCCGACAGCCCCGCACAGACTCCCGGACAGCCCTGCACAGACTCGGCAGACCCCCGACAGCCCCAAACAGATCCCTGACAGCCCTGCACAGACCCGGCAGACCCCCAACAGCCCCGCACAGACCCGGAAGACCCCCGACAGCCCCACACAGACCCTTCAGACCCGTGACAGCCTGGACAGACCCGGCAGACCCCACCTCACAGACTCCCGGACAGCCCCGCACAGACCCGGCAGACCCGTGACAGCCCCAGCAGACCCCCGACAGCCCCGCACAGACCCCTGACAGCCTCGGACAGACCCTGCAGACCCCCAACAGCCCCGCACAGACCCGGCAGACCCCAGAAAGCCCCGCACAGACCCCTGACAGCCCCGAACAGACCCAGCAGACCCCCGACAGACTCGGCAGACCCCCGACAGACTCGGCAGACCCCCCGACAGCACTGCACAGACCCCTGACAGCCCTGGACAGACCCAGCAGACCCCCAAAAGCCACGCACAAACCTGGCAGACCCCTGACAGCCCTGGACAGACCCTGCAGACCCCCGACAGCCATGCATAGACTCGGCAAACCCCAACAGCCCCACACAGACCCGACAGCCCCGCACAGACCCAGCAGACCCCCAAAAGCCCTGCACAGACCCGGCAGACCCCTGGCAGATCCCCATCAGACCTGCACAGACCAGGCAGACCCCCAACAGCCCCACAAAGACTCCCGGACAGCCCTGCACAGACCCGGCAGACCCCCGGCAGCCCTACACAGACCCGGTAGACCCACAATAGCCCCGCACAGACCCCTGACAGCCCCGGCAGACCCCCGACAGCCCCGCACAGACCTGGCAGACCCCCGTCAGCCTGGACAGCCCCGCTGACCCCACACACACACATACACGCAGACCCCGCCCGCACACACATACACGCACACAGTCACCGCCCACACACTTCCCTCCTCCTGATCTGCAGTGTTTCCCCCGCAGCTAAACCGCAGATCTTTTTTACATCTGCAGTTTTGCTGCGGATGTGCCCGACTCAATCCAAGTCTATGGGTGCAGAAACGCTGCAGATCCGCCAAAAGAATTGACATGCTGCGGATAAAACAACGCTGCGTTCCCATGCTTTTTTTTCTGCAGCATGTGCACAGTGGATTTGGTTTTCCATAGGTTAACATGCCACTGTACACCTCATGGAAAACTGCTGCAGATCAGCAGCATCAAAAACGCTGCGGATCTGCAGGAAAATCCGCAACGTGTGCACATACCGTTAGAGACCGAGTGCCCAAACTACAATCCAAAACCCACATATTTTTCGCAAAGAGCACTGAATACTGAGGTTTTAGATTAGAAAAACAACTCGTACATTAGCGCGCTATAGCGTCAATATCAAAGAGCTTGTAAGCGCTGCACTCCAAGCCTAAGATACTAGCCACCAATTGTAGTGAAGGTCTGTTCTTGAGAATGGAGAGAATTTTTAATTAACAGAAAAATTGCAAAGTTTTCTGTTTTTACAACCTCTTTGCAATTGTAACCCTTTATCATGATGAGAACAAACCCTTTAAGGCTGCTGTCACACTAGCAGTATTTGGTCAGTATTTTGCATCAGTATTTGTAAGCCAAAACCAGGAGTGGAACAAATAGAGGAAAAGTATAATAGAAACATATGCACCACTTCTGCATTTATCACCCTCCCTGATTTTGGCTTACAAATACTGATGTAAAATACTGACCAAATACTGCTAGTGTGACGGCAGCCTTAGGCAGGGATATCAAACTCAAATACACAGAGGGCCAAAGTTGAAAGCTTGCAGATAGTTGTAGGCCAACCTTGATATTTGTTAAAAAAAATGTCTACAATTCAGGAAGTTTTTCCTTATCAAATAAAACAATAAACTTTTGGCATTATAGTGGAATAATATATGTTATGTAACAGCACTAAAAAGCAAATGGCCCAATGGCCTAATTTAAATATGTAATAACATAACATGATAAAAAACCTTGAATAAAACAGATAATAAAGTACGATGCACACAAAAGTGCTCCCAAACACAGTATGATACCCCCACAGTGAACTCCTCCACACGCACATTATGATGACCCTACTGTACCCCCCTCCCTCAGTTCCCCCAACAAAGAATGGTGACCCTATCACAATATGATTCTCCAACTGTAATCACCAGATAGCCCTCCATACAGTATAACAGGCACATAAAGTCCTCCATACAGTACAATGGCTCCACATAGATCTCCACAAAGTTTAATGGCTCCACATAGTTCTGCATAAAGTGTAATGGGCTCGCATACTGCTCCATACTGTATAATGGCCCCACACGCTGCTCGATACTGTATAATGGCCCCACATGATGCGCCATACTGTATAATGGCCCAACATAGCGTTTCATACTGTATAATATGCTCACATAGTGCTCCATACAGTATAATGGCCTCACGTAAAAAATAAATAAATACCGTATATACTCGTGTATAAGCAGAGTCACCTAATTTTGACACAAAAATCTGGGAAAACTTATTGACGCGAGTATAAGCCGAGTATACATTGTCCCCTAATCCCTATTCTGGAATGCATGGTTCCTCATCCCCATTCTTGTCTGTGGAGCACCTCCAAGGGCTGTGGGGTACTCGGGCCGGGTCAGACAGTTCTTAAGGGGGTTGTTGTCATGGCAGCAGTGACCTGGTCCGTGGCCCTGGGCGTCCAATAGAAGTGAAATTGTAATTAAAGGGAAAAATAAAGTTTATGGGAGATTTGTTCGTGACCACCTGTGGTACTCGGCAATAAAGGTGTTAGCCAACGCTGCTTCAGAGTTCGCTGGGGCTGATGGTGATGCAGCAGAGTTGGTACAGCTCTCCACAGGTCAACTGTATGTATAAGTGATGAGATGACGGTGGTTGTGGTAGGCCGGGCAGGTGTTGTAGGAATAACGCAAGGACACAGTAAAGTGCAGTTTCCACTTTACTCAGTTCTCCAGTCCACAAACGCCAGCCGGATGCTGTGTTCTCCTGGTCAGTGGTCCAGCAAACTCCCAGGTAAATTGGGATGCACCTTTCCAGGACTTCTTTCATCTGTTTTTCTCTGGCCGTCTCACTACACTGGCTTCCACTTCTCCAGCCCAGCACCTTACCCACAGTGTCCCAAGCCAGCAGCCATGAACCTGGTGGGGCGAGGTCCTTTCAGTCCCCTGGATTCTATACAGCTGCCTTTTTGGTGAAGTATGTGTGGATGTGGCTGTGACTCTTGCAAAAGCCACAGCCTCTGGTTTCTTAGCTGCACTTGAAGTATTCCACTAAGTTGGGGCCGGTCCCCTGACTGGGACCTGGTCCCTCCACGTCTGGATACGGGCCCCACGGGTGGCTTCTGCACTACCCGTGCTCCTATGACCCTTTCTGTCCTCCCGGGGCTTCCTTCTGTCTCCCTTTCAATTCTCTCTTCAGGCTGTCAGGAGCTGCAGACCCTCATGTCTGCTCAGCTCCACTTCTCCTCTCAGACTCCTCTCTGCACTGTTCTTCTCATCTTCTAAGCTGCTTCCTTTTTCCTACCTACCCCTCCCACTCCCACCACTTATTCCTATCCAGCCTGGGATGAGGCCTTCCTCCCTAAGGTGCGCCCAGGTGCCCCGACTGAACAGGTGTGTGTTGGATGTGAGTGTTAGAGTCCTGGGTAGTGCTCCCTCCTTACCTGAGAGTGGGATACCACACCTCTGGATGAGCTGCAGTACCTCTGTGGCGACTGGAGCCCAGGCTACATCTGCATGGCTCCTTATCCCCATCCTTGTCTGCATGGCTCCTCATCCCTGTCCTGGTATGCATGGCTTCTCATACCTATCCTTGGATGCATGGTTACTCTGTAGGGGGTATGCTATATCAAGGTTATACCTTTGCATTTCCCTCTTGTCCCGGTGCTGAACATTATCAATGTTGTTCTATTTGTTCACGTATATTGGTACTGCTACATGATTTAGTGTATCGCCACTCTTATACAATGGTACTGCTACACTGTTTGGTGTATTACCGTGTCTTGTTATATATATATATATATATATATATATATATATATATATATATATATATATATATATATATACATATATATATACATATACACACACACACACACACACACACACACACACACACACACACACACACACACAGTATGTGTTATACGGTTGTATTGTTGATATGTATAGAGTAGGGAAAGCGTAGTCAATTATGGCCACTAGTCAATTATGGCCTCTAGATGGGGGAACTATAGTACTCATAGTGTAAGTAGATTGTTAATTGTAGGAGGGGCTGCTGTGTGGTGGTAAGCTAGGAACGTTCCCTTAGAGAAGCAAAAGGGCCTAGGCGCCCGAAGCGTCCACATGGGCACTAAGCCTAGGACACTGCAGCAGCCACGCAACGTTTGAAAAGAGAACCCAGCCATTCAGAGTCCTATAGGGACAGAAGGGCAGCGTACAGCTGCAGAGTTACAGCAGCTTGAAGTGGAGGAAAGGAAGCGGTCCGGGAAAGTACAGGGCGCAGATGATTCAAGTTGTGGCAGATCATTGCATGGACAGATGGTCTCAGATCTGGGGTGAAACGGATGAGGGAAACCTCAGAAATAGTGAATCTGGACAAGGAGAAAGCTGTGGTACCGCCTAAAACATTATTACCCCGTAATGTACTGAAGGATGTGGAACTGAGTACAGGGAAGATGCAGGATGTGTACTGTATGGAGCCTGATGTTTATGCTGATTCTGATAAGAATGTGCTGCAAAGTGTATCAAGTAAAGTTCTTCGTTTTGCATTTGAAATGGACTGTGTTTCAATTCTTGTGAAGTTGATTACAGAAAGTCCCCAGCACCGCAGAGAAGTCCCTGACGGTGTGGTGAGAGAAGACACAGGTATGCTGACTGAAGAATGTTATTTTTCTGTGAGGGGAGGCCAGGACACATGGTCCTGGCTCAACCTTACACTTAGCGTAGTCGGCAGGATAAGACTGCCTCGCAATGCAAAGGAACCGCGAAGAAAGAAGATGATGATGATTTGAGTCCACTGTTGTGACCAGAGAGAACAGCGATGAAGATTTTGAGGATGCTTTTGAAATGCTGGAAGTGACTAACAAACTGGACTTGTCTTATATTGTGAAAGAGACTGACAGTGTGGTGGCCAAGATGGCAGCCATGAAGATGGCCAGAAATGGCATTGAAGAAGACGACAACAGGGACCCCTCCTTCGTGGGCATAACAGTGCAGACATGGTGCCAAAATACACCTGTCGATATTCCCTGGTCCACCCCTGGTGGGTGCAGATGAAGAAAAGAAGACCTCACCCTCCCCTACAGAATTTGAGTAAATGGGTGGTGTTGACAGAAGCGTTCCCACATGGAAACGGTTGGAGCCTTGAAGGAAAACCCGGGTGCAGCTGCGCGGCGCTATTGTGTGATCTTGGACCATCAGCGATGGGGCACTCCTACACCCTTAGCTGTCGAGGCATACGCCGCATGGAGTGGAAATGGTGGCAGGAAGATGCAAGAACTCAGCCAGGTAGACTGTGGGAAGAAATTGTGGAGGACTCCACATACCCACACCCAGAGTTGTCTCGGGTGCAGAGTCGGCGGCCGGCAGAGTCATCTTCATCCCAGAGGCCAGAACATCATGCTGAGCCAGCGTCGCGACATCAGAAGGAGGCATCCTGTCATCCAGAACCTATGTTGTTGACTCAGCGGGGATTGGAACTGGCGTCCACCCTGGAAGAACCGCTGCCGGAAGCCAAGAGCGGGCCTGAGCTTTATCTACCAGCTGACTGGACAGGCGCATCCGCAGAAGGATCCAGCGGTCCCGGGATGGTCACACACATCGGTCCAGTTCCTAAGTGGGTGAGTGCTTCTCAGCCCCTGACTCCGGAGGCATGGTCTCACTCACGATCCCCTGTTGCAGAGGCAGTCGTCCGGCTGTGCGTCCCAGAAGGGAGATCCGTACCACCTCCCTGTCCCGCAGAGGCCCAACCTGTCTCCATTGCAGCCATGTCCCTGGGTGCCTCCCATTTTCCTCCACCAGTGGTGGGCCCTTTTCCCACTCCCAGGCAGGCTGCCTGGTTGGTAGATGTCATTAAGCAGAGGGAGGAGGTCTGGGCCGAGCTGCGACAACCTGAAGGGGGCACTTTGGCTGGCCGACGTACCCATGGCTGGTTGGTGTATACCGACATAGAAGAGGGGTATGGCTTTATTCGGGAAGAAGGGACTGACACCAAGATATAAGTATGTAAATGTGGCGTCAGTCAAGTTTGGCAAACCATTTCAGGAAGGAGACCGGATGTCCTTCTTCAAGGAGGACTGTCCTCGAGGGTACTACGCGATCGCAGTCACTCTCTGCAGCTAGGACAACCTGGGACTTTTTCTGGGCCCGGCGTCAGCAGCACCTACCACTCGGGCTACCACCCTTCCATGACAGAGCATGACCTCTGCAGCTGCAGAGTCAACCTCAGCCCGAAACCGGGCATGCGATTCAGCCACTAATGCAACGGTCCGGGATGTGCGCCGTTATTGAAAAAATTGAACTGTTTAGCGTTCCTGCGGGCAATGGAGCCCTGGAGCACCCCATGAGATGGGTGTAGTACGGCCGGACGGCCTAAGTGAACTATCACTGAATTTTTTTGTTTTTTATGTTTGGGTGTTTTTGTTGCGCCCTTTCTGCTGGAAAGCAGGAACTTGCCATGGGACGGAGCTCTGACTTATGTGTGACTGCAGCAATGGACTGTTTACAGGACAGGCAGTGCACCTGGCATTAAAGTGAAATGCTCAATGTGAAGAGGGGGACACATTCCACCTTAAGGACTGTTGACCTAATGCGTAGGTCTTCTCTTTGTGAACCGTACTTTCTTCAAGGGAAGGGGGAGTTCATCCCCAAATACTTCAGACCCCATGCATGGGTCATGCTGCACAATTTCTGTGTTAACTCACTAAAAAGACTGCATATTGGTAAACTGCACCTGGAGGACTGCGAACCAGGAATTATGTTCTGGCAACACAGACTGCGCTGTGCCATTTTTTCTGGACTTCACTCACTGTGAGTCACCCCTAGTAATATTAAGACTACCGCATGTTACCTCCCTGCGTGGAGTATAAGTTGTAAAAATAAAGGTTTACGTGGTACGGGGATGACCAAATTAAAGGGAAGGGGGAATGTAGGGGGGATGATATATTAAGGTTATACCTTTGCCTTTCCCTCTTGTCCCGAGCCGTATATTATCAATGTTGGTCTATTTGTTCACTTATGTTGGTATTGCTACATGACTTAGTGTATTGCCACTCTTATACAATGGTACTGCTACACTGTTAGGTGTATTATCGTGTCTTGTTAAATATATATATGTTATACAGTTGTATTGTTGCTATGTACAGAGAAGGGAAAGCGTAGTATCCAATTATGGCCACTAGATGGGGAACTATAGTGCTCATAGTATAAGTAGATGGTTAATCGTAGGAGGGGCTGCTGTGTGGTAAGCTAGGAATGTGTATGGTCTCCATAAGAAAAGCATTAAAAAAACCCATCCTATTTACTGTCCCTACGCACCCTCGCAGCATCTTGTTCCGATGCCAGCACCATCTGCAGCTGAGCGATCAAGTGTCCCCGCTCATTAAGGTAATGAATATTCACCTCTCTCCACGCCTATGGGAGTGAAGGGAGGTGAATATTCTTTACCTTATTGAGTGGGCACCTGTGATAGACTGGGCAGCTGCAGAAGCTGGCGTCTGCGACTGAAACCGTGCGCGCTATAAGAGAAATGAAAACTCACTGCAAGTGCAGTGAACATTCATTTCTCTTTAGCAGCGGGCACAGGAGTTAGCTTGCAGCTGCCGGCCCCTGCCTCCTGTGACCCGCTGCTCTGCCGCTCCCCCTGCCATCTTCTAGTCCTGAGATGGCACGCGTGCTCACCAGTAGGGCTCTGCATGCCATAGGATCGCTGCCATTGTTCTATATAATCTGGGTCCTGGCTAGCACTCATTGTCAGAGTGATCCTTTGCTAATGGCTGGAGGTTGTTGGTGGTTGTTATTGGAGGTGTTTGGTGGGTTTATCTGTGACTGCTGCTAGGTTTTGAGTATGTGATAATTCCCTTTCTTCTCCAACTTTGGTTTAACCCATCCTCCACTCCCTGGTGCATTCCTCTGTTATATGTGTGAGTATATTTGTATGTTTGTTATTTTTTGTCACCCCTGTTCGTATTACCTTGTTAGTCTGTCTGGTGTACTACAGTACACTACTACTCCCCTCTTCCCTGGGTGGGGGAAAGGTAGACTGAGGGCAGATTCAGGAGCTAAAGCAAGGTAAGTGGCCGTGGGCGAGCTAGGGCGCTCCTAGCGTTAGCGACAGGTAAGCAGCCCCTTGTCCCGGGACACCCAACAACAGAGCCGTGACACCAGACCAGGCACCTTCAATTGATTCAGAAACTCCCCATATTAATATCAAACCCCAGACCGAACCCCATAGATATATTCAGACCTGGTAAATATAGAGCCGGTTGGAAAAAAAAAAAAGGAGATGTTATGTGGTGATGAGCGAATATACTCATTACTCGAGATTTCTCGAGCATGCTCGGGGGTCCTCCGAGTATTTTTTAGTGCTCGGAGATTTAGTTTTTTTTGCCGCAGCTGAATGATTTACATCGGTTAGCCAGCATAAGTACATGTGGGGATTCCCTAGCAACCAGGCTCGAGAAATCTTGAGTAACGAGTATATTCGCTCATCACTAATGTTATGCAATGGAATTTCATTCATTCTTTTTTTTTTGGCACGTTTTATGGGGTCACACTGGTTTAGTATTATGGCATACTTAAATCTTTCTGTATCCTTAAGGCTATTTGTGCATTGGTGTTCATTTGTGTTTAGTATAGTTGAGCAACAAGATTTATTTTACTTACAAAAGCAGCATATACTGTTACGTATGTATGACTAGTTCACACGACTCAAGTTTCAGCACTCTATGCACATGATTACATGGTCCTCACCAAAAAGCTTAAACCTTCTGGGTAAACTTCACAATGAAATATCCACTTTTTTGTGTGAATTTTGTTGTATGTTTAAAGGGGCTGTCCGGTCTAAGGCTACGTACCCATGATAGCCTGTTGTTTGATGTTTCAGGTTTTCTGCAGTATTTCTGTGCGCATTAAAGGGAACCTGTCACCTGAATTTGGCGGGACCAGTTTTGGGTCATATGGGCGGGGTTTCGGGTGTTTGATTCACCCTTTCCTTACCCGCTGGCTGCATGCTGGCCGCAATATTGGATTGAAGTTCATTCTCTGTCCTCTGGAGTACACGCCTGCGCAAGGCAATATTGTGATGTCCGGGGAGGCGGGGACGGAACTCCGCCCCCGCCTCCCCGGACATCACAATGGGGCAGCGGATGCGTTAAAAAACTGCATCCGCTGCCCCAGTTGTGTTTTTTTTTCACTGCATGCGTCGGTACGTCGGCACGTCGCATTGCGATGTGCGTCGTACGACGCTAGTGTGAAAGTAGCCTAAGACTGCTGCATGTGTGTTTTTTACCTTCGAATTTTATTCTAAGTAAAAAAAAAAGCACAGTGGGCAAGGGTAACAGGAGAAATTGGACCCCAAAAGTTGTTGTACAATTTGTCCTGAGTACGCCGATACCCCATATGTGGGGGTAAACCACTATAACATGGGGCATCATGTTATAGTGTAAGAGCACCGATCTGACACTTTACAGAGCACTGTGTCAGATCAGCGATCTGACATGCAGTGCTCCAGGCTTGCCAGCGCTTGCTCTGAGCAGGCGCTGGTAAGCCACCTCCCTTCAGGACCCGGATGCAGCCGAGGCCGAGGCCATTTTGGATCCGGGCCCTGGAGGGAGGAGACGCACGGTACAACGTGAGCACATCGTGCTGTACCGAGGGTCCATAGCTCCCAACCGTCCCTCATTCTGCGGGACTGTCCCGATTTTCAGGCTTTGCCCCACGGTCCTGCATGGGACTCTGCTTCTCCCGCAGAAAGAAGCAGCTGACACGCCCCCTTGCACGAGGCCATGCCCCTTCCCTTGCAGTCTGTTTATCTTCCAGTGTGCACGGTACAGCTCAGAGGGAGAGAGAGGGGACATGTTTGAGGTACGTGTCACGAAGGGTGTGTGTGTGTGCTGAAATCTTTGCCTTTGTAAGCAGAGCTGCTGGGAGTGGGACACATCTACAGCCGGGAGCCCCGCCTGTACACTGGCATCTAACACCAGGGCTCTTACCTGCCGGACACAGCCTGGGCGTCAATGTAAGCAGCAGTGGCGCTAATGCCTGGCTTATCCTGCGTGGAATGACTGGGGCTGAGCATGGTGGGATGGCCTCTGACAGCCTCCTCTGTTACTGGCCTCTGCTGCTGTGATTGCAGATCGACGTATCAGGTATGGAGAAGTCTGCAGTTAGCCATGTGTGTATGAGGTGTATGGAGCGGAGCCGTGTGTATGAGGCGTATGGAGCGGAGCCGTGTGTGTATGAGGTGTATGGAACAGAGCCCTGTGTGTATGAGGTGTATGGAGCAGAGCTGAATTTGCACAGAGCGGAGCAGTGTGTGTATGAGGTGTATGCAGAAGAGCTCAATGTGTACGAGGTGTATGGAGCAGAGCTAAATGTGTACGAGGTTTATGAAACGGAGCTGAATGTGTACGAGGTGTATGGAGCTGAGCCGTGTATGTATGAGGTGTATGGAGCGGAGCTAAATGTGTACGAGGTGTATGGAGTGGAGCTGTGTGTACGAGGTGTATGGAGCGGAGCTGAATGTGTACGAGGTGTATGGAGCGGAGCTGAATGTGTACGAGGTGTACGGAGCAGAGCCGTGTGTGTATGAGGTGTATGGAGTGGAGCCGTGTGTACAGAGCGGAGCCGTGTGTGCAAAGTTTATGGAGCGCAGCCGCGTGTGTAGGAGTAGCTATGTGTGGTCATTATACGGTACGAAGTATCATGTGCGGCCAATATACAGTACAGAGCATCATGTGCGGTCATTATACAGTATGGAGCATCATGTGCAGCCAATATACAGTATGGAGCATGTGTGGCCATTATACAGTATGGAGGCATCATGTGTGGCCATTATACAGTATGGAGGCATCATGTGCGGTCATTATACAGTATGGAGCATCATGTGTGGCCATTATACAGTATGGAGCATCATGTGCGGTCATTATACAGTATGGAGCATCATTTGTGGCCATTATACAGTATGGAGCATCATGTGTGGCCATTATACAGTATGGAGCATCATGTGCGGCCATTATACAGTATGGAGCATCATGTGTGGCCATTATACAGTATGGAGCATCATGTGCGGTCATTATACAGTATGGAGTCAAATAAGGCAGCACACTGTAGCGCTAAAATATGCAAACATGAAATTCGAAAGTTGAACTGCATTACTGCACTAGAAATACGAAAAATTGAGCGCGTTTAGCGCATAAAATGGCCAATTCATGTGTACCTGGCCGCCACACCAGGGCATCTCTCGTATACCAGGTCCTAGACTTTCCTTTCCTCGCTGAGAATAAATGTCTTCATCTGAATGGGTACCTGTGAAACCTCTTCTTTGACTAAATTTCTCTCTCTCTGTGGAGGGGTAATAGACCTGCTGCGAGTAAAACACCTGTGGCTAAGAGGCAGAGTGCTCGGTCAGGCGGCTAGTGAATACAAATTACAAATTTCAAAAAACTGACCGTCACATCCAAACATAGATCAAGTGTAAACAGGTGCTGAACCTAGAGTCACCAACTCGTACACAGTCAAATAAATAAGGCAGCACACTGTAGCGCTAAACTATGCAAACATGAAATTCGAAAGTTGAACTGCATTACTGCACTAGAAATACGAAAAAACAAGAGCGTTTAGCGCATAAAATTGCCAATTCATGTGTACCTGGCAGCCACACCAGGGCATCTCATATACCAGGTCCTAGACTTTCCTTTCCTCGCTGACAATAAATGTGTGAAACCTCTTCTTAAGGTACCTTCACACTAAACGATATCGCTAGCGATCCGTGACGTTGCAGCGTCCTGGCTAGCGATATCGTTTAGTTTGACACGCAGCAGCGATCAGGATCCTGCTGTGATATCGCTGGTCGTTGAACAAAGTTCAGAACTTTATTTGGTCGTCAGATCGGCGTGTATCGTCGTGTTTGACACCAAAAGCAACGATACCAGCGATGTTTTACACTGGTAACCAGGGTAAACATCGGGTTACTAAGCGCAGGGCCACGCTTAGTAACCCGATGTTTACCCTGGTTACCAGTATAAAATGTAAAAAAAACAAACTACATACTCACCTTCGCGTCCCCCGGCGTCCGCTTCCCACACTGACTGAGCGCCGTAAAGTGAAAGTGAAAGCACAGCACAGCGGTGACGTCACCGCTCTGCTGTTAGGGCCGGCGCTCAGTCAGTGCAGGAAGCAGACGCCGGGGGACGCGAATGTAAGTATGTACTGTTTGTTTTTTTTACATTTTACGCTGGTAACCAGGGTAAACATCGGGTTACTAAGCGCGGCCCTGCGCTTAGTAACCCGATGTTTACCCTGGTTACCCGGGGACCTCGGCATCGTGGTCGCTGGAGAGCGGTCTGTGTGACAGCTCTCCAGCGATCAAACAGCGACGCTGCAGCGATCGGCATCGTTGTCGCTATCGCTGCAGCGTCGCTTAATGTGAAGGTACCTTTAGACTAAATTTCTCTCTCTCTGTGGAGGGGTAATAGACCTGCTGCGATTAAAACACCTGTGGCTAAGAGGCAGAGTGCTCAGTCAGAAGGCTAGTGAATACAAATTTCAAAAAACATCCTGTCACATCAAAACATAGATCAAGTTTGAACAGGTGATGAACCTAGAGTCACCAACTCATACACAGTCAAATAAATAAGGCAGCACACTGTAGTGCTAAAATATGCAAACATGAAATTCGAAAGTTGAACTGCATTACTGCACTAGAAATACGAAAAAAAGAAAGCGTTTAGCGCATAAAATGGCCAATTCATGTATACCTGGCAGCCACATCAGGGCATCTCGTATACCAAGTCCTACACTTTCCTAGAGAGGGGCCATGGATATTGGCCCCCCTGGCTACAAACACCAGCCCGCAGCCGCCCCAGAAATGGTGCATCTGTAAGATGCGCCAATTCCAGCACTTAGCCCCTCTCTTCCCACTCCCAAGTAGCAGTGGGATATGGGGTAATAAGGGGTTAATGTCACCTTGCTATTGTAAGGTGACATTAAGCCTGGTTAATAATGGAGAGGTGTCAATAAGATGCCTATCCATTACTAATCCTATAGTAGTGAAAGGGATAACAAAAAAATTAAAGACACAACCAGAACAAAGTATTTTAATATTCTTAATTTCACCATACTTGCCATACTCGATCACCTGCAAAAAAATGCAAATAATAAACCAACCATATACTACCTGCCCGCCGTAGTCCAATTAATAACGAATGTCCCATGACGATCTCCCCTATAGAACAGTGACATCGGGTGAGGTCACTGTTCTATAGGCCTCCAATGACACAGTGACAGGAGACAATGGCTCCTGCAGTGCATCACTGAAGAGGTTACCTCAGTTCAGGGTCTCACTTTATGGCAAAGCTGCGTGGGAATTTTCCCACACAGCAGTGCCAGAAGTGAGACTAGGGACTATTTTCTCACAGGGGCGTAGGAATACATTGTGGGGAATACAGTGCGGAAGGATACCTTCCATCATTGTATTCCTGGAGCCCCTGGAGAGCGGTCACATCAGCTGATGCTGCTGCTCTCCACGGGAGGTCATCGTGAGACATTCGTTTTAATTGGATATCTGCGTATCAGGAAGTATAGTGTTTGTTTATTATTTTAATATTTTTACAGGTGACACTGGTTTCAGGGGATCAAGGTGATGGTGAGTATGTACTCTGTTATATGTACTGTATGTCTATGTATGTACTGTATGTCTATGTATGTTGTATGTACTGTATGTATGTGTTGTATGTCGCATGGTGTAAGTTGCATGTCACATGTCGCATGGTGTATGTCTGTATGTATGTCGTCTGTCTGTTGTGTGTCTATGTATGTCTGTATGTTGTATGTATGTCTGTATGTATGTCTGTCTGTCTGTACACTGTGTTCCAAATTATTATGCAAATAATATTTCCTCATATTTTCTCTAAATTACCTATCTGAACTGCAGTCATTGTTATTTTCCAGTCATCTACTATTCTAGTATAATTGCAATGTTTTGGAACAAACTGCCTATGAAAACAGTATCTTTAAAAAAAATAAAATAAATAAAACACTCAAAATGCATGTTCCCAATTATTATGCACAGCAGAGTTTAACCTTTTTTTCTTATTTTGAACAAAAAAATGGTCAATTGTGAAGTTATAATCATTATCAGCTTATTACAAAATGAAAATCTAACAGGTTTCAAGTGAAAACTTTATTCTAGGTGATATTACATTTGCACATAGGACCCCTTGTTCGAAAGAAGCTTCTGAACTCTCTCGTCCATTGAATTTGTCAGTTTTTGGATGGTTTCTGCTTCAATTGTTTTGCATGTGGACAGAATACCCTCCCAGAGCTGTTGCTTAGATGTGAACTGCCTCCCGCCATCATAGACACTCCTTTTGATGATGCTCCAGAGGTTCTCAATGGGGTTGAGGTCAGTGGAAGATGGTGGCCACACCATAAGTTTGTCCTCTTATGCCCACAGCAGCCAGAGATGCAGATGTGTTTTTTCCAGCATGAGACGGTGCATTATCATACATGAAAATGATCTTGCTGCGGAAAGAACGGTTCTTCCTCTTGAACCATGGCAGGAAGTTTTGTTTTAGAAACTCCACATAGATTATGGAGTTCATCTTTACCCCTTCAGGGATCATAAAGGGGCCGACAATCTCTCTCCCCATGATTCCAGCCCAAAACATTACTCCACCTCCTCCTTGTTGGCGCCTTAGCCGTGTTTTCATGGGGTGTCCATCAACCAGCCATCCTCCACTCCATCCATCTGGACCATCGAGCGTTGCACGGCACTCATCGGTGAACAAAACAGTCTGGAAGTCAGTCTTCATGTATCATTTGGCCCACTGGAGCCGTTTCTGCTTGTGTGCAGAGGATAGAGGTGGTCGACAGGATGGCTTACGCACAGCTGCAAACCTCTGAAGGACCCTGCATCTTGTTGTTCTGGGGATGTTGGAGGCACCAGCAGCTTCAAAAAACTTGTCTGCTGAAGTGTCTTGGCAATGCTGATTGTAGTCATACCTTGACCTAAATACTCCACAATTTGTTACTTCTCAGCAGCCGACACATCCTTTTTCTTTCCCATTTTGGCAAAAAATGTAGGCTGCTTAAAGGGACTCTGTCACCTGAATTTGGAGGGAACAATTTTCAGTCATATGGGCGGGGTTTTCGATTCACCCTTTCCTTACCCGCTGGCTGCATGCTGGCTGCAATATTGGATTGAAGTTCATTCTCTGTCCTCCGTAGTACATGCCTACACAAGGCAATCTTGCCTTACGCAGGCCTGTACTATGGAGGACAGAGAATGAACTTCAATCCAATATTGCAGCCAGCGGGTAAGGAAAGGGTGAATCAAACACCCGAAAACCCCGCCCATATGACTGAAAATTGTTCCCTCCAAATTCAGGTGACAGAGTCCCTTTAATAATGTGGAACAGCCTTCTTAAGTAGTCTTGCCTTTATTTAGACGCACCTGCCAAACTAATTTGCACAGGTATCTGCAATTGCTTTCAGTGTTAGGCCAGTCTCACACGTCCAGATAATTCCGGTACCGGAGTTATTCGTGTCCGTGTGCTCACGTGGCACACGTGCGGCAGCCGTGTGCCGCCCGAGGACCACACGGACCGTGCAGGAGAGACAGCGCTACACTAAGAGCTGTCCCCCCTGCGTGTGGTGCTGAAGGCGGCATTCATCTCTTCTCCCCTGCAGGAGAGAAGAGATGAAAGATCAAGTTTTTGTTCTTTTTTGCTAAAAATAAAGTTTGCTGGTGACCTCCCACCACCCATGCCCAGTGCGCCGCCCGGCCGCTTGCAGAGAAATACTCACCCAGCTCCCGCGATGTCTCCACTCTCCTCTCAGCGCCGGCAGCCTGTCCTGTGTGAGCGGTCACGTGGTGCCGCTCATTACAGGGATGAATATGCGGCTCCACCCCTATGGAAGGTGGAGCCGCATATTCATCACTGTAATGAGCGGCACCACGTGACCGCTCAGACAGGACAAGCTGCGGCGCTGAGAGGAGGCATCGCGGGAGCTGGGTGAGTATTTTAATGCCAGCGGGCGGGCGCACAGGGGGTAGGAGGTGACCAACTTTAATTTTAAACACAAAAAAACCCAAAAACCTGGATTTTTCATTCCTTCTCTCCAGCGAACGCTGCTGGGGAGAAGGAATGAATGCCGGCTTCAGCACCACACGCAGGGGGGACAGCGCTTAACTCTAGCGCTGTCTCCTGCAACGTCCGTGTGGTCCTCAGTCGGCACACGGGCGGCATACGGACAGCATCCATGTGCGGTACGTGTTTACATGGACCCATTGACTTTAATGGGTCCGTGTGATCCGTGCGCTCCCACGAACACTGACATGTCTCCGTGTTTTGCAAGCGGACACACGGTCCGTGAAAACACGCTGACATGTGCAGAGACGCATTGATTTTAATGTGTCTACATGAGTCAGTGTCTCCGGTACGTGAGGAAACTGTCACCACACGTACCGGAGCCACTGATGTGTGAAACAGGCCTTATAAAGAGCCCTGACCCACATCACCATCAATGAGTTTAAATGACAAAAAAATTTCTAAAATTATCACTCCTAAACTCATTGTGCATAATAATTTAGAACACAGTGTATGTCTGTATGTATGTTGTATGTATGTCTATGTATGTATGTATGTATGTATGTATGTATGTATGTATGTATGTATGTATGTATGTATGTATGTATGTATGTATGTATGTATGCTGTATGTCTGTATGTATGTCTGGGTTTTGTTTTTGTTTTTTACATTCAACACATTAGCCGGACGATGGGACTACTATCCCATCATTGGCTAATGTGTCACTCACTGTCACTGTAGCAGGCATAGCCCGATGGGACGTTTAGTCCCATCGGACGATGCCTCCACAGAGACACACACACCAATGACCCCCCCACCCGAAGCAGACCCCAGCACGGCCAGCGGATCCACTGCACACACCCGCAGACCCCAGCACCGCCCGCACATCCTGGTGCAGCCACGCAGACCCCCTCGCACCCGCACATCCCAGCGCAGCCACGCAGACCCCCTCGCGCCCGCACATCCCAGCGAAGCCCCGCCCATCCCAGCAACCCCCAGCACCGCCCACAGGCCAGTCACTCTTGAAGAGTGATCGCTGTCTGTGGAGGCTGGGTCACTTCTACTGATGACATCACGTCAATTTCCAGAGTCTGGAAATTGACGTGACGTCGGTGGAAATTAGCGGCGGATGCAGCCTGGGGGGTCACGTGACCCGGACTCAGCTGCCGGCATAGCGCCGCTCACAGGCAAAAAAAGGCAACACAAGGTATTTACAAAATTTATTAGGGGCCCCGGGGGGATACATTGGGGTTAATTGAAAGTAGTGGACAACCCCTTTAATTTAAAAAAATCATGTTTTAAATTATCTAGCTGGAATCTATTTATATTTGACAGCTCCTTTATTTTCTATAACAAATACAGGTTGTGAATCTACTCTAACCTATTTAAAAAAATGTAAAATCTCCAATACTCTTTTTGGCCTGTTTCACACGTCAGTGGCTCCGGTACGTGTGGTGAGTTTTCTCACGTACCGGAGACACTGACTCACGTAGACACATTAAAATTGTGTCTCTGCACATGTCAGCATGTTTTCACGGACCATGTGTCCGTTTGAAGAACACGGAGACATGTCAGTGTTCGTGGGAGCGCACGGATCATACGGACCCATTAAAGTCAATGGGTGCGTGTCAACACGTACCGCACACGGATGCCGTCCGTGTGCCGACTGAGGACCACACGGACCGTGCAAGAGACAGCGCTAGAGTTAAGCGCTGTCCCCCCTACGTGTGGTGCTGAAGCCGGCATTCATTCCTTCTCCCCAGCAGCGTTCGCTGGAGAGAAGGAATGAAAAATCAAGTTGTTTTTTTTTTTGTGTTATGTTTCTGGTGACCTCCCGCCTCCCACCCCCTGTGCGCCCGCCCGCTGGCATTAAAATACTCACCCAGCTCCCGCGATGCTTCCTCTCAGCGGCAGCAGCTTGTCCTGTGTGAGCGGTCACGTGGTACTGCTCATTACAGTGATGAATATGCGGCTCCACCTCCCTCCTTAACTCTAGCGCTGTCTCATGCACAGTCCGTGTGGTCCTCAGTCGGCACACGGGCTGCACACGGCTGCCGCACGTGTGCCACACTTATGTGCCACGTGAGCACACGGATAACTCCGGTACAGATTTTTCCGGTACCAGAATTATCTGGACGTTTGAGACTGGCCTTTAGGTATATTTTTATTTATTTTTCTTTAAGATAATGTGTCATATACATTTTTTAAACTAATTGAAACCAGATTGTGATTTTTTTTTTTTTTATAATCTATATTTCTGATTTCAGATTATTATATTCTGTTTTCTGTACATTTATGGAAGCTGCCTGTTGAGAGATATGGACATATGCATTTCTGACCAGCCACTCTGTTAATTTTAGGGGGCGGTTAGAGTTTCAGGGCTCTTGTTTTCATGATCAGTGGGAGCTCTACTTCTGTGACCCCTCACTGATCACAAAATTGGGGCCCCCCTAAATCTAATAGACCGCTGAAATGAGCAAAGCAGCTGATTGGGCATGCATGCAGCTGCTCAATTGTAAGGGCCAGCTCACACAGAAAATTTTCAAACAGAATTTTGGTACGAACAGGTCCTTTCTAGGCACAGCCATGGCTAAAACCCACTGTTCCACAATTCTCATACCTGTCTCTCATAGAGATGAATGGGAAGCATGAAGGAAGCAGCCGCTGTGAATATTCAGCAGAATGTCAGCATGGCTCTCAGTGCCAAACTTCTGCTTGAAGATCCGCTATGTGAACCAGCCCTAATACTTATCCTATATTTTGTGTATAGGTGCTTAAGTACTAGGTTACTAGAATATCCCCTTTAAGACAGGCAATTGTACCTTATTGCAGGGAGGCAAACAGGCAGCAGAGAGTAGGGTTGAACTTAGTAGTACTTAGCAGTTTGCAGACAGGCAGCAGACAGTGATGGCCTCCAATTTCACACTGCACAAGCAGGGAGGGGGGTACAAGAAGAGTAGCAGGTGGGTGGGCTAGCTGCAGGACGAATAGGAGGTCGGATAGGGAAATGGGAGCTTGAACATGCAAGTGGCGAGTGAGTGGGTGTGTGCACCTCCTCACTTTCGGGTCCTCAACTCCTGCATATATATTGCCGCAAGGGCCCGGGCGGCGCCAGCAGCTTAGAATCAGAGGGGTGGTCGGCAGCATCTGAGGTCATTAATATCAGATGGTGCCGTTCCCCTCTGCTGCGACCATACAATGTAAGTAGCTGAGGCTGTGAGGGACTGGTGACCTGGGGCTTAATAAAGCAAAGTAATTAGCCTAGGCCCCAACTTGCCAATCTGTCAGGCTATTTATACAGTGGCTCATGTCTGCTGACTCAGTGGAGTCTGCACAGCGTGTCTAAGGCTATGTGCACACGCTGCGGAATGGTGTGCGGATTTTTCCGCACTGATTTTGATAAATCCACAGGGCTAAAACACTGCATTTTTCCTGCAGATTTAGGGTATGTGCACACGTCCGGATTTCTTGCAGAAATTTCCTGAAGAAAACCGGAAATTTTCTGCAAGAAATTTGCGTTTTTTTAGCATTCTGCAAGCGTAATTAGCTTGCAGAATGCTAAAGTTTTCCAAGCGATCTGTAGCATCGCTTGGAAAACTGACTGACAAGTTGGTCACACTTGTCAAACATACTGTTTGACAAGTGTGACCAACTTGTTACTATAGATAGAATGTTTAAAAATAATAAAAACAATAAAAAATGGTTATACTCACCCAGACGATCTCCTCAGCGGCGTCCGTTCCTATAGATGCCGGTGTGGTTCAGGACCTGTGATGACGTCGCGGCTTGTGATTGGTCGCGTGAGTCACATGAGCGGTCACGCGACCAATCACAAGACAGTGACGTCATCACAGGTCCTGAACCACACCATCTATAGGAACCGAAGAGAGCATGCACCGGAGAGGCGGGAACGCTTCGGGGTCCATCAAAGGGTGAGTATAGGACTATTTTTTATTTTAATTCTTTTTTTTTGACCAATTATATGGTGCCCAGTCCGTGGAGGAGAGTCTCCTCTCCTCCACCCTGGGTACCAACCGCACATAATCTGCTTACTTCCCGCATGGTGTGCACAGCCCCGTGCGGGAAGTAAGCAGATCAATGCACTCCTAGGTGTGCGGAATCCCCGCAATTCCGCATTTTTAATGAACATGTTGCTTTTTTTTCCGCGATGCGATTTTTTCGCGGAAAAAAATCGCAACATTTGCACAAAAAATGCGGAATACCCTGTAAATAATAGGAGGCATATGTAAGCGTTTTTTTCACATTTTTATAGCGAAAAAACCTCGAAAAAAACGCGAAAAATCCTGAACGTGTGCACATGGCCTTACAGCGGTTTTTGTGCAGATTTTACTGCGGTTTTCTATTATGGAGCAGGTGTAAAACTGCTGCGGAATCCGCACAAAGAATTGACATGCTGCGGAAAATAAACCGCTGCGTTTCCGCACGGTTTTTTCCACATGTGCACAGCGGTTTTTATTTTCCATAGGTTTACATGGTACTGTACACCACATGGAAAACTGCTGCGGATCCACAGCATCAAAAACGCTGCGGAACTGCAGTAAAAACAGCAACGTGTGCACATGGCCTTAGGCCCCTTTCACACATCAGTTTTTTGTCAGTCACAATCCATTGTGAAAAACTGTTGCAACGGATCCGTTTTTTTGGATGGATCCGACTAGCTGATCTGGCTATTTGGATCGGAGCATGCCCAGTTTAAAAAAAATATGGAATCCGTCATTTGACGGATCCGGCGCCATAGGCTTCCATTCTAGCAAACGACAGACGGCGAGCTGTCCATTTTTTTCGATGGACACAAAAAACTTCGTCCGTTGTCACCGGCCGCCAGACAAACAATTTTCGATGGATCCGGTGAACGACGGATGAAACGTAAGGCCATCCGTCGCATTCCATCACTAATACAAGTCTATGAGAAAAAAACAGATCCAGTTGCCGGATCCGTTTTTTTTTTTTTAATTTGACGGATTGCGACTGATGGCAAAAAACGGATGTGTGAAAGGGGCCTTACCCAGTACGGTCCCCCACTCTTGCTTCTGCTGAATGGGTCCCATACAACAGTAATGGCAGTACTGCTCTGATGGCAGCCCTGAGGGCAGCTCAAACTATAATTTGTCTTTTCCTTCAAGAGTAGAGAGACAAGGAAACAAAGAAAGTTGTGATATAATCTTATGTGATAATAGGCCTCATGGTGCTATGTGAAAGTACACACGAATATATAACAAAGGTGAGTAAAGTGCAATTTATTATTGCCGATTTCTATAGTGTACATGCTTGTGTGGGTATCTAATGTCTAGGACAAAGGTGAGAACGAGTGTTAACCCCTTTACAAGCTTGGACATATCCATAGGTCCAGATCGGTCGGTTCTTTGGACTGTACGCTCTCGTTCGCTGCCAGGTGTCAGTTGATTCTGACAAATTACACCGGGCACTCAATGCCAAGAGCGGTGCCTGAACGGATCCCGGCATTTTAACCCCCTAGATGCTGTGATCGATTTTTGATCACAGCATTTAGAAGGCAGACAGAGGGAGAGAGCCCCCTCTGCCCTACGATCGGCACCTCTGTGACGTCATCTAACTAAATTGTGTCTGCAGAACGGACAGCTTATAAAGCACTGCAATGCTCGTGAATTGCAATGCTTTCTAACAACGATAACACTGCAAAAAGTGAAAGTCCCATAATGGGACTAAGGCTACTTTCACACTAGCGTTGTACGACGCACGTTGCAATGCGACGTGCCGACGCATACTGTGCAAAAAAACCCCCACACAACGGGGCAGCGGATGCAGTTTTACAACGCATCCGCTGCCCCATTGTGTTGTCTGGGGAGGCGGAGGCGGAGTTCCGGCCGCGCATGCGCGGTCGGAAATGGCGGACACGACGCACAAAAAAAGTTACATGTAACGTTTTTTGTGCCGACGGTCCGCCACAACACGATGCATCCGTCTCACGACGGATGCAACGTGTGGCAATCCATCGCTAATGCAAGTCTATGGAGAAAAAAAAACGCATCCTGCAAGCAATTTTGCAGGATGCGTTTTTTCTCCAAAACGATGCATTGCGACGTGCGTCGTACGACGCTAGTGTGAAAGCAGCCTAAGAAATTTTTTTTTTTTAAAGTTGTAAAAATATTTTTGACAATAATTAAAAATATATTGTACCCATAAATAAATATTTTAATGAAAAAAAACAAACTTAAAAGTACACATTCTTGGCATCGCCACATCCAGAACATGACCTATAAGGGTATGTATACACATTGCAGATCCGCAGCGTTTTTGGAAGCGCGGAATTGCACCGACCGAATCCGCAAAGTAGTGCACAAACAATGTTAATCAACGGGAATTACAGAATTGTTCACATGCTGCAGAGAAATCTGCGGGGATTCGCAGTGTTTTATTTTCCGCAGCATGTCAATTCTTTTTGCGATTCTGCAGTGTTTCTGCACCCATTGACTACCACTGAGTCCGTCAAATCCGCAGCAAAACGCAAGCTTTTTTACACCTGCGTGCCAAAAACGCTGCAGATAGGGAGGAGGAAGAGTGTGTGGGCGGAGACCATGTGTGTGTGTGCGGAGATGTGCGTGTCTGTCTGTGGGTCTACGTGCATCTGCGGGTCTATGTACGCAGGCCCCGTCTGATGGAATTCAGTCAGTTTTCCATTACTTACTTATATACCATTTGTTCTGACTTGGACACCCCGCCCTTCACTATGCTGGGATTTTAATTACATCCTATCACACTTTGTTCCGACCTACCTATATATATAGGCTTTACCAAGACATTAGCCAGAGGTAAGTGTTCACACTAGGCAGTTAGGTCAGGGACCCATCCGATCCATGAGATTACCTTGATGCTGGTGGATGAGCTCACAATTTTTGGCCAAATTTTGTGCTAAGCATCTCATGTGTTTTCTCATAAAATTTCAAAAGCCATTATGCTATTCACACTTTTCATGGATTTCACAGTGACCTTTTTAGTACAATTTAGTGCAACCTTTTTCTTTAGCACACAGGTCCTGCCAGCACACGGTGGTGCCGCCTCTGCAGGTGGACATCTTCCCACCCACTCTATAGCTGTTCACATAAAACCAACCCATGTATGCAATTTGAACTTAACCCTCAGAACAAAGTGCTGAAGATAAATTCTCTGGTTTCACATCACTGACGCCATTACGCGCAGTGACACACATCTCCCCACATATACCGTGCCAGTGACCCAATCACTACATATGTATTTTGACAGGGTCACTGGCGCAGTATGTGAATGGAGATGTCACAAAGGTTATTATCCTGTGTTATGTGAAAGCCATAAGTTTACCTCTAGCCTGATATGTGCGGAGTATAAATCAGACATTCCCAAGGTTTGGCTTTCATGGTGAGTAGTTTAGAGATGGGAGGGACGCCTATTCACCTTATCTCCACCTCAAGGGTGTGGTTGGAGGAAGTTAAATGTTCAGTCAGTGTTTTTTTCCTGCGGTCTGTGTTTTGGAGGAAGGAAACCTCCAGGCTGAGCTCCAGAGAAAGCAGTTGGGCATGTTTGTCCCAAAAAGCGGGAGCCATACTGGGAAGGACTTTATTTTCATTTGTGCCAGAAAGGCTGTGTTTTGTTACTATAATAAACCACCCTGAGACTCCAAACTAAAAGTGTTCCTGTGTCTACCTCAGGGAGCAGCTAAAAGTGAACAGACCTTCCATAATGGTGTTTCACATGCGGGCAACGTTCCAGGAACGCAGGGAGCAGCTGTGGACAAATCATATGTCCTGGGGGGAAGGCGGCTACAGGAATGGAACAACAGTTGGACAACATGGAGGAGCTAATCAAGCACCTGATCCTGAGTCAACAGCAGTAACACCAACTGCATTGAGAGCAGCAGCACCAAGAGCAACAATTTCATGAGCAGCAGCAGGTACAGCAGGAGACTAAAACTCCTAATGCAGCAGATTCAACAACAGAAAAGGCAGATGGAACTCCTGGTGGGAGATGTCAGCAGCAGAGAAGCCACCCCTCCCTAACATCAAGGTGATGACTCTTACATCTGGAAAGCGGTAAGATGAGCCATTCAAAAGATGACCCCAGGGGATGATATAGAGGTGTTTTTGAATGGATTGCAGAGCGGGAGAGGCTGCCCACTATCTAACTGGAGAACCCCAGAAAGCCTATTATGACTTGGCCTTACAGGATGCCTGGGAATACGCCAAGTTAAAAATGGAGAATAACTTCTTTTGGTTGCCGCAACATTGTATTAAAATGCAATAACGGGTGATCAAAAGATCGTATCTGCACCAAAATGGTATCTTTACAAAAAAAAAAAAAAAAAAAAAAAAAAAATGTATCTCGGTACGCAAAAATAAGCCCTCCCCCAACCTGATATCATGAAAAATTGAGATGCTACAGGTTTTTTTTTTTTTTTTTTTTTTTATAAACACAAACTTTGGTATTTTTTTTTCACTGCTTAGATAAAATAAACCTAGACATGCATTGTGTCTATGAACTCAATGACCTGGAGAATCATAATGGCAGGTCTGTGTTAGCATTTAGTGAACATAGTAAAAAAAGCAAAAAAAAAAAAAACAAAACATTTTTGAATTGCACTTTTTTGCAATTTCATCACACTTGAAAACTTTTTCCCCTTTTCCAGTACACTATATGGTAAAATCAATGGTGTTGTTCAAAAGTAAAACTTAACCCGCAAAAAACAAGCCCACACATAGCCATATTGATGAAAAAAAACAAACAAACAAAAAAAAACAAACAAAAAAAAAAACTGTATAGCACCCCCCCCCCCCAAACAGTGGTTTAACCATATGGGGCATCTGCATATTCAGGAGAAATAGCACAACATACTCTGTGGTTCATTTACTTGTGAAAAAAAATAAATAAATTGGTTCTGAAGTAAAAAGGTAAAAAAAAAAAAAAAAAAAATTCATTTATTTCTTCCACATTGATTCAGTTCCTGTGAAGCATGTAAAGGGTTAAATAACTTCTTGAATGTGGTTTTGAGCACCTTGAGGGGTGCAGTTTTTAGAATGGTGTCATTTTGGCCATTTTCTATCATGTACACCCCTCAAAGTGACTTTAAATGTGAGATGGTCCCTAAAAAATAAAAAAATTATAATAATGTAAATTGTTGTAAAACTGATAAATCGCTGGTCAACTTTTAACCCTCAACTTCATAAAAAAAGAAAAAACTGTGCTGATGTAAAGTAGACATATTGAAATTGTTAATTAACTATTTTGTGACTTCTCTGATTTAATTGCATAAAAATTCAAAATTAGAATATTGCAAAATTTAAAAAAATTGCCATATTTTTTTTTTTTTCATAAATAAACGCAAGTATTATCAAAGAAAAATGATAATTACTTACGGGTAATTTGATTTTCCAGAACCATGACAGCACCGCATTAATTCCCGCCCTATCTTGGTGATGGTTGTGTGATTCACAAAAAAAAAAAGTTTAAAAAAATATATATATATATATATATATATATATATATATATATATATATATATATATATATATATATATATATATATATATATATATATATATATTTTTTTTTTTTAAACTTTTTTTTTTTGTGAATCACACAACCATCACCAAGATAGGGCGGGAATTAATGCGGTGCTGTCATGGTTCTGGAAAATCAAATTACCCGTAAGTAATTATCATTTTTTCCCTTCACCATGACAGCACCGCACGTGAGAGGAGAGAATAGAAGACTCCTAGGGTGGGACAACAGCAGATAATACCTTTCTCCCGAAAGACAAGTTTGGTAGACCTAAGTCTAGCCTATAATGTCGGAAGAAGGTAGAGGGTGAAGACCATACTGCCGCTCTACAAATCTGTTCCCCCGAGGCGTTTGCCCTTTCTGCCCAGGATGTGGCAATAGCACGCGTGGAGTGGGCCGTAACACCCTGTGGGGGAACTTGGCCAGAAGAGGAATATGAAAGTGAAACAGCCGTACACAACCACCGTGCAATAGTTGCCTTTTTTTGGCCTTTTTTCCCGTTTGTCCCCTGGAAGGTGACAAAAAGGGCTGATGACTGACGCCAAGATTTTGTGGCTTCTATGTATTGAAGCAGGCAGCATCTATCATCAAGACAATGGAAGGTTTGCTCTCCCTGGGATTTTGGTTGAGGACAGAACGAGGGTAAAATAATTTCCTGGTCCCTATGAAATTCGGTTTTGATAACTACTTTGTCACCCTGGAAGGTAGTGTAAGGGGTGGTTTACCGAAATAGCTTGCAGCTCGCAGGTACGTCGGGCTGAAGTTAAGGCAACCAGGAGGAGTTTTTAAGGTTAAGGATTTTATCGAAATGGAATAGAGAGGCTCAAAGGGGGAAACAGTTAGAGCATTTAAAACTAAATTTAGATCCCAGGGAGCCACCTTAGGTAATAATTTTAAGGGTCTAGATGTGCAGGAGGCTCGGATGAACCTATAGACCCAAGGGTGGTCAGCAAGTTTCTGATCAAACAGCGCACCCAGGGGGAGACTTGCACCTTTAAGGTGCTAGTAGATAGCCCCCTTTCCAACCCTTTTTGGAGAAATTCCAGAATTTCTTTTACCGGGACTTCTTGGCTCGTCGGACAATTGTCGCCCCGAGAATTACCAAAAAATTTGGCAAAAATTCCTGGATTTCTCTGAGGTGACCTTTTTTCTGCTAGCGAGCAATGTGGTCAAAGGGTTTGAGAATCCTTTTGCTAATAGAAGCCCCCTCTCAAGTTCCAGGCGGTGAGATGTAGCCTGTGTACTTGGGGATGTTGAACTGGTCCCTGGTGTAGGAGATCCGAGGCATCCGGGAGGATCCACAGGTCCGAGATAGACATGCGTCTGAGCCACGTGAACCATGCCCTTTTCGGCCAAAAGGGAGCTATGAGGATCACTCGTGCCTTGTCTTCCCGAATTTTCTTGAGGCCTGTCGGGATTAATGGTATTGGGGGAAATGCGTACGCTAGATGGAAGTTCCACCGGTATAGAAACGCATCCACTCCCTCCGGGTGTTCTCTTGGGTTCAGAGAATAGAACTTCTTCACCTTCCAATTTTCTTTTGTGGCGAACAAGTCTATCTCCGGAATGCCCCAGCTGGCACATATTTTCCCAAATACTCCCTGGTTCAGGGACCACTCCCCTTGATGTAATATGTGACGGCTTAGGAAGTCGGCCACTTGATTCTCTGACCCTTTTAAGTATGTTCCGGTTAGTGAAAGGTTGTTTTCGGCCCATATAAAAAAGTTCTTTGGCTTCTGCCATAAGGGATGGTGATCTTGTGCCCCCTTGGCGATTTATATAGGCCATCGTTGTGTTGTTGTCAGACAACACCACCACGTCTTCCTCGTATCCTTTCTTCTATATGAAGTGCTTGCCTTACCGCCGACAATTCTTTTAGATTGGAGGATGCTGCTGTCAATGGGGCCCCCCCATTGACCCTGTAGGACCTGATCCTCCAAGTGTGCTCCCCATCCCCATGGACTAGCATCGGTAGTAAGGACTACTGAATTCTGTACGGACCACGGCACTGCGTTGCTTAAATTTTCTGTTCTTAGCCACCATTCTAGTGAGTCCTGAACCTTTGGAGATAGAAGAATTTTCCGATTCAGATTGCATGGATTCCTCACTTGTTCGGCTAGTATCTGCCATTGTAATTCTCGTGTGTGGCTTTGTGCCCACCGTGTTGCTGGAATTGTTGCCGTTAGAACTCCTAAGAGCGACATTGCATTCCGTAGAGAGATGGTCCGTTGTAGCTGGAACAGTTGTACTTTCTGTTGAATAGATTGAATTTTCCTCTGTGGGAGGAAACACTCCTGTTTGACTCAATCTAATAGGATTCCGAGGAATTCTTGAGACTGTTGGGATAAGTCTTGATTTTTTTCGGGTTTATTATCCATCCTAATTTGGTCTACACCTCCAATACTCTTGCGACCGTTTTCTCGCAATTTTCTTTGTTGTTTGCCATTACCAAAAAATCGTCCAAATAAGGTACCAGCATTATGTCTTTTTTCCTGATGAAGGACGCCACTTAGGAAATAATTTTTGTAAACACGCGGGGCGCTATAGCCACCCCAAAGGGAAGACATTGATACTGTAGATGGGTGGGGTTTTTTGCAAGGTTTACCACTAATCTCAGGTATTGCTGGTGTCGGACAGCGATTGGCACATGGTAGTAAGCATCTGTAAGATCGATCACTGCCATGTAACACTTCGGGTCTAGTGTTTTTAACCGCCGTTCTTAGGGTCTCCATTTTGAATTTCTCTATTTGAATATAATGGTTTAAAGCCTTCAGGCTGAATATCACTCTCAGCGAGCCATCTGGTTTTGGTGTTAGAAACAAGGTGCTGTAGAACCCTTTTCTTATCTCTTGATGAGGTACCTTTACTAATACCTCCTTTTGTATGAGATGAACTTCTCTTTCTAGTGTGGCCTGATTTTTTTTGGCCACTTGGGTCATTATTACACGATTTGGTGGGAGGCTGGAGAACTTGAGTCTTAGACCCTCTGACAATAAGTTGGTTATCCATTGAGAAGCCGGCAGTGCTGCCCAGAGGTGGACAAACCATCGGAGTCTTCCCCCCACTGGAATTTTGGCGTCATGATGTTTCAGCTGCTCCTTAACTGTAGATTTGACTTCCTCCCGTATTATTGTTTTAATATTCTGTAATAAGGAAGAAGATTCTTCTGCAACCGTTTTGTCAATACAGGCCTGGCAGATTTTCTTGCTGTATAGCCTAGGGAGTGATTCCTGTGGACAGACCCTACTTTTTTGTTTGGAGGTGGCTTTCCTTCCCTAAATGACACAGTGTACAGCAGAGGTGTCAAACTGCATTCCTCGAGGGCCGCCAACAGGTCATGTTTTCAGGAGCTCCTTGTATTGCACAGGTGATAATTTAATCACCTGCACAGAATGATTCCAGCACCTTGTGGAATGCCAAGGAAATCCAGAAAACATGACCTGTTGGCGGCCCTCGAGGAATGCAGTTTGACACCTCTGGTGCACAGGGTATCAGTATGTGTGGTTTGCCTTACAAAGGCACTCACCCCTCCAGGACCCCGGATACCGCGGTAGCTTGTGTCTCCTCAGACATTCTGGGCGCAGGCATCATCAGTGTCTCTGGATCCATCGCTGGTTCGGTCATCTTAGCAGGCAGATCGCTTGCTGTAACGGACCAGCAATACCTTTGGTTGCTGTATTATATAGAAGGAGCGGTGTGCGCGCCTCTGGAACAACTTCTGCCCGGAAGTGTCCAGCACACCGGCTCACTCGGCGTGTGACGTCACTTCCGTGCGACCGGAAGTCATCATCCTTCACTTCGGTGGCCAGCGTCAGTGAAGGACACGCCCCTTATCCCCGGACCAGCCTCCTGCACAGAGCGGTCGCCGGGGAGTCTAGCGAGGGGGAAAGGCGGCGCGGACACAGCAGCCTCTTCACCCGGATAGCACCGCATGCAATGCCGCCGAGTATGGCTGGCCCCCCCCCCGCGGACCTCGGCCTCCGGACTGGAATCATCAGAGGGGGATCCCTCCGGAGGTAGGAGCTCTGCGACAGGCGTCCACCTGCAGGAACAGGAAATCAAACTGTGGAGAGAGGGGCCGCCCCATTCTTTTATCTCTGCTGCAGGTTTCCTGTTCCTGGGGGTGGATGCCAACTCTCACGTGCGGTGCTGTCATGGTGAAGGGAACATTTTACCACTAACACGAAGTACAGTATGTCACAAAAAAAAAAAAAAAACACCTCAGAATCAGCAGGATCCGTTAAAGCGTTCCAGAGTTATAACGTCAAAGTGACAGTGGTCAGAATTTTAAAAATTGGCCTGGTCATTAAGCTGCAAATTGGCTTCGTCACTAAGGGTTTAATTAAGCACAGTAAATCAAGGTGTTAACATTCGTAGATTATGCAAATTGTCTCTTCAGAGAGGACATACTCTAGTGCCACATAATGGATGTAGCAATCCTACAAGTCAATGTTGACCCTTTAACGAGCTTTGTCACATGACTTAGGATAATAGCCAAACCAGAATCTCAATTTGCAGACACTGTTTCGGGGTGCTGCCCCTCGTCAGTGCAAAGTGGAGATCCGGTTTGGCTGTGTGAGGCGTCCGACCGATATCCAAGAAGTATTGTTTTTCCTTGTGGAGATTCACATGCCAAGATGAGGAGACTTAAAGCCGCAATGCTCCTCTGGGAAATATGCGAATTACACAAATTGTCTCTTCAGAGAGGAAGAGAACCAGAACTCCATTGCCACCTATTGGAACTAGCAATCCTACATTTGTACAACACAACATAAGACTTTCCACATATACTCTTCTCACACCTTAAAAGTGAATAGATTGGCAAAGATCTTTTTCCATAGGCCTTCTCTCCATTTCTGCATATATTGGGAGTCTCATCATAATAATTTACACTATTGCCAACAACATGTGTTTATTGCTCATGAGGTTTACACTACAGGTAAATATGAAAAATCAAACATTTTAGAATTTCAATGTGCATAATGAAACCAGCAGGCTGTAAAAAAACACCAACAATTTTGCATCTTTTCTGGCGAAACTGCTTTGATGAATTGGGGCTTATTTGTTGGCCCATGAAGCCATTATGCCGTTAATACGGTTTCTATTAAACCGAGGTGTTTTCATGTATGCAGCAATCGCCGGCAGAGCCTGAAAGAAGGGAGAAAAAAAAGGAAGTTATTTTACTCACTTTATATAGGGTGATTCACTTGCTACTTTACCCAGAAAAATAGCTGTAACTTCATAAACAATCGTACTGAAATTTTAAATGTATACACCCTTGGTTCATGAGAAATGTCCATCGTTTGCATGCAAGCACGTGCTGTTCCATATTGTTGAATGTAAAGTCAAAAAGAAAAAAAAAATCCACCTCCAGTGACAAACCAATAAAGTTGTTGTAAGCAAAAAAATGTTTTTATATTATCAAATATATTAAAAAAATTACAAAATATAGTAAAAGAGATAGCCACTCTGCTGTTGACGTCCGAGACTGGGACGGCTCCGTGCGATTCCACTCTACAAGACGAGGTGCATCATGATGTGGTGAGCTGACTTTCCATTTCCCCTTCCCTTATACAGAGAAGGAAATTATTATTTGATCCCTTGCTGATTTTGTAAGTTTGCCCACTTAAAGACATTAACTGTCTATAATTTTAAGGGTAGGTTAATTTTAACATTGAGAGATAGAATATCAAAAATAAAATCCAGAAAATCACATTGTATAAAATAAATAAATTTATTTGCATTTTGCAGTGAGAAATAAGGATTTGATCCCTCTGGCAAACAAGACTTCATACTTGGTGGCAAAACCCTTGTTGGCAAGCACAGCAGTCAGATTTTTTTGTAGTTGATGATGAGGTTTTCGCACATGTCAGGAGGAATTTTGGTCCACTTCTCCTTGCAGATCATCTCTAAATCATTAACATTTTGAGGCTTTTGCTTAGCGACTCAGAGCTTCAACTCCCTCCATAAGTTTTCTATGGGATTAAGGTCAGGAGAGTGGCTAGGCCACTCCATGACCTTAATGTGCTTCTTTTTGAGCCACTCCTTTGTTGCCTTGGCTGTATGGTTTGAGTAATTGTCTTGCTGGAAGATCCAGCCACGACCCATTTTTAATGTCCTGGCGGAGGGAAGGAGGTTGTCACTCAGGATTTTACAGTACATGGCTCCATCTATTCTCCCATTGATGCGGTGAAGTAGTCCTGTGCCCTTAGCAGAGAAGCACCCCCCAAAAAAAATGTTTCCACCTCCATGCTTGACAGTGGGAATGGTGTTCTTTGGGTCATAAGCAGTATTTCTTCCTCCAAACACGGTGAGTTGAGTTAATGCCAAAGACCTCAATTTTTATCTCATCTGACCACAGCACCTTCTTCCAATCACTCACAGAATCATCCAGGTGTTCATTGGCAAACTTCAGACGGGCCTGCACATGTGCCTTCTTGAGCAGGGGGCACTGCAGGCAGGATTTTAGACCTTTACAGCATATTGTGTTACCAATGGTTTTCTTGGTGACTGTGGTCCTAGCTGCCTTGAGATTAACAAGTTACCCCCGTGTAGTTTTAGGCACATCTTTCACCTTCCTCATGATCAAGGATACCCCCCACAAGGTGAGATTTTGCATGGTGCCCCAGATCGATGTCGATTGACAGCCATTTTGTATTTCTTCCATTTTCTTACTATTGAACCAACAGTTGTCTCCTTCTCACTCAGCGTCTTACTTATGTTTTTGTAGCCCATTCCAGTTTTGTGCAGGTCTGTGATCTTGTCCCCGACATCCTTATAAAGCTCTTTGGTCTTGCCCATGTTGTAGAGGTTAGAGTCTGACTGATTGAGTCAGTGGACAGGAGTCTTTTATAAAAGGTGACTATTAGTGATGAGCGAATACACTCGTTACTCGAGATTTCCCGAGCACACTCAGGTGACCTCCGAGTATTTTTTAGTGCTCGGAGATTTAGTTTTTAGCACCACAGCTGAATGATTTACATCTGTTAGCCAGCATAAATACATGTGGGGGTTGCTAGGGAATCCCCACATGTACTTATGCTGGCTAACATGTAAATCATTCAGCTGCGGCAATAAAAACTAAGTCTCCGAGCACTAAAAAATACTCGGAGGTCACCCGAGCATGCTCGAGAAATCTCGAGTAACGAGTATATTCGCTCATCACTAGTGACTATGTAAGGCTAAGTGCACATTAGCGTTCCCGGGCTTTGCGGAGGGCTGCGTACGTCCTCCGCTAAGCCCCGCCTACTTCCACATACATCCTGCGTACCCATCTTTAACATTGGGTACGGAGGACATGCGTTTTATGCGGACGGTGGGCGTGTCAAAACGACGCATCCGCCTATATCCGCATATCCTGCGTACCCAATGTTAAAGACAGGCATGCAGAAGTATGCGGAGAGCGATTTCACCCGCGGCTGATAGGGACACATGTCAGCTGTTCAAAACAGCTGACATGTGCCAGGAAAAACATGGGCTCAGCGCCGGAGCCCACATCATAAGGGAGGAACACGACATGCACAGTACATGTACGGCGTATGTCGTGAAGGGGTTAAAAGTAACAAAAGACTGAATATCCACAGCAAGTCATTTTGACATTGCTATGAATCATGTTCATCCCCGTAGTGTTTTTCTGATTTGTTTTATGTTGAATCCAACTGAAAGACTGTGTACAGAAACAGGAGATTTCAGATGACAGATCAGAAGTGATATTTTTAGTCAGTGTCACCACAAAACTACAGTACAATCACAGTAGATAGCCAGAAACTCAAGGGACATTTCCCTTATGTTATCACACTTCTGTCAAACATTCCAGCATTGATCCTCCATAGGTGGATTAAAACCTCAAACAGTGGCATCAAGTCTGTGTCTTCAAATGAGAAGGAAAAAAAGTGAGCACTCGTGCCCAATTAAGAGTTTTTAGACTGAAAAATATTGACATTGTACCTTTACCTTCCGCTGTACAATTGCAAGTTGTGTGAACAGTGGATTGGACAAGTAAAAAATAATTTAAGAATACTGTGTAAAGCGGCGTGCTGTTCCTGCAAATTGTTCTACGATCTCCGACTGTCACATACTTTCAAAGGAAGAAAAAATAAATGTTCCTTGCACTAAAAAGACAGACATTTGTAAACTCCATGAAGCAAATAAGATTTTGTACTTGACAAAAGTGTAAGAATTGTCCCTAGCAGAAAAAAGGATCAATGTTTGGCTGCCCGCCAGTTCTGTAATTTAGAGGCATAAATACAAAATGTACCTCAAATCTTGCATGGAAGTCCTGCAGGTTCTTGAACTTTTGCAGGCAGGTAGGATCCAATATATTGTGCTGATCCAGGACATCATACATGAGAAAGTCAACAAAAGTAATCTTTGGGGTAGATGCAAATGCAGTAAATGTAAATCGTGATGTATAAATTAATCAGCAAGACAGAAGTATACACCATATAGGCATGCAATCATCTATACTACCCAAGAAATGACCTAATAGATTTACCTTGTCCCCAAGAAACCAGTGTCTTTCCCCAAAAAACTTAGAATATCTTGCCAATACAGTCGGGAGCTTCTCAAGGTATGGTCCCTTCAGCTCTTCCTGAAATATTGAAAGTCAAAAGATTATTTATACATTTTAAAATCAGCAGCCAAGCCCGTAGTCTAGGCAAAGTGATGTGTACCAAGATGCATTACTGGTTCATATTTACACCATTCATACTATAAAACTCAGGATTTAGGCCGGGGTCAGACTACTGTATAACACGGCAAAGTGCTATGTGATAAAACATCCTATAGCACTCTGCCCAGTGTTATACTATGGGGCAGCTCAAATCTGAGATTATGTTCTCATACCGATTCCACATGAGAACAAGCACAGCATGCTGCAATTGTCAGCGAGGCTCTGCTCACTCGCACCCATACAAGTCTATGGAAACATGTGAATCATGCGACTGCAATCTGATGTCATCACCGTGATGTCCGATATATGCAGAGTCAGACCATGGAGGATTGAGATATTACTTTCTCCATCCACAGTGCGAATTTCCTGCGGATTTACCAAAATCAGTGCGGAAAAACCCACACAACATGTGCACATACCCATATAGGTTCTCTAATCAGCCAAACGGTTTTTAGCTGTGCTAACATACTTGCACAAGGGTTTTCAAGGGTATTCTAACCATCCATTAGCCTTCTTACACAGTTAGCAAACACAAAGTATCATAAGAACACTGGAGTGATGGTTGTTGGAAATGGGCCTCTATACACCTATGAAGATATTGCATTACAAACCAGACATTTGCAGCTAGATGTATAGAGTATTTCTGAATCATTTAATGTTAGCTTCATTGGATTGGAAAAAACTGCTTTTCTTTAAAAAATAAGGAAATTTCTAAGTGACCCTAAACTTTTGAATGGTAGTGTAAGCATATGCTGGTTTATTATTTTTGATTGCTTGCAGAAGACGTGAGCGTCAGGGATTAGGTGTTCGGTGACTATGTAAAAGTTGTGGGTTTTTTTTTTTTTTAAACTCACACACAAGCACCAGATGATGAGACTATGCTCCCATAATCGGCTCAAGCTGTCACGGCTATATGTGACAAAGCACGTAGCCGGATTGGCAGTAGTAGTCCCATCAAACGATGCCCACACACATCTCCCTTTGACAAATGGCAGCGTTTTAATCAGCAAACCTTTTTACACCTGTGTTTTTGCTGCGGATTTGATCGACTCAATGGGTGCAGAAACGCTGCAGATCAGCAAAAAAAAAAAAAACTTGACATGCTGCGAAAAATAAAACGCTGCGAATAAGGACGGAAATTTCCGGATCATGTGCACAACACTTCAGGAATGTCATTTATTAACATTGCATTTTTGGAGCATTTCCACGCGCAAAAAGGCAACAAATCCACATAGTGTGCACACAGCCTTACTTTTCCAATCACATTATTCCATTATGCGCAAGCTATTGTGTACATATTGAAATTTTCATTTTTTAAATTGACATTTGGGCTAGGCATACAAATTATCAATACCTAGCCAATCCACACTCACAAAAATCCTTAACTAAATATCAAACATTTTCCTTTTCATAATGAAACTGCATGCACAGCAATTCCTTATTCAGTATATACCGATTATCCTTATTTTACCATAGTTGCTGTGTGCTCACATATGCAAGAGCTGGACTTAGAGCCTCTGAGAAGCCAAGTCATGCTTTTGACATGCTATCAGTTTTAAGGCCAGGTTCACATTGCATTAAAGCAGCCCGTTCAACGCATAGCGTTGACGGGCTGCGTTAATGCTATAGCATACAGATGCTGCAGCCCGTCACTGAATGACGGCTCATCGCTAGCGCATGTCGATTATGGCATGCGTTGACGATGCGCCCGGGTTAATGGCAGAGTTAACAGACTGCGTAACACTGCGGTGTAACGCAGTCCGTCTAACGGACTGCCATAACGCAATGTGAATCCAGCCTAAGATTTCACAGACCAGGACTCCATTCCTTTACACTATCCAAAAAACCCAATGCAAGATTCCTCTGGAGGTTTTACTTACAAACTTGGGGTTGTACGAAATAGCAATAAGCCGCATCCGAAAATCCATGGCTTCATTTTCTAGCATTGACTCAATGTTCTTTTCACTCTCGGAATTAGCACCTGCAAGACACAGTAATCACAGATGGCTCCTACTGTGCTCAAGTGAAAGTTAATTTTATTTTTATGGTGCCAACAAATTCCACAGCACTTTACAATTTAGGGTATGTGTCCACGTTCAGGAAACGCTAAGTTTTTGACGCAGCGTTGAGCAGCATGCATAAAAAACGCAGCGTCCAGATGTTACAGCATAGTGGAGGGGATTTCATGAAATCCTGTCTCCACTATGCAGTAAAAGACGCATGCGGCACACCCGAGAAAACTCACATGCGGCGCGTCTTAAGAATGCAGCATGTCCTTACATTGCAGAAAAAACTCAAGGACAACGCAGGTGACCTGCCAGTGACATCAGGTGCAGATTTGGTCAGGATTTTACCTGCATAAAATCCTGACCAAATCCTGAAGCAATCCTGAACGTGGACACATACCCTTAGAGGGGACATGTAGAGACAAAGACATCACAAAGTAACACATACTGTAGCTTTTACAGTTACACAAGATACAATCTGTAAGGAAATAGGGGGAACACAATAGGTAAGAAGTGCTTGTCATGTATTGTCCAGTCATCGTTCTAAATAGGATTTTTGAAATAAGCTGCATGAGCCGTCAGCCAGTATCTGCCCAAGTACAGTTACCAAGTGATACTGGGTACATGGAAGATGTGGAGACAGATGAGTAGGTTGGACCAGATTCTGAAGAAAATTTAGAAAGAAGGAAAAAGGAAAGCATTAAAATTAGTGAAGTGAGGTGATCGGTTTGTCTAGAGATGCTTTTTTAACTCCTTCGTGACCCAGCCTATTTTTACCTTAATGACCTGGCCGTTTTTTGCAATTCTGACCAGTGTCCCTTTATGAGGTAATAACTCAGGAACGCTTCAACGGATCCTAGCGGTTCTGAGATTGTTTTTTTGTGACATATTGGGCTTCATGTTAGTGGTATATTTAGGTCGATAATTTGTGTTTGTGAAAAAAAAATGGAAATTTGGCTGAAATTTTGAAAATTTTGCAATTTTTAATTTTTATTCTGTTAAACAAGAGAGTTATGTGCCAAAATAGTTAATAAACAACATTACCCAAATGTCTACTTTACATCAGCACAATTTTGAAAACAAAATTTTTTTTTGCTAGGAAGTTAAGGGTTAAAATTTGACCAGCGATTTCTCATTTTTGCAACAAAATTTACAAAACCATTTTTTTTTTTTTTAGGGACCACCTCACATTTGAATTCAGTTTGAGGGGTCTATATGGCTGAAAATACCCAAAAGTGACACCAGTCTAAAAACTGCACCCCTCAAGGTACTCAAAACCACATTCAAGAAGTTTATTAACCCTTCAGGTGCTTCACAGCAGCAGAAGCAACATTGAAGGAAAAAATGAACATTAACTTTTTAGTCACAAAAATGATCTTTTAGCAACAATTTTTTTATTTTCTCAAGGGTAAAAAGAGAAACTGGACCCCAAAAGTTATTGTACAATTTGTCCTGAGTACGCCGATACCCCATATGTTGGGGGAACCACTGTTTGTGCACACGGCAAGGCTCGGAAGGGAAGGAGCGCCATTTTACTTTTGAATGAAAAATTAGCTCCAATCGTTAGCGGACACCATGTTGCGTTTGGAGAGCCCCTGTGTACCTAAACATTGGAGCTCCCCCACGTGACCCCATTTTGGAAACTAGACCTCCCATGGAACTAATCTAGATGTGCGGTGACCACTTTAAACCCCCAAGCGCTTCACAGAAGTTTATAACGCAGAGCTGTGAAAATAAAAAATCATTTTTCTTTCCTCAAATTATTTTTTAGCCCACAATTTTTTATTTTCACAAGAGTAACAGGAGAAATTGGACCCCAAAAGTTGTTGTCCAGTTTGTCCTGAGTACAGTGATACCCCATATGTGGGGGTAAACCACTGTTTGGGCACACGTAGGGGCTCGGAAAGGAAGTAGTGACTTTTGAAATGCAGACTTTGATGGAATGGTCTGCGGGTGTCACGTTGCGTTTGCAGAGCCCCTGATGTGCCTAAACAGTAGAAACTCCACACAAGTGACCCCATTTTGGAAACTAGACCCCCCACGGAACTTATCTAGATATGTGGTGAGCACTTTGAACCCCCAAGTGCTTCACAGAAGTTTACAACGCAGAGCCGTGAAAATAAAAAAATCATTTTTCTTTCCTCAAAAATGATGTTTTAGCAAGCAATTTTTTATTTTCACAAGGGTAACAGGAGAAATTGGACCCCAATAATTGTTGCCCAGTTTGTCCTGAGTATGCTGTTACCCCATATGTGGGGGTAAACCACTGCTTGGGCGCACGTCGGGGCTCGGAAGGGAGGGAGAGCACCATTTGACTTTTTGAATGCAAGATTGGCTGGAATCAATGGTGGTGCCATGTTGCGTTTGGAGACGCCTGATGTGCCTAAAAAGTGGAAACCCCTCAATTCTAACTCCAACCCTAACCCCAACACACCCCTAACCCTAACCACAAGCCTAATCTTAACCCCATTTCCAACCCAGGCCCTAATTCCAACCCTAACCCTAAGGCTATGTACCCACGTTGCGGATTCGTTTGAGATTTTTCCGCACCATTTTTGAAAAATCCGCAGGTAAAAGGCAGTGTTTTTTGTGCGGATTTCAGCTGCGGATTCCTATTGAAGAACAGGTGTAAAACGCTGCAGAATCCGCACAAAGAATTGACATGCTGTGGAAAATACAACACAGCGTTTCCGCGTGGTATTTTCCGCACCATGGGCACAGCGGATTTGGTTTTCCATAGGTTTACATGGCACTGTAAACCTGATGAAACACTGCAACCAATCCACAGCGGCTAATCCGCTGCGGATCCGCAGTCAAATCAGCACCGTGTGCACATAGCCCAATTCTAACCCTAACCCTAGTTCTAACCCTAATTCTAACCCTAGCCCTAATGCAGAAAAAAAAATAATATTTTTTCTTTATTTTATTATTGTCCCTACCTATGGGGGTGATAAAAGGGGGGGTTCATTTACGATTTTTTTTTTATTTTGATCACTGTGATAAGTTTTATCACAGTGATCAAAATGTACTTGGAGCGAATCTGCCGGCCAAAACGGCGGGCGCACTGCACATGCGCCAGCCATTTTGGAAGATGGCGGCGACCATGGAGAAGACGGACGGACACCGGGAGGCTCGGTAAGCATGAGTGGGTGGGATCGGAGCACGGTGGGAGCAGACAGGACGGGGGGGGGGGGGGTTTACGGGACAGAACGGAGGACTGGGGAGGAGATAGGTGGCGGGAGGCACAACAGGGATTGTAATATTTCACCACTTTTCATAGGTGAACTATTACAAATTGCTCCGATTGGCTGTTGAAAGTGAAACAGCCAATCAGAGCAATCGTAGCTAAGGGCTGAAGTACCACTCCCCCTGTCCCTGCAGATCAGGTGAAATTGGAGTAAACCCTTTCACCCGATCTGCAGGGACGCGATCATTCTGTGACACAGCATATGTGTCACGGGTCGGATTGGCACCGACTTTCATGATGCATACGCTGTGTCACAGGTCGGGAAGGGGTTAAAGCATGCTTAAAAAAAATCTGGGGGCTAGGAAGTAGTCTGATCACCTGGAGTAGTGCATTCCAGAAAATTGGTGCAGCACAAGAGAAGACTTTGAGACGTAGGTGCGAGGTTTGGTTTATGAAGGATGTTAGATTATTTGCAGAACTGAGAGCCTAGGTAGGGTGATAAGGTACCTTCACACGAAGAGACGCTGCAGCGATAGCGACAACGATGCCGATCGCTGCAGCGTCGCTGTTTGATCGCTGGGGAGCTGTCACACAGACCGCTCTCCAGCGACCAACGATGCCGAGGCCCCCGGGTAACCAGGGTAAACATCGGGTTGCTAAGCGCAACAAACAGTACATACTCACCTGCGCGTCCCCCAGCGTCTGCTTCCTGACACTGACTGAGCTCCGGCCCTAACAGCACAGCGGTGACGTCACCGCTGTGCTTTCACTTTCACTTTAGGGCCGGCGCTCAAGTGTCAGGAAGCAGAGGCTGGGGAACGCACAGGTGAGCATGTACTGTTTGTTTTTTTTACTTTTACGCTGGTAACCAGGGTAAACATCGGGTTACTAAGCGCGGCCCTGTGCTTGTTAACCCAATGTTTACCCTGGTTACCAGTGTAAAACATCGCTGGTATCGTTGCTTTTGCTTTCAAACACAACGATACACAGCGATCGGACGACCAAATAAAGTTCTGGACTTTATTCAGCGACCAGCGACATCACAGCAGGATCCTGATCGCTGCTGCGTGTCAAACGAAACGATATCGCTAGCGAGGACGCTGCAACGTCACGGATCGCTAGCGATGTCGTTTCGTGTGAAGGTACCTATAGACAGATGAGGGAGAAGATATAAGGTGGTACATAACTGTGGAGGGCTTTGTGGGCAAGAGTGCAAAGTTTATATTGTGTTGTGTAGCAAATTGGAATTCAGTCTAAAAGGCATTGATGTAGCAGCTGGATAGAAATAAGATTCTTGCAGCCACAGAGGACAGATTGGAGAGGATAAAGTTTGGTTAGAGGGGAATATAGGTAGGTTTGTAGAAGAGGGAGGGGGTATTACAAGTTCAGTTTTAGATAAAAATGGGACATTATGTTAGAGATTGCGGAATGACAATCCCTGTATTTTGTAATGTCTTCAGGAGAATGTATAATTGGGAGTTGACGTCATCACAGAGGCACCCCACATGCCAATATTATGCCACCAATTAAACAAAAATCACTGACTGGTGGACAAAAACAATATACGGTATATAAAATATAACTTGATGTCTATCAACATTTCATCCTGATAATCAGGCATAGATTTTCTAGTAGATAGAAAAAAAAAAAAAAAATTATATGTGAAAACACATAGTAAGAAGAAGTGCCAGCAAAGATACAGTGAAGAGCAACAGAGGAGAACGGAGTCTGAGGGCGATAAGAGGGGAACATAGTGAAGAAAAGCTGGAGATCCAGTGCGTCAAGTGTGACAGTTGATACCATGCACCTGAATAGAAAATGCTCAGCTAATGTTTATCACTGTTGTGCGTTTTTAAATAATAAAGTTTAATAACGTTCTTAACCTAAACAGGGAGAAAAGAAAAACCCACAAGCAAAAGATATTGAGCAAACTAGGAACTCTGAACTTTTGCTTTTTGTTTCAAGAGATTTTAGTCTACATTTAATAAACTAGAAGTCCATACTCACACAATCCATGTTTGCGGGCAATGTAGCGCATAATAGTGTTACTCTGTGTCAGCTTAATGTCTCCATCAAAAAGGTAAGGCAGCTGTGTAATACAAAATTTCTGTTACTATTCCCATTAAATAAATCCCCAATTACCAAGTTGCACTTAGAAATAATGATATCCCTTCCATAAGTTCACATACATTTGGAAAGTCCAAGCCCAGATTATCTTTCTCATCAAGCCATTGACTCTTGTCATAGTCTGGGGCTGTATGGGGAAAACAGAGCATTAGCTTCAAGACAAAGACCAAAGTAGGTGGCAGATACATTACATAAACTATGTAAGGCCAGACTATGCTTGAATCACAGCCATGTGGTCATTAAAAAAAAGAAAAAAAACACCACACACCACACAGTTTATGCAAAAAGTGCATTCAGCGGACCAGGAATATCGGCTATAAAATCTAATGCAAATTAATTCCCAATGGTGCAAACTTCAGTTTTTCAGACAAGTCCTGTAGGTAAAACCAAAAATCACAAAATAAAAGGCCAACAGCAAAAGGAAACTGCGATGTCTAAGTGGTTTCATAGAAAGAAGTACTGTAGTTCAATCTGCTTCCACAGTAGGATCTCAGTAGATCACTGGGAGCTATGGAGATTCAGTGCCAGACCGAGGTCCCAAGAACATGACGTGTACATGTGTCCATTAGGCCCTTTGCACATTAAAAAGCACTCTTAAAAGGCTATGTTCGCACATTGGGATTTTGCTGCACTTTTCTCTGCAGGCAAAGCCTGCTCTCTTGGCAGTAAAGAAGCTGTGGTTTTGGCTGAGTTTTGCAGAATCCCAAAAGTTCAGCTTTCCTTCCACCGCAGAAGCAGGGCCGTGGAGTCAGTAAGCCAAACCACCGACTCCAGCTCCTTAATTTCCTTGACTTCCGACTCAGACTCCACAGCACTCCCTCACTATTGAGCATGTACATAAAGTGCAGCACAGATTCATCTACTAAAACTCTTAGCTCCTTAGATTAGGAACAGAACATTTCATAACTTACCCAAATTTTCAAAAAAAGTAGTTCAGCACACACTGCATGATAATATATACATACACTTTTTTTTTTTTTTTTAAATATATAGTCAGTTAGGCAATTTTATACCGACTCCACCAAAATAGATAAGACTCCACAGCCCTGCACAGAAGCATGAACAATGCAAGGTTTGAAGTCACCAATGACATACATGAAACCATAACACCATTTTAGAAAAAAAATTAGCAATCTGATAAAATTATTTAGTGGGGGAAAAAAAATAAATAAAGTGAGACTATTCTAAACAAAAAAGAGTTCATGAAAGAATGCATAATTAGATATTTAACAGCGTGGGAGTTGAATTGCTCAAAAATAAATAACAAAAGACATTGGCAGAGCACTGACTTTGTAGGACACCGTTTAGTTTACACACATCACTAATTTAATTAAACTGAACTAATCCTAATCGCCATTCTCAGGCAAGGACACCAAGACATTATGGTTTAAACATGTGTGAGGGATAAAAAAAAAAAAAAAAAATTAATATCATTAAAATAAATGTGTTTCACAGACTGCTGTACCTGCGTTCTTCCACTAAAAACGTGGCAAAACATGCTACCTGTGTTTTAGCACTTCCTCATTGCTTTCTATGGGTGGGGGTGTGGGGGAAAGCCACACATGCCACTGAACGAGCACAGGATTAAATTGGTACGAATGCAATTAGATTTTTAATTGGAGCGCCTCAATATTTAAAATTGCAAGCGGGTGAGAACCAGATAATGCTGTCCACAATTACCGGGGCAGGATTTAAAGGGAACCTGTCACCCCCAAAATCGAAGGTGAGCTAAGCCCACCAGCATCAGGCGCTTATCTACAGCATTCTGGAATGCTGTAGATAAGCCCCTGATGTATCCTGAAAGATGAGAAAAATCGTAGTTACTTACCGATAACGGTATTTCTCTGATCCCATGATGGCACCACGGAGAGAAAAGTCCGCCCCCAGGGACAGGAAACCTACAGGTGAAAAAGGGCGTACCTCTCTCCCACATCAGTTGGATTACAGAGCCTTATACAGAACTTCAGCTGCAACTCAATATTTGTACAAATTAACTTAACCAATTTAACTTAACAGAGGCACCGTGACTAAAGCTAATCATTAATATATTATAATGTGCACACCTGTGTGTGAAAAGGGAGGGAATATACGGGTGCCATCATGGGATCAGAGAAATACCGTTATCGGTAAGTAACTACGATTTTCTCTATCCCCATGATGGCACCACGGAGAGATTTGCATAGATAGTAATTCTTAGGGAGGGACCATTGCCTCTAGAACCCTTCGCCCAAAGGTAGGATCAGAGGAGGTCAAGTCTAGACGGTAATGTTTGAAAAATGTAGACTGGGAAGACCAAGTGGCCGCTCTACATATCTGTTGTATCGAAGCGCCAGCTCTCTGCCCAAGATGATGCCACTGCTCTGGTCGAATGAGCCCTTATATTCTCCGGGATGGCTGTCCCGCAGGATGAGTAGGATAGGGCGATGGCGTCTCTTATCCATCTCGCTAGCGTGGCTTTCGATGCTTTGTCCCTTCCGTGGACCCTGGAAGCAGACAAACAGAGCCCTATCCTTTCTGCACTCCCTAGTGGCTGATAGAAATTGGACCAGACATCTTTTTACATCTAGGGTGTGTAGTGTTTTTTCCCCCTCATTTTTAGGGCTGGGACAAAAGGAGGGCAAAGATATCTCTTGCGTTCTATGAAATTGTGACGCTATTTTAGGGAGGTAAGCCGGGTCAGTTTTAAGAATGACTCTGTCGTCGAGGATTTGAGTAAAGGGTGGACACGCAGATAATGCTTGTATATCGCTGACACGACGAGCCGAGGTTAGGGCCACTAGGAGTGTGGTTTTTAGAGATAAGATCTTTAACGGTACCTCTGCCAGGGGCTCAAAGGGAGGTTTGGTTAGGGCATTTAAAACAAGGTTTAGATCCCAAGGAGGAGAATTGTGGAGGGGAATAGGTCTGGACCTACTTGAGGCTTTAATAAATCTCATGACCCAGCGATCTCTGGCCAAATCATAATTATACAAAGCTCCCAAGGCTGCTACCTGAACCTTTAGAGTGCTTGTAGCTAGACCTTTTTCCAATCCCTTCTGTAGGAACTCAAGAATTTTCCCTATTGGGATTTCCCCGGATGGGTCTGCGCCAGATACTGACATGAATTTTTTCCACACTTTCCCATATATTTTGGTGGTTACGAGTTTCCTACTCTAATAGGGTGGACACTAGATTGGGTGAAAATCCTTTATCACTTAGAAGCTTCCTCTCAAAAGCCAAGCTGTCATGTGTAGGCTCTTTATATTGGGGTGGAAAACTGGTCCCTGGGATAACAGGTTCGGAGTGTCTGGTAGGACCCAGGGGCTTGATATGGACATTTTTCTTAGCCAAGAAAACCATATTCTGCAGGGCCAGAATGGAGCTATTACTATCACTGTTGCTCCCTCCTCCCGAATTTTCCTCAGCACTAAGGGGATAAGAGATATCGGAGGGAACGCGTAGGCGAGGCGATAGTTCCAGGGAATTGTTAGGGCGTCTAGAGCTACTGGGCCCCCCCGGGGGTCGATTGAGCAGAATGTTTTCACTTTGTGGTTTTGACTGTTCGCGAAAAGGTCTATTTCTGGCAGTCCCCAGAGTTTTACAATTTGACTGAATATCGACTGATTTAGCTCCCACTCCCCCTGTTTTAAGCATGTCCTGCTCAAGAAGTCTGCAGTTTGATTCTCTGAGCCTTTCAAGTGGAGAGCTGTCAAGGACTTTAGACTGTGTTCTGCTATGTGGAAGATGGATTGGGTTACCTCCATCAATGCTCGACACCTGGTACCCCCTTGGTGGTTTAGATATGCAACCACTACCTGGTTGTCCGAAAAGACTTTTACGTGATGGGAGTGAAGGAGATTTAGAAAGTGCGTTAGAGCTAATTTCACCGCTAACAGTTCTTTCATGTTTGAAGAAGCTAGCTCTTGACTTTTGCTCCAATTCCCCTGTGCCACTTGATCGTCTATATGTGCTCCCCACCCCCAGGGGCTTGCATCCGTCGTTAGGATTTTTTCCGTCGGAAGTGCCCAAGGAACCCCCTTGGTTAAATTCACTGGGTCTGCCCACCAAACTAGGGAGTGTATCGTGCTCTGTGAGATACTTAATTGCCCATCTAAATTTCCGTGCAGAGATATGCTTGAATCTAAAGTCTCCCATTGTAGGTCCCGGGAATGACATTGTGCCCACTGCACAGCCGGGATACAGGCAGTCATAGAGCCCAGCAGGGACACAGCTTTTCTCAGGGTAGTGACTGGGGATACCGTCAACTGTAACACTGCCTGTGTCATTTTTTGAATCTTCCCCTGAGGAAGATAACACTTCTGCGTGATCGAGTCTAGGACTATTCCTAGGTACTCCTGTACTTGGGACGGCACTATTTTGGATTTGGGTATGTTCAGCAGCCAACCTAGACTCGACAGTAAAGCCATGACCAAATCCAACTGTTGTTTGCACTGTTGGAATGAGGTCCCTACCACAAGGAGGTCGTCCAGATAGGGAACTATTAGGACATTCTGTTCCCGTATGTGGGCCATCACTTCTTACATTATTTTAGTGAATACCCGAGATGCGATGGCTATCCCGAAAGGGAGAGCCCGAAATTGGTAGTGTTTTACTTCCCCCTGGATATTCACTGCCAGTCTGAGATATTTTTGATGATCTTTGTGGATGGGCACATGGTAATATGCGTCTCGTAAGTCTAGAACAGTCATGAAACACGAGGGAAAGAGTATTTTCACGCAAGATTTTATTGTCTCCATTTTGAAGTGTTGAATCTCTAGGAAACTGTTTAATCTTTTGAGATTTATGATCGCTCTGTACGATCCGTCCGGTTTCCTGTGGAGGAAGAGGGGAGAGTAGAAGCCCGTGCCTCTTTCCTGGTATGGGACTTCTTGCAACACTCCCTTCTGGATTAAGTTCAGAATTTCCTCCTGGAGAGCTGACTGTTCGTGTGACTGTTTCTGAGGTGTTACCATGAAGGAATTGCCGGGAGGAATACGGAATTTGAGTCTGAGACCTTCTCGAATTATACCTAATATCCAGGGACTGTTTGAAATTTTTTCCCAGGCTGGAAGAAACTCGGCTAGTCTCCCTCCGACCCGGGGAGTACCTTCATTGTGATTTTTTACTATCCGGAGGGGGGGGGGGGGGGGGGGGGTTTGTTGAACAGGAAGCCTCTGTTCTTATTCCTTCTGTCTTCCCATCCATCTTTGTTTCCTTTAGGGGGTTTTCTCCGCATGAATTTTTTGTTCCGAAAGGAACGCCTATAAGACTGGTTGGGGAACCCGGGAAAGGATTTGTTCTTATCCCCCACTTTTTCGAGGATGTCGTCCAATGTTGACCCAAACAGGAATTCACCTTCGCAAGGTATTGAGCAGAGTTTGGTCTTCGTTTGAAAGTCCCCCGGCCAGCACTTTAGCCACAGGGCACGTCTCGCGGCGTTTGAGAAAGACGCGGACCTGGCTGCTAATCTAGCCGAATCTACCGATGCGTCGGCCAAGAAGGCTGCCGCACCTTTCATCACAGACACTGAGTTTTGTATTGTCTCTCTTGAGACTTTTCCTTTTAATTGGGAATCCAAGTGCTCGAGCCATACCATTAGGGCACGGGCTGTACAAGTGGCCGCGATGGCTGGTCTTAGACCGCCTCCTGCTGCTTCCCAGGAATTTTTTAAGAAAGCGTCAGCTTTTTTGTCCATCGGGTCCTTTAGGGTACCCATGTCCTCGAAAGGCAGGGCGAATTTTTTAGAGGCCTTTGCTATGGCCACATCCAATTTTGGTGCCTTGCTCCAGGATGAGCAGGCTGGGTCATCAAACGGGTATTTTCTCTTGGGGCCAAGAGAACTTTTTTGTCTGTTTTTTTCCATTCTTTTTTGATCAAAGAGAGAATTTTCTCGTTTATCGGGAATACTCTTTTCTTTTGTTCCAATCCACTGAACATTATATCTTGTGCCGTTCTTTTAGGGCGTTCATCCACCAGACCCATGGTTGACCTGACGGCTTTTACCAGCGCGTCTGTCTCTTCGATAGGGAAGCAACTGCGTCCCCCTTCTGAGGATAGCGAAGAGGTCTCGGATGTTGAGGAATTGCTAGAATCAGATGTTTCACTTTCTGACTCGTCTACACTAGATTCAGGAGATTTGTGACTTCGTTTTTTCTTTGAAGTTTTAATGCCTTTGAGGGCACTCCACCTGACTTTTTATTAGCAATTTTAGGTCCGAGGCAAACGCCGGGGATTCCTCCTGAATTGTTTTCTCTATGCAAGAGCCGCATAGCTTTTTCTCCCAGGAGGAAGGTAGCTCTTCTGGGCATATAGCACACACTTTGTGCTTCGATTTGCCTGTACATTTTCTTCCCTAGGAGAAAGAGTAACCCCGTATTACATCAGTACTTTCACGTAGATCACTCACCCGCTGTGAATAAGAGATACTGTCTCTGGCCTGGGGACTATATCCACTGGATTCGTCACCGGTCGTGTAGTTTTCCCAGAGACCCGGCTGCGTTGCGACCCTGAGCGTCCACTGCTGCTGCGCTGCTGAGAGGAAGTATTTCTCTTGCGCTGTTGCTGTGAGCGCTGGTGCCGCTGTACCTGCACTTGCTGAGGAGAGAATTGTGCACTCTCCTGTGCATCTTGCTGCTCCTTGTCACTCAGTGGCCTCCACACTGCGTTTAGTGAAGAGGAGGTTTAATCCACACATTCCCTCTGGAAGTGCTCCTTTTTAAAATTCCCGCCGTCGGAAGTGGCGATCTGCGCATGCGCACGCACTACTTCCGGTCCCGACCACGGGCGCCCTATAGGGAAGATATAATCCGGGACGCCCGCGCGCGCGCTCTAACGTTCCGCCTGCCGTCTCTGCCCGCACTGTGCTTCCGGTTAGGCGGCCGGCGTTACAGCGGTCCCATGTGTGCCCCGCTTCTGCGCCTGGGACTTTATGGTAGCGTAGCCACCGCTACCTCCATGTACCGTCAGCGGTACGGAGGCTGTATCGGTGACCGCCGTCACCTGCCTCCTTCCCCTTTTTTTTTTTTTTTCGTGGGGAAGGCAGGCTCGATCCTTCCTTCACTGCCTCCCCCCACCACACTCACCCATAGGGCCCGCCAACCCCAGCGGTGGTGCTTCAGGGCCGGAAAAAAAGGGAGGTGAGGGGGGGGGGGGGGGTATGGGAGAAAAAACCTGCTGGACCCAGCCGTAACAGGGCGCCCCGTCAGGAACCGACCGGACCAGCCCCCTGGAATCCCACGAAGAATCCTTCAGGTACGTGCTGTAGGTTCCCCGTCAGGGACAGGAAACCAACTGATGTGGGAGAGAGGTACGCCCTTTTTCACCTGTAGGTTTCCTGTCCCTGGGGGTGGACCCCTCTCTCCGTGGTGCCATCATGGGGATAGAGAAAAGGTTAGATTATACTCACCCAGGGGCGGTCCCGGTCTGGTTCTGGTCTGATGGGCGTCGCGGTCCGGCGCCTCCTATCTTCATCAGATGATGTCCTCTTCTTGTCTTCACGCTGCGGCGCAGGCGTACTTTGTCTGCCCTGTTGAGGTCAGAGCAAAGTACTGCAGTGTGCAGGCGCCGGAAAGGTCAGAGAGGCCCGACACACTGCAGTACTTTGCTCTGCCCTCAACAGGGCAGACAAAGTACGCCTGAGCGTGAAGACAAGAAGAGGAAGTCATCCTATGAAGATGGGAGGCCCCAAACTGCGACGCCCATCGGATAAGACCGCCCCCCAGGTGAGTATAATCTAACCTGTTTTTCTCATCTTTCAGGATACATCAGGAGCTTATCTACAGCATTACAGAATGCTGTATATAAGCCCCTGATGCTGGTGGGCTTAGCTCATCTTCGATTTTGGGGGTGACAGGTTCCCTTTAAGTGGGAATGTGTAAATCTGTCAAATAAATAATTAATTGAAGAAATGTAAAGCAAGTTATTATCAATGGTATGAAATATATAAAAAAAAAAAAAAAGTTGATCTTGTTAACTTTTCTAGAGTGACTAAGGAAGCTGCTGCTGTCATTTTTCGTGATAACCTAGTGTAGTGCAAGCTCACATTGTGACTGCAGTAATAGTGGGCTGTATCTTCTCGCATGTATCTTGAAGGTGAGGAGTGATATCAGAGTGTCTGCAAATGTTGGGGATCACTGCAGTTCCATTTTATTGGAGACAGCAATGTGTAAAAGAAAAAAAAAAATATATAATATGAAACCAGCTCACCTGCTAGGCTTGTGCTCTGGGGAAGCTCGGATACCGTGCAGTCATCACGTAAATAGTAGAGCAAAAACAAGAAAAGAATCCAGCTTCCAAAAATAATCCAATTTATTGAGAGTTAAATGCAAAGTCCAAAAAACGTGGTGAACAAGAGAGTGAGTAGCAGCAGGCTACGCGTTTCGAACAGTGTGTTCTTTTTCAAAGCTGCTCCATATGCATCACAGCAGGATTAAATACCAGCCGTAACCAATCAGAATGATTGGGACTCACATTTGACACATATATGTCCACAAAAAAAATAAGAAAAACATAATATACAAAGTACAAATACACAAGAGACAGATAAAAATATACAAAAGTGATGACCTAATAGTAAAACGTAATTTCTTTGCGAGCATTTAAGCCCGCAGGATAGCAGGCATTAAGACAGAAAATTCAGTAAACTTCATGCATCATTAATCATTTTTTTGAAGTCTCCTCCTATAGCCAATATCACAAATCTCTCAATGCTGGTAATCCAAAGACAGTCCATGTTCCACTAATGACAAATAACAAAATGCTGAAAGCATATAACATAAAACAAAAACTCCCATAGAAATACAAAAAAAAAAAACCCCAAGAGGAAAAAAAAAATAAAAAAAAACTAATAGTGAAACATAATTTCTTTGCGAGCATTTAAGCCCGCAGGATGGCAAGTGTTCAGACAGAACATCCAATAAGCTTCACGCGTCATTAAACGTCTTTTGAAGTCTCCTCCTCTGGCTGACATCGCAAGTCTTTCAATGCCAATGATCCGAAGAAAGTCCGTCTTCCCCTGATGACAGGTAACAAAATGCTTAGAGGCGTATGACATGGAGCGAATGCTATTAGTAGAAAGAAGAATATCAGTGATATGTTCTGAAATACGAGTTTTAAGCATGCGAATAGTGCATCCTATGTAACTCCGATTGCATTTGATACATGTAATCATACTACATTTTTACTATTGCAGTTAATAAACTGCTGTATTTTAAATTCTTGTCTAGTGCTACTGTCATAAAAGGAATGTGCGATAACAGAATGCGCACATGTTCGGCATTTGGCAGCTCCACAATGATAGAAGCCAGTATGATGCAACCAGGTACGAGAAGTATTGCCAGGATTAAAGAAGCTTGGAGAAAGAATGTCAGATAAAGTGGTGGCTTTTTTTGCGACCACTTGACAGCCTGACGCCAATATAGTAGATAAAGTCTCATCTTCATATAGAATTGGGATGTTTTTTAGTATAAGAGACTTGATACTACTAAATTGGGGACTATATTTGATGGAACAAAATATTTTTCGATTTTCATTACCATTTATTGCGTCCCTGGACAAACATATCGCTTCGCTTTTTACACTTTACAATGCTTCTTGCTCTATCAAGAGACCAGTTAGAGTAACCCCTCTTTTCTAGTCTATCACAACATGAATCGATCTCTTGTTTAAGAATATCAGCGTTGTTACAATTTCTGGTAATCCTGGTTAATTCGCCAACCGGTATGGATTTAATAGTATGTCTCGGATGACTACTAGAGGCATGCAAGACGCTATTGCCTGACAATGGTTTACAGTATGTAGAGGTAACAATAGCATTACCCACAATACCACGTAAATTCAAGTCCAAAAACGAAATCACATGAGAATCAGCCTTATAGGTGAAGCGAAGATTAAATTAATTGGAATTGAGATAATTTAGAAATTCTGGCATGGCAGATACATCACCACTCCAAATGAGGAGTAAGTCGTCGATGTACCTACCATACCAGAAAATGTCCAACAAAAACGGATTATCATTGGAGTACAAAAACAGCTCCTCCCAGTATGACATCACCAAATTAGCTACGGACGGCGAATGTTTACCTCCCATAGAGACTCCTTTACATTGAAGAAAAAACTGTTGGTCAAAGGAAAAATAGTTGTGAGTCATCAAGAAAAATACAGCATGCATGATATAATTGCATAAGTCATCAGTGTATTCACTATATTTATGCAAGTGAAATTCCAATGCTGAGATAATGACACTTTGCGGAATGCATGTATAAAGAGAAATGACGTCACAGTCCATCCAACGAAAATTCTCATTCCATGTAACATTGGATAATTGCTGCAAAACATCTTTTGAGTCTCTAAGAAATCCTGGGACTCTTACAACCAAAGGCTGCAACAGCGAATCTACCCATTGACTCAGATGTTCGACAAGGGAGCCCATCCCAGATATAATGGGGCGCATTGGAGGAGGTGTAATACCCTTATGAACCTTAGGTAACCCATACATAGTGGGTATTACAGGGTAGTCAACTTTCAAATACTTCATTTGCGATTTAGTTAACCCCTTCCCGACATGTGACGTAATAGTACGTCACATGTCGGGACCCCCGCTTTGATGTGCGCTCCGGCGGTGAGCGCACATCAAAGTCGCGACATGTCAGCTGTTTTTTACAGCTGACATGTGCGCGCAATAGCGGCGGGTGAAATCGCGATCACCCGCCGCTATTAACTAGTTAAATGCCGCTGTCAAACTCAGACAGCGGCATTTAACTACCGCATCCGGCCGTGCGGCCGGATATGAGCGCATCGCCGACCCCTGTCACATGATCGGGGGTCGGCGATGCTTGTGCATTGTAACCATAGAGGTCCTGGAGACCTCTATGGTTACTGATTGCCGGTGGCTGTGAGCGCCCCCCTGTGGTCGGCGCTCACAGCACACCTGCATTTTAGCTACATAACAGCGATCTGATGATCGCTGTTATGTAGCAGAGCCGATCGGGCTGTGCCTGCTTCTAGCCTCCCATGGAGGCTATAGAAGCATGGTAAAAGTTAAAAAAAAAAGTAAAAAAAAATGTGAAAAAAATAAAAAAAATATAAAAGTTTAAATCACCCCCCTTTCGCCCCAATCAAAATAAATCAATAAAAAAAAAGCCCAACCTACACATATTTGGTATCGCCGTGTTCAGAATCGCCCGATCTATCAATAAAAAAAAAGCATTAACCTGATCGCTAAACGGCGTAATGAAAAAAAAAATCGAAACGCCAGATTTACGTTTTTTTGGTCGCCACGACATTGCATTAAAATGCAATAACGGGCGATCAAAAGAACGTATCTGCACCGAAATGCTATCATTAAAAATGCCAGCTCGGCACGCAAAAAATAAGCCCTCACCCGACCCCAGATCACGAAAAATGGAGACGCTACGGGTATCGGAAAATGGCGCAATTTTATTTATTTATTTTTTTGCAAAGTTTGGAATTTTTTTTCACCACTTAGGTAAAAAAGAACCTAGTCATGTTTGGTGTCTATGAACTCGTACTGACCTGGAGAATCATAATGGCAGGTCAGTTTTAGCATTTAGTGAACCTAGCAAAATAGGCAAGCAAAAAACAAGTGTGGGATTGCACTTTTTTTGCAATTTCACTGCACTTGGAATTTTTTTCCCGTTTTCTAGTACACGACATGGTAAAACCAATGATGTCGTTCAAAAGTACAACTCGTCCCGCAAAAAATGAGCCCTCACATGGCCAAATTGACAGAAAAATAAAAAAGTTATGGCTCTGGGAAGGAGGGGAGCGAAAAACGAAAACGGAAAAAGCTCCGGGGGTGAAGGGGTTAATATACCTAAGGCAATACCTTCATCCACTAAGCAAAATAGTTCTTTTTTTGAAGGAAGCTGTAGGATCCGAAGACAATTTTTTGTATGTTGTACTATCATCCAATAAACGATTCATTTGTTCCTTATACATAGAAGTGTCCATAACAACAATTAGGCCACCCTTGTCTGCCTTTTTTATGGTAATCTTTCTTATTTTTTAATTCTTGGAGAGCTTTTCGCTGCTTTACATTCAGATTTCCATTATAGATTTTTTTCTTGAACAGATATATCCAAGGATTTCAATTCACGTTCCATAACAGCTTGAAATTTATCCATACAATCAACTCTAGATTGAATTGGGTAGAATAGAGAATTTTTTGTATGAAATTGTTTAGCCTGATTTACATCTTTATCAATGGACACATTAGGTATGTTTAGATCATTTAAATTTTTCAGTGCACATTGTTCATTAAATGTGAGATCATAATATTCATTCTGAACAACAGAAACATCTTCAGTAATAGTAGATTCACGTTCAAAAAAATGTCTTTTAACTGAGATTACGAATGAATCTGTTTATGTCCAATAATGTGTGAAATAAATCAAAACGTTGATCTGGTGCATATTTAAGTCCCAAAGAGAGAACTTGCAATTGCTCTACTGTAAGGTCAAAACTAGACATATTAAAAACATTAGAATAATCACCTTTGAAAAAGTGAGGTTATTTTCGGTTCCCTGAAAAATGCCCACACGGAAAATTGCCAATTACAGCATCACAAAAGCTTCAGATCTATGATATTTCAGGTGCAAGGTGAGGATGTTCACATAATATGTGATCAACTTGTGATTTACAGTTGACCTAGTGCAAAACTGCAAAAATGATGATCTGTGGTTTGCAGCAGTCTGTCATTCTCAGCAATAGATAGATCTAGTCTGCTCTCTTCTCTCACTGATTCTGCCTTACTCCCACCAGCCCAGAACAGCAGCACATGCAGAACCAGCAGCAGTATGATCCAGAGGAGCCATCACTGCTATCAGTGTTCACAAAAGTATCACCGCTGCTGGCAGAGATATTTGGTCCTGGAAGCCCAGAAGGCACAGCAAAAAGGTGAGATTCTGTCACTTGTACCACTGTGTTCTTGCTGAGAATGTATGATATGCTTTTGCAGTGGAGTCCGATGGGCCCCAGTGTGAAATTTGGCCCTTCCCCCCACACACGTTGGTCAGATGTATGGGCCCCTGTAGTGTTCTAAATTCTATAAACACGTATGAATTGCCCCCCCTCCCCCTTCATTATGTAGTAATGTCCCCCATACTGGTATATATGCCCATCATCCTGGTGAATATGTCTGCATCCTGGTATATGTCCTAATGCTGGTATATATGGTCCCCATCCTAGTATGTATGGTCCACATGATCTCCATCCTGGTATTAACGCCCCCTTTCTGGTATATATGTCCCTATCCTGGTTTACATGGTTCCCAATCCTAGTGTATATTATGTGTCCCCGTTCTGACCCTAATGCATAATTAAACACAATAAGGGTATGTGCACACGATGCAGATTTAGTGCAGAATTGGTGCAGAACTGCAGCAGATTTTTCTGCTGCAGAACTGCACTGTGATTTACGGTACAATGTAAATCAATGTGAAAAAAAGAGCTGTGCACACGGTGCAGAAAAATCTGCGCAGAAACGCTGCAGATTTCAAAGAAGTGCATGTCACTACTTTTGTGCGTTTCTGCAGCGTTTCTGTGTAGGGGACAGGGACCTGGTGAGCTGTGTAGACGGGTGGAACCATTGTTGCCGGGAGTCGGGGTTCCGGGGGACGGATTTGAGGGGTGCATGGGAAGCCAGGCTCATGTGACAGGAGGCAGAGTGACGCAGGGAGAGGAGAGGATAAAAAGCAAAACGCGCGAAAGCAGGGGCAGAGAAGCGCGGGAAATCTCTGAGGAGAGGAAACTGCAGCGCAGTTGCTGTGAGTGTGCAGGCCGCAGTGAGACTTGCAGGAAGCAGGGGGAAAACGTGCAACAGACACTGCGGGCAATTACTGGAGCCCCCAAAAAGAGACGCATTCGTCGTCAGCGACCCCCCAGGCAGAGGGGTAGTGCTGACCAGCTCAGGGACAGTATTACCGCGCTCCCTGAGAACACCTTGCCAGAGAGTGCTACAGACTCGCATGGTTTCATCTCAGCTGTGACTGATACTGATTATTCTCCTAATCCTCCTCAAAAAGACTCTTCTCTGGACTGGGAGGCTGTTACCTCGGATCAACGTCCGCCTGCAGGAGGGAACGCAGCACCGCAAAAGACATTCTGGACTCGACTCTACGCCTGGGCCCGTCGCCAGAAGACACCTCCTTCCTCCGCCATCAGGACTACGGCGTTGTCGGAGCCTCACCGTCAGGACTACATCGCTGAACCAGCACTGATAAGTGACCGTTGTTGACTTTATCTTAGTAGGGAGTCACTAGTGAGGCGCTGCCGCGTTCTACGGGTGTAGTTCAGGGCGGCCATATAATAATTGGGACTTACTGCGAGATTGTGTTCTTGTATATAAGTTCCCTGCGTGGAAAACGTTTGTTATCTTTTTGGTTGGAAGTTAAAAAGAAAGTTAAAAACGCTATTTGCTTTCTGGCTCCTATTTGTCCCTGCATCCTTCTTTACCTGCGGTCTCTACATCTGCACCCCTCCATTAATAGAAATCTGCAGTGGTAAAATCTGCACAAAAACTGCACAAACAACGCACTAAAAACGCACTAAAAACGCACCTGCGGATTCTGCCAGGAGATGCAGATTTAGTGCAGAAAATTCTGCACATTTCATACGTGTGCACATAGCCATATATACACTAGGATTGGGGACAATGTAAACCAGGATAGGGACATATATACCAGAAAGGGGGCATTAATACCAGGATGGAGATCATGTGGACCATACATACTAGGATGGGGACCATATATACCAGCATTAGGACATATACCAGGATGCAGACATATTCACCAGGATAAGGGCATATATACCCTTATGTATGTATGTATGTATGGGGGACATTACTACATAATGAAGGGGGAGGGGGGCAATTCATACATCTTTATAGAATTTAGAACACTACAGAGGCCCATACATCTGACCAACGTGTGTGTGTGGGGGGGGAAGGGCCAAATTTCGCACTGGGGCCCATCGGACTCCACTGCAAAAGCATATCATACATTCTCAGCAAGAACACAAAGTGGTACAAGTGACAGAATCTCACCTTTTTGCTGTGCCTTCTGGGCTTCCAGGACCAAATATCTCTGCCAGCAGCAGTGATACTTTTGTGAGCACTGATAGCAGTGATGGCTCCTCTGGATCATACTGCTGCTGGTTCTGCATGTGCTGCTGTTCTGGGCTGGTGGGAGTAAGGCAGAATCAGTGAGAGAAGAGAGCAGACTAGATCTATCTATTGCTGAGAATGACAGACTGCTGCAAACCACAGATCATCATTTTTGCAGTTTTGCACTAGGTCAACTGTAAATCACAAGTTGATCACATATTATGTGAACATCCTCACCTTGCACCTGAAATATCATAGATCTGAAGCTTTTGTGATGCTGTAATTGGCAATTTTCCGTGTGGGCAATTTTCCGTGTGGGCATTTTTCAGGGAACCGAAAATAACCTCACTTTTTCAAAGGTGATTATTCTAATGTTTTTAATATGTCTAGTTTTGACCTTACAGTAGAGCAATTGCAAGTTCTCTCTTTGGGACTTAAATATGCACCAGATCAACGTTTTGATTTATTTCACACATTATTGGACAAACAGATTCATTCGTAATCTCAGTTAAAAGACATTTTTTTGAACGTGAATCTACTATTACTGAAGATGTTTCTGTTGTTCAGAATGAATATTATGATCTCACATTAAGGCTACGTTCACACGATCAGGATTTCCATCCTTTTTTTTTCCTGCCCGTTTTTGGAAAACGGCAGCTAAATTCCGCAGTGAATTTGAGCTGCGTTTTCTGATCCTTTTTCTTCAGCGTTTTCCACTGCGGGTTTCCAATAGCAGTTTCCTATTGGAGCTGCTGGAAAACCGGTGCGGAATCCGCTGAAAGAATTGACATGCTACTTCTTTTTTCCGCTGGAAAATCCGCGCGGATTTTCCAGCGGAAAAACGGATCGTTAGCACAGCGGTTTTGGTTTTCCATTGGGTTACATTGTACTGTAACCAACATGGAAAACTGATCCGGATCCGCAGCTGAAAATCCGCTACGGATCCGGATCAAAATCCGGATCGTGTGAACGTAGCCTTAATGAACAATGTGCATTGAAAAATTTAAATGATCTAAACATACCTAATGTGTCCATTGATAAAGATGTAAATCAGGCTAAACAATTTCATACAAAAAATTCTCTATTCTACCCAATTCAATCTAGAGTTGATTGTATGGATAAATTTCAAGCTGTTATGGAACGTGAATTGAAATCCTTGGATATATCTGTTCAAGAAAAAAATCTATAATGGAAATCTGAATGTAAAGCAGCGAAAAGCTCTCCAAGAATTAAAAAATAAGAAAGATTACCATAAAAAAGGCAGACAAGGGTGGCCTAATTGTTGTTATGGACACTTCTATGTATAAGGAACAAATGAATCGTTTATTGGATGATAGTACAACATACAAAAAATTGTCTTCGGATCCTACAGCTTCCTTCAAAAAAAGAACTATTTTGCTTAGTGGATGAAGGTATTGCCTTAGGTATATTAACTAAATCGCAAATGAAGTATTTGAAAGTTGACTACCCTGTAATACCCACTATGTATGGGTTACCTAAGGTTCATAAGGGTATTACACCTCCTCCAATGCGCCCCATTATATCTGGGATGGGCTCCCTTGTCGAACATCTGAGTCAATGGGTAGATTCGCTGTTGCAGCCTTTGGTTGTAAGAGTCCCAGGATTTCTTAGAGACTCAAAAGATGTTTTGCAGCAATTATCCAATGTTACATGGAATGAGAATTTTCGTTGGATGGACTGTGACGTCATTTCTCTTTATACATGCATTCCGCAAAGTGTCATTATCTCAGCATTGGAATTTCACTTGCATAAATATAGTGAATACACTGATGACTTATGCAATTATATCATGCATGCTGTATTTTTCTTGATGACTCACAACTATTTTTCCTTTGACCAACAGTTTTTTCTTCAATGTAAAGGAGTCTCTATGGGAGGTAAACATTCGCCGTCCGTAGCTAATTTGGTGATGTCATACTGGGAGGAGCTGTTTTTGTACTCCAATGATAATCCGTTTTTGTTGGACATTTTCTGGTATGGTAGGTACATCGACGACTTACTCCTCATTTGGAGTGGTGATGTATCTGCCATGCCAGAATTTCTAAATTATCTCAATTCCAATTAATTTAATCTTCGCTTCACCTATAAGGCTGATTCTCATGTGATTTCGTTTTTGGACTTGAATTTACGTGGTATTGTGGGTAATGCTATTGTTACCTCTACATACTGTAAACCATTGTCAGGCAATAGCGTCTTGCATGCCTCTAGTAGTCATCCGAGACATACTATTAAATCCATACCGGTTGGCGAATTAACCAGGATTACCAGAAATTGTAACAACGCTGATATTCTTAAACAAGAGATCGATTCATGTTGTGATAGACTAGAAAAGAGGGGTTACTCTAACTGGTCTCTTGATAGAGCAAGAAGCATTGTAATGTGTAAAAAGCGAAGCGATATGTTTGTCCAGGGACGCAATAAATGGTAATGAAAATCGAAAAATATTTTGTTCCATCAAATATAGTCCCCAATTTAGTAGTATCAAGTCTCTTATACTAAAAAACATCCCAATTCTATATGAAGATGAGACTTTATCTACTATATTGGCGTCAGGCTGTCAAGTGGTCGCAAAAAAAGCCACCACTTTATCTGACATTCTTTCTCCAAGCTTCTTTAATCCTGGCAATACTTCTCGTACCTGGTTGCATCATACTGGCTTCTATCATTGTGGAGCTGCCAAATGCCGAACATGTGCGCATTCTGTTATCGCACATTCCTTTTATGACAGTAGCACTAGACAAGAATTTAAAATACAGCAGTTTATTAACTGCAATAGTAAAAATGTAGTATGATTACATGTATCAAATGCAATCGGAGTTACATAGGATGCACTATTCGCATGCTTAAAACTCGTATTTCAGAACATATCACTGATATTCTTCTTTCTACTAATAGCATTCGCTCCATGTCATACGCCTCTAAGCATTTTGTTACCTGTCATCAGGGGAAGACGGACTTTCTTCGGATCATTGGCATTGAAAGACTTGCGATGTCAGCCAGAGGAGGAGACTTCAAAAGACGTTTAATGACGCGTGAAGCTTATTGGATGTTCTGTCTGAACACTTGCCATCCTGCGGGCTTAAATGCTCGCAAAGAAATTATGTTTCACTATTATTATTTTTTTATTTTTTTTTTCCTCTTGGGGTTTTTTTTTTGTATTTTTATGGGAGTTTTTGTATTACCGTATATACTCGAGTATAAGCCGAGATTTTCAGCCCAAATTTTTGGGCTGAAAGTGCCCCCTCGGCTTATACTCGAGTCACGGTCGGCGGTGGGGTCGGCGGGTGAGGGGGAGAGGGCGCTGATGCATACTCACCTGCTCCTGGCGCTCCCCCTGCCCGTCCCACGGTCTCCGGGTGCCGCAGCCTCTTCCCCTGTTCAGCGGTCACATGGGACCGCTCATTAGAGAAATGAATAGGCTGCTCCACCTCCCATAGGGGCGGAGCCGCCTATTCATTTCTCTAATGAAGCGGTGCCGGTGACCGTAGAGGAAGAGGCTGCGGCACCGAAGACCAGCTGTCCGGGGGAAGGAGCGGCACGCTGGGAGCAGGTAAGTATCGCATATTCACCTGTCCGCGTTCCACCCGCCGGGCGCTGTCTCCATCTTCCCGGCGTCTCTCTCTCTCCTCACTGACTGTGCAGGTCAGAGGGTGCGATGACGCATATAGTGTGCGCGCCGCCCTCTGCCTGATCAGTCAGTGCAGGGAGACGCCGGGAAGATGGCGCCGAGGAGCTGCAAGAGAGGTGAGCATGTGTTTTATTATTTTTATTGCAGCAGCAGCACAGCTATGGGGCAATAATGGACGGTGCAGAGCACTATATGGCACAGCTATGGGGCAATAATGGTGCAGAGCACTGTATGGCACAGCTATGGGGCAATAATGGACGGTGCGGAGCACTATATGGCACAGCTATGGGGCAATAATGGACGGTGCAGAGCACTATATGGCAGAGCTATGGGGCAATGGTGCAGAGCACTGTATGGCACAGCTATGGGGCAACGGTGCAGAGCACTATATGGCACAGCTATGGGGCAGTAATGGTGCAGAGCACTATATGGCACAGCTATGGGGCAATAATGGTGCAGAGCACTATATGGCACAGCTATGGGGCAATAATGGTGCAGAGCATTGTATGGCACAGCTATGGGGCAATAATGGTGCAGAGCACTATATGGCACAGCTATGGGGCAATAATGGACGGTGCAGAGCACTATATGGCACAGCTATGGGGCAATAATGGTGCAGAGCACTATATGGCACAGCTATGGGGCAATAATGGTGCAGAGCACTGTATGGCACAGCTATGGGGCAATAATGGTGCAGAGCACTATATGGCACAGCTATGGGGCAGTAATGGTGCAGAGCACTATATGGCACAACTATGGGGCAGTAATGGTGCAGAGCACTATATGGCACAGCTATGGGGCAATAATGGTGCAGAGCACTATATGGCACAGCTATGGGGCAATAATGGTGCAGAGCACTATATGGCACAGCTATGGGGCAATAATGGTGCAGAGCACTATATGGCACAGCTACGGGGCAATAATGGTGCAGAGCATTGTATGGCACAGCTATGGGGCAATAATGGTGCAGAGCATTGTATGGCACAGCTATGGGGCAATAATGGTGCAGAGCACTATATGGCACAGCTATGGGGCAGTAATGGTGCAGAGCACTATATGGCACAGCTATGGGGCAATAATGGTGCAGAGCACTATATGGCACAGCTATGGGGCAATAATGGTGCAGAGCATTGTATGGCACAGCTATGGGGCAATAATGGTGCAGAGCACTATATGGCACAGCTATGGGGCAATAATGGTGCAGAGCACTATATGGCACAGCTATGGGGCAATAATGGTGCAGAGCACTATATGGCACAGCTACGGGGCAATAATGGTGCAGAGCATTGTATGGCACAGCTATGGGGCAATAATGGTGCAGAGCACTATATGGCACAGCTATGGGGCAGTAATGGTGCAGAGCACTATGGCACAGCTATGGGGCAATAATGGTGCAGAGCACTATATGACACAGCTATGGGGCAGTAATGGTGCAGAGCATTGTATGGCACAGCTATGGGGCAATAATGGTGCAGAGCACTGTATGGCACAGCTATGGGGCAACGGTGCAGAGCACTATATGGCACAGCTATGGGGCAGTAATGGTGCAGAGCACTATATGGCACAGCTATGGGGCAACGGTGCAGAGCACTATATGGCACAGCTATGGGGCAGTAATGGTGCAGAGCACTATATGGCACAGCTATGGGGCAATAATGGTGCAGAGCACTATATGGCACAGCTATGGGGCAATAATGGTGCAGAGCACTATATGACACAGCTATGGGGCAGTAATAGTGCAGAGCATTGTATGGCACAGCTATGGGGCAATAATGGTGCAGAGCACTGTATGGCACAGCTATGGGGCAACGGTGCAGAGCACTATATGGCACAGCTATGGGGCAGTAATGGTGCAGAGCACTATATGGCACAGCTATGGGGCAGTAATGGTGCAGAGCACTATATGGCACAGCTATTGGGCAACGGTGCAGAGCACTATATGGCACAGCTATGGGGCAACGGTGCAGAGCACTATATGGCACAGCTATGGGGCAGTAATGGTGCAGAGCACTATATGGCACAGCTATGGGGCAGTAATGGTGCAGAGCACTATATGGCACAGCTATGGGGCAATAATGGTGCAGAGCACTATGGCACAGCTATGGGGCAATAATGGTGCAGAGCACTATATGACACAGCTATGGGGCAGTAATGGTGCAGAGCACTGTATGGCACAGCTATGGGGCAATAATGGTGCAGAGCACTATATGGCACAGCTATGGGGCAATAATGGTGCAGAGCACTGTATGGCACAGCTATGGGGCAATAATGGACGGTGCAGAGCACTATATGGCACAGCTATGGGGCAATAATGGTGCAGAGCACTGTATGGCACAGCTATGGGGCAATAATGGTGCAGAGCACTATATGGCACAGCTATGGGGCAATAATGGTGCAGAGCACTGTATGGCACAGCTATGGGGCAATAATGGTGCAGAGCACTGTATGGCACAGCTATGGGGCAATAATGGTGCAGAGCACTATATGGCACAGCTATGGGGCAATAATGGACGGTGCAGAGCACTATATGGCACAGCTATGGGGCAATAATGGTGCAGAGCACTATATGGCACAGCTATGGGGCAATAATGGTGCAGAGCACTGTATGGCACAGCTATGGGGCAATAATGGTGCAGAGCACTGTATGGCACAGCTATGGGGCAATAATGGACGGTGCAGAGCACTATATGGCACAGCTATGGGGCAATAATGGTGCAGAGCACTGTATGCCACAGCTATGGGGCAATAATGGACGGTGCGGAGCACTATATGGCACAGCTATGGGGCAATAATGGTGCAGAGCACTGTATGGCACAGCTATGGGACAATAATGGTGCAGAGCACTATATGGCACAGCTATGGGGCAATAATGAACGGTGCAGAGCACTATATGGCACAGCTATGGGGCAATAATGGTGCAGAGCACTATATGGCACAGCTATGGGGCCATAATGAACAGTATGGAGCATCTATTTTTATTTTTGAAATTCACCGGTAGCTGCTGCATTTTCCACCCTAGGCTTATACTCGAGTCAATAAGTTTTCCCAGTTTTTTGTGGCAAAATTAGGGGGGTCGGCTTATACTCGGGTCGGCTTATACTCGAGTATATACGGTATGTTATATGCTTTCAGCATTTTGTTATTTGTCATTAGTGGAACATGGACTGTCTTTGGATTACCAGCATTGAGAGATTTGTGATATTGGCTATAGGAGGAGACTTCAAAAAAATGATTAATGATGCCTGAAGTTTACTGAATTTTCTGTCTTAATACCTGCTATCCTGCGGGCTTAAATGCTCGCAAAGAAATTACGTTTTACTATTAGGTCATCACTTTTGTATATTTTTATCTGTCTCTTGTGTATTTGTACTTTGTATATTATGTTTTTCTTATTTTTTTTGTGGACATATATGTGTCAAATGTGAGTCCCAATCATTCTGATTGGTTATGGCTGGTATTTAATCCTGCTGTGATGCATATGGAGCAGCTTTGAAAAAGAACACACTTCGAAACGCGTAGCCTGCTGCTCAACTCACTCTCTTGTTCACCACGTTTTTTGGACTTTGCATTTAACGCTCAATAAATTGGATTATTTTTGGAAGCTGGATTCTTTTCTTGTTTTTGCTCTAGCAATGTGTATAACTTGTGTTTTTTTTTTCCATTTAACTCCTTTGTGACGGAACTAATTTTGACCAGGCCATATTTTTTTTTCCCCCCACATCTGACCAGAGTCACTTTCTGAGGGAATAACTCTGGAACGCTTCCACAGATCCCAGTGATTCTGATATTGTATTTTTGTAACATTGTACTACGTGCTAGTGGTAAATTTTGGTGGATAGCATTTGCTTATATTTATTTATGGAAAAAAAAACAAACAAAAGAAAACAAAACAAAAAAACACACGAATAAGGCTTCTTTCACACTTCAGTTGTTTGGCGTCAGTCTGCTCCGACAGTGACGGTCGACGGATCCGTCACAATTGTTGAGAAAACTGTTCTAACGGATCCGTTATTTTGACGGATCCGTTACTTGGGGGTTGTCTGGGAAAAGTATCTACTTTTTGGAGCATGCGCAATTGAAAAAGCGGATTGGGGCGACGGATCCGCCGAAATGACGGTCGCGACGGATCCGTTGCCCATAGGCGCCCATTCTATGGAATGGCGGACGCGACGGATCCGTCGAACCGCCATTTCGGCGCAGACAAAAAAACGTTATAATGTCAGTCTGTCTAGATGACGTCCGCCAAATCTCGACGGATCCGTCACATGGCGGATGGAACGGACGACCATCCGCCACAATCCGTCGCTAATGCAAGTCTATGGGAAAATAGCGGATCCGCAAAAAAAAAAAAAAAAATTGGCGGATGCGCTATTTGAGGAAAATGGCGGTTTCAGACTGACGCCAAAAGACTGAAGTGTGAAAGAGGCCTTAGACAATTGAAAATGTTGCAATTTTCAAACTTTAAATTTGTACGCCCTTAATAAAATTATACCACACAAAATAAACATTTGCCACATGTCTACTTTACATTTGCATCATTTTTTAAACAATTTTTTGTTATGACGTTTTAAGGGTTCAACGTTTAATCAGCAATTTCTAATTTTTCCAACAAAATCTACAAAACCAGATTTTATTTTTGTTTTTAAAAAGGGACCACATTACATATGAAGTGACTTTGAAGGGCCTATGACAGAAAATACCCAAAAGTGATACCATTCTAAAAACTGCACCCCTCAAAACCACATTTAAGTTTATTAACACTTCAGGTGCTTTACAGGAATTAATGGAATATGGAAGAAACACTGGTATTACTTATCAGTAATGTGTTTTTTCGTATCCATGACGGCACCACAAGAGAGGGGATCCGACCTTCAAGGACTGGAAACCTTCAAGATAAAAAGGGCAGCTCCTCTCTCCGCATCAGTTGTTTTACAGAGCACAAGAGGAACTCCGCAGATGTGTGAACACACAAAATGACATTCATAACTATATTTAATCTTAACTATCCACACCCAAGGGAGTGTCTAATAATGAACATTCACCAAACGAAAAAGAGTGATCAAAATAGGGAGGGAATATAAGGGTGCCGTCATTGGCTACGAAAAGACAAATTACAGGTAAGTAATGCCCGTGTTTTTCAGTCACCCATGACAGCACCATGAGAGAATTTCAGAGACTTCTATTCTTAGGGAGGGACCATTGCCTCCTCTGACCTCACATTCTGGAGCAGGTTTCTACAGGCTGACAGGTCCAGCCTATAGTGTTTGAAGAAGGTAGACTGAGAGGACCATGTGGCCTCCTTACACATCTGGTCGATGGAGGCATCCGCTCTTTCCGTCCAGGACGTCGCAACGGCTCTCGTGGAATGGGTCTTCAGACCTTCAGGAATGGCCCTACCTGCACTGACGTAGGCTAATTTAATGTCCTCCCTAACCCACCTTGCTATAGTCTGCTTAGACACTCCTCGACCCCTGAAAGGATACAAACAAGGCCCTTTGCTTTCTCCAGGGCTCTGTCACTTCTAGATAACACAGAAAGCACCTCCTAGCATCTAAGGTACCGTTTATACTCAAGTATAAGCCGAGATTTTCAGCCCCCCCCAAAAAAAATGGGCTGAAAGTGCCCCTCTCGGCTTATACTCGAGTCATGGTCGGCAGGGGAGGGGGCGTCAGCGACGGTCACATACTCACCTGCTCCTGACTCGGTCCCTGCATGTCCCATGGTCTCCGGCAGCTTCTTTCCCTGTTCAGCGGTCACTTGGTACCGCTCATTAGGATATGGACTCCACTCCCATAGGGGTGGAGCCGCATATTCATTACTGTAATGAGCGGTACCAGTGACCGCTGAACAGAGGAAGAAGCTGCCGCACCCGGAGACCATCTGTCCAGGAGAGGCTGCCAGGGACCGCGCCGAAGCAGGTATTTCATTCACCTTTCCTCGCTCCACCGTCGCTTCGTCTTCAGTGACTGTTCAGGTCAGAGGGCGCGATGACGTATTAGTGTGCGCGACGCCCTCTGCCTGAACAGTCAGTGCGGAGAGATGGGACGCTGAGGAGCAGGGACGAGAGGCGAGTGTTTTTTTTTTGTTTTTTTTTAAATTGCAGCAGCATTATATGTGGCACATTGTTATATGGAGCATCTATGGGGCCATAATGAACTGTATGGAGCATTATATGTGGCACATTGTTATATGGAGCATCTATGGGGCCATAATGAACTGTATGGAGCATTATATGTGGCACATTGTTATATGGAGCATCTATGGGGCCATAATGAACTGTATGGAGCATTATATGTGGCACATTGTTATATGGAGCATCTATGGGGCCATAATCAGCATTTGTGCAGCATTACATGGGCCATATATCCGTATGGAGCATCTTATGGGGTCATAATCAGCATTTGTGCAGCATTATATGGGACATATTTTAATATGGAGCATCTTATAGGGCCCATCATGAACTGTGTGGAGCATTATACGGGGTTCTTGATTCCATATGGATATTCAAAAACACTTAACCTACTGAGGTCTCAATTAATTTTACTTTTATTGGTATCCATTTTGATTTTTTGACATTAACCGGAAGCTGATGCATTTTCCACCCTAGGCTTATACTTGATAAGTTTTCCCAGTTTTTTGTTGCAAAATTGGGGGGCGGGGGGTTTATATTAGAGTATATACGATATGTGGTCTTTCCTCCTGGTTGCTTGGGTTAGGACAGAAGGAAGGCAACCCTATTTCATAAGTTCTATGAAAGTTTTGTAACCATCTTAGGGAGGTAAGCCGGTCTATCCTTAACACTGCATGAAAGACCAGTCTCACACGTCCAGATATTTACGGTACCAGAAGAAACGGTCCCGGAGCTATCCGTGTCCGCGTGTGCACGTAGGCCGTCCGTGTATTTAAACAATTTGTTCAATTTTAACTCTATGACTTAAAAAAAAAAAAAAAAAAAGCACACGGATGGCATCCGTGTGCGGTACGTGTTTACACGCACCCATTGACTTTAATGGGTCCGTGCGCTCCCACGAACACTGACATGTCTCCGTGTTTTGCACACGGACACACGGTCCGGGAAAACACGCTGACATCTGCAGAGACACATTTATTTTAATGTGTCTACGTGTGTCACTGTCTCTGGTACGTGAGGAAACTCACCACACGTGCCGGAGCCACTGACATGTGAAACCGGCCTAATGAGGTATGCTGACAAAGCCTGCAAATCACCTATCCTATGGGCTTAAGCGAGAGCTACCAGTAGGGCTGTTTTTAATGAGATCACCTTTTCCGAGACCGAGGCTAATGGTTTAAAAGGGCTTTCTGCTAATGCTGACAACACCAAATTAAGGTCCCAAGGAGGAGGGCTAGGAGATGGAACTGAGCTGGATCTACCACAGGCCCTAATGAACCTGGCCACCCATCTATTGCTTGCCAGGTCACAGTTGTATCAGGACCCCCAAGGCTGAAACTTGTACCTTAAGGGTGCTAACTGCCAGGCCAAGCTCCAGTCCCTTCTGAAGGAACTCCAGTACAGTAACTAACAGGACTTACCCATCCCGTACTGCCCCCGCAAAAGGATAGGAATTTTCTCCAGATCTCCCATAGTTTCTGGTGGTCACTGGCTTTCTGCTAAGTAGGGTGGAGATTACCCGAGCCGAGAATCCCTTCTCAAAAGTGACCTCTCAAATTCCAGGCTGTTAAATGCAGCCCGGACATCTGAGGATGAAGAAAAGGCCCCTGGGATAGGAGATCCTGATCTTCCGAAAGGACCCACGGATCCGATTCGGACATCGCCTTCAGCCAGTAAAAGCAAGGCCTCTTTGGCCAAAACTGAGCCATCAGGATCACTGTGGCCCCATCTTCCCTGATCTTCCTCAAAACTGACAGGGTGAGACATATCGGTGGAAAGGCATAATGCAGCCCTGGTGCCCATTTTATCCTGAAAGCGTCTACCATATAAGGCCTGTCTGTTGGGTTCAAAGAACAGAACTTCTGGACTTTGTTGTCCTTTGAGGCAAAGAGGTCTATCTGGGGACGCCCCCACATTGCCACAATCTGATCGAATACCGACTCCTTCCGGGACCATTCTCCCCATTTCAGCTGACAGCGGCTTAGGAAGTCTGCTCTTATGTTTTCTGTTCCTCTGATACGCAGGGCCGATAATGAGAGATGTCTTTCTGCCAATAGAAATATCTGTTTCGCTACTGCCATTAAAGGACGGGAACGAGTACCCTTCTGATTGTCAGACAGCACTCACATGGTGGCCCTGTAGATGAGGTAACAGCCCCTCTAATACTCTTTCTACAGCCAAGAGCTCCCAATTATTTGAGGACAGTATCCTCTCTTGCCTTGACCAGGCTCCTTGCAGCCAGAGGGCGTCTATGTGGGCTCCCCACTCCCTGTTGCCAGAATTTGTTGTAACTACCTTGGATACCATATTCACCAGGGTACTCAGAGCTGAATTGATCTCTAACCACCATCTTAGGAACAGGATAACTGTCTCTGGGAGTGTTAACTTCCCATCCAAGTGACCCAGCAAGGCTAGTTAGTTTTCCAGAACATACCACTGAAGATCTTGTGTGGAACTGGGCCCATTTGACTGCTGACATACAGGCAGTTAGAGACTTCAACAGTGACATTGCTCTCCTGAGGATCATTCTTCGATTTGCCACTGATGACAAGATCAGACTTTTGATGTTCCTTTCTTTTTCTTCTGGAAGGCGACATTCCTGTCTCACTGAGTATTATCAAGCCTAAAAAGACCCGTGTTGTCACTGGCTCTAACCTGGATTTTTGTAGGTTTAGATGCCACCCCAGAGTCTCTAAAGTGTCTGACTATCCTGACTTGTTCCTGACAGTGGAGAAGAGAATCCCCCAGAATCAGAAAATCGTCCAGATATGGTATTACTAAAATGTCCTTATCCTGGAAATGAGCAGCGACTTCCGAGATTAGCTTCGTAAATATCCAGGGTCTATTCCTAGTCCAAAAGGGGAGGGCCCTGTACTGGATGTGCCTTACTTGTGATCGTATCTATACCGCCACTCTGAGGAATCTCTGATCTTACTCGTGGATGGGAATATGATAAATAGGCGTCCTTGAGGTCCAGGACCGCCATGTAACAGTGTGGGAAGAGAACCTTCACTGCAGTCCTCACTGACTCCATCTTGAATGACGGGACCATCAAAAATTTGTTTAGGGCCTTCCAAGTTTATAATGGTTCCCCATGACGCATTTGTTTTTTTTAATTCAGAAACAGGGGGGAATAGAACTCCATTTTCTTTATCCTAGTGGAATCTCTTTCAGTACATTTTTTTTCTTTTAGAGACGGTATCTCTTTCTCCAGGACCAGCTGTTTGACAAGAAAGTTGCACGGGGGTCTCTACATATCTGTGTTGGTGGAGTGTGGATTTTTCATTTTAGGTCTGATCCTACAGTCTAGAGGATTCAGGCATTGGAAGGAATTCTTTCCCAGGCCGAGAGGCAGTAACAGATCCTCCTTCCCACCTGGGAAAAAGTAACAGGGGGGGGGGTGTTTCTTGGTCTCCCGGGCAGGTTTTCCAAAGTAGAAACCTCTTCCCCCTCTGGTCTGCTTGTCTGGCTTGTCCCGGTCTCTGTATGACTGTCTGGTGGACCTGAAACCCCTCTGAAAGGATGGAAAGGGGGGCCTAGGAAGACCCTTCTTATCTCCAGCTTTCTCTAGGTTGTCATCAAGAGCTGGCCCGAACAAGAATTTTCCTTCGCAGGTTCGCAGGGGAGAGATCAGAGTTTGACGCTGGCATACATGTCCTCTGGTCAACACTTTAGCCAGACCGCCTGGCGACCTGCATTGGCCAGTGCCACTGATCTGACAGCCACCTTTGCCGAGTCCACCGAAGCATCTGCCAGAAATGCTGCTGCTGCCGCCTTGATGGTAGGGACAGCCGCTAGGATGGTCTCTCTTGGGACTCGGTGTTCCAGCTGGTCCTCAAGGTTATCTAGCCAGACTTTCAAGGACCTAGCCGTGCATGTGGCTGCAATGGCTGTTGTCAAGCCTTCCACAGAGAATTCCCAAGCTGCCTTAAGGAAACTGTTTTCCAGTCCAGTGGTTCTTTTAACGATCCCAGGTCTTCAAACGGGAGAGAAAACTTCCTTGAAAACCTTCGATATTGCTACATCCAATTTTTTGGGCTTTATCCCAGGAGAAGGATGCTTCCTCATCAAATGGATATTTCCTTTTAAGGGACCTGAGACCTTGTACCTTTCTGTCCGGCCTTTCCCCATTCTCTTTTTATGAGACTCTGAAATTGTTCATTCACGAGAAAGGTTCCGCGTTTCTTTTTCTTTAGGCCCCCAAATATAAGGTCCTGAGCAGATCTTTTAGTTTTTTCATCCACTAACCCCATTGTGAACCATACTGCCTTTATTAATTTATCAGTTCCCGCAACTGGAAAACCGCCTCTCCTATGAACTGCTCTTTGACGACTGTCTGATCAGAGTCTCTCAGCTCTGACCCTGTAGGCTCCTCTGGTGTTGAAAGGGATGGACTGGACCTCTTTCACCATACTGCCACTAACTGCCGGGCGCCCCAGCACGCCAACCGACTTTTCGCACTTCAGATCGTATTAAGGACCTTAGACTGGCCGAAAAACTAGGGGATTTTTCAGATATTGTTAGTTCTATACAGTCCTTACAATCTTTGTCCAGGCCGTCTCAAATTGCTGTCCATAAAGGGGGCATTCCCTTTTCAATTTAGTCCTGCACTTCCCAGGGATCCCTACTCTCCATCCTGCCAATGAGAGAGAGCGGAAGAGAGACAGCATTAGAGAAAAAAAAATAAATTTAATATATAAAACTGAATGTGTGTATGTGTGTATGTATGTATGTATGTATGTATGTATGTCCGGGATTGGCATCTGAACCGTCGCAGCTACAGCCACAAAATTTTGCACAGTCACACGTCTGGACCCCGAGAGCGTCATAGGCTATGTTGTGAGGTGAAATTTTAACCCCGCGCTTTCCAATTCACCAAACAATTTTGCCCCTATCTACATAATGGGGAAAAAATGAAAGGAAAAGTGTTGGAGGCAAATTAACAGCTGCCAGATGTGAACAAGGGGGACTTAAAGAATGACAGCGATGGCGCCAAAGAGTATATACTGTACAGTTGCTAAGGTGGGGCCCCAACATGGGATAATCACCACACCACCACGGGGATATGAACACACACACAAAATGCGCCACACACTACCACGTGCTCGAACACATACCACCCTCAGCGCACATTTCACCACACATACACCAACCTCGCCACATAAAAGTCGAAACACAAAAGTCGCCGCTCAAAACTCGCCACGCGCAAAACTCTCCACATGCAAAACTCGCCACACGTGCAAAACTCACCTCATGGAAAACTCGCCACACGCAAAACTTGCACACGCAGAAAAATTGCCACATGCACAAAAGTTGCAACACATGCAAAAGTTGCCTCACACAAAACTTGCACATACTTAAAATGCACCACACAAAACTCGCCACGCGCAAAACTCGCCATGCGCAAAACTTGCTGCACACAACTTGCTACACTAACCTGTCACATGCAACTCGACACACAAAAAGTTGCTACACGCATGTCGCCACACAAAACTCATCTCACAAAAGTCCCTACATGCATGTCGCCACACGCAACTCAACACACACAACTTGACACACGAAACTCGCCCTAAAACACACACAAGTCTGGTATTATCCTTCAAAAATAAAAATCTGATTAATAAGCAGACAAACTACAAGAGCAACAAATGTACCATATAGGAATCCGGCAGCTGTCAGTCACATGACCAGTCTATTATGTGTATGTGTGAGCTAATATATACTGCCAGGGGGTGGGCTTACTGTTGGCTGGGGATTTATCAGGCTGCCATTTTAGCTTACAAATACTGAGGTAAAAATACTGACCAAATAACGTGTGAACGAGGGCTAATACAGGAGGAGATGACATACAGCTATATACTATATACAGGAGGAGATGACACAGGTATATACTATTTACAGGGGAGATGACACACAGGTATATACTATATACAGGAGGAGATGACACAGATATATACTATATATAGGTGAGATGACACAGGTATATACTATATACAGGAGATTACATACAGGTATATCTAATATATAAAGCTAAATGTGTGTATGTATGTATGTATGTATGTGTGTATGTCCGGGATTGGCATCTGCACCGTCGCAGCTACAGCCACAAAATTTTGCACAGTCACACGTCTGGACCCCGAGAGCGTCATAGGCTATGTTGTGAGGTGAAATTTTAACCCCGCGCGTTCCAATTCACCAAACAATTTTGCCCCTATCTACATAATGGGGAAAAAGTGAAGGGAAAAGTGTTGGAGGAAAATTGACAGCTGCCAGATGTGAACAATGAGGACTTAAAGAATGAGAGCGATGGCGCCAAAGAGTATATACCGTACAGTTGCTAAGGTGGGGCCCCGACATGGGATACTCACCACACACGGGGATATGAACACAAACACAAAATGCGCCACACACTACCACGTGCTTGAACACATATACGACCCTCAGCACACATTTCACCACACACACACCAACCTCGCCACATAAAAGTCGAAACACAAAAGTCACCACTCAAAACTTGCAATGCGCAAAACTCGCTACATGCAAAACTCGCCATATGCAAAACTAGGCTCACGCAAAACTCGCCACACGTGCAAAACTCACCTCATGGAAAACTCACCTCATGCAAAACTTGCACACAGAAAAATTGCCACATGTACAAAAGTTGCACCACATGCAAAAGTTGCCTCACACAAAACTTGCACATACTCAAAACGCACCACACAAAACTCGCCACGCGCAAAACTCGCCATGCACAAATCTTGCTGCACACAACTTGCTACACTAACCTGTCACATGCAACTCGACACACAAAATGTTGCTACACGCATGTCGCCACACAAAACTCATCTCACAAAAGTCGCTACATGCATGTCGCCACACGCAACTCAAAACACACAACTTGACACATGAAACTCGCCCTAAAACACACACAAGTCTGGTATTGTCCTTCAAAAATAAAAATCTGATTAATAAGCAGACAAACTACAAGAGCAACAAATGTACCATATAGGAAATACGGCAGCTGTCAGTCACATGACCTGTCTATTATGTGTATGTGTGAGCTAATATATACTGCCAGGGGGGAGGGCTTCCTGTTGGCTGGGGATTTATCAGGCTGCCAATAGCAACCAATCACAGCTCAGCTTCTATTTTGCTACAGTTAATTAACCTGAGCTCTGATTGGTTAATATAGGCAACAAAGACATTCTCAGTATAACAAAGCTAATATATGTTGTGAAATTCTTCTATTAGCTTAGTTTTTGCCTTTTAATAATTACATTTCTATCTATTTGTTTTGTGGTTTTTGTGTGCAGAATAAATTTTTGTTAACACATTCTATTTTGCTAACAGCAGTCATTAACCCGGGCGAAGCCGGGTAGTACAGCTAGTAAATAATAGAATTAGTCTTGCCGGTAATTCGTTTTCTAGGAACCTTCCATGACAGTCACCTTGGAGGATGATTCCCCGCCCTAATGGGGGACAGGAAACACAAAAAGGTTAAATAACCTTCCCCTTCCTGCTATCTGCAGTGTTTTTTCTGGACACACAAGCATGAATAGTTACCACTAAAGTGCAGGAACCATCCAATAAAACTATCAGATAAAGAGGGAAATTAGTGCTGTCGTGAAGGTTCCTAGAAACCGATGGTCTGCCCGTGTGCTGACCAAGTGGCCCCCACTGCTGCTGCAATGCGGCTGCTGGGGTTCTTGCTTCCTCCTGTCATGAGGACGTGATGGGCACTTTTTGTCCTGCTTCTAGAGCAACTCCTATTGCGCTGGCTGCAGCAGCTCAGCTGACAGCCTCCATTTCGCCAGCCCTTGCCTGCCAGCGATACTCTTTCACACCGCATGGGAACTGCCAGCCAGCATGCCCAATTCCGGTACCACCCCCTCATTCTAGATGACATCCGGCGTGCTCCTTGACCTCACGCGTCACCAGAACGCTACTCCCGGTACGCGCTCTCTGACCCTGCGCGTCGTCAGAACGTGACTTCCGGTACACGCATTCACCTGACGGAGGAAACCCGTGAGTTCAATGCTGCTGCACTCTTACCTCCCCAGCCCGCAGATGCCCCTGGGCTGGATACACCGATGTCCAGCCTCTAACCGTTCAGGGAGGGCAGGATATCCTGGCCTCAGTGGCGCTACCGGCACCTTGGCGGCGGCCGCAGCAGACCCTCGTCGGCCAAACCCGACCGCCCCAGGCATCCTCTTCCATTTCTTCCACCCGGCCACCAATGCGTTTCCGGGTGGCATGGCAGAAAGCCTCCTCTTTCTCACTCAGGGAGGGCACGCAAGTGTGGCCTCTGAGGCACTACCGGCACCTGGTGATGGCCGCAGCAGACCCATGTCTGCCAATCCTCATCCAGCCCAGGCATCCTCTTCCATCTTCTTATCCTGAGGGTTCCCCATCTAGGACAGGAAACCAACTGATGTGGAGAGAGGAGCCGCCTTTTTATCTTGAAGGTTTCCTGTCCTTGAAGGGCGGATCCCCTCTCTCATGGTGACCTCATGGGTGACTGGAAAAAAAAATAAACTACATTTTACACCCCGCCCCCCCCCCCCCCAAACACACACACCCACACACAGAAACTTTTACTTTAGCCCCATGCTTTTTTTTTTTCCACAAGTTTAACAGGAGAAAATTAACCCCAAAATATGTAGTGCAATTTCTCATGAGTGTGCAGATTCCAAGATTTATAGATTAAAACCAACTTTAACCCCCGGAGTTTTTTTCCCCATTTTTCGCTACCCTTCTTTCCAGAGCCATAACTTTTTTATTTTGTCCATCAATAAGGCCATGTAAGGGCTTATTTTTTGCAGGACGAGTTGTACTTTTGAACGACACCATTGGTTTTCCCATGTCGTGTAACAGAAAACAGGAAAAAAAATTCCAAGTGCGATGAAATTGTAAAAAAAAGTGCAATGCCACACTTGCTTTTTTGTTTGGCTTTTTTGCTAGCTTCACTAAATGCTAAAACTGACTTGCTATTATGATTCTCCAGGTCATTACGAGTTCATAGACACCAAACATGTCTAGGTTCTCTTTTATCTAAGTCAGAGGTGTCAAACTGCATTCCTCGAGGGCCGCCAACAGGTCATGTTTTCAGGATTTCCTTAGCATTCCACAAGGTGCTGGAATCATTCTGTGCAGGTGATTAAATTATCACCTGTGCAATACAAGGAAATCCTGAAAACATGACCTGTTGGCGGCCCTCGAGGAATGCAGTTTGACACCTCTGATCTAAGTGGTAAAAAAAAAAAAATCCAAAGTTTGCTTAACCCCTTCCCGACCCATGACGCCACGTAGGCGTCATGAAAGTCGGTGCCAATCTGACCCATGACGCCTATGTGGCGTCATGGAATGATCGCGTCCCTGCAGATCGGGTGAAAGGGTTAACTCCAATTTCACCCGATCTGCAGGGACAGGGGGGGTTGTACTTTAGCCCAACGATGGCTCTGATTGGCTGTTGAAAGTGCAACAGCCAATCAGAGCAATTTGCAATATTTCACCTAAGAAAATGGTGAAATATTGCAATCCAGCCATGGCCGATGCTGCAATATCATCGGCCATGGCTGGAAATCCAGATCTGCTAGATCTGGCTAGAGTTGGGATCAGGGTTAGGGGTGTGTTGGGGTTAGTGTTGGAGTTAGAATTGAGGGGTTTCCACTGTTTAGGCACATCAGGGGTCTCCAAACGCAACATGGCACCACCATTGATTCCAGCCAATCTTGCGTTCAAAAAGTCAAATGGTGCTCCCTCCCTTCCGAGCCCCGACGTGCGCCCAAACAGTGGCATACTCAGGACAAACTGGGCAACAATTATTGGGGTCCAATTTCTCCTGTTACCCTTGCGAAAATAAAAAATTGCTTGCTAAAACAATTTTAGAGGAATGAAAAATTTTTTATTTTCACGGCTCTGCGTTATAAACTTCTGTGAAGCACTTGGGGGTTCAAAGTGCTCACCACACATCTAGATAAGTTCCTTGGGGGGTCTAGTTTCCAAAATGGGCTCACTTGTGGGGGAGCTCCAATGTTTAGGCACACGGGGGCTCTCCAAACGCGACATGGTGTCCGCTAAAGATTGGAGCCAATTTTTCATTCAAAAAGTCAAATGGCGCTCCTTCCCTTCCGAGTCCTGCCGTGCGCCCAAACAGTGGTTTACACCCACATATGAGGTATCAGCGTACTCAGGACAAATTGGACAACAACGTTCGTGGTCCAGTTTCTCCTTTTACCCTTGGGAAAATAAAAAAATTGTTGCTAAAAGATTTTTGTGACTAAAAAGTTAAATGTTCATTTTTTCTTCCATGTTGCTTCTGCTGCTGTGAAACACCTGAAGGGTTAATAAACTTCTTGAATGTGGTTTTGAGCACCTTGAGGGGTGCAGTTTTTAGAATGGAGTCACTTTTGGGTATTTTCAGCCATATAGAACCCTCAAACTGACTTCAAATGTGAGGTGGTCCCTAAAAAAAAAAAAATGGTTTGTAAATTTTGTTGTAAAAATGAGAAATCGCTGGTCAAATTTTAACCCTTAATTTCCTAGCAAAAAAAAAATTTGTTTCCAAAATTGTGCTGATGTAAAGTAGAAACAGGGTGGCGCTCATAGCAATCAGTCACTAACAACCAGAGAGGTCTTCAGGAGACCTCAAGTTGTTATGACAATGCACAGCTGACCACCGATCACATGATGGGGGTCAGCGGTGCGCGTACTTCCGGCCGCACGGCTTGTTAAATGCCGCTGTCAGAGTTTGACAGCAGCATTTAACTAGTTAATGGGTGCGGGCAGATCGCGATTCCGCTCACGCCCATTGCGGGCACATGTCAGCTGTTGAAAACAGCTGACATGTCACGGCTTTGAGGTGGGCTCACCGCCGGAGCCCACCTCAAAGCGGGGGATTCTGCCAGCTGACGTACTATTCCGTCAGCTGGCAGAAAGGGGTTAAAATTCCTGTATTTTTTGGATTATGAAATGTACTTTTCCCAAAAAAATTATGGGGGAATAGCTGGATTAATTACGGTAATGCTCTTTTAATGAGTCCATGACAGCACCCACTGGAGAGATAGGGATCTGCCCCAAGGAACAGGAAACCTACAGAGACATAAAAGGGGGCGGTCCCCCTCTCCTCCTCAGTTTAATTTCAGAGTACCCGGAGGACTGCCAGTGTTAGTCAACCATTACAATGTATCATCAGAATATAAACTTCATAGAAGTAATTACATTGGTTTTTATTAGGGAGGGATGTGACTGGGTGCTGTCATGGACTCATTAAAAGAGCATTACCGTAAGTAATCCGGCTATTTACCCTTCACCATGACAGCACCCACTGGAGAGATTTCCAGAGACCAACACCTAGGGGGGGACCACCGTGCTGAGGATAGTCCTGCCAAAGTGTAGGTCAGAGTCGGAAGACAGGTCAAGCCTGTAGTGATTATAGAAAGTGGAAGGAGCCAACCAAGTTGCAGCCTTACATATATCCTCGATTGGCACGTTCCCTTTTTCGGCCCAGGAAGAAGCCATGGCTCTGGTGGAATGTGCTTTGATACCCTCCGGAGGTTCTTCATTTTTCATGGAATAGGCCAACCGGATAGCGTCTCTTATCCACCTGGATAATGTTGCTCTTGTGACTCCATATCCTTTCTTTTTGCCCTGGAAGGATATGAACAGAGCCCTACTCTGCCTCCAACTACTAGTTTTCTCAATATATTGCAAAACTACTTTCCTGACGTCTAGAGTATGAAATTTTTGTTCTTCAGGAGTAGAGGGGTCTTTAAAGAAAGTAGGAAGATGTATCTCTTGTGACCTGTGGAACTTCCCTGCTACCTTAGGAAGGTATAAGGGGTCTGGTTTTAAGATTAGTCTGTCATGAAATGTGAGAAGGTAAGGTTGATCTATCGACAAGGCCTGAATGTCGCTGACTCTTCTAGCCGATGTTAAGGCTACCAAGAAGGCTGTTTTTAGTGACAAGTGTTTCAAAGATGCTGTGTCTATAGGCTCAAACGGAGATTCTGTTAGAGAGTCTAAGACTAGATTTAGATCCCAAGGAGCTACCCTAGGTATGTGGACAGGAGTAACTCGTTCACAGGCCGTGATGAAACGGGATACCCATTTATTACCAGCAATATTATGGCCATAGAGGGCACCCAGAGTGGACACCTGGACCTTTAGTGTGTTAACCGACAGACCTAACTCTTTCCCTTTCTGTAGAAATTCTAGTATAGATTTAATTGGGACTTCAGAGGGGTTTGAACTAGTATGGAACTGAAGAAACTTCTTCCATATTTTGGTGTAAATTTTTGATGTAGATGGTTTCCTGCTAAGCAGGAGTGTATCAATTAGGCCTTTTGAAAAACCCCTGGAATTTAATATCTGCCTTTCAAATTCCAGGCCGTCAGGTGGAGGCTGTCCACCTGAGGGTGGAAGAAAGGTCCCTGAGAGAGAAGGTTTGGGATTGAGGGAAGGACCCAAGGATCCGTCACCGACATTGACCGCAGGCACGAGAACCATGGTCTCTTGGGCCAGAATGGTGCTATCAGTATTATCCTGGCCTGCTCTTCCCTGATCTTCCGTATTACTTGTGGAAGCAGAATTATCGGAGGGAAAGCATACGCTAGCTTGAATTGCCAGGGTGTTTGAAGAGCATCTAGAATGTCCGGGTGATCTGCACGGGACCGAGATGCGAATTTCTGGACTTGTTTGTTCTGTTCTGTAGCGAACAGGTCTATTTGGGGCTTGCCCCATAACAATGTTATTTTGTGGAAAATGTGAGGATTGAGACACCATTCTCCTTGATGAAGAGTGTGTCGACTTAGAAAGTCTGCTTGTTGATTGTTCTCTCCTTTGATGTGGACTGCCGAGAGGGACAACAGATGCTTTTCGGCCAGGATTAAGGTACTGTTTGCGGAAGACATTAGAGCGTCTGATCTTGTGCCGCCTTGTTTAAATACGCCACTGTCGTAGTGTTGTCTGAACAGATTCTGACGTGGCTTACTCGTAGCTGTGGGAGAAATTGACGCAGTGCATAGTTTACCGCATTCAATTCTTTCAGGTTTGATGAATATAAATCCTCATTTTTATCCCAGGTTCCCTGGCAGAATCTATCTCCCATGTGTGCGCCCCACCCGTGGGGACTAGCATCCGTAGTTATCGTGTGGGATGGTGATATTACCCAAGGGACACCCCCTGCTAGGTTGTTTTTATCTAGCCACCACACTAAGGAGGATAAGACTTTCTCGGATAAAGTTATTTTTGATTCAAGGTGCCCCAGAAATTTTCTCTATTCCCGAAGTATCTGGTGTTGCAACGTTCGGGTATGAAGTTGTGCCCACTGAACGGCTGGAGTACAGGAGGAAAGGGATCCTAGCAAGGACATTCCTGCCCTCAGGGACATTTGAGGTTTGTGAATGGCCGCCACTACTTTACCCTCTATAAGAGATATTTTTTCTTGGGGAAGTAGACATTTTTGTTTTATGGAATCTAGATTGAACCCTAAAAATGTCTGAAGAGAAAGTGGGATGAGTCTGGATTTTTTATAGTTGACGATCCAGCCCAGGTTTTCTAAGGACGAGACAGTGTCAGCTAATCGTTCCGCACACTGAAGGGACGAATTCCCTACAACTAAAAAATCATCTAAGTAGGGAATGATTAAGGTGTCTCTCTGGCGAAGGTAGGCCATTACTTCTAACATTACCTTCGTGAAGATCCTAGGTGCCGTGGAGAGACCAAAGGGCATGGCTGTATACTGGAAATGATGAATCTCCCCCTCAAGAGTTACTGCCACTCTTAAGTATTTTTGATACCTGCTATGGATAGGGAGATGGTAGTAGGCATCTTTTAAATCAATGCCGCCCATTTTACAATTTGGAAAAAGGAGCTTAATGGCCGATCTAATAGACTCCATTTTAAAGTATAATTTTTAATAAACGTATTGAGTTTTCTAAGATTTATAATTGTTCGAAATGAACCATCGGGTTTAGGGATTAAAAAATAATGGAGAGTAGAACCCTCTACCCTCTTGTCCCTTTGGCACCCTAACTAAAACATTTTTATCTATGAGACTTCGAATTTCCAGTTCAAGGGCCTTCTGTTGCACTGGTGAGGAAAGGGCTGTTAAAATAAAAGAGTCATGGGGAATTTGGAGGAATTCTATCTTCATTCCTTCCTTAATAATATTTAGCACCCAGGAACTTGACATGATTTTTCGCCATTGGGGAAAGAAAAATTTTAACCTACCCCCTACTGGGGTGTCTGGTGTTTTAGAATTTATTGTCCCTACGGAAGGGGGGGCCTTTAAACATAGTGCCACCCTGTTTTCCCTCTCTTGTGGCCCATCGTGACGATCTTTCATTTTGTGTTCTTTTCCCGAACGGCCTCTTCCTAAAGGTCTTCCTATAGAAAGGAATTGAGGGGGTGAGGGAAGGCTTTTTTCCTCTCCTTCGCTTTTTTGAGGATCTAGTCTAATGCTTTCCCAAACAAAAACTCACCCTCACATGGAATAGCACAGATCTTAGCCTTTGACTGCGTATCCCCCTTCCAGCTCTTCATCCATAACGCACGTCTGGCATTGTTAATCAGACCCGCTGATCTTGCTGCAAGGAGAAGACAGTCAGCTGAAGCATCGGCCATGAATGCTGCTGCACCTCTAATTAGTGGTATCGCATCCCGCAATTTTTGTCTGGAGACCCCCTGTTCGATCTGTTGATCCAGCTGATCAATCCAAACAAGCATGGATCTAGCTGTGCACGTGCTGGCAATTGATGGCTTAAATATGCCCGTGGAAGCTTCCCATGATCGTTTTAGTGACGATTCTGCCTTCCGATCTAGAGGATCAGAAAGTAGGCCCGCATCCTCGACTGGTAGAGCTGACTGTTTTGAAGTAGAGGCGACTGCAGCGTCCACCTTAGGAATTTTAGTCCATGAAATTAACTCCTCATCATTAAAGGGGTACTTCCTTTTGGAGGCTGATGAGAGAAAACCTCTCTGGTCCTGTTTCTCCCACTCCCTTTTTATCAGTGCCTTAACCGCAGGAATTATTGGGAATGCTCTTCTCTTCCTCTCTGCCAATCCTGCAAACATGATGTCTTGTGCAGTTTGGTCGTCTTTTGCATCCTCACAACCTATTGTATTCCTGATGGATTTTACTAGGTTGTCCACCCCATCAAGGGGAAAACAAGCTCGACCCTCAATGTCCGATTGTGTCGAGGAAGAGGATGACGCCTGCGAGGAGTCTGAGTGGATAACGCCTTCCTCCTCGGACTCAGAGCCGGATACTGCCTTTTCTTTACCGGATTTTTTAGGGGGGGTACTGGTTTGTGAGATGGCCTGTAATTCTTCTCTAATTATGGCCCATATATCTGTGACCGACATAGATGGACTCTGCATTGTTTCAGTCATACATTGATTGCAGAGTTTTTTGGGGTGGGAATCTGGGAGAGGCTCGTCACATAACGCACACTGTTTGTGTTTAGATTTTTGTCTCCTTTTGGCCTGGGTGAATAAGACATTTGTGGAAAAGAGTGTCAGCCTTATAGGCAGAGGGGAATTACTCACCCAGTGAAGCTGTACGGTACCGAAATAGGAGGTTGCGACTTTCTGGATCTTGAATCCTTGGTCTCGCTCCTGTGGCTGGCATCTGAGGACCTTCTGCTGGCTGGCTCACCTGCTGGGTCCACTGTTTTGCCTGGGGACGACATGTTGCATCGCCTGTGCGTTTGAAACTATCCCCTTTTTATAGGCCAAGATCCGGTCAGCTTTTCTTTTTTTTTTTTTCCCATACCCCACAGCGGTGTACTGCGCATGCGCGAAACCGCGCTTTCCCTCACCGCTGTGTGGGTGACCCGGAGGTGCTCACCCGCCCCGGGGCAGTATGGGGATTTTTTTTCACCGCTACCACGCACGCGCGGCCACCATCTTGCCCGGCCTGCGCTATGGAGCGGTGAGCCGGCTGCCGCTGCAGCTGTGCCTCAGATCCCGGACCTCATACCTGCCGGTCCGCGTCTGGAGCTCCTTCAGGGCCGCACCTCTGCCGCGTTGCCTCGTGGAACTGAGCGGCCTCCCCGGACCAGGCGTTCCACATGCCGGCCAGACGAGGGGGGAGCCGTCTAGCGGAGTCTCCCCCGACGCTGCTTCTGGACTGCATCCCCTGCCGTTCTCGCGGAAACCGCACAGGCGGATGCTTCTTGCCCAGGTATGCTGTAGCTCGGAGAATCCAGAGATCCTGTCCCCTGGGAACAGGAAACCTAAACTGAGGAGGAGAGGGGGACCGCCCCCTTTTATGTCTCTGTAGGTTTCCTGTTCCTTGGGGCGGATCCCTATCTCTCCAGTGGGTGCTGTCATGGCGAAGGGTAAAAGTGCGGGTACGTCTAAGGCTATGTGCCCAAGTTGCAGAAATGCTGCGGAAGTGTCCGCAGCATTTCCGCAACTCCCTGCCGCGGGTAAAACGCATGCGGAATTAGCATGTGTTTTCCCGCAAAGCACAAGCGTTTTTAGCTTGCAGAAAGCTTGCGCTTTTCCAAGCGATTTGAAGCATCACTTGGAAAAGTGATTGACAGGTTGGTTACACTTGGCAAGCATAGAGCTTTACAAGTGTGACCAACTTTTTACTATTGATGCGGTCTATGTTAAAAAAAAAAAAACACACATTCTCGCCTTCCGAATGCCCCCAATCTCCTCAGCGGAACTCCCGGTACGTTCCGTTCCCAGGGATGCTTCACACGAGGGACCTGTGTGACGTCACCGCTGAGAGCCAGAAGGACTCCGGGGGGGGGGGGGTTGTCATCAGAAGGTGAGTATATCGAGTATATCCCTATTTTTTCTTTTACAGGAATATGGTAGCCAGGGCCTTGGAGGAGAGTCTCCTCTCCTCCAGACCCGGGTACCATCTGCACATGAAGCGCTCACTTTACGCATGGTGGGCATAGCCACATGCATAAAGTGAGCGTTTCAATGCAATCTTATGGCGGCGGAATCGCCGCGATTCCTCAGAAATAATGAACATGCTGCGGATTTTACCGCTATTCAATACTGCAGCGGGAAAATCTGCAGCATGGGCACAGCAACTGCGGAATCCCATAGGATTGCATGGGAATGTGTTATTGTAAGCGTTTCCGCTGCAGCAGAAACGCATAAAAAAAAAAAATGCAACATGGGCACGCAGCCTTATAATTCAAATCTACCTTACCGGCTGCAATGGCGCGGGGTCCCAGGGGCAAGAGTGGGGAGATCCTGCAGGCTTCTGCCAACATTTTGCGAAAGCCCGAAGCCCTCGCACTTCCAGTTTACGTTGCGGAAAACTCTGAGAAAATGGCTGCCGGGGCAGCAGATGCGAGATCTCGGCCTCAAGATCTTGTCGTTGAGATCTCCATCTGTGCATGCACCACCCCTTGCGGACATTTTCCCGGAGTCCAATGCAATATAAACCATGGAAGTGGGGGGCTCTGGGCTTTCACAAAATATCGGCACCAGTGAACACCCCTTCCTTCCAGCCTGGGGTTCTCTGCATCGCCCCACTCCTGCCTCCACCAGAGCCACCCTGGGACCCCACTCCACGGCAACCGCCACCTCCAATAAGCAATAAGGGTATGTGCAGACGATCTGGAACTGGTAGGGCTTTGGACACAGCGATGCCATCTATTGAACGCAGGTCAATTCATTATGTGTTCACTGAACCGTGTGAATTCACCGGGTCCAACACATTCTATGGGTGAAATTTCTCCTGCAGAAAGACACAGCATGTATGTCTCTACAGGTGATCCACGGGCATCTGTGGATGCATAGTGGACATGGGATTTCCATTATGCTGTAATATCTAGATACTGCGGGTTTGACGCTGTACAAGTACGCAACCCGCAGCATTTACAGATTGTGTACCCCAAGCAGCACGTATAAGAAGCACCCCCATTTTACTAAAAAAAAAAAAAAAAAAAAAAGAAATTCCTATTTTTCTCTCAAAAATTGACGGTGTCTTATAAACCGCAAAATACGCCGTTTGTGGGAAAAACCCTTTAATTTGTCAAATAATTTTTTTATAAGATTAAATGATATTTTATAATATTAATATATTAACCCAACATGGCCAATTTCCATTTCATCTCCTTCTCCCAAGAGTTAACTTTTTTTCCTTTCTATCCACACATACGTATTAACCCCTTAAGCCCCGAGGGTGGTTTGCACGTTAATGACCGGGCCAATTTTTACAATTCTGACCACTGTCCCTTTATGAGGTTATAACTCTGGAACGCTTCAACGGATCTTGGCGATTCTGACATTGTTTTCTCGTGACATATTGTACTTCATGTTAGTGGTAAAATTTCTTCGATATAACTTGCGTTTATTTGTGAAAAAAACGAATATTTGGCGAAAATTTTGAAAATTTCGCAATTTTCCAACTTTGAATTTTTATGCCCTTAAATCACAGACATATGTCACACAAAATACTTAATAAATAACATTTCCCACATGTCTACTTTACATCAGCACAATTTTGGAACCAAAATTTTTTTTTGTGACGGAGTTATAAGGGTTAAAAGTTGACCAGCAATTTCTCATTTTTACAACACCATTTTTTTTTTTAGGGACCACATCTCATTTGAAGTCATTTTGACGGGTCTATATGATAGAAAATACCCAAGTGTGACACCATTCTAAAAACTGCACCCCTCAAGGTACTCAAAACCACTTTCAAGAAGTTTATTAACCCTTCAGGTGTTTCACAGGAATTTTTGGAATGTTTAAATAAAAATGAACATTTAACTTTTTTTCACACAAAATTTATTTCAGCTCCAATTTGTTTTATTTTACCAAGGGTAACAGGAGAAAATAGACCCCAAAAGTTGTTGTACAATTTGTCCTGAGTACGCTGATACCCCATATGTGGGGGTAAACCACAGTTTGGGCGCATGGCAGAGCTTGGAAGCAAAGGAGCGCCATTTGACTTTTCAATGCAAAATTGACTGGAATTGAGATGGGACGCCATGTTGCATTTGGAGAGCCCCTGATGTGCCTAAACATTGAAACCCCCCACAAGTGACACCATTTTGGAAAGTAGACCCCCTAAGGAACTTATCTAGATGTGTGGTGAGCACTTTGACCCAACAAGTGCTTTACAGAAGTTTATAATGCAGAGCCGTAAAAATAAAAAATCATATTTTTTCACAAAAATTATCTTTTCACCCCCAATTTTTTATTTTCCCAAGGGTGAGAGAAGAAATTGGACCCCAAAAATTGTTGTGCAATTTGTCCTGAGTACGCTGATACCCCATATGTGGGTGTAAACCATTGTTTGGGCGCAGGGCAGAGCTCGGAAGGGAAGAAGCGCTATTTTACTTTTCAATGCAAAATTGACTGGAATTAAGATGGGATGCCATGTTGCGTTTGGAGAGCCCCTGATGTGCCTAAACATTAAACCCCCCCCACAAGTGACACCATTTTGGAAAGTAGACCCCCTAAGGAACTTATCTAGATGTGTTTTGAGAGCTTTGAACCCCCAAGTGTTTCACTACAGTTTATAACGCAGAGCCGTGAAAATAAAAATTATTTATTTTTTTTTCACAAAAATGATTTTTTAGCCCCCAGTTTTGTATTTTCACAAGGGTATCAGGATAAATTGGACCCTAAAAGTTGTTGTCCAATTTGTCCTGAGTACGCTGATACCCCCTATGTGGGGGGGAACCACTGTTTGGGCGCATGACAGAGCTCGGAAGGGAAGGAGCGCCATTTGGAATGCAGACTTAAATGGATTGGTCTGCAGGCGTCACGTTGCATTTGCAGAGCCCCTGATGTACCCAAATAGTACAAACCCCCCACAAGTGACCCCATATTGGAAACTAGACCTCCCAAGGAACTTATCTAGATGTGTTGTGAGAACTTTGAACCCCCAAGTGTTTCACTACAGTTTACAACGCAGAGCCGTGAAAATAAAACATATTTTTTTTCCCACAAAAATGATTTTTAGCCCCCCAAAGATAACAAGAGAACTTGGACCCCAGAAGTTGTTGTTCAATTTGTCCCTAGTACGCTGATACCCCATATGTTAAGTGCCACGTATTTCAGTGCCACGTATTTCAGTGCCACGTATTTCAGTGCCACGTATTTCAGTGCCACGTATTTCAGTGCCACGTATTTCAGTGCCACGTATTTCAGTGCCACGTATTTCAGTGCCACGTATTTCAGTGCCACGTATTTCAGTGCCACGTATTTCAGTGCCACGTATTTCAGTGCCACGTATTTCAGTGCCACGTATTTCAGTGCCACGTATTTCAGTGCCACGTATTTCAGTGCCACGTATTTCAGTGCCACGTATTTCAGTGCCACGTATTTCAGTGCCACGTATTTCAGTGCCACGTATTTCAGTGCCACGTATTTCAGTGCCACGTATTTCAGTGCCACGTATTTCAGTGCCACGTATTTCAGTGCCACGTATTTCAGTGCCACGTATTTCAGTGCCACGTATTTCAGTGCCACGTATTTCAGTGCCACGTATTTCAGTGCCACGATATTTCAGTGCCACGTATTTGTGGCACGTAAATACGTGGCACGTAAATACGTGGCACGTAAATACGTGGCACGTAAATACGTGGCACGTAAATACGTGGCACGTAAATACGTGGCACTTAAATACGTGGCACTTAAATACGTGGCACTTAAATACGTGGCACTTAAATACGTGGCACTTAAATACGTGGCACTTAAATACGTGGCACTTAAATACGTGGCACTTAAATACGTGGCACTTAAATACGTGGCACTTAAATACGTGGCACTTAAATACGTGGCACTTAAATATCGTGGCCACTGAAATATCGTGGCCACTGAAATATCGTGGCACTTATATACGTATATACGTATATAAACGTATATTTCAGTGCCACGTATTTCAGTGCCACGTATTTCAGGTTAGGGGTAGGGTTAGGGGTAGGGTTAGGGTTTTTTGTTTTTTTCTTGTTTTCTTGTGTTTTTCTATAAAAACGCATGCGTTTTACCGCGTTTACATGCATTTTTTCACACATGCGGTTTTTTTAAAAAACGCATGCAGATAAAAACGCAAGTGTGAAACCAGACTAAAAGACGCTTTTTATAGCAAAAAAGTTTTTGCGTCTCCACATTTTGAGACCTATAATTTTTCCACATTTTGGTCCACAGAGTCATGTGAGGTCTTGTTTTTTGCGGGACGAGTTGATGTTTTTATTGGTAACATTTTCGGACACGTGACCATTTTTTATCACTTTTTATTCCGATTTTTGTGAGGCAGAATAACCAAAAACCAGCTATTCATGAATTTCTTTTGGGAGAGGCGTTTATACCGTTCTGCGCTTGGTAAAATTGATAAAGCAGTTTTATTCGTCGGGTCAGTACGATTACAGCGATACCTCATTTATATCATTTTTTTATGTTTTGACGCTTTTATACGATAAAAACTATTTTATAGAAAAAATAATTATTTTGGCATCGCTTTATTCTGAGGACTATAACTTTTTTATTTTTTTGCTGATGATGCTGTATGGCGGCTCGTTTTTTGCGGGACAAGATGACGTTTTCAGCGGTAACATGGTTATTTATATCCGTCTTTTTGATCGCGTGTTATTCCACTTTTTGTTCGGCGGTATGGTAATAAAGCGTTGTTTTTTGCCTCGTTTTTTTTTTTTTTCTTACGGTGTTTACTGAAGGGGTTAACTAGTGGGCCAGTTTTATAGGTTGGGTCGTTACGGACGCGGCGATACTAAATATGTGTACTTTTATTGTTTTTGTTTGTTTTTTTAGATAAAGAAATGTATTTATGGGAATAATATATATTTTTTTTATTATTATTTAGGAATTTTTTTTTTTTTTTTTTTTTTTTTTTTTTTTTTTTTTTTTTTACACATGTGGAATTTTTTTTTTTACTTTTTTACTTTGTCCCAGGGGGGGACATCACAGATCGCAGATCTGATAGTGTGCACAGCACTCTATCAGATCCGCGATCATACTTTCATCGGAGCAGGCTGCAGCTTTCATCTGCAGCCTGCTTCGACCCAGAAGTGCTCCCTGCAGGACCCGGATACAGCCCCTCGGCCATTTTGGATCCGGGGCCTGCAGGGAGAAGACGTTCGGTACGAGGTGAGTACATCACCTTGTACCGATCGTCTCAGGGAAGCCCGCAGGGAGCCCCCTCCCTGCGCGATGCTTCCCTGTACCGCCGGTACACCGCGATCATGTTTGATCGCGGTGTGCCGGGGGTTAATGTGCCGGGGGCGGTCCGTGACCGCTCCTGGCACATAGTGCCGGATGTCAGCTGCGATATGCAGCCGACACCCGGCCGCGATCGGCCGCGCTCCCCCCATGAGCGCGGCCGATCGCGTATGACGTACTATACCGTCACCGGGAATTAAGGCCCACCCCACCTCGACGGTATAGTACGTCATATGGGATTAAGGGGTTAATGGCTTATTTTCTGAGGGGCGGATTGTACATTTGAACTAGATGGGCATTTCCTGAAGGAAATACATGGTGCTTGAACAGCGCTGCCAGCTTTACAGCAGCACCTTTCACACACGGGACCAGGGGAGCACTTACTTTTGCACACGGGGCCGGGGGCGCACTTACTTTTCACACACGGGGCCGGGGGGGGGGGGGGGCGCTTACTTTTCACACACGGGGCCGGGGGGGGGCGCTTACTTTTCACACACGGGGCCGGGGGGGCGCTTACTTTTCACACACGGGGCCGGGGGGGCGCTTACTTTTCACACACGGGGCCGGGGGGGGGGGGGGGGCGCTTACTTTTCACACACGGGGCCGGGGGGGGGCGCTTACTTTTCACACACGGGGCCGGGGGGGCGCTTACTTTTCACACACGGGGCCGAGGGGGGGCGCTTACTTTTCACACACGGGGCCGAGGGGGGGCGCTTACTTTTCACACACGGGGCCGAGGGGGGCGCTTACTTTTCACACACGGGGCCGAGGGGGGCGCTTACTTTTCACACACGGGGCCGAGGGGGGCGCTTACTTTTCACACACGGGACGAGAGGGTGTCATAGTCACTTTATTCTGATGTTTGACTTTGATAAATGATCATGTCCTAAAATGGACACCGTACATTTGCATAGCTGCCATCTTTGGAAGGTCAAGTTGGGGGTAATGGAAAGTTCGCCATTATTTCCTATGGAAAAATTTTTTTTTTAAATGCGATTTAAATAAAATCTACATATCGGATCGACTATAAAAGTCATAGCACACCTGTCCCCACCGAGGCCTTCGAAACGCCGCCTGAACATGGTCTCTGCGCCGAGCGGTTCGGGCCGCATTAATTGCAGAAAACGCGGAGAAGAATAATAACTAGATGGGCATTTCCTGAAGGAAATACATGGTGCTTGAACAGCGCTGCCAGCTGCCAATGAACCTCAGGAGCAAGTCTGGCATGCAGGGCCCTGCCCCTGGGTATCCAATTTGGCCCCTTGGTAGCCACTTTGATGTGCGGGGCCCCTTGTTAGCAACTTTGGCCCCTTGGTAGCCATTTTGGCATGCAGGAATCCTTGGTAGCCACTTTGGCCACATCCTCTTATATACAAACATCACTCCTATATACAGACACCACTCCTATATACAGACATCCCTCTATATACAGACACCACTACCATATACAGAAATCCCTCTATATACAGATACCACTCCTATATACAGACATACCCCTATATACAGACAGCACTACAATATACAGAAATCCCCCTATATACAGACACCACTTCGATATATAAAGACATCCCTCTATATACAGACACCACTCCTACATGCAGGCACCTCTCCTATATACAGACATCCCTCTATATACAGACACCACTCCTATATACAGACATCCCCCTATATACAGACACCACTCCTATATACAGACATCCCTCTATATACAGACACCACTCCTATATACAGACATCCCTCTATATACAGACATCTCTCCTATATACAGACATCCCTCTATATACAGACATCTCTCCTATATACAGACACCACTCCTATATACAGACATCCCTCTATATACAGACACCACTCCTATATACAGACATCCCTCTATATACAGACATCTCTCCTATACACAGACATCCCCCTATATACAGACACCACTCCTATATACAGACACCACTCCTATATACAGACACCACTCCTATATACAGACATCCCTCTATATACAGACATCCCTCCTATATACAGACATCTCTCCTATATACAGACACCACTCCTATATACAGACATCCCCCTATATACAGACACCACTCCTATATACAGACATCCCTCTATGTACAGACACCACTCCTATATACAGACATCCCTCTATATACAGACACCACTCCTATATACAGACATCCCCCTATATACAGACACCACTCCTATATACAGACATCCCCCTATATACAGACATATCTTCTATATTCAGACATCCCCCTATATAGAGACACCACTCCTATATACAGACATCCCTCTCTATAGAGACACCACTCCTATATACAGACATCACTCTCTATACAGACAACTCCTATATACAGACATCCCTCTATATACAGACATCTCTCCTATATACAGACATCCCCCTATATACAGACACCACTCCTATATACAGACATCCCTCTATATACAGACACCTCTCCTATATACAGACATCCCCCTATATACAGACACCACTCCTATATACAGACATCCCTCTATATACAGACATCTCTCCTATATACAGACATCCCCCTATATACAGACACCACTCCTATATACAGACATCCCTCTATATACAGACACCACTCCTATATACAGACATCCCTCTATATACAGACATCTCTCCTATATACAGACATCCCTCTATATACAGACATCTCTCCTATATACAGACATCCCCCTATATACAGACACCACTCCTATATACAGACATCCCTCTATATACAGACACCACTCCTATATACAGACATCCCTCTATATACAGACATCTCTCCTATACACAGACATCCCCCTATATACAGACACCACTCCTATATACAGACATCCCTCTATATACAGACACCACTCCTATATACAGACATCCCTCTATATACAGACATCTCTCCTATATACAGACATCCCTCTATATACAGACACCACTCCTATATACAGACATCCCCCTATATACAGACACCACTCCTATATACAGACATCCCTCTATGTACAGACACCACTCCTATATACAGACATCCCTCTATATACAGACACCACTCCTATATACAGACATCCCCCTATATACAGACACCACTCCTATATACAGACATCCCCCTATATACAGACACCACTCCTATATACAGACATCCCTCTGTATACAGACACCACTCCTATATACAGACATCCCTCTATATACAGACACCACTCCTATATACAAACATCCCTCTATATACAGACACCACTCCTATATACAGACATCCCTCTATATACAGACATATCTTCTATATTCAGACATCCCCCTATATAGAGACACCACTCCTATATACAGACATCCCTCTCTATAGAGACACCACTCCTATATACAGACATCACTCTCTATACAGACACAACTCCTATATACAGACATCCCTCTATATACAGACACCACTCCTATATACAGACATCCCTCTATATACAGACACCACTCCTATATACAGACATCCCTCTATATACAGACACCACTCCTATATACAGACATCCCTCTATATACAGACACCACTCCTATATACAGACATCCCTGTATATACAGACATCTCTCCTATATACAGACATCCCCCTATATACAGACATCTCTCCTATATACAGACATCCCTCTATATACAGACACCATTCCTATATACAGACATCCCCCTATATACAGACACCACTCCTATATACAGACATCACTCTATGTACAGACACCACTCCTATATACAGACATCCCTCTATATACAGACACCACTCCTATATACAGACATCCCCCTATATACAGACACCACTCCTATATACATACATCCCCCTATATACAGACACCACTCCTATATACAGACATCCCTCTGTATACAGACACCACTCCTATATACAGACATCCCTCTATATACAGACACCACTCCTATATACAGACATCCCTCTATATACAGACACCACTCCTATATACAGACATCCCTCTATATACAGACATATCTTCTATATTCAGACATCCCCCTATATAGATACACCACTCCTATATACAGACATCCCTCTCTATACATACACAACTCCTATATACAGACATCCCTCTATATACAGACACCACTCCTATATACAGACATCCCTCTTTATACAGACACCACTCCTATATACAGACATCCCTCTATATACAGACATCTCTCCTATATACATACATCCCTCTATATACAGACACCACTCCTAAATACAGACATCCCCCTATATACAGACACCACTCCTATATACAGACATCCCTCTATATACAGACACCACTCCTATATACAGACATCCCACTATATACAGACACCACTCCTATATACAGACATCCCTCTATATACAGACATCTCTCCTATATACAGACATCCCCCTATATACAGACATCCCCCTATATACAGACACCACTCCTATATACAGACATCCCTCTATATACAGACACCACTCCTATATACAGACATCCCTCTATATACAGACATCTCTCCTATATACAGACATCCCTCTATATACAGACACCACTCCTATATACAGACATCCCCCTATATACAGACACCACTCCTATATACAGACATCCCTCTATGTACAGACACCACTCCTATATACAGACATCCCTCTATATACAGACACCACTCCTATATACAGACATCCCCCTATATACAGACACCACTCCTATATACAGACATCCCCCTATATACAGACACCACTCCTATATACAGACATCCCTCTGTATACAGACACCACTCCTTTATACAGACATCCCTCTATATACAGACACCACTCCTATATACAGATATCCCTCTATATACAGACACCACTCCTATATACAGACATCCCTCTATATACAGACATATCTTCTATATTCAGACATCCCCCTATATAGAGACACCACTCCTATATACAGACATCCCTCTCTATACAGACACAACTCCTATATACAGACATCCCTCTATATACAGACACCACTCCTATATACAGATATCCCTCTATATACAGACATCTCTCCTATATACATACATCCCTCTATATACAGACACCACTCATAAATACAGACATCCCCCTATATACAGACACCACTCCTATATACAGATATCCCCCCATATACAGACACCACTCCTATATACAGACATCCCACTATATACAGACACCACTCCTATATACAGACATACCTCTGTATACAGACACCACTCCTATATACAGAGATCCCTCTATATACAGACACCACTCCTATATACAGACATCCCTCTATATACAGACACCACTCCTATATACAGACAGCCCCCTATATACAGACAACACTCCTATATACAGACATCCCCCTATATACAGACACCACTCCTATATACAGACATCCCTCTATATACAGACACCACTCCTATATACAGACATCCCCCTATATACAGACACCACTCCTATATACAGACATCCCTCTATGTACAGACACCACTCCTATATACAGACACCACTCCTATATACAGACACCACTCCTATATACAGACATCCCCCTATATACAGACACCACTCCTATATACAGACATCCCCCTATATACAGACACCACTCCTATATACAGACATCCCTCTGTATACAGACACCACTCCTTTATACAGACATCCCTCTATATACAGACACCACTCCTATATACAGATATCCCTCTATATACAGACACCACTCCTATATACAGACATCCCTCTATATACAGACATATCTTCTATATTCAGACATCCCCCTATATAGAGACACCACTCCTATATACAGACATCCCTCTCTATACAGACACAACTCCTATATACAGACATCCCTCTATATACAGACACCACTCCTATATACAGATATCCCTCTATATACAGACATCTCTCCTATATACATACATCCCTCTATATACAGACACCACTCATAAATACAGACATCCCCCTATATACAGACACCACTCCTATATACAGATATCCCCCCATATACAGACACCACTCCTATATACAGACATCCCACTATATACAGACACCACTCCTATATACAGACATACCTCTGTATACAGACACCACTCCTATATACAGAGATCCCTCTATATACAGACACCACTCCTATATACAGACATCCCTCTATATACAGACACCACTCCTATATACAGACAGCCCCCTATATACAGACAACACTCCTATATACAGACATCCCCCTATATACAGACACCACTCCTATATACAGACATCCCTCTGTATACAGACACCACTCCTATATACAGACATCCCTCTATATACAGACACCACTCCTATATACAGACATCCCTCTATATACAGACACCACTCCTATATACAGACATCCCCCTATATACAGACACCACTCTTATATACAGACAACCCTCTATATACAGACACCACTCCTATATACAGACATCCCTCTAAATAAAGACACCACTCCTATATACAGGTCAGAGTTGTGGGTCACTTACTTTTCACACACGGGGCCGGGGGGCACTTACTTTTCACACACGGGGCCGGGGGGCACTTACTTTTCACACACGGGGCCGGGGGGCACTTACTTTTCACACACGGGGCCGGGGGGCACTTACTTTTCACACACGAGGCCGGGGGGCACTTGCTTTTCACACACGGGGCTGGGGGGCACTTACTTTTCACACACGGGGCCGGGGGGGCACTTACTTTTCACACACGGGGCCGGGGGGAACTTAATTTTCACACACAGGGCTGGGGGGCACTTACTTTTCACACACGGGGCCGGGGGGGCACTTACTTTTGCACACGGGGCCGGGGGCGCACTTACTTTTGCACACGGGGCCGGGGGCGCACTTACTTTTGCACACGGGACCGGGGCGCACTTACTTTTGCACACGGGGCCGGGGGCACACTTACTTTTGCACACGGGGCCGGGGGCGCACTTACTTTTGCAAACGGGGCCGGGGACGCACTTACTTTTGCACACGGGGCCGGGGGCGCACTTACTTTTGCACACGGGGCCGGGGGTGCACTTACTTTTGCACACGGGGCCGGGGGCGCACTTACTTTTGCACACGGGGCCGGGGGCGCACTTACTTTTGCACACGGGGCCGGGGGCGCACTTACTTTTGCACACGGGGCCGGGGGCGCACTTACTTTTGCACACGGGGCCGGGGGCGCACTTACTTTTGCACACGAGGCCGGGGGCGCACTTACTTTTGCACACGGGGCCGGGGGCGCACTTACTTTTGCACACGGGGCCGGGGGCGCACTTACTTTTGCACACGGGGCCGGGGGCGCACTTACTTTTGCACACGGGGCCGGGGGCGCACTTACTTTTGCACACGGGGCCGGGGGCGCACTTACTTTTGCACACGGGGCCGGGGGCGCACTTACTTTTGCACACGGGGCCGGGGGCGCACTTACTTTTGCACACGGGGCCGGGGGCGCACTTACTTTTGCACACGGGGCCGGGGGCGCACTTACTTTTGCACACGGGGCCGGGGGCGCACTTACTTTTGCACACGGGGCCGGGGGCGCACTTACTTTTGCACACGGGGCCGGGGGCGCACTTACTTTTGCACACTGGGTCGGGGGCGCACTTACTTTTGCACACGGGGCCGGGGGCGCACTTACTTTTGCACACGGGAGGAGAGGGTGTCATAGTCACTTTATTCTGATGTTTGACTTTGATAAATGATCATGTCCTAAAATGGACACCGTACATTTGCATAGCTGCCATCTTTGGAAGGTCAAGTTGGGGGTAATGGAAAGTTCGCCATTATTTCCTATGGGAATTTTTTTTTTTTAAATGCGATTTAAATAAAATCTACATATCGGATCGGCTATAAAAGTCATAGCACACCTGTCCCCACTGAGGCCTTCGAAACGCCGCCTGAACGGGGTCTCTGCGCCGAGCGGTTCGGGCCGCATTAATTGCGGAAAACGCGGAGAAGAAGAAGAATAATAACTAGATGGGCATTTCCTGAAGGAAATACATGGTGCTTGAACAGCGCTGCCAGCTTTACAGCAGCACTTTTCACACACGGGACCAGGGGGCCACTTACTTTTCCACACCCGGGACCGGGGCGCACTTACTTTTGCACACGGGGCCGGGGGCGCACTTACTTTTGCACACGGGGCCGGAGGCGCACTTACTTTTGCACACGGGGCCGGGGGCGCACTTACTTTTGCACACGGGGCCGGGGGCGCACTTACTTTTGCACACGGGGCCGGGGGCGCACTTACTTTTGCACACGGGGCCGGGGGCGCACTTACTTTTGCACACGGGGCCGGGGGCGAACTTACTTTTGCACACGGGGCGGGGGGCGCACTTACTTTTGCACACTAGGCTGGGGGCGCACTTACTTTTGCACACGGGGCCGGGGGCGCACTTACTTTTGCACACGGGGCCGGGGGCGCACTTACTTTTGCACACGGGGCCGGGGGCGCACTTACTTTTCACACACGGGGCCGGGGGGGCACTTACTTTTCGCACACGGGGCCGGGGGCGCACTTACTTTTGCACACGGGGCCGGGGGCGCACTTACTTTTGCACACGGGGCCGGGGGCGCACTTACTTTTGCACACGGGGCCGGGGGCGCACTTACTTTTGCACACGGGGCCGGGGGCGCACTTACTTTTGCACACGGGGCCGGGGGCGCACTTACTTTTGCACACGGGGCCGGGGGCGCACTTACTTTTGCACACGGGGCCGGGGGCGCACTTACTTTTGCACACGGGGCCGGGGGCGCACTTACTTTTGCACACGGGGCCGGGGGCGCACTTACTTTTGCACACGGGGCCGGGGGCGCACTTACTTTTGCACACGGGGCGGGGGGCGCACTTACTTTTGCACACTAGGCTGGGGGCGCACTTACTTTTGCACACGGGGCCGGGGGCGCACTTACTTTTGCACACGGGGCCGGGGGCGCACTTACTTTTGCACACGGGGCCGGGGGCGCACTTACTTTTCACACACGGGGCCGGGGGGGCACTTACTTTTCGCACACGGGGCCGGGGGCGCACTTACTTTTGCACACGGGGCCGGGGGCGCACTTACTTTTGCACACGGGGCCGGGGGCGCACTTACTTTTGCACACGGGGCCGGGGGCGCACTTACTTTTGCACACGGGGCCGGGGGCGCACTTACTTTTGCACACGGGGCCGGGGGCGCACTTACTTTTGCACACGGGGCCGGGGGCGCACTTACTTTTGCACACGGGGCCGGGGGCGCACTTACTTTTGCACACGGGGCCGGGGGCGCACTTACTTTTGCACACGGGGCCGGGGGCGCACTTACTTTTGCACACGGGGCCGGGGGCGCACTTACTTTTGCACACGGGGCCGGGGGCGCACTTACTTTTGCACACGGGGCTGGGGGCGCACTTACTTTTGCACACGGGGCCGGGGGCGCACTTACTTTTCACACACGGGGCCGGGGGGCACTTACTTTTGCACACGGGGCCGGGGGCGCACTTACTTTTGCACACGGGGCCGGGGGCGCACTTACTTTTCACACACGGGGCCGGGGGGGCACTTACTTTTCACACACGGGGCCGGGGGGCACTTACTTTTCACACACGGGACGAGAGGGTGTCATAGTCACTTTATTCTGATGTTTGACCTTGATAAATGATCATGTCTTAAAATGGACACCGTACATTTGCATAGCTGCCATCTTTGGAAGGTCAAGTTGGGGGTAATGGAAAGTTCGCCATTATTTCCTATGGGAAATTTTTTTTTTTAAATGCGATTTAAATAAAATCTACATATCGGATCGACTATAAAAGTCATAGCACACCTGTCCCCACCGAGGCCTTCGAAACGCCGCCTGAACGGGGTCTCTGCGCCGAGCGGTTCGGGCCGCATTAATTGCGGAAAACGCGGAGAAGAAGAAGAATAAAATATAAGAAATCGGATTACAATATGTTGCTTGAACCTAGGAGGTTCAAGCACCATAATAATAATAAAATATAAGAAATCGGATTACAATATGTTGCTTGAACCTAGGAGGTTCAAGCACCATAATAAAATATAAGAAATCGGATTACAATATGTTGCTTGAACCTAGGAGGTTCAAGCACCATAATGACACCTTTCATTTAATCTCACAATGTACTGGAAAACATGGACAGGTGGGCTAAGATTAAAGGGAACCGGTCAGCAGATTTTGCCGCTATAAGATGCGGCCTCTGCCTTTCAGGGATTATATAAGTATAATATAACTTATTTTTCTTCACTGCAGGTCGGACCAGGGGCTTATCTACAGTATTATCGAATGCTGTAGATAAGCCCTGAAAGGCAGTGGCTGCATCTTATAGCGGCAAAATCTGCTGACAGGTTCGCTTTAAGAGCAAAAATAATTCCAAGTGAAAGAAAAATCCCTGTGATTCTGACATTTTGGGGAATAGTTTTTACAGTGTAGATTGTGTGGTAAAAATGACCCCGCATTACTTTTCTACAAGTCAGTACAATTACAGTAATAGCAAACTTGTCGAGTTCATGGAGCTATGCGAGGACTTGATTTTTGTAGGGGGAAGTCCTATTGCTACCATTTTGGGAGAGAGATGACATTTTGATTGCTTCCTACAGATTTTATTGCAATGTTGTCAAGACCAACAAGAAAAAAAATATATATTATTATATTCAAAGCAATTATTATATATTACTGTATATATATATTATTACACTAATATATATATATTACACACACATACACACACACACACACGCACACGCGCACACACACACGCGCAATTTTGGAGCTTAGAATTTTTTTTCTGCTTACAAGTCAGGTTAACTTATATTTTGACAGATCAAACTTCTGTAGATGCAGTGATACCGAATGTGTATTTATATTACCTTTAACAGAGGAGGGAAGGGATGATTTAAACTGTTTATGACTATTCTTTTAGGACTTGAACCTGCGATCTTCTGATTGCTCTACATAATACAAGCAATACCACAGTATTACTGTATACAGCAAAAATTATTTTCTGCTTTGAAGCCCCACAATGATAGGCATGGTGGCATTTAACAGACCCCTGGCTGTAACACTTCAGTACCCCTATGGAGGATCACCCCATCAGCCCGCTCCCAACTTGCACTGTACATGGATGGTGGATGTGGGGAAGGTGTTAGTTTTGATACTGTTCCAATATCTGCCATACAAAAAAGTTAAAATCCCTTTTGAAGGTGAAATGCGGAATCTAACATTTATTTTTCTCATAAAGCAACAGAGAAATTATTCCCAGATAGACCATGTAAACCTAGTTGGCAGTTTCTACCTAAAATACACAAAAATCAAATAAAACCTTATAGCTGACTATGGTTCAGTTGCTGTGTGACCCATCTTAGGACCCCCATATACCCAGCATAGAAAAACAAATAATGGAACAAATCCACGTACTGATCTGTGGCTGCAGCCCCAGCCCTGACAAACTCACCATCCCCAATCACATAGCGCTTCTCCTCATAGGGCGTCGCCGTGTATTCCAGCAGCAGGCGGATCGGATGGCCAATCTACAGGCATAAAGAACACATGGAGTGTGAGCGGCGTCCTAGCGCAGGGCAGCAGCCATTACTTGTAGTGCGCCTCTCACCCCGCGTACGTCCCAGTAGCCGAGAATCATCATCTTCCCAGTAACGTCCGTCACCTCAGCCGCTCAGACCGTCACCGTAGACCCTGCGCTTCACAGACTTGGCGCGAACAGGCTCAGCTGTTCATGTAAATGTAGCTGGTATTCCAGCCAATCACATTGCAGAGCTACACACTGCCCTGTGACTCTCTTGGCAGAAGGTTTTGGCGGTAACCGCTGCTGGTCACGAGCTGTAGTGTATCGTTACCACAGATGACAGAGAGCGGCATAGTGCGGGAGGGGCGCTCAGGGTGGTTATACAAGACCCCGGCCCACACATGACACCGGTTGTGTCTTCAACCCACACGCAAAATTCATTCATGCAGAAGGAAAGTGATAGAATGATGGGAGCCCCTATATATTATTAGGTAAGGTGCATCCTGAGGCCCCTCATATGTGGAGATTTTTAAGTCAATTTTATTTATTTTTTTTGACTAGTTGTTGCGCCTTGTTTGTTTGTTTTTTTGCACCAAGTACATGTAATTAATGAATTTTGTGAAAACTCGGAAATGTACTTTTATTTCTGGATTTAATCGATTTTATGACTTTGTATTGTAAAAGGCGCCTAAATACCTGGCGTATATAAATTCACTACAGGGGGACCCGGAATAAGGCTATGTGCACACGTTCAGGATTTCTTGCAGAAAATTCCTGAGAAAAACCTGACATTTTCTGCAAGAAATCTGCATGCTTTTTTGACGCGTTTTTTTTCCGGACATTTCCCAATGCATTTTATAGTGGGAAATCCGCAAAAAAACCGCAAAATTAATAAACATGCTGCTTTTTTTTCGCGGAAAAAAGCATCATGTGCACAAAAAATGCGAAATTCATTCTAAATGATGGGATGCATATTGTATGCTGTTTTTTTGCGGTTTTATAGCGTTTTTATCATGAAAAAAACGTGAAAAATCAGCAACGTGTGCACACAGCCTGAGGGCTGTCCCACACGTCCAGATAATTCCGGTACCGGAAAAAATCGGTACCGGAGTTATCCGTGTCCGTGTGCCCGTGAGCTCACGTAGGCCATACGTGCGGCACACGTGTGCCGAGTGGGTACCACACGGAGCGTGTGGTACCCACGCGTGTGGTACACTGCATCGTGCTGAAGCCGCGATTCATATCGTCTGTGCAGCAGCGTTTGCTGCATAGAAGATATGAATAGTAGTGTTTAAAAGAAAGATCTATCTGTCCGCCGCCCTCCCACCCCCTGTGCGCCCCCCCCCGCTGTTCTGAAAATACTCACCCGCTTCCCTCGTTGGCTGTCGATGCTTCCTGTGCTGGCCGCCCCTTCTACTGTATGCGGTCACGTGGGGCCGCTCATTTACAGTCATGAATAGGCGGCTCCACCCCTATGGGAGGTGGAGCCACATATTCATGACTAATCGGTGGCCCCACGTGACAGATAGATCTTTCTTTTAAACACTATTATTCATATCTATGCAGCAAACGCTGCTGCACAGAAGATATGAATGGCGGCTTCAGCACCATGTGGGGGGACAGCGCTTACTGTAGCGCTGTCTCCTGCACGCCACAGGGACTGCACACGGAGACCGTCCGTGTGTGGTCCGTGTTTTACACGGACCCATTGACTTTAATGGGTCCGTGTAATACGTGCGCTCCCACGAACACTGACATGTCTCCGTGTTTGGCACACGGAGACACGGTCCGCAAAAAATCAATGACATCTGCACAGATGCATTGATTTTTATGGGTCTACGTGTGTCAGTGTCTCCGGTACGTGAGGAAACTGTCACCTCACGTACCGGAGCCACTGACGTGTGAAACGGGCCTAAAGGTGCACAAAATTTTGTGACTTTTTTTTTAACCCCCAAGGGTTTGCACTTTAATAACCCTAAGGCTACTTTCACACTAGCGTCGTTTGGAATACGTCGCAATGCATTGTTTAGAAGAAAAAGCTTATCCTGCAAAGTTGTCTGCAGGATGCGTTTTCTCCCCATAGACTTACATTTGCGACGTATGGCCACACGTCGCATCCGTCGTGTGACGGATGCGTAGTGTGAAAGTAGCCTAAACTCTGAGCCTGTGTTCCTTCCTCACAGACTCCAGAGCTGGCTCACTGTTTACGCGACCTTAGCTGGGCTTCCAGCCAATCACATTGCAGATCTACACCCTTCCCTGTCAGAAGAACAGAAAGTTTTGGCGGTAACCGCTGCTGGTCAATAGCAGTAATGTTGGCTACCTCACCTACAGACTAGAGCGGCATTATGCGGGCGGGGAGCGCCGGGTGGTTACATAAGACCAGCACACGGGACACCGATGGTGTCTTTTTTTTTTTCTGGATTTATTCATAGGAGGGGGAAGTGACAAAATGTCGGGAGACGCAGCATATTATTTGGTTAGTTGCCCCTGGATTCAAAAATGCAGCTTCGTAAATTGCATTGAAATGTCACGATTTTTGACCATCAGTTTTGCCAAAATGTGGCCTCCTATGTTCCAGAAATCTTACTCCAGGCTATGGTTTTATTGGCACTGGACACTTATCAGACAGTCCTGCTTCATTAAGGCTATGTGCACACGTTGCGGATTTGGCTGCGGATCCGCAGCAGATTCACAGCTGTTGTCCATGTGGTTACAGTACCATGTAAACCTATGGAAAAAGAAATCCACAGTGCACATGCTGTGGAAAATACCGCGCTGAAACGCTGCGTTGTATTTTCCACAGCATGTCAATTATTTGTGCGGATTCCGCAGCGGTTTACACCTGCTCCTCAATAGGAATCTGCAGGTGTAAAACCGCAGGTGGAATCCGCACAAAAACCACAGTGAATCCGCAGGTAAAACGTAGTGCGTTTTACATGCGGATTTTGCAAAAACGTTGCTGATAAATTTGCAACGTGTGAACGATCTGCATCGTTTTTTTCCGCACAGAAATGCTGCAGATCCGCAAGTGATTTACAGTACAATGTAAATCAATGGAAAAATAGAAATGCTGTGCAAATGCAGAAAATTCCGCACGGAAAACGCAGCAGATTAAAAAAACGACCATGTCAATTCTTTTTGCGGATCTGCAGCACTTATGAAATCATTCCATAATAGAAATCCGCACAGAATCCGCAGCAAATCCGTAAAAAATGCACAAAATCCGCTCAAAAAACGCGCAGATTCTGACGTGCGTTTTCAGCCAAGAAATGCAGAATCTGCACAGAAAATTCCACAGCCAAATCCGCAACGTGTGCACATACCCTAAGGCTGGTTTCACATTTGCGGTTGTGTCTGCAGCGTTTCGGCCACATACATCCGCATGCGTCGTGTTTTCCTATCTTTAGCATTGTGGACGCAGGTACATGCGTTTATATGCTTTCAGCCGCGTTTGACTGTGCATGCGTCATTGCGGCTGGGCGCGGCTAACGCAACATGTTGCTATTTTGGAGGTGGCAATTTGCTGCCTCTAAACGCATGCGGACGCTTGCGGAAGGAATGCGTTGAAACAATGCATTACAGTCTATGGGAACGCAGGTGTACGCAAGCACACGCGTTCGCTAGCGTTTTTGTACGCAAGTGGTTTTCCAGAGTAAACCTGTCTAGACACAGACTAGCCACCCCCCACACAAAGATAGATAAAAAAAAAAGGTGTGGGCACTGGCAGTCCACTTACTCTACAGACTTGGAACCAGACTGGAACCTCTTCATCTGTGAAGAATCACAACTTTGGCTAATGTGAGTATAAAAGCGAATGTCTGTCTGTCCTTTTTTCTCTCTTTAGTATGTACTAATTTCTGTCTCTTTTCTTGCAGCATTCATAATGTCGTCTTCTTCCTCATCTTCTGAGGAGCGCCCTGGCCCTGAACGTGCTGGACAGGAAAGTGAAGTGAGTACAGTTCCTACTGATTGGTAAGTATTCTCTGTCACATATACACATGTGGCCAAATTTTTTTTTTTCCTTTATCAGAACAGTTCTTCCTGCAGCGGAGGCAGAGCGGGAGCGGCCAGCACAAGTTCGGGTGGCAAGATAGCGTGTAAATATACTTGACTGATTGTACTCTGTTTTTTTTCCCGACTGTACTATTCTTGCCTGTTTTTTATTTCTTCACTTTGCTTCTATCTTCCCTTTTTTGTCTTGACTACTATTTTTTTTTTTTTTTTTATGTCTTTCTTTCTTTTCTAGGTTCCAGAACGGGATAAAGACCTCCTCGATAATGACCTCCTAATTTCCCTGGTCCAGGAGCGAGACGCTTTGTGGGACACCTGGGTTCAGCAGCACTCGGACAACGTGGTGATCCGGCGGCTGTGGAATGAGGCGGCCCGAGCAATGATGGATGGCTGGGACAACACAACGCCACGGGTCAACAAGGAATTTTGTAAGTATTTAAATGTGTGGGCATTGACCTTGGCGGGGATCACACAACTGTGTGTGATGCGATAAACTCCTCCGAGCTTCTTGCATCACACACAGTTATGTGATCCCGGCTGAAAGTGCATTATCTAACAATTTTTTTTCTTTTTTTCACAGTGAACAAAGTCAGAACCCGTTGGTGTTCGATGAGGGATCGCTTCAACAAGGACCTTCGTCAGGAGAGCCAGGTTCACAGTGGTGCTGCAACAAGGATCAGAAAATACAAATATCAATCAGATAGCAATCGCACTGCATTCGGATGTAAATCGGATGCTAGTTGTGAAAAATCACATGACACTTGCATTACACTCGTGTGACTCTCGGCAGGCAGACTCGGACCAATTTTTCATACGTTTAGTGTGATTCTGGCCTAATATGGTGTTTCTACCCTACTGAGCTTTGCACTGTGCCTCGAAAGTAGTTTTTGACCACATATGGGGTATAGGTGAACTCAAATTTGAGGGTCCATTTTCTCCTGTTACCCTTGTGAAAATGCAAAATTTGCAGCTAAAAAAGATTTATCTGGGAAAATTATTTTTTTTTATTATCATGGCTCTACATTATAAACTTCTGTGACGCACCTGTGGGTTCAAGATGCTCAATAAAAATCTAGATAAGTTCCCTAAGGGTATGTTTCCACAGTCAGTGAACGCTGCAGGTTTGACGCTGCATTCATCTGCAGCGTCAAACCCACAGCGGCCAGATGTTACAGCATAGTGGATAGGATTTGAAGAAATACCATCTCCACTATGCGTGCAGGGATGCCTTCGGCTTCCTTGTGGAGACGGATATGCGGCTTGTCTTTCCAGACCACAGCATGTCAATTTATCTTCCGGAGACGCTCCGTCTCCGCAAGATAAATTTCCCATCCAATGTATTGGGCACGGTGATTCCGCACGGTTCAGTGAACACATGCGTAATCACCTGCGTTCAAAAGTCGGCAGGGCTTTTGACGCAGCAGAAATGTGCTGCGTCCAAAGTGTTGCCGATTCCTGACCATGGATACATACCTTAAGGGGTTTAGTTTCCAAAATGGTGTCACTTGTTGGGAGTTTCCACTGTTTATGCACATCAGGGGCTCTCCAAATGCAGCATGGCTTCCGCTAATTATTCCAGAAAATTTTACATTCAAAAAGTCAAATGGCGCTCCTTCCCTTCCAAGCTCTGCCGTGCACCCAAACAGTTGTTTTCCTCCACATATTGGGTATCTGCTCACTTGGGAGTAATTTCACAATAAATTTTATGGCGCGATTTCTCCTGTTACCCTTATGAAAATGCAAAATTTGGAGCTAAAAAAGATTTATCTGAGAAAAATGTGTTTTGTTTTTTTTTTCACGGCCTAACGCTATAAATTTCTGCAAAGCACCTGTGGGTTCAGCGTGCTCAATACACATCTAGATAGGTTCCCTAAGTGTGTGTTCCCACGGTCAGTAAACGCTGCGGGTTGGACACTGCGTGCATCCGCAGCGTCAAGATGTTACATCCAGATGTTACAGCATAGTGGATGGGATTTCAAGAAATCCCATGTTCACTATGCGTTCAGAGATGCCCGCGGCATCCCTATGTAAACGGACAAGCGTCATGTCTTTCCAGACCGCAGCATGTCTATTTACGATGTGGAAACGCTCAGTCTCCGCAGCGTAAATTACTCTTAGACTATCATTATATGCGGTTAAACCGCATTATCTTCTTAGTCACATGCGTTTTTCCAGGTCACCACCTGACAGCACCATGGAGGACGTCCTTCTTATCCATAGTGGGACAGGAAACCACGAGAGTTTAAAAGGACCCTCCCCCTTCCACCCTTCAGTGTTTTTCCTCTCCCACTGTGGATGGGAACGACGAGAGTTTCGTCTGTCCCGTGCAGAGTGTGAGGATCGGGGGGGCTCGGCCTCTTCCTTCCCACTATCCGGTCTCTGCGTTGCTGACACCCGAGTAATAGGGTCCCTCAGCATAACCAGTGCAGCGCTGCTCCTGGTTTAAGGGTCGCTTCCCCCAGGGGGGGCTCTTGACCTTGGAGGATGTCCCCGGTGGTACCTGTGTTCGCTCCTGCAAGGGCGCTCCCTTCGCATGCGATTCTGGAGGCCGAGGTACGCTGACAGCTCAGGACGCCGGCCGGAACATGGCGGCAAGTCACTTCCGGTTCGCCGGCCGCGCGTCACTTCCGGGTCACGGGCCGGGAACTGGAGCGGTCATCCTCTTCCTCCTGCGGAGGTATTTGGGACAAGCAGCTTCGGATAAAGGTAGGTTGTGCGCAGCGATCGCAGCAGCGATGGAGGCAAACCCGGTAGCTTCAGGCAGCGCGGAGGTCCTGGTTACCCAGGCTCACGTGAGTTCCACCTAGTGGAGTCTCCTTCAGGCCTTATTGAACATGCGGTTAGCCTCAATCTTATTTATTTTAGGGGCATACCTCATCCGGAGATAAGAAGAGGAATAAGAAATGCCCATTATGTGCCTCTAAGCTCAGCGCCTCCTGGCAGAAACCTCTGTGCGAGACATGCACTACTCGTATCGTAGGGGAGGAACAGGCATCCCTGATAACAAGCATGAGGGCCATGGTTAGAGAGGAAGTGCAGGCTTCGATCTCTAACTTATCTACGCCTCAGTCTATCCAGCCGGATCTCCAGGATCCTCCCAGGTCTAAGAAAAGACAGAGGGAATCGGATCTGTCCTCCGAGGACAGTTCCTTTGAATCCGACATGGGGGAAGAGGATGTGGACAGAGAGCCTCCTCAGAAGGGGAAGAAGTACCTATTTTCTTCTACTGATATTGATGAGCTCCTGGGGGCAGTGAGACAAACTATGCAGGTTGAAGAGCCTTCAACCACCCAGTCCGTCCAGGATGAGATGTTCGGGGGTCCTGCGGTCTCAGACATCAAAGGTCTTCCCGGTTAATGCACACATTCGGTAAGTCTCAGCCACCGGTCTCTCACGGGGCTCACGGTTGATAGCTGTTAACCTCTTCATCACCTCTTCCCACAGCTCAATGATATTGGAGGAGTGGGAAGAGGCAGAAAGGATTTCTATCCCAAGAGACTTTAGACTACGCCTCCCTTTTGACCATGAGGAGGTCAAAGACTGGGAGGATATACCGAAAATCGACATCCCTTTAGCGAAGGTGTCCAAAATAACTGCCATACCATTTGAAGACTCCTCGAACTTAAAGGAGCCTATGGACAGGAAGGCCGATGGTCTCCTAAAGAGAGCATGGGAAAGTTCGGCTGCAGTGATCCGCACAAATATAGCGGCAACATCTGTAGCAAGATCAATGCATCTGTGGCTGGACGATTTAAAAGAACAGTTGTCAGCCAAAACATCTAGGGAATCTATCGTAAATGCTATCCCTTTATTAAAACTAGCAACGGGGTTCCTGGCAGATGCCACTGCAGAGTCTGTGAGATTCACTGCTAGGGGTCAGTCATTATCAAATGCAGCCCGAAGGGCCATATGGTTAAAAAGCTGGTCAGGGGATGTCCATTCAAAGAACAAGTTATGTTCCATTCCCTTTTCAGGAGGCAGAGTCTTCGGGCCTATACTAGATGACATTCTGGAAAAAGCTTCTGATGAAAAGAAGGGGTTTCCAGAAGAGAAAAAGAAAAAATTCCAGCCCTTTCGTAGGCCCTATTACAGTCAGAGATCAGACTATAGGGGCAAAGGTAAACAAGGCAGATGGAGCTACCAGAAAGGGGGAGATAGGAACCGAAGTAGAGATCCAGGTTCCTCAAATCCTAGATCAGAGTTCCGTAAAAAATGACGCCACCAGGATAGGGGGGCGGTTGCTGAACTACCTGGGGGAGTGGGAGGAGATTACCAAGAGCCCGTGGGTCCTGCAAGTTATATCTCAGGGATACAGGATAGAATTCGAATCCCTTCCCCCAGAAAGATATTTTGTATCCAACGTCCGTCTCTCTTCAGCCTCTCCAATGTGGTTGGACGTTCAGGATCTCCTCCGAATGGGGGCGATATCTCCTGTTCCTCCTCATCAAATAGGAACAGGTCACTACTCGGGTCTTTTCTCTATAAAGAAACCTTCAGGAGAATCGCGAACCATCATAAACCTCAAGCCTCTAAACAGATGGCTACAGTACAAGAGGTTCAAGATGGAGTCCATCCGCTCCACAATTCCCCTACTAGGAAAGGAAGTGGTAATGTGCACTTTAGACTTTAAAAGTGCATATTACCACGTACCAATATTTCCACATCATCAAAGATACTTAAGGTTTGCGGTGGAAAAGGATGGGTCAATCTTCCATTATCAGTTCCGTTGCCTCCCATTTGGTTTAGCGTCGGCTCCAAGAGTTTTCACAAAACTCGTCATAGAAATCGTGGCTTATCTCAGGAAACGAGATATCACGATAATCCCATATCTCGACGATTTCCTATTGGTAGCAGACTCAGTGGGGCAACTCAACGTCGTTTCCCAGTTGGTAATCTCCACACTGCAGAAGTTAGGTTGGGTGTTGAACTGGGAAAAATCACACCTAACTCCAAGATCAAGAAGACAGTTTCTGGGCGTAATACTGGATTCGAAGATCGGGAAGTCATTTCTTCCAAAGGGGAAACAATCCGGACTGATAGACAAAATTCGACGGTTCACAAGAAGTCGAGTGACAATAAGAGATGCAATGAAGATCCTTGGCATCATGACAGCCTGTATCCCATGTGTCAGCTGGAGTAAATTCCATTCCCGTCAGTTACAAAAAGCGGTCCTAGCAGCATGGGACAGAAGACAGTCTTCGTTGGACAGAGAGTTCCTACTATCCCACCGGGTCAGATGGTCCCTACAGTGGTGGATGGTGTCAAAAAACCTCCAGATGGGTGTCTCTTGGGTCCAGACTCCAGCAGTCACGGTGACAACGGACGCAAGTCAACAAGGTTGGGGTGGCCAGGTACTCGGAAAATACTACCAGGGACAATGGAGTCTGGAAGACAGCAGCAATTCATCAAACCACAGAGAGCTTCATGCGGTTTGGAAGGTCTTGCGTTCAGCCCAGACCTTGTTGAAAAACAAACACCTAAAGATCCTATCGGACAACGTGACGACGGTGGCTTTCCTTCGTCATCAGGGAGGTCCAAGGCATCCGAAAAAAGAACAGCACCTGGCGGATCAGATTTTCGCCTCGGGGGCCTCGGTAGATCAAATTTGCAGAGCAGCATCTTGGTCTAATATTAGCACCTTTTCAAAACATTACAAACTAGACGTAGTCTCTTCCCAAGTGGCTTTCGGCAGGAAGGTGCTTCAGGCAGTAGTCCCACCCTAGAACAGGAAGTTTCCTTGGGTACTTCTCCATGGTGCTGTCAGGTGGTGACCTGGAAAACGGTAATTAGTCTTACCGATAATTGTATTTCCAGGAATCCATCCTGACAGCACGGTTAGTTCCCTCCCTAATGTAAATATGTGGTATACTTATGTGAAGTAACATTTGTATTAAACCTGTTATGTTCGAAATAAAATTTCTGTTTGCATCCATCAAGATGTGTTACTTTGGAAGATCACTGAAGGGTGGAAGGGGGAGGGTCCTTTTAAACTCGTGGTTTCCTGTCCCACTATGGATAAGAAGGACGTCCTCCATGGTGCTGTCAGGATGGATTCCTGGAAATACAATTATCGGTAAGACTAATTACCGTTTTTTAGTGCGGGAACACAGCTTGCTATGCATGTGAACTAATTTAAATAATGTCTTACCTTGTGCCACAGCCAGAAGTTCGCGTCCACTGCAGTTCTCGCGATGAGCTGAGCTGACCGCGATAACTGCCGTGCACGTGACCACCGGGGATGGGATTATCTCCGGTGACTTGCCAAGTTCTCACGGTCAGCTGATCATGAGAACTGCAGTGCAGGTGACCTCCAGGGAGCTAGTTATCTCCGGAGGTCATGTAAAGGCTCTGCTGTGTCTGGATGTCAGACTGGATGGTGGCATACTGCCACCGTTCAGCCAAAGGTATCCAGATGTAGCAGAGATTCATCGTGGGACAGTATGTATATTTTCTTAGCGGACAGGTATGGTATACTGTTGCTTTTTTATTTTATTTCTCTTACAGGAGAACGAGTGCATTGGGGGAATTAGACGTTGCAGTAAGTTGGTTTAATTAAGAATATTAAAGGAGTCTGTGTCATTATTTCAATTTAAGGATTTTATTCTGTCTGTGTCTTTATTTACCATATAACTATAGGATTAGTAATGGAGAGGTCTCTTATATACGCTTCTCCATTACTAAGCCATGGGCTTGATGTCACCGGACAATACAAAGGTGACATCAACCCCACAAATATTACCCCACTTGCCACCACTACAGGGCAAGTGGGAAGAGCCCGGTAAAGTGCCACAATTGGCGCATCTTTGGATGCGTCAATTGTGGGGTGGCTTTGGGCTGCTATTTTTAGGCTGGTGAGGGCCAAAATCCATGGGCCTCGCAAGCCTGAGAATACCAGTCCACAGCTGTCTGCTTTTTCCTTGGCTTGTTAACAAAAATAGGGGGACCCCACTATTTTTGCTAACCATCCAAGGTAAGCAGACTGCTGCGGCCTGGTGTTATCAGGCTGTTCAGATTCATGGATATTGGATCCTTACCAGCCTGAAATACCACTCCCAGTAGTCTGCTTCACTCTAGCTGGTCAACAAATATAGGGGGATCCACGCCATTTTTTTTTTTTTTTATTATTATTTGCTTATTAAAAAGGAGGGGACCTCTCTCTCTGCTTTCCACCACTTTCTGTGTCATGTACTACCGGCTGTGTCACAGGATTCACCATTATGTAAATTAGTACACATGCGTAGTAAGCGGCGTTCCCTGTTATGATCCGGTGACCTTGGAGCCGCATGAAAACTTTCTCTGGAGTCGGTGGAACCTATACTGACCGCAAATCCTGAACTAACACCGCAACTAGAAGTAGCCGTGGGGTTTGCCTAACAAACCCTAGACACCTCGACACAGCCGGAGGACTAAATACCCCTATAGATGGAAATAGGAATGCTATCTTGCCTCAGAGCAGACCCCCAAAGGATAGGCAGCCCCCCACGAATAATGACTGTGAGTAGGAGAAGAATAGACACACGCAGGTAGAAAACAGGATTTAGCAAAAGAGGCCACTCTAGCTAAATAGGAAAGGATAGGACAGATTACTAGGCGGTCAGTATTAAAACCCTTCCAAAAATATCCACAACAGATAATACAAAAAGTTCCACAATCTACCTAAAGACATGGAATGTATATCTGCCACTCCAGAGAATCCAGCAAGACTGAGAAAATACTGACACAATCTAAGCTGGACAAGAAAACACAAAGAATAGCACTGAATTGTGAAGCACACAGCATGTGTGCCACAGGAAAAAAAAACAGACACTTATCTTTGCTGATTTGGCAGAAAGACAGGAGGAACCAGGCAGAGGTCCACACCTCCCAACAACAATTGACAACTGGCAAGGACTAATGAATCCTGCACACCTAAATACCCCAGTCAGAACTGCAATCAGCAGACACACCTGACCAGGACTGCAACCCAGGGACAACTGCATTACCACCTACTACCACCGGAGGGAACCCAAAAGCAGAATTCACAACAGTTCCCACACTTAATACGCATGTGACTAGGGAGATAATGCAGTTTTACCTCATCTAATGAAAGTGTATGGGTAATTTACGCAGCGGAGACGGAGCGTCTTCACTACGTAAATTGCCATGCTGCGGTATAGAAAGACGCTTTCTCGAAGAAGCCCCCAAATGTAGTCCCCCATCATGTTTTCGTTTACTGTCCTTGGTAATGACGTTCAAAGTCCAATATATCTTGATGAAAGTGCTCCCCTTGCTCTTCTGAGTAAGCTCCCATATTCTTCTTGAACTTGTCAAGATGAGCGTCAAGGATATGGACTTTGAGAGACATTATGCATTATGGCGTAATTCTTTGTGAGAGTCTGAACCAACTGCACATAGTTTTCAGCCTTGTGATTACCCAGGAAGCCATGAACCACTGTACTGAAACTGTTCCAAGCCGCTTTCTCCGTCCTGTTCAGCAGCTTGGCGAACTCGTCACATTCTATGATCTTCTTGATCTGCGGTCCGACAAAGATACCAGCCTTGACCTTTGCCTCAGACAGCTTTGGAAAGAGATGTTGGATGTACTTGAAAGCTGCTGACTCCTTGTCAAGAGCCGTGACAAATTGCTTGGAGGCCTAACTTGATGTGCAGTGGTGGCATCAGCACCTTCAGGGGTTTCAATCAGTGGCTCTCGACGTTGCTCTTCCCCACTGAGAACTCGGCCCTCTGTGGCCAGTCCTTTCTGTGATAGTGCACCTTAGTGTCATGGCTGTCCCAGAGGCAAAGGAAACAAGGAAATTTTGTGAAACCGCCTTGAAGGCCCATCAGGCATGACACCATTTTGAAGTTTCCGATGACCTCCCATCTATAGTTGTCATACTTCAAGGCACTCAGCAACATCTTGACACTGGTGTAGTCCTCTTTGAGATACAGAGTGAGCCATAGGGAGAGACGGGTAGTTGTTTCCATTGTGAAGCGGAATGGCTTTGAGGCTCCGGGATGAACTGTCTATGAATAGGTGCCATTCACTCGGGTTGCAGGTGATACCTATAGCTGTCATGTTCCCAATGGCAGGGAATTAAACACATAACACGGGCAAAAACAGGACAAGCTCTAGGGTGATGGAACCTGAGCTGACCGCGATCCTGAACCTCAACACTCAACTAACAGCAGCCGGGGAACGTTCCTGGGGGGACTCTAGACGTCTCGCGCCAGCCGGAGATCTAGCTACCCCTATCAGAAGAATCACAGACCTATCTTGCCTCCAGAGAAATATTCCCACAGAAATAGCAGCCCCCCACATATAATGACGGTGAAATGAGAGGAAGGCACAAACGTAGTTATGAAAACAGATTCAGCAAAATGAGGCCCGCTTAAGCTAGATAGCAGAGGATACAAAAGGTGAACTGCGCGGTCAGCTTAAAACCCTTCAAAATACCATCCTGAAATTACTTGAACTCATGTGCCAACTCATGGTACATGAGTGGTAATTTCAGCCCACTAGAGCAACCAGCAGCAGAGAATTACATATCTGCAAGCTGGACTAAAAACATGAAAGCAAACATGAAACAGGGAAATCCAGACTTAGCTTGTCTTGAAGGCCTAGGAGCAGGTAGCAAAGGTAACAGAGACACACTGATACATTGATAGCCGGCAAGGGAATGACAGGAAAGCCAGGTTAAATAGGAAACACCCAGCCTCTGATGGACAGGTGGAAACCAGAGACCGCAACCCACCAAAGTCACCCAGTACCAGTTGTAACCACCAGAGGGAGCCCAAAAACAGAATCCACAACAGTACCCCCCCTTGAGGAGGGGTCACCGAACCCTCACGAGAACCCCCAGGGCGATCAGGATGAGCTCTATGGAAGGCGCGGACCAAATCAGTCGCATGAACATCAGAGGCGACCACCCAGGAATTATCCTCCTGACCATAACCCTTCCACTTAACCAAATACTGGAGTCTACGTCTGGAAACACGAGAATCCAAGATCTTCTCAACAACATACTCCAATTCTCCCTCCACCAGCACCGGAGCAGGAGGCTCAACCGAAGGAACAACGGGCACCTCATACCTCCGCAATAACGACCGATGGAACACATTATGAATAGCAAACGATGCTGGGAGATCCAAACGAAAAGATACAGGGTTAAGAATCTCCAAGATCTTATAAGGACCGATGAACCGAGGCTTGAACTTAGGAGAAGAGACCTTCATAGGGACAAAACGAGAAGACAACCACACCAAGTCCCCAACAAGAAGTCGGGGACCCACGCGGCGACGGCGATTAGCAAACTGCTGAGTCTTCTCCTGAGACAACTTCAAATTGTCCACCACCACGTCCACTCCAGGACAATCCGAAGGCTCCACCTGACCAGAGGAAAAACGAGGATGAAACCCCGAATTACAAAAGAAAGGAGAAACCAAAGTAGCAGAACTAGCCCGATTATTAAGGGCAAATTCGGCCAGTGACAAAAAGGCAACCCAGTCATCTTGATCAGCAGAAACAAAACACCTTAAATAAGTTTCCAAGGTCTGATTAGTTCGCTCCGTCTGGCCATTCGTCTGAGGATGGAATGCAGACGAGAAAGACAAATCAATGCCCATCTTAGCACCCCAAACGTCCGCCAAAATCTAGACACAAACTGGGATCCCCTGTCAGAAACGATATTCTCCGGAATCCCATGCAAACGAACCACGTTCTGAAAAAACAAAGGGACCAACTCAGAGGAGGAAGGCAACTTAGGCAAGGGTACCAAATGAACCATCTTAGAAAAGCGGTCACACACAACCCAGATAACGGACATTTTCTGTGAGACAGGGAGATCTGAAATAAAATCCATGGAAATGTGCGTCCAAGGCCTCTTCGGGATAGGCAAGGATAACAACAACACACTGGCCCGAGAACAGCAAGGCTTAGCCCGAGCACACACTTCACAAGACTGCACAAAGGTGCGCACATCCCTTGACAAGGAAGGCCACCAAAAAGACCTGGCCACCAAGTCTCTAGTACCAAATATTCCAGGATGACCAGCCAACACAGAAGAATGGACCTCGGAGATGACTCTACTGGTCCAATCATCCGGAACAAACAGTCTTTCTGGTGGACAACGATCAGGTTTATCCGCCTGAAACTCCTGCAATGCACGTCGCAAGTCTGGGGAGACGGCGGACAATATTACCCCATCCCTAAGGATACCAGTAGGCCCAGAGTCTCCAGGAGAGTCAGGCACAAAACTCCTGGAAAGAGCATCTGCCTTCACATTCTTTGAACCTGGCAGGTATGAAACCACAAAATTGAAACGAGAAAAAAACAACGACCAACGAGCCTGTCTAGGATTCAGACGCCTGGCAGACTCAAGGTAAATCAGATTTTTGTGATCAGTCAAGACCACCACACGATGTCTAGCACCCTCAAGCCAATGACGCCACTCCTCAAATGCCCACTTCATGGCCAAAAGCTCCCGATTACCCACATCATAATTGCGCTCGGCGGGCGAGAATTTTCTAGAAAAGAACGCACATGGCTTCATCACCGAGCCATCGGAACTTCTCTGTGACAAAACCGCCCCCGCTCCAATCTCGGAAGCATCAACCTCAACCTGAAAAGGAAGTGAAACATCTGGTTGACATAACACAGGAGCAGAAGAAAACCGGCGCTTAAGTTCCTGAAAGACCTCCACAGCCGTAGGAGACCAATTAGCAACATCAGCACCCTTTTTAGTCAAATCAGTCAAAGGTTTAACAACACTGGAAAAATTAGTAATGAACCGACGATAAAAATTAGCAAAACCCAAGAACTTCTGAAGACTCTTAACAGATGTAGGTTGTGTCCAGTCACAAATCGCCTGAACCTTGACGGGATCCATCTAAATAGTAGAAGGAGAAAAAATGTACCCCAAAAAAGAAATCTTCTGGACTCCGAAGATACATTTTGAGCCCTTCACAAACAGAGAATTGGCCCGCAGGACTTGAAACACCTTCCTGACCTGTAGAACATGAGACTCCCAGTCATCAGAAAACACCAAAATATCATCCAAATACACAATCATAAACTTATCCAGATATTCACGGAAAATATTGTGCATAAAGGACTGAAAGACTGAAGGAGCATTAGAAAGTCCAAAAGGCATTACCAAATACTCAAAATGGCCCTCAGGCGTATTAAATGCGGTTTTCCACTCATCACCCTGCTTTATCCGCACAAGATTATACGCACCGCGAAGATCTAAGTGAACCACCTAGCCCCCTTAATGCGAGCAAACAAATCAGTCAATAATGGCAATGGATACTGATATTTGACTGTAATCTTATTCAGAAGGCGATAATCTATACAAGGCCTCAGGGAACCATCTTTTTTTGCCACGAAAAAAAACCTGCTCCCAGAGGGGACGAAGATGGACAAATATGTCCCTTTTCCAAGGACTGCTTGATATAATTCCGCATAGCAGTATGCTCTGGCACTGACAGATTAAATAAACGACCCTTAGGGAACTTACTGCCAGGAATTAATTCTATAGCACAGTCACAATCCCTATGAGGAGGGAGCGAATTGAGCTTAGGCTCCTCAAAAACATCCCGATAGTCAGACAAAAACGCAGGGACCTCAGAAGGAGTAGATGAAGCGATTGAAATCAGAGGTGCATCATCATGAACCCCCCGACATCCCCAGCTTAACACAGACATTGTTTTCCAATCCAGGACTGGATTTTGAGTTTGTAACCATGGCAGACCAAGCACTAGTACATCATGTAAATTATACAGTACAAGGAAGCGAATCACCTCCTGATGAACGGGAGTCATGCGCATGGTCACTTGTGTCCAGTACTGCGGTTTATTCATAGCCAATGGTGTAGAGTCAATTCCCTTCAAAGGAATAGGAACTTCCAGAGGCTCCAGACTAAAACCGCAGCGTTTGGCAAATGACCAATCCATAAGACTCAGGGCAGCGCCCGAATCCACATAGGCATCGACGGAAATGGATGACAGTGAACAAATCAGAGTTACAGACAAAATGAACTTAGACTGCAGAGTACTAATGGCAAAAGATTTATCAACCTTTTTTGTGCGTTTAGAGCATGCTGATATAACATGAGCTGAATCACCACAATAAAAACACAATCCATTTTTCCGCCTATAATTTTGCCGTTCACTTCTGGACTGAATTCTATCACATTGCATAGTCTCAGGTGCCTGTTCAGAAGACACCGCCAACTGGTGCACAGGTTTGCGCTCCCGTAAACGCCGATCAATCTGAATGGCCATAGCCATAGACTCATTCAGACCTGTAGGCGCAGGGAACCCCACCATAATATCCTTAATGGCCTCAGAAAGACCATCTCTGAAGTTTGCAGCCAGGGCGCACTCATTCCACTGAGTAAGCACCGACCATTTCTGAAATTTTTGACAATATACTTCCGCTTCATCATGCCTTTGAGAGAGGGCTAATAAAGCCTTTTCAGCCTGAATCTCCAGGTTAGGTTCCTCACAGGGGCGTAACTACCGCGGTCGCAGCGGTCGCCATTGCGACCGGGCCCCGCAGGTCAGGGGCCCCGGGCCGGCAGGTCTGAGCAGGGCCAGGCTGGCCATCGGGCACTTCTGGCAAATGCCAGAAGAGCCGATGCCAGTAGTGGGCCGCTGCACTGTTCCTCCCCCGGAACCCCCCCAGTGCCGCCGCCGCATTTAACTATACCGGCGTCTATGACACCGGTATAGTTCAATGCAATGATGGGAGGAGAGAGCGTCACCTGACGCTTCCTCTCCCATCATTCCCCGCTCTGCCTCTGACAGTACACTGCGGGTGCGCGATGACGTCATATCATCGCGCACCTGCAGTGTCCTGGGCAGACTGCAGCCGCCAGGAGCAGCGCGGGCAAAAGGAAAGGTGAGGAGAGTTTTTTTTTTTTTTTCTTTTTAACCGGACTGTGGGGCCATTATCGGGGGGGGGGGGGGGGATGAGATGAGATGCGGGCTGTGCTCTATATACCCCTGTGCGGGCTGTGCTGTATATACCCCTGTGGGGGCTGTGCTGTATATATCCCTGTGCGGGCTCTGCTGTATATATCCCTGTGCGGGCTCTGCTGTATATACCACTGTGCGGGCTCTGCTGTATATACCACTGTGCGGGCTCTGCTGTATATACCACTGTGCGGGCTCTGCTGTATATACCACTGTGCGGGCTCTGCTGTATATAACACTGCGGGCTGTGCTCTATATACCACTGTGCGGGCTCTGCTGTATATAACACTGTGCGGGCTGTGCTGTATATACCACTGTGCGGTCTGTGCTGGATATACCACTGTGCGGGCTGTGCTGGATATACCACTGTGCGGTCTGTGCTGGATATACCACTGTGCGGTCTGTGCTGGATATACCACTGTGAGGGCTGTGCTGGATATACCACTGTGCGGTCTGTGCTGGATATACCACTGTGCGGTCTGTGCTGGATATACCACTGTGCGGTGTGTGCTGGATATACCACTGTGCGGTCTGTGCTGGATATACCACTGTGCGGTCTGTGCTGGATATACCACTGTGCGGTCTGTGCTGGATATACCACTGTGCGGTCTGTGCTGGATATACCACTGTGCGGGCTGTGCTGGATATACCACTGTGCGGTCTGTGCTGGATATACCACTGTGCGGTCTGTGCTGGATATACCACTGTGAGGGCTGTACTGGATATACCACTGTGCGGTCTGTGCTGGATATACCACTGTGCGGTCTGTGCTGGATATACCACTGTGCGGTCTGTGCTGGATATACCACTGTGCGGTCTGTGCTGGATATACCACTGTGCGGTCTGTGCTGGATATACCACTGTGAGGGCTGTGCTGGATATACCACTGTGCGGTCTGTGCTGGATATACCACTGTGCGGTCTGTGCTGGATATACCACTGTGCGGTCTGTGCTGGATATACCACTGTGCGGTCTGTGCTGGATATACCACTGTGAGGGCTGTGCTGGATATACCACTGTGCGGTCTGTGCTGGATATACCACTGTTCGGTCTGTGCTGGATATACCACTGTGCGGTCTGTGCTGGATATACCCCTGTGGGGGCTGTGCTGTATATACCCCTGTGGGGGCTGTGCTGTATATATCCCTGTGCGGGCTCTGCTGTATATATCCCTGTGCGGGCTCTGCTGTATATACCACTGTGCGGGCTCTGCTGTATATACCCCTGTGCGGGCTGTGCTGTATATACCCCTGTGGGGGCTGTGCTGTATATATCCCTGTGCGGGCTCTGCTGTATATATCCCTGTGCGGGCTCTGCTGTATATACCACTGTGCGGGCTCTGCTGTATATACCACTGTGCGGGCTCTGCTGTATATACCACTGTGCGGGCTCTGCTGTATATAACACTGTGCGGGCTGTGCTCTATATACCACTGTGCGGGCTCTGCTGTATATAACACTGTGCGGGCTGTGCTGTATATACCACTGTGCGGTCTGTGCTGGATATACCACTGTGCGGGCTGTGCTGGATATACCACTGTGCGGTCTGTGCTGGATATACCACTGTGCGGTCTGTGCTGGATATACCACTGTGAGGGCTGTGCTGGATATACCACTGTGAGGTCTGTGCTGGATATACCACTGTGCGGTCTGTGCTGGATATACCACTGTGCGGTGTGTGCTGGATATACCACTGTGCGGTCTGTGCTGGATATACCACTGTGCGGTCTGTGCTGGATATACCACTGTGCGGTCTGTGCTGGATATACCACTGTGCGGTCTGTGCTGGATATACCACTGTGCGGGCTGTGCTGGATATACCACTGTGCGGTCTGTGCTGGATATACCACTGTGCGGTCTGTGCTGGATATACCACTGTGAGGGCTGTGCTGGATATACCACTGTGCGGTCTGTGCTGGATATACCACTGTGCGGTCTGTGCTGGATATACCACTGTGCGGTCTGTGCTGGATATACCACTGTGCGGTCTGTGCTGGATATACCACTGTGCGGTCTGTGCTGGATATACCACTGTGAGGGCTGTGCTGGATATACCACTGTGCGGTCTGTGCTGGATATACCACTGTGCGGTCTGTGCTGGATATACCACTGTGCGGTCTGTGCTGGATATACCACTGTGCGGTCTGTGCTGGATATACCACTGTGCGGTCTGTGCTGGATATACCACTGTGAGGGCTGTGCTGGATATACCACTGTGCGGTCTGTGCTGGATATACCACTGTGCGGTCTGTGCTGGATATACCACTGTGCGGTCTGTGCTGGATATACCACTGTGAGGGCTGTGCTCTATATACCCCCTGTGCTGGCTGTGCTGTATATACCCCTGTGCGGGCTGTGCTGTATATACCCCTGTGCGGGCTGTGCTGTATATACCCCTGTGCGGGCTGTGCTGGATATACCACTGTGAGGGCTGTGCTGGATATACCACTGTGCGGTCTGTGCTGGATATACCACTGTGCGGTCTGTGCTGGATATACCACTGTGCGGTCTGTGCTGGATATACCACTGTGCGGGCTGTGCTGGATATACCACTGTGCGGGCTGTGCTGGATATACCACTGTGCGGTCTGTGCTGGATATACCACTGTGCGGGCTGTGCTGGATATACCACTGTGCGGGCTGTGCTGGCACCCAACACCATGTTGCAGTGCAGGAGATTCCTGCAACAGTCCGAGGCGTATCTAGGGGAAGCGGGGCGGGGGAAGGTGGGGGGGTTGCGGGGGCGGGGGAAGGTGGGGGGGTAGGGGGGGGGGCCCCATTTGGAAGTTCGCACCGGGGCCCATAACTTTGTAGTTACGCCACTGGTTCCTCATAGAGCAATCCCAGTGCCAGAAAAAACGCATCCACACTGAGCAATGCAGGATCCCCTGGTGCCAATGCAAATGCCCAATTCTGAGGGTCGCCCCGCAGGAAAGATATTACAATCTTGACCTGCTGAACAGGGTCTCCAGAGGAGCGAGATTTCAAAGAAAGAAACAATTTGCAATTGTTCCTGAAATTCAGGAAGGTAGATCTATCTCCAGAAAAAAACTCTGGAATAGGAATTCTAGGTTCAGACATAGGAGTGTGAACAACAAAATCCTGTATGTTTTGAACTTTTACAGCAAGATTATTCAGGCTGGAAGCCAAACTCTGGACATCCATGTTAAACAGCTAAGGTCAGAGCCATTCAAGGGTTAAGAGGAGGTAAGAAGCAGCTAGACAGCAATTAAGGGCTAGGCAGCAAAACTCTGAGGGAAAAAAAAAAAAAAATTCCCTTCAACACTTCTTTTTCTCCTGCTTCAGCCCAAACAATTAACACTTTGTGGGCCGGCTATACTGTCATGTTCCCAATGGCAGGGAATTAAACACATAACACGGGCAAAAACAGGACGAGCTCTAGGGTGATGGAACCTGAGCTGACCGCGATCCTGAACCTCAACACTCAACTAACAGCAGCCGGGGAACGTTCCTGGGGGGACTCTAGACGTCTCGCGCCAGCCGGAGATCTAGCTACCCCTATCAGAAGAATCACAGACCTATCTTGCCTCCAGAGAAATATTCCCACAGAAATAGCAGCCCCCCACATATAATGACGGTGAAATGAGAGGAAGGCACAAACGTAGTTATGAAAACAGATTCAGCAAAATGAGGCCCGCTTAAGCTAGATAGCAGAGGATACAAAAGGTGAACTGCGCGGTCAGCTTAAAACCCTTCAAAATACCATCCTGAAATTACTTGATCTCATGTGCCAACTCATTGTACATGAGTGGTAATTTCAGCCCACTAGAGCAACCAGCAGCAGAGAATTACATATCTGCAAGCTGGACTAAAAACATGAAAGCAAACATGAAACAGGGAAATCCAGACTTAGCTTGTCTTGAAGGCCTAGGAGCAGGTAGCAAAGGTAACAGAGACACACTGATACATTGATAGCCGGCAAGGGAATGACAGGAAAGCCAGGTTAAATAGGAAACACCCAGCCTCTGATGGACAGGTGGAAACCAGAGACCGCAACCCACCAAAGTCACCCAGTACCAGTTGTAACCACCAGAGGGAGCCCAAAAACAGAATCCACAACATATAGCCTCAAAAAGACCAGCCACATTGTTGCAGAAGCACGACCCATTCTGCCCGACTGAAGAAGTTGGAAAATGTTTGGTGATGCTTTCTCTGATCTGTGACTTGCACGCTTTCATCCAACAAGTTCCACTGCTTGAGCCAGGATGTCAGAAGCTCAGCATTGGACTGGTAAGATGAAGGTCTCTGATCAGACCGTTGACGTCTTTCAGGTTAGGAAAGTATGGCCTTCTCTCTTCAATCGCGGAGTTGGAACAGGCATCTCGGGGCAGTGTGGTACTGGGGCAATAGAAGAAGGAATGTCTAGATAAACGATTTTAGGCGCACTCTTGCCTGTGCGACGATTGGCAGGATCCACCATGCAGAAGTAGCGGTTGCTTGAGTGGTCGGTCGGTCGCCGCCAAATTCGTGGGATAGCAAACTTCATGGCACTCTTTTCTCCCTTGTACCAACCTGTAACATAGCAGATGTAATTAATTATATAAATTTAAAAGCAGGAAATTTTACACATTACTTAATACATATTTTACTATAGCGCATTGCCAACTAAGCGAGCAGCAATTGTTCACCTTACCTTCAAGAGTTTTCATGCAATATTCGCATGTGAAATGAGGTGCCCAGGACTTGTCTTGATCCCGACAGGCATGCCGAAATATGCCTTGTAGGCCTCGCACATCATATGACATGCTTTCACGGAATACTTTCTCGCTCTTGTCTTTATAAATTGTCCACACATGAAGCAAAATGCATCTGCTGGGCGCAAACAACCTCTTGATGCCATCTAAAACAAATAATTGCTCTTTAACTACGATTCGTTTTTCTCTTACTCAGCAATAACATAAACAGTAATTTTGGTTCAAGTCACCTGTGCTTTTATACTTGTATGACTACTATTGAACAGTCTGAGAATGTTCTAGAAAGTTCTAAAAGATAATTCTGGAAAATTGTATAAACTTCTGCACAATTCTAGCCAATTAAATATATTCTAGAAGACTACTCAGTATTGAATACGAATCGAGAATTTTCCCGAAAACAGACAAATTTTAAAATTGTCCTGATCACAGAAGCAAAGTTTTTGTGGAACAACAACTATTTTCTATTTGTTTTAGGCATAATGGGTTAGGAAAACACACTTTGTACCCAGGAGCAAAGAATAAATAAAAAATTGTTACATAGTGAAATTGGCCTGGTCAGGAAGGTGAAAACAGGCTTCGGGGGCATAATTGCATAATTTTGAGACCTGTAGCGTCTCCATTTCTTGGGATCTGGTTGGGTGCGGGCTTGTTTTTTGAGCACCGAGCTGATGTTTTTATTGATAAAATTTTGAGGTAGATACGATGTTTTGATCACCTGTTTTTGCATTTTAATGCAATGTTGCGGTGACCAAAAAAACGTAATTCTGGCGTTTTTACTTTTTCTCATTACACCGTTTATCAATTTGATTATTTCTTTTTATATCTTGATAGATCGGGTGATCCTGAACGCGGAGGTAAAAAATGTGTTGGTTTTTTTTAATTCTTTTATTTTGAATGGGGCCAATGGGGGTTGATTTAAGCTTTTATATTTTTTTAGATTTCTCAAAACATTTTTTTTACCGGCTTCAGTAGTCTCCATGGGAGACTAGAAGCTGCAATCATCCAATCGCTTGTGCTATACAGACCATGACTTCAGCCCTGTGTACCAGAAATGCTTACTTGCTATGAGCGATAACCGCTGGGTGACGCTTATAGCTATCTGGCTATGACAACCACAGGGTCTCCTGCAGAACCCAGGTTGTCATGTCAACCCATCGGCGACTCACGTTAACTATTTGATAACTATCAGGGCTGCAAAGTTGAAGGGCCCGGAATGCTGATTTTTTTTATTTTTACAGATTTTTTTACAGATTGTGTGTGTGTGTGTGGGGGGGGGGGGGGGAGTGGCATATGGAGGTGGTGGATGGCATACAGAGGGGAGAGATGGCAGATGACGGGGAGATGGCATATAGAGGGATGAGTTGGCACTTGAAGGGGAGATGGCATATGGAGATGCTGGATGGCATATGAGAATGGTGAGATGTGTTACAGATGGAATGTGAGTGGTAAAGATTGCATGTGAAAGGGGGTAGACTACATGAGAGAGATGGCATATCACGGGGAAAATGGCATATGAGAGTGGGGAGACTTGGAGTGTGCTATGTTCATGTGTTTTGACACGTCATGTCAGAATGGTGACATTTGTCAGCTAGAAAGTAATGACACATGTCAAGTAGGAGAAGTTACACATCATGTCAGCTAGAAGACATATGTCATTTAGAAATAAGGCCCATGACACAAAATGTCAGTAGGAGGCACATGTCATTTAGGAAGGCAAAAAGCTCTGGGGTTATAATGGAGAGGTGTCACCACTATTACCCGGTGCTAACCCCCTCCCCCCCAAAAAAAAAAAATATATATATTTGAAGCTATTTATTAGAAAAAAAATTATCACAAAGCGTGATAAAATTACTACTCTACATGCCCGAAATCCAGCTCCAGCATATGAATAGCAGAAAAGTTCATACTAATATACACCTGTACATTACTAACTCAAGGGGTTAATGTCAACTGTATTTTCTAACATATCATAGCTGTCGTCAACCATAACTACCATAACAATGATTGCCACTTCACCAGCGCGATCAGGAAGACACGATCAAAGTGCCACAATTGGAGCATGTATTGTGATTTACCAATTCTGTGGTGGCTGCAGGTTTTTATTTTTATACTGGGAAGTGCACAATAATCAGAGACCTTCCCAGTCTGATAATATAAGCCCTCAGCTTTACCTGACACCACAATAATGTTTTTTATAAAAAGTAGTACAGTAATCTACACGCTCAAGGCATAAATGATCTATCTCACGGATATCTATATCTATCACCAAAACATCTGTTATTTCTCTTCTGCATTCATTTTGGCTGCAGGACTCATGGATATTTCACACGGATGGAACACAAGTACACACAGATGGCAAACGGATGACACACATGAACACAAATAACACCAGCTGTTTTTTCGAGTACCAGAAACATCAGAGAGTGTGAATGAGGCCTTAGTTTAGATAAGCCACTACATTAATGGAAAATTTAAGATTTATCGATGGAAGAAGACTTTTCCAATTTTTTTATATGCCTTTTCATTTTTTATTAATTATTTATTTATTTTTTTACAATATTTTTACAGAAATGCCTGGCTGCATTGTTAGAGAATGTGGTAGTCGTATCAACAAGAAGACTTTTTCTGAAGAAATAATAATGCATGTGTCCATGCTCTATGGAAAGAATAAAATGGCTACAGCAGACAGGACAATTTAACAAGATGGACCAAGTTGCTGAAAGAATCATGGATGGGAAGAAAAACGACAATCGCAGAATCTGTTGAAGCTGATTGTTACATTTCCAAACCAGAGAAAAACCAGCGTTGCCTGAAGGATTCAGCAGTGCAAACAATTTTTCCTACTAAAAATGCAATCACACCACCAGCAAAAGTACGTAGATTATTTGAAGAGCACAACTATTTTCCTGTAAGTGAAGGCACGAGAAGTGATCCAGATTGTTCTCCTACCAGCAAAAGTACGTCGATTATTTGAAGAACACAAATATTTTCCGGTAAGCGAAGGTATGAGAAGTGATCCAACTTGTTTTACTTCTTCAGAGGGAAACGGCTAGCCTGAAAAAAAAAAAAACTAGCTTTGGATCGGTCAAGCATGTAAATGTTGGAGTAGACAAGTACTTAAAATGAATGCTGAAACTAATACAATGCCTTGTATGATTCAACATCGTGGTTCAAATACAGAAATAAGGACTACGGATGCATCCACAAACACCAATATTTTCAATATGGACACTGGATGTAACACAGAAATTTTTAGTCAGGACAGTGGTTGTCAGTTTCCTGAACCAAACTATGTATTGGAACACAGGGCTGCAATTCAATTGGATCATTTCTATCCACTGATATTTTCTACACCCCGAAAAAGAGCAATCAACACCTGTGACTGTAAATGGCAAGAAAAGGACTACTCTTTAGAAATAGGCAAAGTTTATCTATGGATGTCACTGAAAACAATTATCCGGACTATGACCCCGACAGCGAAAGTACATTGTTAGATTCTGTAAGTGATGAAACTAATAGATTGTAATGAAGAGAGCTTAGTAGTGGAGAAAAATATATAGTGCTTAAATCCTGTTTGAAAGCCATGTTATGGAAAGTCCATTGTTTCTGTGGTAAAAATATGGTGAACACTGAAAAAATAACAAAAGGAAGAAATCCGTCAGTACATGCTACTAATGGCTGAGTTTGAATGACAGTCAGCCCATCTGGAACTGTCTACCTGCTGGAAATTCGCTTTGTGTGGCATCTATACTATTTATAGGGGGTAATTTCACAAAAATTGCCATTTTTTTTTTTCCATCATTGTAATTCAATTCTTCAAAACCAGCTACTTCCGATATCAAAGACAATTTCTATTTCCTGTGATAGATGTTCACTTGCAGAATGAAAAAATTCAAGTGGTAGAATCTTTGAATCACAGAACTATGTTTAATTGATGATGGACAATGTGATAGTCCAGGGCACAATGCAAAGTACTGTGTGTACACTTTCATGGATTCCAAGCCACACAAAACTTTGGACTTTGAATCTGTTCAAGTAACACAAACTGGTTCCTCTGTTACAATGGAAAAACTGACTTTCCAAACATATCTAAATAGTTTTGGAGGATGGTCCATAGTATTGCTACAGATCGTCATGTAGAGATCCGAAAAGTGATGAGAGAAGAATATTCTGATATAGTGCGTGAGATTGATGTGTGGCACTATTCAAAGTCTATTAAAAAAAAAAAAAATTGCAGCAAGTAAAAAACGAAGTTGAGGAGATATAGCTACATGGATTTCTGCCATAAAAAGTCATTTTTGGTATTGCTTTTGTACAGCATCAGGAAATGTGGATCTTATGTGTGAAAAATGGCCCTCGATGGTGTATAACATTCAAAATACACATGTGTTTGAAGGTGATTTACTAACAGAATGTGATCCCAGAGTCATAAATGATGATGAGGCCAATCAACACTTTTGGTTTGTCACCGTCATCTTCAGCGTTTCAAGAGATTGCTAAGATTGTCACGGACCAAAAATTTCTCAATGATTTTAATCATTTGGCCCTACACTGCCATACAGGAATATTAGATGTTTTCCACAGTTTTATTTTAAAAGACCAAACTAAAAGAATTCGCTTTGGCATGGATGGAATGGAGGTGAGAACAAAACTGGCTATTATGGCACATAACAATAATAAAGATAGTTCCCAAGCTACAGTTAAAAAGGTTATTCCAAATTCAGATACACACTGATCAAATAGACAGTTTGTACTATTCTCAGCTAAACAAGAAATGGCAAGTGAAAAAAGTGTACACCACAATGTGTAATAGACATTTGTTCCTGTTGTTCGTTGATGTTCTAAAAATGTGTAAAAATGGACTGGTGGGCAACTGGCATTCACGATCAAAGATGCAGTTGAGAAATATTGTAAAAGAGCAACGTCCTGTGAAAACACTTAAAGTGAATGCTCACATTTCAAGTTTTAAAAAATAGTATATTTTAAAAGTAAATGTTATAAATGTGTCAATATAAATTTTTAAATATTTAGCTGTGTTGCAATTTAAATAATTTTTGTTACATTTCTAGTTTCAGTTTCATATTAAAAATTTTCGGTTTCAAAAAAATCATTGTTCATTTGGACTATTTTACTAATACAGTAATTACTAACGACTGACACCCAAAGCCAACAGACTATTCTCAATACTCCTCCTTCTACACATGCCCATAAAAAGATATGTTGTTGAAATTCCAAAGTTCAAACAATGTACGGTCATGATAAATTTATTGTACTTTTTATAAATTTTGTGTAAAAGATTGTCTGAACTGGAGTACAAAAACAACTATAAACATATTTTGTAGTTAGCTATCTGTCATATCGGAGGCGAAGCACAATAGTCAAATGCATGTAGAAAACCCATATAATGTCCAGATTCTTCAGGGAAAACTTGTCTGACCCTTTTAACTGCACAGGACGGAATTAGTCTTCATCTCTTCAGACCCAGATAACCGTGTACCCACAAAAAAAATATTCTGTAAGCAGCCTTCTTGTAATTTCTGGAATAGATTTAGATGTTTAGTATGTATGTCATGATGCAGACCGGGTTTTGAGTCCTGTCTTCCCCTTTTTCCGGTCTGGTCATGCCAGGGGTTAACTTTCTCAACCTCAGTCTGGTCTCCGGTTTGCTATTTATCTCCGCTGTATCCCGCAGACCATGTCAGTTATAGTTTCTGCCTAAGGCATGTGTAGCTGACTCTGTTGCCCTGATTTTTCCTGCTGCTTGCTTACTGAACCCATGTCTGTTTTTCCCCTCTTCCCTTCCCGACTCTGTGTTCCCCTTTCATGTATTGGCTCTCTGGTTTTGACGTGGCTTGGACCCTGACCTGTGATTTTGTCTCTTGTCTTTGGCATATCTGCTTCTGACCGGTACTGACCCATTTGACTTGTTGTTGACTCTGTTTGCTTATTCCTTTTGTACTGCGCTACAGTCTTATGTTGACCCGGCTTGTTTTGACTATTCTGTCACCTGGTGGTGGCCTCGCCGCTGCATTGAAGGTCTGGTCTTGCTGTGTGCAGTCCTCCCTCCACACTATTGCCACCCAGTGGAGCTTATATTTACCTGCATTTCAGCGGCATGACAATATACATATAAAATAAAAATTGTGGATTGACAGGATGCATATACTGTTCTGACCTATTGTCCAGTGGAACCAAACGATCATTACCAAAGTTTCGATACATTTCACGTATACATTTCACGTATTTTTAACTGGTCATGATTGAGACATTTTTCAGAAAACATTATGTGTTCTGTGATGCATGACAATTTTGTCTCCTCTTCTATTTTCAAAGTTGCATTATGAATATCTTTACAGCAAACACACTCCGGCAGTTGGCAGTTGAATACATTGTCCACAGGTACACCATTTCTCTACATCTGGAACATCCTCAGCTTCTTTTTGCTGTTCTTCATTTTTTGGGAGGCTGGAGAGACAATATGCTATTTGGGTCTTGAAACACTTGGTTCATCTCCTGAAGCTCCCTGTACAAAACTTCTCTCAATAAACAATTAATTGAACATATTTGCTTTTTATAATGATTCAATAAAATAATCGAATTATTCCTAAAAAAAAAAAACACAAACCTCTTCTGCTCTTTTTGCTTTCTGTTCTTCTGTATAGTTTGGTATTATTCTTTTACATCGGCTTTTGGCTTCATTGAGACAATTTCTGTCTTTTACTTGCCATTTTTTTAATTCCACAAAATAAACAGTGTATTTTTCAGATGTGGATTTCATTCTTAAATGACATGACGTGTACCTTCTCATAGCTGACATGTGACTCCTTCCTAGCTGACACGTCTCCTCCTATCTAGCACAATGTGTAAAAACATATAAACATCTTACATTACATATCTCCCCACTAGGGATTTCAGGGCTCCATACTGTCAAAATTTTAAGGCCCCCTTGAGACTCCGCCCAAGCTCCACCCCAGCTCCACCTCCACCCCTCAAACTTTCCACAGTCCCACCGCCCAGCACTGTGAGGATTTGCCAGTCTCAGAGCTGGGAACGGCTGTCACGTGGCTGCGAGGGTGTGAAATGCAGACTCCTGGACAGAATCTGACTAGAGGAACCATTGGTGAATATCGGTCGGCACTTGGACCGCAGTGTGTGGAATGGCCACCGGTCTCCTGACCTGAGCTCAGCAGCCTCACAGTATGTATGAGGATGTGGGCCAGGAAATCAGCACCCAGTCCATGCACTGCAGGCTGAGCACAGACCAATTTCCCCTTTCAATAATTACACTGCCATAATAATAAAGATGTTTCCCAATCATATATACCCACTTGAGTTAATTATTCCCTCCCCTCCTTCCAACCCCCAACCAAAATTTATAAGCTACTGGATGACCCTGTGTGCTGCTGCCTGATGTTGTAATTGGGCATTTAGTGTTGCAGCAGCTCAGGGTCATCCAGACTGCATGGAGTGTAAACATAACAACCCTTTCCCATAATAATTGGGCTGCATTACCAACAAAACACATGACCTTACCAGGTGTACCTTTGAATAAAATACCAGGAAAATCAAATGTTGGGTTTAGTGGGTTGGCCACAGCTTTTATTTAACAAAACAACACATTACATAAATTGCCAAAAATCATTCATCGTCCATGCCCATTTTTTTAATGCTTTGTACCAAAAGAAAAATCCAAAGGCCAACCGCTGCTGCACAGCAAGCCTTGCAAATAAAACTCATTGAGCATGGATAAAAACCGCCACGGCAGAAGGCAATGTAACTGTCATGATGTGACACGACCCAATGGAGGGTCGGTCAGCAGATGGAGCAACACACACACAATGGGATGGAAATGGGGAGAGGAAGGCCCTACTGATAGGGAAATGGAGGATGGTCACCACTTCAGCTCAAACCTGAGCCTGTCCTTGCTCTCCTAATGCCCTAAGTGGGTCCTCCCCCCCCCCCCCCCCCCGCCATCAGGAACCTCGTCCCTTGCTGTCACCAAGCACTGCCCTGGCTAGTGCACTGGCCGGCAAGGGCACTATCCTCACCCCTGCATATAGTAGCACACAACACGAAAGGGACGAGGAGAAAACACCACACTTAGCTTCCAAACTCCGCTGCCAAGCTCCACACTGCAGATGACATAGAAGCTGGACTCCAAACTCCAGAAACAGTAGACACCAGAGAACTGCCACTGCAAGGCTGGTCTCCATAGAGAAACTATCACCAACAGTCAGCTGATGCATCAGGTGACCATTTAAAGGATGGTGGGAGTGGTCACCACCCACAGCTGACCCAGCAACTCTGCAACTGCAGTAGATTGCCAGCAAGGGAAAACTGACATTAACCCCCACTGGCCCTGAAAGGAAAAAAACATTTAAAAAAGAGTGGAAGCAAAGTTGCCACGAATCCAAAAATGGATCGTGACAGTACCCCCCTGTCAATGAGGGCCTCTAGACCCTCAACATTGGACCTAACCAGAAATGACATACGGTGAGGATGCCTTGATCCACTAGAGTTCACCTCTGCAGTCACCTGATCCTCAGGCTTATGGCAAAAGCAGCCCAATGGAGATGGCAAAAAAGTAGGCTCCGGAGGCGCCACAATTCTCCAGAGTGCCAAACTGTGAAAAACGTTGTATACGTGAATTACTGTGGGTAACTCGAGCTGGAAAGTCCCCAGACTGAGAATGGCCAACACCCTATATGGCCCGATCACCCTAGAACTCGACACAGAAGCATACTTCCACCTGAGGTTTTTGGTGAACACCCACACGTACTCATTCACACCAAGGTCCAGACCTGAACATTTATTTCCACGTATGTGTTTGCCACAGGATGGTGAACTCTTTGAGGAACCGACAGCAGAGGTGTCCACCTGTGTTGCCAAACTCTTACCCTCACTATATAGAGGGAACCACAACCCAACCCCGAACCCTCCTCCTAAAAGGACTCCGAGACTCAGGGTTTACTTGTGCTGAGGGATGAGTCTTGCCTCTAATCCCTGGCAGCACTTCAATTCAACGGAGACGAAGGGATAGGTTGGAGAAGGATGGCAGTCAGTAGCTCCCAGTTAGCAGTCCTTACACGATTGGTCCCAGCTGACTAGATCCCTGGACCGCCATTTTATAACCGGGGTGTGTTTCTTCAACCAAGGAAGACCTAAGAAGATTGGAGTTGGCATACCCTCCAAGACATAGCACAACAGGGACTCTTCATTAAGAGTCCCTATACGCAGGTTTATATTATCTGCGACTTGGGTCTCCCTCCCCAGGCTGAGTGTGACAGAGTCAATTGCCTGAACGCTAAGAGGTCTTACCAGCATCCTACCCATCAGACCATGGTTCTGGACAAAGCGAGAATCCATCAAATTGACCTCAGCTCGACTGTACACAAGCACAGATACAGTCTCAGTAACCCTGCTAACCACCATTTCAGCAGGAATGATACACTGAGACGAAAAGATGGAGGAAATATACATACCCTGGTCACCTTGCTCCACATGACCAGGGGGCTGAGGCTTTTGAGATGGTGTGCATACTTCGGCGCAAGATGGGCAGATATTGATGTAATGACCCGGAAGACCACAGTAGAAACATGCCCCCATCCCATGGCAAACCGCAGGCAATCCTGCTTCCGAAGAGACTCCTTCCTCCTCCATAGGTTCGTCCACCTGCACCAGTGTGTGTCTTCTTCCTTAGAAAGAACAACAGGGGCAGATTCGGTGTATGTGTTTCCCTGAGGAGTCTATCCACCCTTAGAGCAAGGGCCATGGCGGCTTCCAACGACCTTGGAGTGAGTAGCATACTGCACCAGAGTGTCCTGTAGCCTAGCTGACAGACCCTGACAGAAATGACTCCTAAGAGCAGGGTCATTCCACTGCGTGTCAGTGGCCCATATCCTAAACTCTGAGCAGTACTCCTCAGCCGGCCGACCCCCCTGCTTGATTTTTCGGAGTCTAGACTCAGCCAGGGAGCCACCATCAGGATCACCATACACCAGCGCCAATGCCACAAAAAAACTTGTCCACCGACCACAGAGATGGTGAATCAGTGGGCAGAGAGAAGGCCCAGGATTAGGGATCACCCTTGAAAAGGGAGACTATAATCCCCACACGCTGTTCCTCACTCCCTGGAAAACGAGAACAGAGCCTGACATATAGTTTACAGGCCTACTTAAATACCAAAAATTGTATCTATCCCTCCAGAAAACCTGTCATGGAGAGAAATCTTGGGTTCTGGTTGAGCTCGCACATAAGCCGAGAGCGAGAACCCCCCGACACCTGCTGGAGCTGCTACACAACCTGACACCGCAGCTCCTTAACCTCATCAGTGAGGGTCTGGATCAGCTGGGCAAAAGCCTGGGCTGGGCTTGAGCCATAGGTTCACCGGAAAAAATATGGGTTGGTGATGTCACAATGTGACACAACCCAATGGGAGGTAGGTCAGCGGTCGCGCAACACACACAACAGGATAGAAACCTCATCCCTTGCACTCCCCTAACGCCCTAAGTGGGTCCTTCCCCCACCGCCATCAGGAACCTCATCCCTCGCTGTCACCTAGCATTGCCCTGGCTAGTGCACTAGCTGGCAAGGACGCTAGCCTCACCACTGCAGATAGTATCACACAGGGCACAGTGACAAAACACGAAAGGGATGAGGAGAAATCACCACACTTAGCTTCCAGACTCAGCTGCAAAGCTCCACACCGCAGATGACACAGAAGCTGGACTCCAATCTCCAGAAACAGCAGACATAGAGAGCTGCCACTGCAAGGCTGGTCTCCATAGAGAAACTCTATTACCAACAGTCAGCTGATGCATTAGATGACCATTTAAAGGATGGTGGGCGTGGTCACCACCCACATCAGATGACCCAGCAACTCTGCGACTGCAGTAGATTGCCAGCGAGGAAAAAACTGACATTAACCCCCGCTGGTCCTGAAAGGAAATAAACTACATTTAAAACAGAGTGGAAGCAGAGCTGCCACGAGTCCAAAAATGGGTCGTGACAGTAACCTTGCATTGTATTTCGACCAACCCCACTAGAAAATATTAAAGCTCTTTCTAAACCGTCTTGCAAACCTGATAGGAAAATATCTATACCTATTCATTCAGATGAACCCCATCCTTTCTAGGTACATCCTTGTAATCCCCTTCTAACTCCCTATATCTTACTACACCAACCAAAGCCTGAACATGTTTCGAAATCCTAACATTAAGTAATCTTTTAACTCTTTCCACCTCAGCTATGCTTCTGACCTCACACCAATTTATCTTGGGCACTATTTCCGACCACACAATTGTTGCATTTGCAAAGAATTCCTGAAATCTTGAAAAATCCTGCTTCATTAAAGACAACAAATATTCTACTTTTATATAAGTCATTTTCGCCTGCTTGTTTTATAAGTATAACATTACCTCCAAAGTGGCTGCTACATTGCACGACCATTGGAAGAACCTGTGTCCATCGAAGGCCTCTAACCCCTTTCCAAAACACTGACACTTTCGCATTGCCCAAATTTAGTCCACGGGGCGGATGCCTGCTCTCTTTTTTGCCCAAAATATAAATGAATGTCCTATGATAAATACGACTTTTGCTGGCGCAGATCCTGCAAGATACAGAACTAAAAACAACGATCCATAAAAACCTTTGAGAAAAACAAAATTGCAAACTTTTATCCACTACTGCAATAAAGCAACAACTAAAGAAACAAAATTCTGAATGCAAAAAACTACCGTATATACTCGAGTATAAGCCGACCCGAGTATAAGCCGACCCCCCTAATTTTGCCACAAAAAACTGGGAAAACTTATTGACTCGAGTATAAGCCTAGGGTGGAAAATGCAGCAGGTACCGGTGAATTTCAAAATTAGAAATAGATACTCCATACCGTTCATTATGGCCCCATAGATGCTCCACATAAAGCTGTGCCATATATAATGCTCTGCACCGTTCATTATGGCCCCATAGATGCTCCACATAAAGCTGTGCCATATATACAATGCTCTGCACCGTTGCCCCATAGATAGCTGTGCCATATATATAGTGCTCTGCACTGTTGCCCCATAGCTCTGCCACATAGTGCTCTGCACCATTGCCCCACAGCTGTGCCATATAGTGCTCTGCACCATTGCCCCATAGCTGTGCCATATAGTGCTCTGCACCGTTGCCCCATACCTGTGCCATATAGTGCTCTGCACCATTGCCCCATAGATGCTCCACATAAATCTGTGCTGCTGCAATAAAAAAAAAAAAAACACATACTCACCTGTCTTGCTTGCAGCTCCTCGGCGCCATCTTCCCGGCGTCTCTCCGCACTGACTGATCAGGCAGAGGGCGGCGCGCACACTATATGCGTCATCGCGCCCTCTGCCTGAACAGTCAGAGCGGAGAGAGAGACGCCGGGAAGATGGCGCGACGCCCGGCGTGTGGAACGAGGACAGGTGAATATGCGATACTTACGTGCTCCCGGCGTCCCGCTCCTTCCCCCTGCCTGTCTTCGGTGCCGCAGCCTCTTTCTCTATCAGCGGTCACCGGCACCGCTTCATTAGAGAAATGAATAGGCGGCTCCGCCCCTATGGGAGGTGGAGCAGCCTATTCATTTCTCTAATGAGCGGTCCCACGTGACCGCTCAGGGGAAGAGGCTGCGGCACCCGGAGACAGTGGGACGTGCAGGGGGGGCGACAGGAGCCCCGGAAGCAGGTAAGTATATGACAGTGCACACCCGCCGACCCCACCACCGATCATCACTCGAGTATAAGCCGAGGGGGCAATTTCAGCCCAAAAATTTGGGCTGAAAATCTCGGCTTATACTCGAGTATATACGGTAGTTAAATCACAAGATCAGGATGTACGTAACTTTTAAAGCAATCAGATTTCCACCCTCTCTAAAGCTTTTACCTCCCCAGGCTGACATGCCGCACGCATCTGCAGTCGAAGCTGCCCCAATATGGAACGAATGAGTACCGAATTCTGCCGACGCTAAACCCAACTCACTAAAACCTTTTTTAAAAACTGCTGAAAACTGATAACGAGTCAGCGATGTATTATCCTTGTGCAGTAAGAAAACTCTACCTTCACCTTGGATTCTCAAGTATTCCTTCACTATATTTACATGTCAAAATTCCGACTAGAGCTAGTTTACTGCCAACCATGTATCCCTTCTGAAAATATCTGTTTTTTATCTCCTAACACAAATCTTTACCATTGTTAACAATAGTACCATTATTGCATTTTTTGTGCGTGGGACTAACTCCCCAATCCTTTAAGCCCCAAAAATTGCCAAAGCAAAAACTGCTTTGAATAACACTACTTCGTCCTCATTCCTACATTCCTACATACCACCAACATTATCCTCATTAACTTAACCAATAAATTGTAAGATACTGGACAATGCTTGTCCAAAGCCACCGTCTCTATACCAACCATTCACTATCTGTGTCACTGCAAAATTTTTGTCATGTCTGTCTTTTCATGTAGCTTCAGAAAAAAGGCTACCCCTGCTAAACATTTTGACACCTTGCTCTCAGATGCACCTGTATGTCTTAATTCTTTCATATACAGTTGTGCTCAAAAGTTTACATACCCGGTAGAATTTTTGCTTTCTTGGCCTTTTTTCAGAGAATATGAATCATAACACCAAAACCTTTTCTCCTCTCATGGTTAGTGGTTGGGTTAAGTTATTTATTGCCAAACTACTGTGTTTTTTCTTTTTAAATCATAATGACAACCCAAAACATCCAAATGACCCTGATCAAAAGTTCACATACCCCATTTCTTAATACCGTATGTTGCCCCCTCTAACATCAATGATAGCTTGAAGTCCTTTGTGGTAGTTGTGGATGAAGTTCTTATGAGCACAACTGTAGTCTAACCTTACCTATCCTGCTTTGTCCTCTGGTACCATACCCTTTGAACATGTCATCCAATCTTTCCACGTTTTTGTCTGACCTTGCCATGTTTCAGCCAATACTGGCCTCCATACTAAATTGACAAGTTCATCTCTACCATTCTCCATAAGAAAATTGTGCAAGACCGACTCACCGGATCTGCTGACAGATGAAGCTCTCTGAAGACCTGCATTTGAGAACGGGATAGAATATCAGCCGTAACATTCTACGATTCCAGGACATGCTTGGCCTTCAATCATATGTTATAAAAGAAAGTCCACAAAAAAGAAGAAAAAGTTTGTAACCGACACTGAACTGCTGTATATAAAAGCAATTTAGCGTGTGATCTTGCTTGGACTGGGCGCTATTGGCCTTCACTGAAGAACAGGTGGTGCTCTGCATGCAAAAATCAAGATTCAAGATTGAGCAGATATAAGAATAAATATGAGGCACTCACCCTCCATCTTCGGTTGAAATATCCTTTATTCAGCGCTTAAAAATTCACAAACATGATGCGGCATCGGCAGGAGTACATGAGAGAGCGGGGGAGTGACAAGGGAGGACGACGGCCGTTTCGCGCACAAGCGCTTCTACGGGTCCATGTGTATTACAAAGTTGATGTCATTTCCTTTATAGGAACAATTTCACCACCAAGGTGATGTTTGAAAAGTTATTTTATTCAGGTGGTGAAATTGCTCCTATAAAGGAAATGACATCACCTTTGTAATACACAAGGACCCGTAGAAGCGCTTGTGCGCGAAACGGCCGTCGTCCTCCCTTGTCACTCCCCCACTCCCTCATGTACTCCTGCCGATGCCGCATCATGTTTGTGAATTTTTAAGCGCTGAATAAAGGATATTTCAACCGAAGATGGAGGGTGAGTGCCGCATATTTATTCTTATATCTGCTCAATCTTGAATCTTGATTTTTCCATGCAGAGCACCACCTGTTCTTGAGTGAAGGCCAATAGCGCCCAGTCCAAGCAAGATCACACGCTAAATTGCTTTTATATACAGCAGTTCAGTGCCGGTTACAAACTTTTTCTTCTTTTTTGTGGACTTTCTTTTTTACATCTGTGTAGCCTGAGCACGAAACAATAGCTGTTGCAATAATTACCCCATCCATGGATATTAATATGGAAGGAGTAGTGGATCTGGATAAGGACGCTGGTGCCTCTAATGGCTTAATGGCAGGCAGAGAGGGAGCGGCGGAATTTTTTACAGACTGCAATCTAAAGGATGAGTTGGAATTGATCGGCACTAGAGCATTAGAATCCAAGATTTATGCTATTGCTGAAAGAGAAATTCGCTTATTTTGGACTATAAAATCTTTGAAATCTTACACTGAATGTAATCGTGTCCCAAGGGGACTCAGAGTGTACAAAGAAATCTCGCAATTCAAAGATGATCCTAGTTTTCAAAAATCCTGGGAGCAAATTCATCTGCAATGCTCGCAAAATCTTCTGCAGCTGGTTATAGCACAGAATGAAAAAGACTATAAAAACGTGCGTGATCAACTTGATAAATCAAAACAAGAATTATCTTCACGGATTACAGAGGAACTCTATAAGAACTTTTGCAAAAAATTGGAAAAAAAGCTGGTAATGGTACAGTTGGAAACTAAAGAAAAGAAAAATTCCTTAGAGACAAACACGATTTTGAAAATGGACAAATATTCTCATGGAATAAAAATAATAATAATAAAAGGACATTTTCCAGAAATCGATCTAGGAAATTTGGGAAAAAGCAGAAGTTTTTTAAAGACGGGTGGATCACGGATTCAGACTCCAGTCCAACCGAAGAAGTCAATGATCAATCACCTTCAACCTCAACTAGTTCCCTGGTGACAATCCCTTTAGGAGGAAGAAAATCCGACGGGGAGGTAGAAAAAAGCGCCAGGAAAAAGCGCAAACAGGTGTCGTGGAGATAGGGAATGAACAGCTTAATATCAACGAGAATAACGACACGCTGCAAATTCTTAATCTATCCCAAAAAGTCCTAACGCGTGATCAAATTCAGGTACTATTACGAGGTTTGAACTTTTGCTTGCCTGAATCGTTTAATTTAAGTGAGTTCAAAATAGATCTATATAGAGATATTAGAACACTACATTTGTATAAATATTTTTGTAAAAATAAAGAAAGTAATACATTGCCTGTTACAACTGATTCCCCAGCAACCATTGGTAACTTAGGATTTATCGCTTATCCAACAATGGATGCAAAAGATCATGAAATGGCAACTCTGTTGGCGAATTTAGATGAAAATAGTGAAATGGAAAAGATTAGAGGCACTAGTCTGGAAAATACCCAAGCAGTAGAACCATTCACAGGAGGGGTGAAATCCAGCTGGACCCCCCCAATTTCACCAGGTAATGTAGTAGATCTCTTTCACGACCTTATTATTAAGGACATCGAGGCAGTTCTATATAAACAACCCCTAAAGAACTTATCAGGAAAGGAAGAAAAAGCCTTGAGTGAAATACAGCAATGGACTGATGTCGTGATAAGAAGAGCAGATAAAGGGGGCAACTTCGTCATCCTGGATAGATCATATTATATAAATGAGGCGCTCTCACAATTAAACGATTCGGACACTTATCAGGTATTGGAAAGAAACCCTACTAACAAATATAAAGAGAAACTAAGAAGTCTGCTATGGAAGTATGTGGAAAAAGGGACAATATCTAGAAATAGAGCAGAGAAACTTTTACCAGAATTCCCAAATTTTCCGCAATGGTACAGCATTCCTAAAGTTCATAAAAATGCGGAAAAACCGCCTGGACGCCCGATAATCTCGGGAAAGGAATCGCTAACTGAACCTCTCTCCCAATTCCTAGATTGGTTATTGAAACCATTGCTTTAAAAAATTCCCTCTTTTGTAAAAGATTCAGGGGACTTCTTATTGGCTCTAAATGACTTTCAGTGGCAACCGACCTTTGCATTAGCTTCCATCGATGTAGTCAATCTCTACACAAGAATCCCACAAAAAAAGGGATTGGAGGCAATTCATAGAATTCTGGTAAACACAGAAAAAGATCAGGACTTCATTTCGTTTGTAATAGACGGATTAGAGTTCGTACTCTCGCACAATGCCTTCAAATTTCTTGATAAATGGTACCTCCAAAAGATGGGTACCGCGATGGGCACTCCGGTGGCATGCGTTTTCGCGAACCTGTTTCTGGCAGCGTTCGAGGAGAGGCATGTCACCGGACCCCAGAACCCGTACCTTAAATATATACGGTTATATCTGCGGTTTGCCGATGATGTTTTTCTAGTATGGGATGGAGAAGAGCAAACTTTCAACGAATTTGTGGCACATTTAAATGAGAGTAACAACGAAAATATGAAGTTTACAGCAGTATTTGGAAAAAATCAACTAGAATTCTTAGATGTTAAAGTGGAAATTAAAGAGGGATTAATCAAGACAAGTGTTCACAGAAAAATAACCGCTACAAATAACATTCTGCATTTTCAGAGTGCCCACCCTAGCCATACCAAACAAAGTATTCCATATAGCCAGATGGTAAGGCTTAGAAAAATCAATAACGATGAGGTTAGTTATCAAAAACAAATTAAAGAATTAAAAACACGATTGATTAATAGAGGGTACCCTGATCATGTTTTACAACAGGCGGAATGTCGTGCGATGAATTTTTCCCAGAAAAACTTTTGGAAAAGGGGAAAAAAGGCAAAAATAAGAATAAAAACAAAATAAAAAATCTTGCAGAAAATAGTGCGGATAATTCAGGTAATAATCGGCGCTTTACGTTTACATTCAGACATAGCCCGATAGATAAAGAAATACACGCAGCTATACGAAAAAATTGGCACGTTCTGCAAAGAGATACGGATTTTAATAATTTAACCGTATCAGCCCCCTTATTTTCCTATAAACGATCAAAAAACATAGGGGATTTAGTGGTTAAAAATCATCCTCCCCAGGTAGAGAATAATTGGATTAAAAAAATATCTCTACAGGGAAACTTTAAATGTGGCAGTTGTAATTACTGCCAATGGCACAGTACCGACAACCCCCTTAAATTGGGATCCATACAGCATCCAGTAAGGGATTTCATAACGTGCAAAAGTAAGTTTATCGTATATGTCACTTTCTGTCCATGCAACCGTTTTTTTTATCGTAAAAACCATAAGACCGTTAATGGTCCGGTTTCGAGAACACTTCAACTCCATATCCACAGGGAAGGGGCGAGTGCACTTTGTAAAGCATATGCAGGAGGAACACAGCGGTAATCCGAACCTCTTGCGGTTTGCTGGACTTGAGATGGTTAATTTTCCTGAACAAGGAGGTACCGTATATACTTGAGTATAAGCCGACCCGAGTATAAGTCGACCCCCCTAATTTTGCCACAAAAAACTGGGAAAACTTATTGACTCGAGTATAAACCTAGGGTGGAAAATGCAGCAGCTACTGGTGAATTTCAAAAATAAAAATAGATGCTCCATACCGTTCATTATGGCCCCATAGCTGTGCCGTATAGTGCTCTGCACCATTCATTATTGCCCCATAGCTGTACCATAGAAAGCTGTGCCATATAGTGCTCTGCACCGTTCATTATTGCCCCATAGCTGTGCCATATAGTGCTCTGCACCGTTCATAATTGCCCCATAGCTGTGCCATATAGTGCTCTGCACCGTTCATTATTGCCCCATAGCTGTGCCATATAGTGCTCTGCACCGTTCATAATTGCCCCATAGCTGTGCCATATAGTGCTCTGCACCGTTCATAATTGCCCCATAGCTGTGCCATATAGTGCTCTGCACCGTTCATTATTGCCCCATAGCTGTGCAATATAGTGCTCTGCACCGTTCATTATTGCTCCATAGCTGTGCCATATAGTGCTCTGCACCGTTCATAATTGCCCCATAGCTGTGCTATATAGTGCCCTGCACCGTTCATTATTGCCCCATAGCTGTGCCATATAGTGCTCTGCACCGTTCATTATTGCCCCATAGCTGTACCATATAGTGCGCTGCACTGTTCATTATTGCCCCATAGCTGTGCCATATAGTGCTCTGCACCGTTCATTATTGCCCCATAGCTGTACCATAGAAAGCTGTGCCATATAGTGCTCTGCACCGTTCATTATTGCCCCATAGCTGTGCCATATAGTGCTCTGCACCGTTCATTATTGCCCCATAGCTGTGCCATATAGTGCTCTGCACCGTTCATTATTGCCCCATAGCTGTGCCATATAGTGCTCTGCACCGTTCATTATTGCCCCATAGCTGTGCCATATAGTGCTCTGCACCGTTCATAATTGCCCCATAGCTGTGCCATATAGTGCTCTGCACCGTTCATTATTGCCCCATAGCTGTGCCATATAGTGCTCTGCACCGTTCATTATTACCCCATAGCTGTGCCATATAGTGCTCTGCACCGTTCATTATTGCCCCATAGCTGTGCCATATAGTGCTCTGCACCGTTCATTATTGCCCCATAGATGTGCCATAGAAAGCTGTGCCATAGAAAGCTGTGCTGCTGCTGCAATAAAAATAATAAATGACATACTCACCTCTCTTGCTTGCAGCTCCTCAGCGTCCCGTCCCGGCGTCTCTCCGCACTGACTGATCAGGCAGAGGGCGGCGCGCACACTATATGCGTCATCGCGCCCTCTGACCTGCACAGTCAGTGCGGAGAGACGCCGGGAAGATGGAGCGGCGCCCGGCGTGTGGAACGCGGACAGGTGAATATGACATACTTACCTGCTCCCGGCGTCCCGCTCCTTCCCCCGGACAGCTGGTCTTCGGTGCCGCAGCCTCTTCCTCTGTCAGCGGTCACCGTTACCGCTGATTAGAGAAATGAATAGGCGGCTCCGCCCCTATGGGAGTGGAGTCCATATTCATTTCTCTAATGAGCGGTCCCACGTGACCACTGAACAGGGGAACAGCTGCGGCACCCGGAGACCGTGGGACTGCAGGGACAGCGCCAGGAGCCACGGAAGCAGGTAATAATGCCTCAGCGCCCTCTCCCCCTCACCCGCCGACCCTGCCGCCGACCGTGACTCGAGTATAAGCCGAGAGGGGCACTTTCAGCCCAAAAATTTGGGCTGAAAATCTCGGCTTATACTCGAGTATATACGGTAATCATGGAAAGCTACTATTGCAGCGTGAAGCCAAATGGATACTAAAAACCAATGCACAAGGTCCCCTAGGACTAAACGATAAACTAGATATGGCAATTTTTATCTAATATGACGATCTTTATCCAATTATGTAGTAGAAAGCAGTCTGTAATTAAGGTTTGTTTTTAACATGTTTGAAAAGTTATTTTATTCAGGTGGTGAAATTGCTCCTATAAAGGAAATAACATCACCTTTGTAATACACATGGACCCGTAGAAGCGCTTGTGCGCGAAACGGCCGTCGTCCTCCCTTGTCACTCCCCCGCTCCCTCATGTACTCCTGCCGATGCCGCATCATGTTTGTGAATTTTTAAGCGCTGAATAAAGGATATTTCAACCGAAGATGGAGGGTGAGTGCCGCATATTTATTCTTATATCTGCTCAATCATATGTTATGTTGAAGACACCTAAACACTAAATGTCTTAATAATGCTAAGACCTGGGGAGATGCTGACATTTCTGTGTTTATTGCCAATACCACTGCTGCTGACAACAACAAATCCTTTTGTTACTAAACATTTCCCCCCACAATTCCAAGGGAACGGGTTAAACTTGCATCAATCCAATACTTTGGCCATTGCCCCCTACACCACTTATTGCCAAACACTGCCTCAACACCATCACTTCCAGCCACATTAGTAAAAAGGATAAGGTCATCACTAGACACCGCCTTCCCTTGAACTAATGTCCTGCCATTGGAAGTGTGTAAGAATTCTTTCCAAATCAAAAGATCATTCCTCATGTTCTGTGTCGCCCAGATGAAATTGTGCAGTTGTGAAATACCTCTGGTTGCTAAAAATAATCTCCTTCTAAAAAGTCTACCCATGGGTATCACTTTGCATGCAAACATCAACAAACCCAACAAAACCTGTAACTGATTTAACGAGTAGTGATGAGCGATTATGCAGCGCCCCAGAGTCCTGGTCGTTGCAGTACTGTGGCTCCGCCGCTAAGGGGGGCTATGGTACGTCTGATGGCACTGAAGGAGTTCATCTGACCAGGTATCACATACACCAATACATTTCACAGTCTGGCCTCCAGGGGGAGCTAAGGGTACTATTCATTAGGCCACTCCTCACAGTCTGGTAAAACTGGGGGTTAGGCAGGAAGTTAGAGAGAACGCTGACTGGGTTGGAACCACTGGCGTAGCTAGAGCTTTTGCCGCCCGGGGCTGTTTCCGAGTTTGGCGCCCCCCCCCCATTGCCGTCACTCAACGCCAGGCACCGCCCCCTCAGCACTGTTTACCCATGAAATCCGGTGCCTGCGCTGTGTATTGCTGTTTGGTGCAGGCGCAGAGAGCTCTGGCCGTCTGACGTCACAGCCAGGCTTGCAGACTGCGCCTGTGAGGCCACCCACCTTGGTAATCCCAGCCCCGCAGTGTGTTATGCATTATGCAGAGTTCGGGGCTGGGATTCACAAGCAAGGCGGTCGCACAGGCGCAGTGTCCAGCATTGCCCCAGTGTCCAGCAATCTGCCCCAGTGTCCAGCATTGCCCCCAGTGTGTCCAGCATTGCCCACAGTGTGTCCAGCAATCTGCCCCAGTGTCCAGCATTGCCCCCAATGTGTCCAGCAATCTGCCCCAGTGTCCAGCATTGCCCCCAGTGTGTCCAGCAATCTGCCCCAGTGTCCAGCATTGCCCCCAGTGTGTCCAGCATTGCCCCCAGTGTGTCCAGCATTGCCCCCAGTGTGTCCAGCAATCTGCCCCCAGTGTGTCTCCAGCAATCTGCCCCCAGTGTGTCTCCAGCAATCTGCCCCCAGTGTGTCTCCAGCAATCTGCCCCCAGTGTGTCTCCAGCAATCTGCCCCCAGTGTGTCTCAAGCAATCTGCCCCCAGTGTGTCTCAAGCAATCTGCCCCCAGTGTGTCTCAAGCAATCTGCCCCAAGTGTGTCTACAGCAATCTGCCCCCAGTGTGTCTCCAGCAATCTGCCCCCAGTGTGTCTCCAGCAATCTGCCCCCAGTGTGTCTCCAGCAATCTGCCCCCAGTGTCTCCAGCAATCTGCCCCAAGTCTGTCTCCAGCAATCTGCCTCCAGTGTGTCTCAGCAATCTGCCCCCAGTGTGTCTCCAGCAATCTGCCCCCAGTGTGTCTCCAGCAATCTGCCCCCAGTCTGTCTCCAGCAATCTGCCCCAAGTGTGTCTACAGCAATCTGCCCCCAGTCTGTCTCCAGCAATCTGCCCCCAGTGTGTCTCCAGCAATCTGCCCCAAGTGTGTCTACAGCAATCTGCCCCCAGTCTGTCTCCAGCAATCTGCCCCCAGTGTGTCTCCAGCAATCTGCCCCAAGTGTGTCTACAGCAATCTGCCCCCAGTCTGTCTCCAGCAATCTGCCCACAGTGTGTCTCCAGCAATCTGCCCCAAGTGTGTCTACAGCAATCTGCCCCCAGTCTGTCTCCAGCAATCTGCCCCCAGTCTGTCTCCAGCAATCTGCCCCCAGTGTGTCTCCAGCAATCTGCCCCAGTATGTCTCCAGCATATTGCCCCCAGTCTGTCTCCAGCATATTGCCCCCAGTCTGTCTCCAGCATATTGCCCCCAGTCTGTCTCCAGCATATTGCCCCCAGTCTGTCTCCAGCATATTGCCCCCAGTCTGTCTGAGTCAGACATAAAGAAAAAAAAAAAAAAGTAAAATCCTCACCTCTCCCGTTCCCAGCACAGGTCCCATGCACTCAGCGTCTCTCCGGCTCTGCAACGCTCAGGACAGAGAGGCTGAGCGCGCAGTGATGACGTCATCGCACCCTCTGCCCTGAGACGTCGCAGAGTCAGAGCGCGCCGAAGACGCTGCAGCTGCCGCAGGAACCAGGAGAGGTGAGTATTAGAAGGGGGGCCCGATGCCAGCGCTGGTATCGGGGGGGCCCCTGGTCGTGGCGGTGATCGGCGCCGCCCGAAGATTTAAAGGGCCCGCGTCTCAAATTTTTTTTTTCTTCCTCCTCCTCCTCTCTGGGTCGGAGCCGTCCCCGGCATTGTGCCGCCTGGGGCGGCCCGCCCCCCCCGCACCCCCCTTCCTACGCCACTGGTTGGAACCAGGCAACACCTTGTGGCAGAGGGTGTTGTAGGGGAAGATTCGGTAGGGTCCCTGTCAGGGGTGGGATCCTGACAGAGGCCTGGCAATCAGAAAGAAAGCTACGGGACCGCGCCTGCACTATATAGCTGCGGTGCCCTAAGAAAGGACAAGAAGCGAGATTTATTGTGCTGAGTGAGAAACGAGATCAACGCAACAGGGAGAATACCAGTAGGAGTCATGCTGTTAGACCGAGGCAACATCCTACTGAGGCGTAACTAACCGGTGGCCGGAACGCCGAGGAAGTACAGAGCTCTAAGCATTACTTCAAACCAACGGCAGGACAGAGAGCTATAGGCTGGCTGTCTCACCTACATCACCTACGCAGACATAGGGGGCAACTTGTGGAGAGGGGCGACTCTAGGGTCCCGGAAGAGCTCCGAGCCTTCCCGTCATACGGGTGCGTCCTACCATAAGATCTGGGGGACGAGAAGAAGAAGAACATCAGAATCGAGTTGTGAGGGAACACGAGAAACAGACACAACAGCTGTGGGGACTATCCCGTAAGCACAGCAGGGGAGGACCACAACACATAATAAGCGCTAGAAGGAAGTCACAGACCGGGTCTAGCCACCGTGACAACCCCAGAGCAGAGACTCAGAGGCCCGGTACCGGGTACCCCTCGGCCCTGCGGCAGTGGGGGGCACTACAATTACATTCGGCACTATTCGTTACTTGCACGAATAGTATGATATTTAGGCTATTTGTTACTTGGCAAGTAATTAGGTATTCGCCTCCGTATATTCGAGTGACCCACCCAGCATGTTTGGCGCTTTATTTGAAGCCAATGAACATGCTGTGTTGGCTTGCCAATCACAGTAATGCCGATGCCATTGTTGATGTGGCATTACTATGATTGGTTGGCCTTTCGGCGTAATAGGGACTATTTAAAGGTTGCCGGTGCCATCTTGCGCACATTGCAGCTGGAAACAGCGTAGGGAGAGCGTAGTTTCAGCGTATGGAGAGTGAAAGGAGAATAGGGAGAGTGATAGGAGGTTATGGTGAGCATTATTTATTCCAAAAAGCTGTTTTATGAGCTGAAGATTGTGAAGCGATTACTTGTTTGTTAGGTTGGGATTTAACTAGGGAGGGATTTAGTAGGTGGGAGGGTGAAAGGCAAGCACCTGGGAATTCTCATCATTGCATCATTGCAAATACATACTGCAGATCTCTAGTATTAGAAACAGACTGTGGGATTAGGGAGAAATAGGAAGGGTTTCATCCACTACAAAAATACAAAAATCAGCTATTCATAGAGGGAAATAAGATTAAGTAGTAACAGCATATACAAAACCATTTTTTGGGGGCTACATAATGTTCCTGTGTAGCAGCCTATAATGTTTTTTTACAGCAAAATAATATTCCTCAGAGGCAGCATATAGTAACATCAAGTTTAAAATCTAATTGCTAAATAATATTCCTCATCTATTGCTGAAAATACCTAATATTTGTCTAGCAGTTGTGCCACTGGAGCAATCCAGGTAGAGATAATCTTATGTAACAATTTAGCAGAGGGAATAATCTTCCTTTGCTCCGCATTTAGAGTGTGTCAGCAAGGCGATCTAAAAAATAATTTATTTTTCTATTGTTTTAATAAATAGCATATCTTTATCTAGCAGTTGTGCAACTGGCGCAATCCGGGTACAGATAATCCTACGTGACAATTTAGCAGGGAAATAATCTTCATTATTCCGCATTTGGAATGTGTCAGCAAGATGATCTAAAAAATAATTTATTTTTCTATTGATTTAATAAATAGTATGCAGTATCTTTATCTAGCAGTTGTGCGACTGACGCAATCCGGGTACAGATAATCTTATGTGACAGTTTAGCAGGGGTAATAATTTTCATTACTCCACATTTGGAGTGTGTCAGCAAGGCAATTGAAAAAAATCATAATTTTTTATTGGTTTAACCCCTTAAGCCCAGGGGGTGGTTTGCACGTTAATGACCGGGCCAATTTTTACAATTTTGACCACTGTCCCTTTATGAGGTTATAACTCTGGAACGCTTCAACGGATCTTGGCGATTCTGACATTTTCTCGTGACATATTGTACTTCATGATAGTGGTAAAATTTCTTTGATATTACCTGTGTTTATTTGTGAAAAAAATGGAAATTTGGCGAAAATTTTGAAAATTTCGCAATTTTCCAACTTTGAATTTTTATGCCCTTAAATCACAGAGATATGTCACACAAAATACTTAATAAGTAACATTTCCCACAAGTCTACTTTACATCAGAACAATTTTGGCAACACATTTTTTTTGTTAGGGAGTTATAAGGGTTAAAGGTTGACCAGCAATTTCTCATTTTTACAGCAAAATTTACAAAACCATTTTTTTTAGGGACCACCTCACATTTGAAGTCACATTTAGGGGTCTATATAGCAAAAAATACCCAAAAGTGACACCATTCTAAAAACTGCACCCCTCAAGCTGATCAAAACCACATTCAAGAAGTTTATTAACCCTTCTGGTGCTTCATGAGAGCTAAAGCAATGTTGAAGGAAAAAATTAAAATTTAACTTTTTAGTCATGAAAACGATCTTTTAGCAACAATTTTTTTATTTTCCCAAAGGTAACAGGAGAAATTGGACTGCAAAATTTGTTGTCCAATTTGTCCTGAGTACACTGATACCCCATATGTAGGGGGAAACCACTGTTTGGGCGCATGGCAGGGCTCAGAAGGGAAGGAGCGCCATTTGACTTTTTCAAGCTAAAATTAGCTGGAATTGAGATCGGACGCCATGTCGCGTTTGGTGAGCCCCTGATGTGCCTAAACAGTGGAAACCCCCCCACAAGTGACCCCATTTTGGAAACTAGACCCCCTAAGGAATTTATCTAGATGTGTGTTGAGCACTTTTATGCCCCAAGTGCTTCACAGAAGTTTATACCGCCCGTGCGTGAAAATAAAAAAACATATTTTTTCCACAAACATGACCGTTTAGTCCACAATTTTTTATTTTCACAAGGGTAACTGAAGAAATTGGACAACAAAAGTTGTAGTCCAATTTGTCCTGAGTACGCCAATACCACATATGTGGGGGGGAACCACTGTTTGGGCGCATGGCAGGGCTCAGAAGGGAAGGAGCGCCATTTGACTTTTTCAAGCTAAAATTAGCTGGAATTGAGATCGGACGCCATGTCGCGTTTGGTGAGCCCCTGATGTGCCTAAACAGTGGAAACCCCCCACAAGTGACCCCATTTTGGAAACTAGACCTCCTAAGGAACTTACCTAGATGTGTAGTGAGCACTTTTATCCCCCAAGTGCTTCACAGAAGTTTATACCGCCCGTGCGTGAAAATAAAAAATCCTATTTTTTGCCCACAAAAATGATCTTTTAGTCCCCAATTTTTTAATTTCCCAAGGGTAACAGGAGAAATTGGACCACAAAGGCTGTTGTCCAATTTGTCCTGAGTAGGCTGGTACCCCATATGTGGGAGAAAACTACTGTTTGGGCACACGTCAGGGCTCGGAAGGGAAGTAGTCATGTTTCGGAATGCAGGCTTTGATGGAATCGTCTGCGGCCGTCATGTTCCGTTTGACGAGCCCCTGATGTGCCTAAACAGTGGAAACCCCCCACAAGTGACCCCAATTTGGAAACTAAGCCCCCTAAGGAACTTGTCTAGATGTGTCGTGAGAACTTTGCACCCCCAAGTGTTTCACTAAAGTTTATAACGCCCGGGCGTGAAAATAAAAAATCCTATTTTTTGCCCACAAAAATGATCTTTTAGTCCCCAATTTTTTAATTTCCCAAGGGTAACAGGAGAAATTGGACCACAAAGGCTGTTGTCCAATTTGTCCTGAGTAGGCTGGTACCCCATATGTGGGAGAAAACTACTGTTTGGGCACACGTCAGGGCTCGGAAGGGAAGTAGTGACGTTTCGGAATGCAGGCTTTGGTGGAATCGTCTGCGGCCGTCATGTTCCGTTTGACGAGCCCCTGATGTGCCTAAACAGTGGAAACCCCCCACAAGTGACCCCAATTTGGAAACTAGACCCCCTAAAGAACTTGTCTAGATGTGTCGTGAGAACTTTGAACCCCCAAGTGTTTCACTAAAGTTTATAACGCCCGGGCGTGAAAATAAAAAATCCTATTTTTTGCCCACAAAAATGATCTTTTAGTCCCCAATTTTTTAATTTCCCAAGGGTAACAGGAGAAATTGGACCACAAAAGTTGTTGTCCAATTTGTCCTGAGTACGCTGGTACCCCACATGTGGGAAAAAACTGTTTGGGCACACGTTGGGGCTTGAAAGGGAAGTACTGAAGTTTTGGAATGCAGACTTTGATGGAATCGTCTGCGGGCGTCATGTTCCGTTTGCAGAGCCCCTGATGTGCCTAAACAGGAAAAAAAAACACAAGTGACAACATTTTGGAAAGTAGGTCCCCAAAGAACTTACGTAGATGTGCCTCCTTTGGAATAAATCTGTTTCCTGTAAATTAGTAGTGCATGGAGGTGTGTTACAATTTAAAGCAATCCTTCATACACAGGCCAGGTTTGTCGGGGCAGGTGTCGCATTGATAGATGGTGTCCTTGCGTATTCCTCTTTTGTAGCACACTCGGCACCTTTTTTGCGGCTTACCTTTTCTTCCAGTTGGCGGGACCACCCCCGGAAAATGCTGATCTGGTACGATACGTGTACCTTCAGTTCCAGAAGTACTGGGGCCCGCTCCTTCCCTCGTGCCAAACATCAGGGCCTTAACCACTACCTCCTGGAAATGAAGGTATGACGTATCGGTGTTGTGTGCATTGCCATTTGTACAATGTGCACGGACAGCTTTTTGTACCACACCCTGGCCTTTCACAAAGCACTGTACGGTTGGAGGAGTTGATCAGAGAGATCAACGCCCCCCATGTTTTTGTTGTACCCCAGTACACAGGTCGGTTTGCTGACCTCTGTAGAGGTACCCCTTACAGTGCTGAGGGCGCTGCCATCACCGTGTATGATGGTCAATAGAAGGACATCCCTTTTGTCCTTGTACTTGACCACCAGCAGGTGGTCGCTACATAGGGCTTTGCTCTCACCTTTTCTGAGAGTCTGCCCAAGTAGCGTCTTCGGGAGGCCCTTTCTGATTTTTGCAGACAGTACCGCAGGCTGCGGTACCTCATGCAGAGAGAGATTTGTAGAGTGGGATGCTGGTGTAAAAGTTATCGGTATAGAGGTGATAACCTTTATCCAGCAGTGGGTGCACCAAATCCCACACAATTTTCCCACTCACTCCCAGGATAGAAGGACACTCAGGCGGTTCAATCCTGGTGTCCTTCCCTTCGTAAACTCTAAAGCTGTGGGTGTACCCTGAGGTACTCTCACACAGCTTGTAGAGTTTGATTCCGTACCTGGGTTTGGTTCCATATGGGGTCCGCTGTGGGGTGCGCTGGTTCGTCTTCAGCAATGGTGGGCGCTTCATCTTCATCAACGATGGGCCTTGCCTCATCTTCTGTCCTGCGGCGTCTGCGTGGCGGTTCCGCAGGGCCGGAGGAGGAAGATGAGGAGTGGGAAGAGGATGAGGAAGAATCAGAAAAATAAAGAAAAGTGGGATCCTCTCCCTCGCTATCAGTGTCGGAGGCAAGGAAAGAATATGCCTCCTCCGCTGAATAGCGCTGTTGGGATGAACGGGACGAGCAGGACATTTTTTTTGTAAGTGTGGTGCTTGGGTGTACATTATTGGTAACTATGTGTAAGTGTGGGGGGGATAGTGCTTGGTGAAAACTACTCTGAAAAGAAAAAGCTAAAGGAAAAAAAAGCAAATAGGGAAAAAAAAATACCTGTGAAAGAAAAGTATAAAACAGCAGGCCCTAGCTCTGATAAGTGAACCCCGTCACTTATAAAATTTCGGCCGCTGCTGGGTGTGCGAACGGGGATGTGAAAAAAAAAACGGCAGGCACGAGAGCTCTGATAAGTGAACCACGTCACTTATCAAAGTTCGGCCGCTGCTGGGTGTGCGAACAAGGATGTGAAAAAAAAACGTCAGGCACGAGAGCTCTGATAAGTGAACCGCGTCACTTATCAAAGTTCAGCGGCTGCTGGGTGTGCGAACGGGGATGTGAAAAAAAAAAAAAAAAAACGGCAGGCACGAGAGCTCTGATAAGTGAACAGCGTCACCTATCAAAGTTCAGCGGCTGCTGGGTGTGCGAACGGGGATGTGAAAAAAAAAGAAGAAAGGCACGGGTTAGACGCGGCGGCTGGGTGAGCACACGGAGATGAGGAAAAAAAAAGAAGAAAGGCACGGGTTAGACGTGGCGGCTGGGTGAGCACACGGAGGTGGGAAAAAAAAAAAAAAGGAAGGTGTGGGTTAGATGCGGCGGCTGGGTGAGCACACAGAGATGGGGGAAAAAAAAAAGGAAGGCGCGGGTTAGACGCGGCGGCTGAGTGAGCGCATGGAGATGGAAAAAAAACAAGAAATGCACGGGTTAGACGTGGCGGCTGGGTGAGCGCACGGAGATGGGAAAAAAAAGAAAAAAGAAAGGCACGGGTTAGACGCGGCGGCTGGGTGAGCGCACGAAGATGAAAAGAAAAGGAAGACACGGGTTAGACGCGGCGGCTGGGTGAGCGCATGGAGATGGGAAAAAAAAAAGAAAACGGCAGGCACAAGAGCTTTGATAAGTGAACTGCGTCACTTATCAAAGTTCGGCGGCTGCTGGGTGTGCGCACAGGTGTTGTGAAAAAAAAAAAAGGAAAACGGCAGGCACAAGCTCTGATAAGTGAACTGCGTCACTTATCAAAGTTTGGCGGCTACGGGATGGGTGTACGAAATTGGGCAAAGGGGGTTGATGGAAAAAAAAGCGAGCACGAGTGTTGATCGGTGAACTGCGTCACCAATCAACGCTCGGCGGCTGCTAAACGTGCGCACGGAGGCGGCGCAAAGAGGGACGGAGGGGGTTAAAAAGGAGGGGGATGGGGGTATTGGGGGGTGAAGAGAGATCAGGTAGGGGCTGGTAACACATTTGTAGTCTCTCTTCTTTCTTCGGTTTTCTTTCTTCGGTTTTCTTTCTTCTTTCTTTCGCTGTTTTCGAATGCAGGGGATTGTGGTGTTACAGGCTTCTGTAGCACCACAAGGCCCAGCAAGACAAAATCTAGCTGTGTGACTGCTCTGCAGGAGTCCTCAGCTAGAGTGGGGACCCCTGCAGAACGGTCAGACAGGTCACCTGCAGGTGACAGACAGGTCACAGAGCGGTCACACCGCTGCTGTGAGCTGTCATTGGTGGGATCGAATGATAACATCGATCCCACCAATCCCTGCAGGCCCTGGTGACCATGGCAACTGCCTAGGATCCCTCCGATCCTAGGCAGGTCACAGCCTGGTCACCAGCTGGGCACACAGCGGTCACAACGTGACCGCCGCTGTGCCCTGTGATTGGCGCAATCGTCGATAGCATCGATCGCGCCAATCACCTCCTGCAGGCCCTGCTGGGCCTGCACTAGTCTCTGGCCTGCGATCGGTGCGATTGAAGCACCGATCCAGGCCGCTGCAGCAGGGCACAGCGCGGTAATACCGCCGCTGTGCCCTGCGATTGGCGCGATCGATTCGATCGGCGATCGCGCCAATCTAGGGGTCTTTTGCCGGTGCCTGGCTTTGCCAGGCACCGGCCCTAAGATCGAGTACATCGGTACTCGATCCTAGCCTGGGACCTCATTGTATCAGCCGCTCCGATTGGCTGAAACAATGAGAAATGCTGTGATTGGCTGTTCAGAATTGGTCAAATTTCTTTTTATTGTGTTGCCCTTTTCACGGTCTCTTTAAGCATATGTCTGGTTGTTGTCTGGATGTTGTTATTGGGGTCTGCACTTGGACATTTTGGAACATAAATGCATTAATATGATCCACATAATTCTTCAGGTTTCAGCCTTACACAGAATAATAATATGAGCAATGAAACATGCTCTATACAGTATATATGCTGCTAGTTTGAAAATCTTACCCACACATCCCTTTATAAAGGGAAATTCAACATTATACCTCTGTTAGCATATACCTTATACTGCTCATATACATAGCACCCCAGTAGTTGGTGGGAACGCCTAGGTACAAAATTTGTGTCTGACTGTGAAACCACTGGCCCTTCCCCTGTGTTACGTCATTCCCATTCTGATGTCCAGGAAGGAGGCACTGAGATCTCCTGTCCACAACCTACAGTTGCACAGACACAGCAGCCAGCAACCACATCCATTTTGTTGTCCCAGTGTAGCATTCAGTTGTCCCTTGTCAGCATATATGTCTGTTCACAAATTGTTAGTTAGATAGGGCATACATATTCCTTAGCAATGTAAATTGTCTGGTGCTGGACAAAGACCATTGCTGACTATTCCAGGCTCCTAAATTAGACTTGTGTCTCTTTATTAAACTGTTGCTTCCCTTACATTTTTAAAGTTTGGGTCCTTTCAAAAAATTGGTGGTGGGGTATTTGCCAGTTTATGTATATTTTAAGCATGTCTAAGAGACTGGGTTAACACGCTCCACATACCTATTCAGGCCGCAGCCTTACACATATTGGAACATGGTCATTGCGTTGCTAAGGCCTTTACCTGTGCTCTGTTGCACTGCCTGCCACATGAGTAATAGACTCCACAGACCTCGACACTCTCTGGGACATATCCTGTAATTACTCCATTGTTGCTCAAAACCATGCAAAAGATACATTCTGCCTAGTTGGAAATACAAAACTGTCCAAAAACATAATAATGCTACATATATAGGAACCTCCAACAAGGAAGGTTTATCCATCAAAGCATTAAATATAGGGGTGTGTGAACCTATCATAATCTATCAACCGGGTATCAAGTACCCAAACACACCACTCTCGCAAAAAGTGTTTAGAAAAATTAACAAATTTTATTTTTAAAAACACAGAAAATACCAAAATCTCATATTCATTAAGAGGAAAGGATGAGTACCCAAGTATAAAACACAAAAAAGTGATACAGGAAATAGTATACAGGCTTCTGGGATCATATAGTCCGTGTCATAACATATGGGCATCCCAAATATATAAGCCCTAGTCTAAATAGACCTAAAGTGCATAGTGCCAAGTTCCCAGTCCAATTAAACACATATAGAATGCCTGACACATACCCATGTGGTGAGCCCGTCCTTAGTATCACACACGTCCCGACGTACGTTTCGCGTCTTCCGCTTTCTCAAGGGAGAAAAAGATGATTGCGCATGTCATGTCTACATAGTTGCTGGCTTATATATTATCCCCACTCACCTATTGCCCAGTAGTGTGTCGTGCACGGCGCCGCCGCCCCCGGGTCCCAGGTGCATCTAATGTCGGCACTCAGCTTCAGCGTGCAGGGAGGAAATCCCCCGTGACGTCATATCTGCACGCCGGAGTTAAAGAGGCCTTCAAAAAGATATCGGATCCCGGGGCAGGGCCGGCGTCAGCGGACGGCAGGGTCGGGCAGATGCCGGGGCCCCCTGACTTCTGGGGGCCCCCCTAGCAGGGGCGGACTGGGCCGGGTTGCAAAGATGCAAATGCCCCCCGGGCCGCTCCCCCTGCAGCTGATCAGGGCCGGCCGCCTGGTGGTGGCTGTAAAGCTGCAAATTGTGTGCAAAGCTGCATCAAATTGTGCGCGGCCGTGTGCGCTGCACTGTGAAGCGGCCGGCAGCAGTCACAGTCGGCGCACACGTCCGCGCCGGGTCCGGGAGCTTTGTGCGCGGCTGACAGCTTGACGGCTGCACAGCTCCTGCTCCCTCCAGGCTCCATGATATCTCTCTATGCTTCCGGGTCAGGTGTCGGGCGTGCGCGATGACGTCATCGCGCACGTGCCGACATGTCCCGGCCAGGACGCTAGCGGAGAGGCGCTGCAAGGGAGCGAGTGGTGATGTAAGTATAAAAAAACCTTTTTTTTTTTTTTTTTTTTTAAATTAAATGGTGGGTAACTGCAAATGAAGAAGTGGGGAGGGGTGAAAGGAGGCTGCACATGATGGAGTTTTGGGGGTTAAAGGAGGCTGCACATGATGGAATTTGGGGGGTTAAAGGAGGCTGCACATGACGGAATTTGGGGGGTTAAAGGTGGCTGCACATGATGGAATTTGGGGGGATAAAGAAGGCTGCACATGATGGAATTTGGGGGGTTAAAGGAGGCTGCACATGATGGAGTTTGGGGGGATTAAAGGAGGCTGCACACGATGGAACTTGGGGGGGTTAAAGGAGGCTGCACATGACGGAATTTGGGGGGTTAAAGGAGGCTGCACATGATGGAATTTGGGGGTTAAGGAGGACTGCACATGATGAAGGAGGAGTTGGGCTGCACATGATGAAGTGGGGGAGTTGGGCTGCACATGATGAAGTGGGGGAGTTGGGCTGAACATGATGAAGTGGGGGTAAGGAGGACTGCACATGAAGTGGGAGGTAAGGGGGACTGCACATGATGGGGGACTCGTAAGCTTGCAATCTATGAGGTTGCATAATAACCAATTATATATTGATTGTGGGTGGACCTCTGTATTCAGATGTGTAGTGTAGAAGAAAGGGAAAAAGTGGGGAATGTGCTCTAGATAACTGTGTTTTTTTTATGCAGAGGCGAGTCCTGGCTGGAAGAAGCGATGGCGGTCTGTGCTGCATGAATGAGAAAAGCAAAGATGAAGGACTTCAGCTAGAGACGTCACTGGTGAGTCAGTGTATTACCTGTGCACTGACACTATACACTGTATACTATATACAGAGCTCCTGTATATAATGTCACTGGCAGTGGTGATCACTGTATTACCTGTACACTGGCACTTTTTACAGAGCTCCTGTGTATAATGTCACTGGTGATCCCTGTATTACCTGTACACTGACACTATATACAGAGCTCCTGTGTATAATGTCACCAGTGATCACTGTGTTACATGTACACTGACAGTAAATACAGAGTTCATGTAAATAGCACTTAGTATTGTGGTTTTTTTTAAATTAATGCATTTACAATTGTATTTATATATTTATATCCTTCAAAGGCCCATACATGTCGTTGCACAGTAGGGGCATTACTACTTTCTGTGGGATTTTGGGGGGTGGGAGTAATCCTAGCAATGACACAATTGATTAAATATTGGGGTCAGTGGTCCACACTGCAGGTGCACACAGAGTGGGGAGTTTTTGTAGGTAGGGAATAGATGGGGAAGAAAGGTTTAAAGGAGCACCTAAGAAAAGTAACTACTGTTAAAGATCTAGCAAAAGGCATAAATTGTTTAAATTTGTTTAGAAGTTTACAACTTACAGAGAAGCAAATTTATCAAAAGTTTCCCTGATATATTGCACTTTCTCTATTTTGCACTAGTGTTTTTATAAAGTTTACATAGTTTTTTTCTAAATAAAATATTTGGGTCTCTGTGGTCCCTGCTGTTTTACTGTCGCCACATGATTTGCTCCACAAGGGGGCCCACTGAGGTTCTGTCGCCCAAGGGCCCATGAAAACCTGGAGCCGGCCCTGTCCCGGGGTATGGTGCACATGCGCGTCGCCATTTTGTTGAAGTCCAACTATCCCACACACCAGCCTCTAATGCGCGAGTGCTCAGCCCTTTCTCTTGATGGATTAGGATAATGCAGATATCCCGCCCTAACCCGTGCATACTAATGAGAAGGATCGCATATCTCCCTACGCTTCCCCTATATTTAGATCATTTAGATGTTCAAAAAAAAAAAATACAAGCAGTGATATATCACACAATGATCAAGGGGCATTCAAAAGCGAGAAAGATCATATATAATCAAAATAAACAAACACAGATTTATAGCCTCCAGGTTAGTTCGGGGGATTCTTCAAACATATGGTGCAACCAAGTCGGATTTCATGCGATCTTCAAAGGTTGTCAGTGAGTGCAAGGTCTTAATCATCATAGGGGAACCATATCTCAAGCCATAGCAAAGTATGAGGTTTCATATAATTGGATTACTAAAATAAAAAAATACAACAATAAAACACATTAGCTAAAGACACAACAAAATTAAAAACAAGCAGGGATTACAGGTACAGGGCAAAGCTCAGTTTCTCGCTTAAGCCACTGGGGGACATAGTGCCAAGCTCCACGATCCATCTGGTTTCGGCCTGTGCTAGCATTTGCTTCAGATTTCCACCTCTTATGCCCCCATGTATTCTATCGATTCCCTTCACTTTAAGGCCACGTGGGTCAGAGTTGTGGCATAGCCTAAAGTGTCTGGGCAGGGTCTTCAGCAGCAAAAGGTCCTCCACCTCCTTTGCCGCGAGTATGTCCCTGACGTGCTCCCTTACCCTAATGCGCAGTTCCCTGGAAGTTAGGCCAATATAGACCTTAGAGCAGGGACACTGCGCAAAATAATTCTGCCTAGTTGGGTAGTTTTCAGAAGTGCGCAGGCTTGTGCAGATTGGTCAGTGGCACTCCTGGCTCTTTCCCTTGAGGAGGCTGCTTCCAAGTAAAATGAGGCTTGTACATGTTCCTGGCATGGGTTTCAGGTCTGACAGACTGACCGCAATACAGGCCCTCGCTTGCATACACTGTATTCAGAACTTAATTCTAATGCTTTTGGTGTCTGGTAGAATTCAATTTACTGACATTGATCATACAACTCACTCAACTCCTGTATTATATTCATCTTACAGCGGCTTCAGCCGCTATGACAGTGGTTCCATTGGGATTTGATGGCAAATATGAACTGAGGACCTTACAAAACGCAGGTTTCACAGCACCTGGTGGCCCTCTGAAAATTAAAAGCGAGGGCCACATTATGACATGGCGGTGGATATGGTGGTGGTGGCGGGCGAAGCCCAAAATTCAAATAGGCATGTTTCAAATGGCATTGTAAAGGGATGGAGAATATATATTCCACTATTTTGCTAACTATTTGGCATGAGGGAGGGACCTCCCAAATGTAGGAGTGAGAGCTCTCCCAAATGTATGATACACAGCCACCTAAGGGCCCTTAATAAACTCAGGTTTCACATTTTTGCTGCCCTCTGAAAATGGGAAGCAAGGGCCGCATAATGATGTGGCGGTGGACATGGTGGTGGTGGCGGGCAAAGCACAAAATTCAAATGGGCATGTTTGAAATGGCATTGTAAAGGGATGGGAAATATGTATTCCACTATTTTGCTAACTATTTGGCAAATGTAGGAGTGAGAGCCCTCGCAAATGTTAAAGGAAAAACTAAAGCCAAAACGCTCTGTGTGAATAGATGCTAAAGGGGAGGTACATGTAATTATGCAGGAAAAAATGTTTCTTAACATTTTCCCTTTAAAAGAAAAAATCCGTAAAACCGGTGCAATAGTCTGACAACATTATTCCCAGATACCATATGTGAGTCAGAAAGACATGCAGGCATCTTCTTCATGCTGTTCCCATTTGGTTTTAGCTCTTTCCCATCCATTTCAGCTTTTTTCCTCAGGCACCCAGAGCTATTTGTTGGGCCAGCAGAAAAAAAATTGTCTTTTCCATTGACTTGCATTGGATTCGTTATTCGGTATGAATATACGAATACTAGAAATTATTTGTGCCAATTTTCCCAAATCTGAATATTTCACTTTTCGATCATCACTAGTAATTAGATTTTTTTTAGCACTACTGACCTGCACCATACTATGTTGCAATTTCTCGACTTTTCCAATTGTCTCTATACCTAAAAAACGTCAAACATCTCACAGGCCCCTGGGCTTTTTCTTCTGACAGTGGAAAGCTCAATTCCCGCATCAATGATTGAAAGGAGTACAACAACTACTGACAAACCTGTAAATCATCTGGACCTACGAGCAGAAAATAGTCAAGATAACATGTCGATGAAAATAAACCTGTTTGCGATTTCAGCAACCATTCTAAAAAACTATTAACAATCTCAAAGTAAAAACAAGATATAGAACACCCCATTGGTAGGCACTAGTGATGAGCGAGGGTACTCATTGCTTGGATTTTCCCGAGCACGCTCGGGTGATCTCCGAGTATTTGTTAGTGTTCGGAGATTAAGTTTTCATCGCCTCAGCTGAATGATTTACAGCTACTACCCAGGCTGAGTACATATGGGGGTTGCCTGGTTGCTAGGGAATCCTCACATGTAATCAAGCTGTCTAGTAGCTGTAAATCATTCAGCTGCTGCGATGAAAACGTAATCTCCGAACACTGACAAATACTCGGAGATCACCAGAGCAACGAGTACACTCGCTCATCACTAGTAGGCACATATCCACTAAATATTTACCTTCCAAATAGCAACCTTCCAAATGGAAACATTCAACATGTATCGGCAGAAGCCTGAAGGCCGCTTCTATATCTGATTTTGCTAATAAAGCAACTCTACCTGCTTGTTTTTCCAAAAATATCCCCTGTCAAAAGACTTGTATCTTACTCTTGCTTCCTCCTTTGATATACCATCATTGATAGGCAATCCTAGCGGCAATTAAAGATGATGAATAAGGCAGTACTTTCCCGACTCCCTCTTAGGCACTAAGCCGAGAGGGGATACTCTCCAATTCTGAAAAGTCGAGATGCTGAAAGGTCCCACCATTCTGCCCAGTACCACCTCCTTCATCAATTTTTCCTTAACTAACGCTGTATTATCCTGTACAGATTTTAAATTTTAACTAAACAAAGACACTGCCGAAAACTGAAAAGGTATACTGAAACCTTCACAAAACCCCTCCCGTAGCACCCTTGCTTTCTCTCTTTTGAGGTACAGATCGAGCAAATACAGCAGAGCTTCCTTTTTCACTGGCATTCTCGCTTGTACTGGCAGCGCCCATTCTGGTGTTTTGCTTTAGTCTATGGAAGCACCGCAACGCTGCATGTGCTTCCCCGCATACTGTGCATTCATGTTTGAATTTACACGTGGCGTAGAAACGGCAGTGCCCTTCATTGTATAACTAACATGTCACACTGTGTCAGGATGCTGCTGCCAACTGCGACTAACTACTGGAGAAAAGGAACGTTGCTTTGGACGTTATGCCACAATTTATTGAAAACATATGTCTGTAGCTTTTGGGGCCCAACCTACACCTGGGTATAGCGCCAGATGTTGGCGGAACTCCTCATATTTCCACCATGCCGCCCCTACTTGTAACTGATGAGCACTAAATATGGTGTCCACGTAAACTAACAGTTCTGTACCTTTCTCTGGCTGTAAACTACAAATTTTGTGTGCCAATATAAGAAGGGCCTACAACCAATTACCGAATGTTTTTGCAACTCTCACTTTCCAATCACTCCTCTAAAAAAAAAAGAGAGTCACCTGATCAGTGACCAAATATCAATATATTCACCACTTTAATCTTCTCCCTTGTTTCTCCGACCAATTGAGCACCCAAAGGAACCATCCCACAAAAAAATGAATCCCTGAATGCCAATCCATGAACCGTTGAATCCACCCCAGGCTGAGGTTCAAGCTCCCCACCTGGTATTAAAGGTGGGTTGCTGTGCCCATGTTATTGTTTTAAACCTGCTAGCACCATCTTTAAAACCGAGACTAAATCTTTGTTTGAATCATGTGTATTATGTGATATGGACCATGCCTGTAGGACACTCACCATCCAGACGACTCCCGACCTGCGTCCCTGCTGTTGCACTGGCTGGCTCTCCGGGTTGTTGATCCAGATCCATCCTCTGTGTACGAACCCCAGATGTCCACCATGCAGAAGCTCCAGACATGCGAAATGATCACCCCCGTGATAACAAGAGACTGTGTGCACATTGTTCTTTCTTCTTACTGGCAAAGAAGCTGGAGTGATAGACAGAGACAAAGAACGGCTGTCCGCTGGTGATTTTCTCCTATCATGGTGTCTTCCACCCGACTTGTGATTACCCTTTCCACCACTCCGCTTCCGAGCCTTCTTTCCCACACTGCTGCCAGAACCTGCAAAAGAAAAATCCGAACACTAAATTATCCTCTGGGCGATTAGAGCTGCTGATATCGCATTCATCCCTCAGTGATCTTTCTTTCCATTTTCTGTAAGCATCCACACGGCCTCTTGATGTATAGTAGAACAAACCCAATACGCATCTGTATAACACCCAGGTTCTCTGCAGCAACCTTGCATCACAATGACCTGTACCTCTGAAGCTCAACTATTCCTTATTAAGTGTTCACTTCTCTCTAGTCTTGGTGTAGTGTGAGCAGGTTGCGGGATGCAGTAACGGACCGGAGGCAGAGCAAGGGTTAATGTGGGATTAATTTTAACAGTGGAGACTCCATGCAGGGGGGAAAGGGGATAAAAATGGTTTGAGCAGTAATTGTTAAATTGGAATAAAACAGTTGCGGGCAATTTAAAGGGGAAGTTCAGTAATGTTACACTTATCAGTCTGGCGACATCAGAATCTGGAATCCTGAATTGATTGAATTGATTCCTGTGGTGTTTCCTGATGAAGGAGTCTTGAACTCTGAAATGCGAAGAATAATAAAGCCACATGTACTAATAATTCTGGAATTCTAGTGATTCAGCAGCGCAGAAATTTACCACAATTATCCCAATCTGTATTCAACTGCTGGTCCTTCCTGAACTCGTGGATCTGCTGCAGCGAATCCTTTCAATGCTTCAACTCAGCTACATCTTTTGAGGGAAATCCTATGGATTAACCTTTTAACCTCCTCAGATAAGACACTAATTGCGCTCTTTCCTTCAACAGTTTTCATAGCCCTGAGGAAGATGGCGTTCCATGTCCTGGCGGCAGTGGTGAATCCTTGTTGTTCTGACGGGGTCCTGGCGGCGGCGGTGTATTCTCATTGTCCTGACGGGGGTCCTGGGTCCAGAAGATGAAGTAGAGGTACCGTCACAGTCTCTAACACTACCAGAGTATGATGTTACTCGGCAGATGCAAGCAGGTGTATCAAGATACAGTTCACAACAGGTCACCTGGCGTTCTTGTCTCAGCACACACGCGTCTAAGTCCTGACAGAGGACTTTGTCACTCGCAGTCTCCGGTGTCAGCGTGTCAGCATATACTTCGCTAGTCTCTGTCGGCAGTCTCTGGTTAAGGATCTGAGGCCCTTTAGGCTTGGGCCTGCTCCATCCAGTTGCATACAGGTCAGAGCCCTTACTATGTCCTCCTGTGCGCTGCACGTTCCTGCCAAGTTTGCCCCGCTTCCCGCGCGCTGCAGCTTCTTTTGTATAGCCGCTCCCCCTAACACTCAGTGCAAAGGTTGGTCTGGGGTTTTAAGCTTTACCCCGTGCAACTTGGGTGACAGCCCCGACAGCTCCGAATCCACAAACGGAAAAGGTATGCCTGGTCCGGTCCTTCTCCTCACATTCCCCCTCTCTTTGTGCTCGCCATTCCACGGTCAAGAGTTCCTGTAGGATGCGTTGACATTCTCCTATTCCTTGAACCACTTGTTGCCAAACAAAATGGTCTTGCTCATATCGGTTAGGAGCCTTTCCTGCAGTCGAACGTTCAGAACGTCATAAACTCGTAGTAGCGGTTGAATCAAGTTGTGTAGTTGAGTCCGGTTGGACTGATGGCGGCGCGGACGCGCCCAGTTCTGGCAAAACAGCCATTTCAGGAATCTCAGGAGCCTCAGGTATCTGCTGTTCTTCTGGGCCTACTTGTGACGGTTCAAGACATTCTTCCTCTTCACAATCGTAAATGACTGAAGGAAGAACCTCAGGAATACTGGGTTTCTTTTCTTCTTTTAGTGCAGGGTCTCTTGACACGCAGAGACGTAGCATGTTTCAGTGCAGGACACGAGTATTGGCATTCTCTTCTCCTTCAGGTTGAACTTCATAGACGGGTCCTTCAGAGTTGACTCGTCACTTCACACAATGTTTTCTCCCATGGGTACTCTAGTTTGTCTCTAGGATGTTTGTCTCATACTAACACCCGATCTCCGGCCTGAAGAACTGTCCCTCACAGAGGAGCCACCTCCAGATGTTCCAGCTCTTGAAACCTGGTCGGCACCAGACAATTTAATGTCTGCAGTCGATGGTGATGTTCTTGTACCCAGGTGGACACCCCTGTCCATGGGCAGCCCTCCTCTGGGTCCAGTTCCAACTCTGCAATCTCTTTTCCCAACCTGCCGAAGAGCAGCCAAGAGTGTAGGCTGTGTACCCTGTGGTGCGATGTACTCGGTTGTTGTAGACCCACACCAACTCTGTTTCGAATTCTGCCACCGCACTTTGCGGTCCACCTCTAGTGTTCTCAACATCTGGATGAGAGTCCAAATGAACCGCTCGCACGCTCCATTGCCTTGAGGATGGTAGGGCATTGTCTGAGACTTCCCAATTTGATATAAGCGTTGCAGTTCCTCCATTACTTGTCGCAGAAAACAGGCACCCTGGTCTGAGTGGATTCTCTTTGGACATCCGTACACTTGGATGAAGTTCTTGCAGATGGCATGTGCTGTGGATTCCGCTGTTTGGTCCCGAGTCAGGTTCACGACAGCAAATTTGGTGAAATGATCCGTCATTACCAAGCAATGTACATACCCTTGATGAGCAAGGCCTATAGTCAAATAGTCGATCATCAACACTTCTAAAGGTCCCAAGGTCACAATCTTGCCAAGTGACGGACAGGGCCCATTGCAATTGGATCTTCCGATACAAGTCCGCTCTCCAATTGCAGTCTCTCTCATTGCTGAAGAATTTGTATTGCCCCGGGAGACAAGGCCTCCCTCTTCCCACACGCTGCAGCTTCTTTTGTATAGCCGCGCCCCCTAACACTGAGTGCAAAGGTTGGTCTGGGGTTTTAAGCTTTCCCCCATGCAAATTGGGTGACAGCACTGACAGTTACGGATTGACAATGGAAAAGGTACGCCTGGGCCGGTCCTTCTACTTACAGTAGCACTCTGCAACACACCATCTGCCTGGCTCCTACCAGCAATTGTTAAATTGGACTTTGTGGCAGACCCCTCACTGCTGTGTATCTCCTGTCCTTTCAACTGATAAGGGTCTGCTGCCTGCTACCCCCATATCTCACACAGCTGGATGCTCCTTATCTTGTGCTCCTGCAGTCGGGTTGATCTCCTCCTGCCTTCTGGCTGTCACACTCACAGCAGACCTCTGTGTCTCCCTGGCTGCAGCTCAGCCCAAACAATGAGCTGTGATGTCATCAGTATGCTCCCTGCATATTCCGTTCCTTGGCACCAGGCTAATAAAAGGCTGAGTGACGTCAGGCTGTATGAGAATCGATGTAGATGCAAAACACTCCTTCAAGGTATCGAATTCCTCCCTGGCTGAACTGGACCACTTGGAAAAGTCTGTCCCTTTCCTGGTCATATCCGTCAGAGGTTTGGCCACTCCAGGTAAGTTTTTGATGGACTTAAGGTAGTAGTTGGCAAAACCCAAAAACCTTTGTAACGCCTTCAAATCCTCAGGACGATCACAATCCAGTGCCACCCAGACTTTCGCCAGATTCATGCAAAAACCGGTGGACAATAACACATAGCATAGAAAAGGGATCTCCTCAACTGAGGACATAAATTTGTCTGGTTTGACAAATAATTTATTGTCTCTGAGTATCTGTAAAACCTGCCTAACATGTACCTGATATGACTCAAGGTCGGGTGAATAAATTAATATGTCATCAAGATAGATTACAAGAAATCTATCTACCAGGTGACTAAAGATGTTATTTACAAAGTGCTGAAAGACAGTGGGAGAATTCATCAACACAAGTGGCATCACAAAGTTCTCATAGTGTCTCTCAAGCATATTGAAAGCTGTTTTCCACTCATCCCGCCCTTTAATAAGAATGAGATTATACACCCCCCTGAGATCCAGATTAGAAAACCATTTTGCTCCTACAATCTGATTAAAGAGGTCTGGGATGAGAGGGAGGGGATCCGGATCCCGGACCGTGAATTAATTGAGATTGCGGAAATCTAGGCAGGGGCGTAACCCCCCATCTTTCTTCTTTACAAAGAAAAATCCTTCAGCAATGGAGGCTGAGGATGGTCTGATATGACCCTTTGCCTAACTTTCCATGATATAGTCCTTCATGGCCTGCCTCTCTGGACCAGAGATGATATAAAGTTTGTGCAGCGCCCCAGAGTCCTGGTCGTTGCAGTACTGTGGCTCCGCCACTAAGGGGAGCTATGGTACGTCTGATGGCACTGAAGGAGTTCATCTGATCAGGTATCACAGACACCAATACATTTCACCGCCGGGCCTCCAGGGGGAGCTAAGGGTTCTATTCATTAGGCCACTCCTCACACACTGGTAAAACTGGGGGTCAGGCAGGAAGTTAGACAGAAAGCTGACTGGGTTGGAGCCAGGCAACACCTTGTGGCAGAGGGTGTTGCAGGAGAAGATTCGGTAGGGTCTCTGTCAGGGGTGGGATCCTGACAGAGACTTGGCAACAAGAGAGAACGTAACGGGACCGTGCCTGCTCAGTATAGCGGCGGTGCCCAAGAAGGGATTGGAAGCGAGATAGATTGTGCTGAGTGAGAAACGAGATCAACGCAACAAGGAGAATACCAGTAGGGGTCGTGCTGTAAGATCGAGGCAACATTCTACTGAGGCGCACAACCGGCGGCCGGAACGCCGAGGGAGTATTACAATATTCAGCTTCAAGCAATACTCTAAACAGCGGCAGGACAGTCAGTCTAAGGCGGGCTGTCTCACCTAAATCACCTATGCAGTCTTGGGGGGCAACTTGTGGAGAGGGGCGACTCTAGGGTCCCGGAAGAGCTCCGAGCCTACCCGTCAAACGGGTGCCGTTCTAACCGCAACATCAGGGAGGAACGGAGAATTAGCAGAACATCATCTAATTGAGTTGTGAGGGAACTTAAGAAACGGACACAACAGTTGTGGGGACTTTCCGTAAGCACAGCAGGGAAGGACCGCAACACATAGCGCTAGAAGGAAGGCACAGATTTCCACCTGCTAAGAGAACTCTGGAGGTGCCATTGGACCGGCCGGACTTGCGCAGCCTGGCTATCTGGACTCCGGACTGAGGACCTAGAGATCTTCAGTAAAGAGGTAAAGAGACTGCAACCTGGTGTCCTCGTTATTTACTGCACCGCACCACTACAGCGTCACCACCACTATCAACATTCACATCTACTACTGTGCGCCCCTCGGCAGGGTCACGGACCGGGTCTAGCCACCGTGACAACCCCAGAACAGAGACTCAGAGGCCCGGTACCGGGTACCCCTCGGCCCTGCGGCAGTGGGGGCGCTACATTTTTGGCGTCACGAACAGGATCTACTTAAGCCTGAAGAATCAGGTCATGTGTGCCTTGGAACTGTGATTTACTGTGCTTGGACTGTGCTTTAATGAAAAGACTGTGCTGTGCCATTCCCCGCCAAAAACCGCCGCCATTATAGTATTATGTGGCGCGCAGGAGAGAGGGGGCGTGTCATTGTGGGCGTCGCTTGGAAGAGTGGCGCGAAGATGGAACCCGCCCCTCATAGATATTACTATGTCCAGAGGATATGCTCATCAAGGAGGAGGGCCCGCCTCCTAGTGTGGGATGGTGGAGGAGAGAGGGGCCGCCCTCCGGAAGGGGAGGAGCGAAAACCTCTGAATGCCACGAGGCAGAATCCGATTGGCAGCATGGAGCGCGGAAGTCACCCCGGAGAGGGAGAGAAGACCCGTACCAGGCCCCGCCAATGGGAGCCGAAGGAGTTCTTACCAGGCTGCGCTAATCAGGAGATCCTTGGGGCGGAGGTAGAGGAGCTGTGCCGGCAGTTCCGGAGCCTGTGCCAGCGAGCAACCATCCCTGGATAGGGGCCGCACCAGCGTCAGGCTGAGCGAGAGAAGGACCTTCAAACTAAAGCCCAGGTCAGGCAGGCTGCTGAGGAGAATTGGGGCCCGCAGCGCTACGGCGTGATCAGCACCTTCCGACTGCAGGGAGGTTGGGGCTTCATTAAAGAGTCCGGCCTTGCCTTGGAGGTGTTTGTAAACCGGTGGGATGTAGAGGCGCATCTCATGGAGGGACACCCAGGCCGGGATCTCTACCCAGGGGACCGGGTTCGGTATACCCGCCACTGGGGAGACAAGGGGTGGTATGCCTTGCATGTGCGTAAATACAAGCCGGAAGTGACACCACCATCCTCAGATGATTCACCGGGACCCGCGGCTATTGCTTCCATCTCCCTGTGTGCCAAGTGTCTGCGGGCCATCACTCCGAGGAGAACCGTGAGTACCCAGACAGCTATCCAGGGTGCTGATGCCCTTTACATGGTGGCAGGAGGAGGGCGGTACTCACGGAAGCCATCCCCAGACTTGAAGGGATAAACCTCGATACCATGAGTATGTATATAGTTACTGTTTTACTGTTTTGCTGCTAAACCCGTTGAGGGTAAACTTTTAAAGGGATCCCTTTGTTGACCCGGGATCCCTATTGTTTTGTTTGTTCTTCTAAGTTTTGCACAAGTTTCCAGAACTGCCGCAATCATGAACAGTGCATGATACAAACTTTTTGTAAATAGTTTGCACCTTATTAAAGGTGCTCCCTACTGGTTTTACTCCAAAAAGGACTCTTTGTGAAGATACCACACTGGAACCTTTGCTGAGTATGGACTGGTAGCTGAGAAGATATGCTACCTCATAAAGACTTGGTCCCCTCTTAAAGGGGATGTCCATTAGTTGCACTTAAAGAATGGTATTGCTTTGAGACTGAGAGATAGCAATAATGTCTTGATAAAAAGAAAGTGATGATAATGCTTGCATGAGAAAGTTATATGTATCCAACTAGTTAATTGTAAAGAAATGCTGATAATGTTCCCTGAAAGAAAGTGGAAGCTAGAAGAAGGATGCAGTGGGCCCGTAGGGGTAGACGTAGTGTCCAGCATACATGTCAGTAAGAAAATAATGAGAAGGTTTAATGTTATATAGAAAATGTTTGATAATGTTGATAGACAACGAGGACAGAAGGTGAACCCTGAGTCCTCTTAGGAGCCATATAGAGATGGCTCAGTGCTCTTAAACTGAAAGTAATGTTATGTTCTATACTATGTATAGTAGTTGAAAAGACAGAAGGCTCGGGCTGAAAGGAGCGGTCCTGTAAGAAAGGAGAGGCAGTAGGTCTGGTGCCGTTAGGACAGGGGGTCCTGCAGATTTAAAGAAGGAGGATGTAAAAGTTAAAATTGCCTTATAATGTGATTATAAGAAGGTCTTTAGCGGATTTAGAGTGTACGTCCTTAAAGGCAATGTTAAATTATTGTTCAAGAATTTGTACTAAGTAGAATACCCGGTTGGGTAAGAGAAGTTATTTATAGCATGTTGCTATGATATTTAACCATGTTTGTAACGTTCAAGTGTCCTCACCTCCCATAAAGGGAAGCTCTGTTCAAGTATACTTATTGTTATTGCACTCAACAAAATTGTATGTCTTTTTGCTAACTTGTATTGTTGTTTTCTTCCCAGTCCCGGAGTACTGGATTTAACCAGGGGGGAGTGCAGCGCCCCAGAGTCCTGGTCGTTGCAGTACTGTGGCTCCGCCACTAAGGGGAGCTATGGTACGTCTGATGGCACTGAAGGAGTTCATCTGATCAGGTATCACATACACCAATACATTTCACCGCCGGGCCTCCAGGGGGAGCTAAGGGTTCTATTCATTAGGCCACTCCTCACACACTGGTAAAACTGGGGGTCAGGCAGGAAGTTAGACAGAAAGCTGACTGGGTTGGAGCCAGGCAACACCTTGTGGCAGAGGGTGTTGCAGGAGAAGATTCGGTAGGGTCTCTGTCAGGGGTGGGATCCTGACAGAGACTTGGCAACAAGAGAGAACGTAACGGGACCGTGCCTGCTCAGTATAGCGGCGGTGCCCATGAAGGGATTGGAAGCGAGATAGATTGTGCTGAGTGAGAAACGAGATCAACGCAACAAGGAGAATACCAGTAAGGGTCGTGCTGTAAGATCGAGGCAACATTCTACTGAGGCGCACAACCGGCGGCCGGAACGCCGAGGGAGTATTACAATATTCAGCTTCAAGCAATACTCTAAACAGCGGCAGGACAGTCAGTCTAAGGCGGGCTGTCTCACCTAAATCACCTATGCAGTCTTGGGGGGCAACTTGTGGAGAGGGGCGACTCTAGGGTCCCGGAAGAGCTCCGAGCCTACCCGTCAAACGGGTGCCGTTCTAACCGCAACATCAGGGAGGAACGGAGAATTAGCAGAACATCATCTAATTGAGTTGTGAGGGAACTTAAGAAACGGACACAACAGTTGTGGGGACTTTCCGTAAGCACAGCAGGGAAGGACCGCAACACATAGCGCTAGAAGGAAGGCACAGATTTCCACCTGCTAAGAGAACTCTGGAGGTGCCATTGGACCGGCCGGACTTGCGCAGCCTGGCTATCTGGACTCCGGACTGAGGACCTAGAGATCTTCAGTAAAGAGGTAAAGAGACTGCAACCTGGTGTCCTCGTTATTTACTGCACCGCACCACTACAGCGTCACCACCACTATCAACATTCACATCTACTACTGTGCGCCCCTCGGCAGGGTCACGGACCGGGTCTAGCCACCGTGACAACCCCAGAACAGAGACTCAGAGGCCCGGTACCGGGTACCCCTCGGCCCTGCGGCAGTGGGGGCGCTACATTTTTGGCGTCACGAACAGGATCTACTTAAGCCTGAAGAATCAGGTCATGTGTGCCTTGGAACTGTGATTTACTGTGCTTGGACTGTGCTTTAATGAAAAGACTGTGCTGTGCCATTCCCCGCCAAAAACCGCCGCCATTATAGTATTATGTGGCGCGCAGGAGAGAGGGGGCGTGTCATTGTGGGCGTCGCTTGGAAGAGTGGCGCGAAGATGGAACCCGCCCCTCATAGATATTACTATGTCCAGAGGATATGCTCATCAAGGAGGAGGGCCCGCCTCCTAGTGTGGGATGGTGGAGGAGAGAGGGGCCGCCCTCCGGAAGGGGAGGAGCGAAAACCTCTGAATGCCACGAGGCAGAATCCGATTGGCAGCATGGAGCGCGGAAGTCACCCCGGAGAGGGAGAGAAGACCCGTACCAGGCCCCGCCAATGGGAGCCGAAGGAGTTCTTACCAGGCTGTGCTAATCAGGAGATCCTCGGGGCGGAGGTAGAGGAGCTGTGCCGGCAGTTCCGGAGCCTGTGCCAGCGAGCAACCATCCCTGGCGAGGGGCCGCTGTTGTGGATTTTGTTTGTGGGCTCCCTCTGGTGGTTACTGCTGGTACTGGGTGACTTTGGTGGGTTGCGGCCTTTGGTTTCCACCTGTCCATCAGAGGCTGGGTGTTTCCTATTTTACCTGGCCTTTCTGTCATTCCCTTGCTGGCTATCAATGTATTCAGATGTGCTCTGTTTGGTTCCTGCCTACCTGCTCCCAGATCTTTCAGGATAAGCTAAGTGCTGATTTTCAGTTGTTGTTTTTTTTGTCCAGCTTGCTTATTATGTCTCTATGCTAGCTGGTAGCTCTAGTGGACTGAGGTTCTCCCCATGTGCCATGAGTTGGCACATGGGTTCTTGTAATCTCAGGATGGTTTTTTGATTAGGGTTTTTTGCTGACCGCTCAGACCCCTTTTGTATCGTTCTGCTTTCTAGTTTACAGCGGGCCTCAATTTGCTGAACCTATATATATCATCTCTATGTGTGTGCCTTCCTGTCATTTCACCGTCAATACATGTGGGGGGCAACTATACCTTTTGGGGTTCATTCCTCTGGAGGCAAGTGAGGTCTTTATTTTCTCTGCAGTACTAGTTAGCTCTTCGGCTGGTGCATGGCGTCTAGAACCAACGTAGGCACGCTCCCTGGCTATCTCTAGTTGCGTTTGTCAGGCGTAGGGCAGCGGTCAGCCCAGGTTCCATCACCCTAGAGCTCGTCCGATATTTTGTATTACTTTGCTTGTCCCTTGCTATCCCTAGCCATTGGGATTCATGACAGGCCGCACCAGCGTCAGGCTGAGCGAGAGAAGGACCTTCAAACTAAAGCCCAGGTCAGGCAGGCTGCTGAGGAGAATTGGGGCCCGCAGCGCTACGGCGTGATCAGCACCTTCCGACTGCAGGGAGGTTGGGGCTTCATTAAAGAGTCCGGCCTTGCCTTGGAGGTGTTTGTAAACCGGTGGGATGTAGAGGCGCATCTCATGGAGGGACACCCAGGCCGGGATCTCTACCCAGGGGACCGGGTTCGGTATACCCGCCACTGGGGAGACAAGGGGTGGTATGCCTTGCATGTGCGTAAATACAAGCCGGAAGTGACACCACCATCCTCAGATGATTCACCGGGACCCGCGGCTATTGCTTCCATCTCCCTGTGTGCCAAGTGTCTGCGGGCCATCACTCCGAGGAGAACCGTGAGTACCCAGACCCCTATCCAGGGTGCTGATGCCCTTTACGTGGTGGCAGGAGGAGGGCGGTACTCACGGAAGCCATCCCCAGACTTGAAGGGATAAACCTCGATACCATGAGTATGTATATAGTTACTGTTTTACTGTTTTGCTGCTAAACCCGTTGAGGGTAAACTTTTAAAGGGATCCCTTTGTTGACCCGGGATCCCTATTGTTTTGTTTGTTCTTCTAAGTTTTGCACAAGTTTCCAGAACTGCCGCAATCATGAACAGTGCATGATACAAACTTTTTGTAAATAGTTTGCACCTTATTAAAGGTGCTCCCTACTGGTTTTACTCCAAAAAGGACTCTTTGTGAAGATACCACACTGGAACCTTTGCTGAGTATGGACTGGTAGCTGAGAAGATATGCTACCTCATAAAGACTTGGTCCCCTCTTAAAGGGGATGTCCATTAGTTGCACTTAAAGAATGGTATTGCTTTGAGACTGAGAGATAGCAATAATGTCTTGATAAAAAGAAAGTGATGATAATGCTTGCATGAGAAAGTTATATGTATCCAACTAGTTAATTGTAAAGAAATGCTGATAATGTTCCCTGAAAGAAAGTGGAAGCTAGAAGAAGGATGCAGTGGGCCCGTAGGGGTAGACGTAGTGTCCAGCATACATGTCAGTAAGAAAATAATGAGAAGGTTTAATGTTATATAGAAAATGTTTGATAATGTTGATAGACAACGAGGACAGAAGGTGAACCCTGAGTCCTCTTAGGAGCCATATAGAGATGGCTCAGTGCTCTTAAACTGAAAGTAATGTTATGTTCTATACTATGTATAGTAGTTGAAAAGACAGAAGGCTCGGGCTGAAAGGAGCGGTCCTGTAAGAAAGGAGAGGCAGTAGGTCTGGTGCCTGTCATGGTTCTCAATGGCAAGAGAACGTAATAAAGCATACAAAAGGACTAGCTCTTGGAAGATGGGAACTCGAGCTGACCATGAGCTAAACCTACCGCACAACTAACAGTGGCCGGGTAGCGTGCCTACGTTTTATCCCTAGACGCCCAGCGCCAGCCGGAGAACTGACTGACCCTAGCAGAGGAAAATACAGACCTGGCTTACCTCTAGAGAAATTTTCCCCCAAAAGGCAGACAGTAGCCCCCACATATATTGGCGGTGATTTTAGAGGAAATTGACATACGAAGTATGAAGATAGGTTTAGCAAATTGAGGTCCGCTTACTAGATAGTAGGAAGACAGAAAAGGGAACTTCACGGTCAGCTGAAAACCCTTTCAAAATACCATCCTGAAATTACTTTAAGACTCTAATATCAACTCATGACACCAGAGTGGCAATTTCAGCTCACAAGAGCTTCCAGCCTCAGAAATATTCAATCACAGAGAACTGGAACAAAAATGCAAAACAAACTTAGGACAACAAGTCCAACTTAGCTGATAGTTGTCTAGGAGCAGGAACATGCAACAGAAAGGCTTCTGGTAACATTGTTGGCCGGCATAGAAATGACTGAGGAGCAAGGCTAAATAGAAAACTCCCACATCCAGATGGAAAACAGGTGAACAGAGGAGATGAAGCACACAAGTGCAGTACCACCAGAAACCACCGGGGGAGCCCAGAAACCAAATTCACAACAGTACCCCCCCCTCAAGGAGGGGGCACCGAACCCTCACCAGAACCACCAGGGCGATCAGGATGAGCCCTATGAAAGGCACGGACCAAATCGGAGGCATGAACATCAGAGGCTGTCACCCAAGAGTTATCCTCCTGACCGTAGCCCTTCCACTTGACCAGATACTGAAGTCTCCGTCTGGAAACACGGGAGTCCAAGATCTTCTCGACAACGTACTCCAACTCACCCTCAACCAACACCGGAGCAGGAGGCTCCACGGAAGGCACAACCGGTACCTCATACCTGCGCAACAATGACCGATGGAAGACCTTATGAATAGAAAAAGATGCAGGGAGGTCCAAACGAAAGGACACAGGGTTAAGAATCTCCAATATCTTGTACGGGCCGATGAACCGAGGCTTAAACTTAGGAGAAGAAACCTTCATAGGGACAAAACGAGAAGATAACCACACCAAGTCCCCAACACAAAGACGAGGACCAACACGACGACGGCGGTTGGCAAAATGCTGAGTCTTCTCCTGGGACAACTTCAAATTGTCCACCACATGCCCCCAAATCTGATGCAACCTCTCCACCACAGCATCCACTCCAGGACAATCCGAAGACTCCACCTGACCGGAAGAGAAACGAGGATGAAACCCCGAATTACAGAAGAAAGGAGAAACCAAGGTGGCAGAACTAGCCCGATTATTGAGGGCAAACTCCGCCAAGGGCAAAAAGGCAACCCAATCATCCTGATCCGCAGACACAAAACACCTCAAATAAGTCTCCAAGGTCTGCTTAGTTCGCTCGGTCTGGCCATTAGTCTGAGGATGGAAAGCAGACGAAAAAGACAAATCAATGCCCATCCTAGCACAGAACGCTCGCCAAAATCTAGACACGAATTGGGTTCCCCTGTCAGAAACGATATTCTCCGGAATACCATGCAAGCGCACCACATTTTGAAAAAACAGAGGAACCAGCTCGGATGAGGAAGGCAATTTGGGCAAGGGAACCAAATGGACCATCTTAGAGAAACGGTCACACACCACCCAGATGACAGACATCTTCTGAGAAACAGGGAGATCAGAAATAAAATCCATGGAGATGTGAGTCCAAGGCCTCTTCGGAATAGGCAAGGATAACAACAATCCACTAGCCCGAGAACAACAAGGCTTGGCCCGAGCACAAACATCACAAGACTGCACAAAACCTCGCACATCTCGCGACAGGGAAGGCCACCAGAAGGACCTAGCCACCAAATCCCTGGTACCAAAGATTCCAGGATGACCTGCTAACGCAGAAGAATGGACCTCCGAGATGACTCTACTGGTCCAATCATCAGGAACAAACATTCTACCAGGCGGGCAACGATCAGGTCTATTCGCCTGAAACTCCTGCAAGACCCGTCGCAAGTCTGGGGAAACAGCAGATAATATCACTCCATCCTTAAGGATACCTGTAGGTTCAGAATTACCAGGGGAATCAGGCTCAAAACTCCTAGAAAGGGCATCCGCCTTCACATTTTTAGAACCTGGTAGGTAAGAAACCACAAAATTAAACCGAGAGAAAAATAACGACCAGCGCGCCTGTCTAGGATTCAGGCGCCTGGCAGACTCAAGATAAATCAAATTCTTGTGGTCGGTCAATACCACCACCTGATGTCTAGCCCCCTCAAGCCAATGACGCCACTCCTCAAAAGCCCACTTCATAGCCAAGAGCTCCCGATTACCAATATCATAATTTCGCTCAGCGGGCGAAAATTTACGAGAAAAGAACGCACAAGGTCTCATCACGGAGCAGTCGGAACTTTTCTGCGACAAAACCGCCCCAGCTCCGATTTCTGAAGCGTCAACCTCAACCTGAAAAGGAAGAGTAACATCAGGCTGACGCAATACAGGGGCGGAAGAAAAGCGGCGCTTAAGCTCCCGAAAGGCCTCCACAGCAGCAGGGGACCAATCAGCAACATCAGCACCCTTCTTAGTCAAATCAGTCAACGGTTTAGCAACATCAGAAAAACCAGTTATAAATCGACGATAAAAATTAGCAAAGCCCAAAAACTTCTGAAGACTCTTAAGAGAAGAGGGTTGTGTCCAATCACAAATAGCCTGAACCTTGACAGGGTACATCTCAATGGAAGAGGGGGAAAAAATGTACCCCAAAAACGAAATCTTTTGAACCCCAAAAACGCACTTAGTACCCTTTACACACAAAGAATTAGAGCGCAAAACCTGAAAAACCCTCCTGACCTGTTGGACATGAGAGTCCCAGTCATCCGAAAAAATCAAAATATCATCAAGATACACAATCAAAAATTTATCCAAATAATCACGGAAAATGTCATGCATAAAGGACTGAAAGACTGAAGGGGCATTTGAAAGACCAAAAGGCATTACTAAGTACTCAAAATGGCCCTCAGGCGTATTAAATGCGGTTTTCTACTCATCCCCCTGCTTAATTCGCACCAAATTATACGCCCCACGAAGATCAATCTTAGAGAACCACTTGGCCCCCTTTATTCGAGCAAACAAATCAGTAAGCAGTGGCAAAGGATACTGATATTTAACCGTGATTTTATTCAAAAGCCGATAATCAATACACGGCCTCAAGGAGCCATCTTTTTTAGCTACAAAGAAAAAACCGGCTCCTAAGGGAGATGACGAAGGACGAATATGTCCCTTTTCCAAGGACTCCTTAATGTATTCCCGCATAGCAGCATGTTCAGGCACAGATAGATTAAATAAACGACCCTTTGGAAACTTACTGCCCGGAATCAGATCTATAGTACAATCGCAATCTCTGTGCGGAGGTAGTGAACCAAGTTTAGGCTCCTCAAAAACGTCACGATAATCAGATAAAAATTCCGGAATCTCAGAGGGAATAGATGACGAAATGGAAACCAAAGGTACGTCCCCATGAGTCCCCTGACATCCCCAGCTTAACACAGACATTGCTTTCCAGTCAAGGACTGGGTTATGAGATTGCAGCCATGGCAATCCAAGCACCAACACATCATGTAGATTATACAACACAAGGAAGCGAATAATCTCCTGGTGATCCGGATTAATACGCATAGTTACTTGTGTCCAGTATTGTGGTTTGTTACTAGCCAATGGCGTGGAGTCAATACCCTTCAGAGGTATAGGAACTTCCAGAGGCTCTAAATCAAACCCACAGCGTTTGGCAAAGGACCAATCCATAAGACTCAAAGCGGCGCCAGAGTCGACATAGGCGTCCGCGGTAATAGACGATAAAGAGCAAATCAGGGTCACAGATAGAATAAACTTAGACTGTAAAGTGCCAATTGAAACAGACTTATCAACCTTCTTAGTACGTTTAGAGCATGCTGATATAACATGAGTTGAATCACCACAATAGAAGCATAACCCATTTTTTCGCCTAAAATTCTGTCGTTCGCTTCTGGACAGAATTCTATCACATTGCATAATCTCTGGCGTCTTCTCAGTAGACACCGCCAAATGGTGCACAGGTTTGCGCTCCCGCAAACGCCGATCAATCTGAATAGCCATTGTCATGGACTCATTCAGACCTGTAGGCACAGGGAACCCCACCATAACATCTTTAATGGCATCAGAGAGACCCTCTCTGAATTTCGCCGCCAGGGCGCACTCATTCCACTGAGTAAGCACAGACCACTTACGAAATTTTTGGCAGTATATTTCAGCCTCATCTTGCCCTTGAGACAGGGCCATTAAGGCTTTTTCAGCCTGAATTTCTAAATGAGGTTCCTCATAAAGCAACCCCAAAGCCAGGAAAAACGCATCCACATTGAGCAACGCAGGATCCCCTGGTGCCAAAGCAAATGCCCAATCCTGAGGGTCGCCCCGGAGCAAGGAAATTACAATCCTGACCTGCTGTGCAGGATCTCCAGCGGAGCGAGATCTCAGAGACAAAAATAATTTACAATTATGTTTGAAATTCTGGAAGCGAGATCTATCCCCAGAGAAAAATTCAGGTCAAGGAATTCTAGGTTCAGATGTAGGAGCCTGAATAACGAAATCCTGTAAGCTTTGAACCTTCATAGCGAGATTATTCAAACCTGTAGCTAAACTCTGAGGATCCATATTAATCAGGTGAAATCAGAACCATTGAAGGATTAGAAGGAGAGAGAGACGAAGGCTGCAGTAAGCAGAGATGCTAGTGAATCAACTAATGAGCAAACTCAGGAAAAAAAAAAAAAAAATCTCTGCAGACTTCTTTTCTCTCCTTTCTTCTGCCAATTATTTTAACTCTGGGCCGGCCAAACTGTCATGGTTCTCAATGGCAAGAGAACGTAATAAAGCATACAAAAGGACTAGCTCTTGGAAGATGGGAACTCGAGCTGACCATGAGCTAAACCTACCGCACAACTAACAGTGGCCGGGTAGCGTGCCTACGTTTTATCCCTAGACGCCCAGCGCCAGCCGGAGAACTGACTGACCCTAGCAGAGGAAAATACAGACCTGGCTTACCTCTAGAGAAATTTTCCCCCAAAAGGCAGACAGTAGCCCCCACATATATTGGCGGTGATTTTAGGGGAAATTGACATACGAAGTATGAAGATAGGTTTAGCAAATTGAGGTCCGCTTACTAGATAGTAGGAAGACAGAAAAGGGAACTTCACGGTCAGCTGAAAACCCTTTCAAAATACCATCCTGAAATTACTTTAAGACTCTAATATCAACTCATGACACCAGAGTGGCAATTTCAGCTCACAAGAGCTTCCAGCCTCAGAAATATTCAATCACAGAGAACTGGAACAAAAATGCAAAACAAACTTAGGACAACAAGTCCAACTTAGCTGATAGTTGTCTAGGAGCAGGAACATGCAACAGAAAGGCTTCTGGTAACATTGTTGGCCGGCATAGAAATGACTGAGGAGCAAGGCTAAATAGAAAACTCCCACATCCAGATGGAAAACAGGTGAACAGAGGAGATGAAGCACACAAGTGCAGTACCACCAGAAACCACCGGGGGAGCCCAGAAACCAAATTCACAACAGGTGCCGTTAGGACAGGGGGTCCTGCAGATTTAAAGAAGGAGGATGTAAAAGTTAAAATTGCCTTATAATGTGATTATAAGAAGGTCTTTAGCGGATTTAGAGTGTACGTCCTTAAAGGCAATGTTAAATTATTGTTCAAGAATTTGTACTAAGTAGAATACCCGGTTGGGTAAGAGAAGTTATTTATAGCATGTTGCTATGATATTTAACCATGTTTGTAACGTTCAAGTGTCCTCACCTCCCATAAAGGGAAGCTCTGTTCAAGTATACTTATTGTTATTGCACTCAACAAAATTGTATGTCTTTTTGCTAACTTGTATTGTTGTTTTCTTTCCAGTCCCGGAGTACTGGATTTAACCAGGGGGGAGTGCAGCGCCCCAGAGTCCTGGTCGTTGCAGTACTGTGGCTCCGCCACTAAGGGGAGCTATGGTACGTCTGATGGCACTGAAGGAGTTCATCTGATCAGGTATCACAGACACCAATACATTTCACCGCCGGGCCTCCAGGGGGAGCTAAGGGTTCTATTCATTAGGCCACTCCTCACACACTGGTAAAACTGGGGGTCAGGCAGGAAGTTAGACAGAAAGCTGACTGGGTTGGAGCCAGGCAACACCTTGTGGCAGAGGGTGTTGCAGGAGAAGATTCGGTAGGGTCTCTGTCAGGGGTGGGATCCTGACAGAGACTTGGCAACAAGAGAGAACGTAACGGGACCGTGCCTGCTCAGTATAGCGGCGGTGCCCATGAAGGGATTGGAAGCGAGATAGATTGTGCTGAGTGAGAAACGAGATCAACGCAACAAGGAGAATACCAGTAGGGGTCGTGCTGTAAGATCGAGGCAACATTCTACTGAGGCGCACAACCGGCGGCCGGAACGCCGAGGGAGTATTACAATATTCAGCTTCAAGCAATACTCTAAACAGCGGCAGGACAGTCAGTCTAAGGCGGGCTGTCTCACCTAAATCACCTATGCAGTCTTGGGGGGCAACTTGTGGAGAGGGGCGACTCTAGGGTCCCGGAAGAGCTCCGAGCCTACCCGTCAAACGGGTGCCGTTCTAACCGCAACATCAGGGAGGAACGGAGAATTAGCAGAACATCATCTAGTTGAGTTGTGAGGGAACTTAAGAAACGGACACAACAGTTGTGGGGACTTTCCGTAAGCACAGCAGGGAAGGACCGCAACACATAGCGCTAGAAGGAAGGCACAGATTTCCACCTGCTAAGAGAACTCTGGAGGTGCCATTGGACCGGCCGGACTTGCGCAGCCTGGCTATCTGGACTCCGGACTGAGGACCTAGAGATCTTCAGTAAAGAGGTAAAGAGACTGCAACCTGGTGTCCTCGTTATTTACTGCACCGCACCACTACAGCGTCACCACCACTATCAACATTCACATCTACTACTGTGCGCCCCTTGGCAGGGTCACGGACCGGGTCTAGCCACCGTGACAACCCCAGAACAGAGACTCAGAGGCCCGGTACCGGGTACCCCTCGGCCCTGCGGCAGTGGGGGCGCTACATTTTCTCTTTGGCAGCTTGGCCCAAGGGACAAAATTAACGACACAGTCATAAGGACAATGGGGAGGAAGTTCTTGGCCCCCCTGCTCCGAGAACACATGCCCAACGTCAGACAACTACCACAAAAGACTTCAAGCTGTCATTGATGTTAGAGGGGGCAAAATGAAATGGTGTAAACTTTTGATCAGGGACATTTGGCTGTTTTGGGTTGTCATTATGATTTAAGAAGAGAAAACAGTAGTTTGACAATAAATGGCTTCACCCAACCTCTAACCATGAGTGGAGAAAAAGTTTTGGTATTATCATGTGGGTATGTAAACTTTTGAGCACAACTGTATACCAACCCTAAGGGCGTGGTTTGGCAGATAAAATGGAGAAGGAATGTCTCATTCATTGTCTGGATCTGGCGATGTGTGGTTCTCCTGTGTGTTGGTCTGTGCTAAGGCCTAAAGAACCGGACACTATCCTGAGTGGGCGGACCCTCTATTTGTTGGACTTTTTATTTTGTGTTTTCACTTTGTGCCAGAAAAGCCTGTTCTTTTGTTTTGCTATCCTGAGCAGTTTATGAAGTTTAAATAAACTTGCCTGAACATTTTAGCAATACCGCTTCCTGTGCCTACTTCAACCACAGCTGAGTGAGTACAAACCTCTACATCTGGTGGAAAATGCAGACATGAATCCCAAGGGGCAGTGTGACTGCCGCACAGATACCGCATGTCCTTTGTGAGAGCAACTGAAGGGAGTAAAAGCTGACAACATGGTGGAATTGATAAAGCAACTGGTGCAGGTTAATCTCCAACAGCACAGATATGGCAGCAGCAGCATAAGCAGCAGATAGAACTCCTAGCCGAGGCAATCTGTGGCAGGGTAACCTCCCCAACCCCAAATCCAGGTGATGACTCTGACATGAGGAAGACGGTAAGAAGAGCATTACAAAAGATGACCCTGGTTGATAACGTTGACCCTGGTTGATAACGTTGAGTCATTCCTGATGGTGTTCAAGAGGGTTGCAGAACGGGGGAAATTGCTTCCGGAGCAGTAGGGGGAGGTTCTGGTGCCATATTTAAGACGGAAACCACAGAAGGCTTATTATGACCTAGCCTTGCAGGATGCAAGATAATACACCAAGTTAAAAACTGAGACATTAGGAGTGACTATGACTGTCAGGGCTCAATGGGAGCACCACTGGGCCTATTGCACTGACAAACCTCCCTGATCCCAAATGTTTGACCTCCTACACCTAGTCCAAAAATGGTTGAAACCTGAATGTTCCTCCCCAGCACAGATGGTGGAGAGGGACATCATGGACAGATTAAAACACTCCCTCCCAAGGCCAGTGCAATCCTGGGTTGCCCAAGGAGATCCCCATAATGCTGATGACCTAGTTAGCCTGGTGGAGAGGTACCAGGCGGCCGAGAGTTCCTTGGGGAAGCAAGGGGTTGTAGCATCTCCATAATGGAGTTCCCAGGGGAGCAAGAGCCACACCTGGGGGCATCCAAAAGCCTTGGCATTATTGTCCAAGGCCCATCCAACAGTGTAATTTGTTAGAGGTATCATACTCTAAGCCACATAGTCCCATGACCGCTGAGCCAATGGACTGCAGTACAGGATGGCGCTGCTCGTATTTGGAATATACGGCCCGCAGTGCTGTCCCTCAAATGGGAGAAGGGCCGCAGGCAATCCCTGTGTCAGTAAACGGAGTGCAAATGACTGGCCTGCTGGACTCAGGTAGTTTTGTAACTCTAGTGAGGGTTACCATTTCTCATCAGCTGATTCCTGGGAAGAAGGTGGGCATCCGCTGTATCCATGGCAATACTAAAGACTACCCTGTGGCTCGAGTGGTCATAAACACAAACTGTGGCACCAAGACCCATGAGGTGGGTGTAGTCAAGGATCTATTGCACCCTATTTTAATAGGGCAGGACTTTGCATTATTTTGGGACTTGTGGGGTAAAGGGAGGACAACAGGTTACTGGACAAAAGCCAGGTTGCTCCTAAAGGAACCTCGTTGCAGGCCGCAGCTGACAGGTTTCTGTTTTGTGTGCATGTTAGCGATGAGGATGAGGAACCATCCCCAGAGGCCAACATCCCTGAGCTGGAGGTGTCAGGGAGAAAGCTTTGGAACCGCCCAACTCAGGGACTTAAATCTAAAAGGAGCATTTGATAATGTGACGATACTTAATGGTGTTGCTCAAGACACCCGATACCCATATTTTGCCGTGAATAGGGAGTTAACATATTGGGTCACCAAGCTGAGAGAGAGGAGAGCAGCTACTAGTACCAGGACCATACAGACGCAAGGTATTAGATATGGCTCATACCCATGTGTTAGGTGGTCATCTAGGGATAGACAAAACCCAGGAATGGATCCTCCAGAGGTTCTACTGGCCCAGTTGTCACTGTGATATTGTGAATTTCTGTAGGTCCTGTTCCACCTGCCAGCTGATTTCCCTGGTGGCTCACTTCCGTAAACCTTTAGTGCCATTGCCCATCATTGAGGTTCCATTTGATCGCATAGCCATTGATACAGTGAGACCCCTGGTCAAGTCTGCCAGAGGGCACCAGTATATCTTGGTGGTACTGGACTAAGCTACATGGTATCCGAAGGCCATTCCACTACGTAACTCCTCTGCCAAGTGTATAGCCCGAGAGTTGGTCAATGTCTTTTCTGGTCAATTTATTTTCTCAATGGACCAAGGGAACCCGTTTATGTCAAAGGTGATGAAGGAGTTGTGTAAAACCCTGCAAATCACACAACTCCAGACTTCAGCCTACCATCCACAGACGGATGGCTTGGTAGAAAGGTTCAATAAAACCCTGAAGGCCATGTTAAAGAAGGTCGTAGAGAAGGATGACGAGGACTGGGACTGTATACTACCATACCTTCTATTTTCCATCAGAGAAGTCTCACAGGCCTCTACTGGGTTCTCCTCTTTTGAACTTTTGTATGGCCGTCACCCCCGTGGGCTCCTCAACATAGCAAATTAAACATGGGAGGCGGAGTCTATACCCTATCGGAGTGTAATTGAGCATGTGGCCCTGATGCAAGAGAGGATTACCAAGGTGATGCCCATGGTAAGAGAACACCTCCTCAATGTACAAGAGGCGCAGTTAAGGGTGTACAATAGGTCGACGAGGGTGAGATACTTCGATCCATTTGGGCATTCTAACCACAGATCTTCAGACCTCCAACATTATCAGTGAACGACCTTTACTCGCATCCAGGAGGGCTGCTAACCTTAGGGACCAGGGGTCCCCAACCTTTCTTACCTCGAGAGCCACATTCTGCTATGAAAGTTGGTCGAGAGCCACATTGTAGTACAGTAGTGTCAGTGTACAGGTAACACACTGAGTCACCAATGACGTCTGTACGTGAAGTCCTACATCTTTGCTTTTCATCTTCATCCAGCACAGACAACCATTACTTCTTCCAGCCAGGGCTTGTCTCTGCAGGAAATAACACAGTTATCTAGAGCTCCACTTGCAGAACACATTACTTTTTTTTCCCCAAATTCTAAACTACACCGGATGAAGAAAAAAAGGCCACAGTGTTGCTCTGCACAGTAACAGGACCGCCTCCCCCATTTAAAACACTATCCTCAAAAAATAAAATAAATACCTCACTGCAGTAATAATATCCCCCATCCTGGCCCCCGTGTGTCTCATTCCTTGCTCCAGCCATATGTTCTCCCATCCTGCCTCCATATGATATCCCATCCTGCCCCATCTGTCCCATGATCTTGCCCCACCTGTGCCATGATCCTGCCCCATTTGTCCCATGATCCTGCCCCATCTGCCCCATGATCTTGCCCCATGTGTCCCATGATCCTGCCTCATGATCCTGCCCCATGATCCTGCCCCATCTGTCTCCATTATATCCATCCTGCCCCATGATCCTGCACCATGTGTCTCCATCCTGCCCCATGATCCTGCCCCATCTGTCTCCATCCTGCCCCATCTGTCTCCATCCTGCCCCATGATCCTGCACCATCTGTCTCCATCCTGCCCCATATTCCTGCACCATTTGTCTCCATCTTGCCCCATGATTCTGCACCATCTGTCTCCATCCTGCACCATGTGTGTCCATCCTGCCTTATGATGATGCCCCATCTGTCTCCATCCTGCCCCATGATCCTGCACCATCTGTCTCCATCCTGCCCCATGTTCCTGCACCATCTGTCTCCATCCTGCCCCATCTGTCTTCATCCTGCACCATGTCTCCATCCTGCCCCGTGTCTCCAATCCTGCCCCCTGTGTCCATTCTGCCCCGTCTCCATTCTGTCTGTTTCTCCCATCCTGCCGCCGTGTCTCCATTCTGCCCCTTGTCTCCATTCTGCCCCTTGTCTCCATTCTGTCCCCTTATCTCCATTCTGTCCCCTTATCTCCATTCTGCCCCTTGTCTCCATTCTGTCCCTTGTCTCCATTCTGCCGCTTGTCTCCATTCTGTCCCCTTATCTTCATTCTGCCCCTTATCTCCATTCTGCCCCCTTGTCTCAATTCTGCCCCCTTGTCTCAATTCTGCCCCGTGTCTTCATTCTGCCCCTTTTCTCCATTCTACCCTTCGTGTCTCCATTCTGCTCCCCGTGTCTCCATTCTGCCCCATGTCTACAATCCTGCCCCCGTGTCTCCCATCCTGCCCCCTTGTCTCGATTCTGCCCCCTTGTCTCCCATCCTGCACCCGTGTCTCTATTCTGCCCCGGGCAGATGGAGACACATGGATGGAGACACATGGTCCATGTGTCTCCATCTTGCCAGTGAAACATATTGCTTTAAAAAAAAAAATAAAAAAAAAAACAACAACTTTCTTCGTACCTTGCAGCGCTCCTGCGGCGATGATGATCCCTCCAGACGTCTCAAGCGCGTACTTGCCGGAGAATGACAATAACGTCATATGCCGGCGAAGTGCGCGCTGACGTCAGCTGCCAGCCTCCGATTGGCTGACGGCTTTAAATATTGCCGACGCAGGTTCAGTTACTGCACGGAGCAGAAGCCTGCCACTGGGGCTCGATTAGCAGAAGAGACGGGGCCCGATGTGCGCCTCCTCTGCTGATCAGGCCCCATACGCCAGTCAGGGCAGTAAAGCCCTGATGGTAGCCCTGGTGGCGCGGGTCACTGTGCTTTATTGAAGCCACAGTACCCAAAGTTTTGCGAGATTCGTGAAGTCTCGCGAGACTTTGTGCGGCTTCAATAGAGCACAGTGACTACTGCGCAGCAGTGTATGCAGTCAGTGATTGACACAGGAGGGGCGGCATATTACCATCGGCGGGGTGGGTATTACAGGCGGTGGGGCTGCTCCCTGGGGACTTAACACAGTCTTCTTTCCGGTGACCGTCGGCGAGCCACATTTCAGAAGCAGGCGAGCCACATGTGGCTCGTGAGCTACAGGTTGGGGACCCCTGCACTAGACAAACCAGAAAATTGCATCGTGGTATAGTTTTAAAAGGTTAACTTGCGTGTGGAGATTGTAATATTTGTCCCCACATACATCCTAACAGAGATTTCTTTTTTAACCCTAGGCATGGAACAAGACACACCCTGAAAACCTATATCAACTGTAAGACAAACCGTGTCATCTATGCCTTAATTTGTCCCTGCCAACAAGTGTATGTAGGCCAGACGTCTCAAGAATTATGACGGCGAGTCCAAAAACACTTTTCCACCATCAATCTAGCTTCTTCTGATCAATTGAAGGGAAAATCTCTAACTTCAGTAGCAGCACATTTCCTTGCCCACCCCTCTGGTAAGATGACCAATATACGGGTGGTGGGTCTAGAGAAAATCTCTGTATCTAACAGGGGGGGATGTCCCAGGAAACAACTTCTACAATCTGAATCCCGTTGGATTTTTAACCTGGGTTCCATTACTCCCATGGGCCTCAATGAGGAGTTATTATTCACAGGTTTCTTAGGTTAACGTGGCTTCCCCCTAATCTTATATATTTTGGCTACATTTTTTATTGCTTCTTTAGGGGCCTGTTATAGAATCATACCCTTTTGATCTTGGGCTACTGTTTATCCCATACAGGCACGTAATGCCCTCTGTTGCATGGTCAACAATATGTCTCCTATTATCATTGTGGCTTTTGATATAAAAATCTTTGCGGCTTTGCAGCTCTTGGGACAAAAATCTAGTGGGGTCTTTTTAGCTATCTCAGGCTACCTATCCATTGATTAGGTGGTATTGCGCTATGTTCTGGCTTTTTGAGTTTGTGGGATAACTAAATCTCTTTTTATTCTCTATAACAGGTCCCTATGAAGCTCTTCTTCATCAAGGCCCTTCTACTTTGACCGCTGTTCGAGATGCATATGGTCCGTGTCTATTTCTGGTTGTTAGAGATCTACCTACCTATGCCTCTGTACAATGGACAAACCATTCGGCTTTTGCAGTAGCACCCTTTTGTTTTGGTTTTCGTTCTTTTTTCTTTTTCTTTTTTCCTTCTTTTTATTTTTTATAAAACAGTTCTGAATTGTTATAAATATGTGTTGATGATTTCCATACTCCATCAACATAATGTGGGTCTTGGTTCATTATTGCTTGATGAAATTTTATTACGGCCGGATGTGCAAACAGGGACAAGTTTCTGCACTGATGTTGCCTGGAATGGGTACATCTCTACAGTTTTCTATTTTATCTTAAATATGCTGCGTTCAGGCTTTTTTGGCCTGTACTGATTTAGTCTCCAATGCACCCTGGATGATATTATTTGTTCTTGATATCATGAACCTGGTTTCTTTATCATGTACTATTTTTTACATTTTCTCGATAGTTACTGGTTTTTAACATAAATTATGGATCGGTCTTCCCTTTTTGAACTTCATGAGGGCCGGTTATTTTTCACCTTGACCACATATCTAGTGTGGGTTCTTGGTTATCCATGTGCCATCTACAGGTCCTTCTCAAAAAATTAGCATATAGTGTTAAATTTCATTATTTACCATAATGTAATGATTACAATTAAACTTTCATATATTATAGATTCATTATCCACCAACTGAAATTTGTCAGGTCTTTTATTGTTTTAATACTGATGATTTTGGCTTACAACTCCTGATAACCCAAAAAACCTGTCTCAATAAATTAGCATATCAAGAAAAGGTTCTCTAAATGACCTATTACCCTAATCTTCTGAATCAACTAATTAACTCTAAACACATGCAAAAGATACCTGAGGCTTTTAAAAACTCCCTGCCTGGTTCATTACTCAAAACCCCCATCATGGGTAAGACTAGCGACCTGACAGATGTCAAGAAGGCCATCATTGACACCCTCAAGCAAGAGGGTAAGACCCAGAAAGAAATTTCTCAACAAATAGGCTGTTCCCAGAGTGCTGTATCAAGGCACCTCAATGGTAAGTCTGTTGGAAGGCAAAAATGTGGCAGAAAACGCTGTACAACGAGAAGAGGTGACCGGACCCTGAGGAAGATTGTGGAGAAGGACCGATTCCAGACCTTGGAGAACCTGAGGAAGCAGTGGACTGAGTCTGGTGTGGAAAGGCGTGTGCAGGAAATGGGCTACAGGTGCCGCATTCCCCAGGTAAAGCCACTTTTGAACAATAAACAGCGACAGAAGCGCCTGACCTGGGCTACAGAGAAGCAGCACTGGACTGTTGCTAAGTGGTCCCAAGTACTTTTTTCTGATGAAAGCAAATTTTGCATGTCATTCGGAAATCAAGGTGCCAGAGTCTGGAGGAAGACTGGGGAGAAGGAAATGCCAAAATGCCTGAAGTCCAGTGTCAAGTACCCACAGTCAGTGATGGTGTGGGGTGCCATGTCAGCTGCTGGTGTTGGTCCACTGTGTTTCATCAAGGGCAGGGTCAATGCAGCTAGCTATCAGGAGATTTTGGAGCACTTCATGCTTCCATCGGCTGAATTGCTTTATGGAGATGAAGATTTCATTTTTCAGCACGACCTGGCACCTGCTCACAGTGCCAAAACCACTGGTAAATGGTTTACTGACCATAGTATTACTGTGCTCAATTGGCCTGCCAACTCTCCTGACCTGAACCCCATAGAGAATCTGTGGGATATTGTGAAGAGAAAGTTGAGAGACGCAAGACCCAACACTCTGGATGAGCTTAAGGCCGCTATTGAAGCATCCTGGGCCTCCATAACATCTCAGCAGTGTCACAGGCTGATTGCCTCCATGCCACGCCGCATTGAAGCAGTCATTTCTGCCAAAGGATTCCCGACCAAGTATTGAGTGCATAACTGAACATTATTATTTGATGGTTTTTTTGTTTGTTATTAAAAAACACTTTTATTTGATTGGACGGGTGAAATATGCTAATTTATTGAGACAGGTTTTTTGGGTTATCAGGAGTTGTAGGCCAAAATCATCAGTATTAAAACAATAAAAGACCTGACAAATTTCAGTTGGTGGATAATGAATCTATAATATATGAAAGTTTAATTGTAATCATTACATTATGGTAAATAATGAAATTTAACACTATATGCTAATTTTTTGAGAAGGACCTGTATATGGGACTCTTGATCCATCCTTGTAGGGGTGTTATGTATAGTTTTATAATATGCTTATGCAGCGCCCCAGAGTCCTGGTCGTTGCAGTAGCATGGTTCAGCCACTAAGGGGGGCCATGCTGCGTTCGATGGCACGGAAGGAGTTCTCTGAGCAGGTATCACAGTCACCAATACATTTCACAGCTGGGCCTCCGGGGGGAGCTAAGGGTGCTATTCATTAGGCCACTCCCCACCATAGTGGGTAAACTGGGGGTCAGGCAGGAAGTTAGAGAGAACGCTGACGGGATTGAACGGAGCAACACCTGGTGGCAGAGGGTGTTGTGAAGGGAGAGACTGTAGGGTCTCTGCCAGGGGTGGGATCCTGGCAGAGGCTTGGCATGGAAAGAACGTAAAGGGACCGTGCCTGCTCAGCATAGCGGCGGTGCCCAAGGAAGGACTAAGAAGCGAGATAGATTGTGCTGAGTGAGAAACGAAATCAAGCGAAAGGAGATACCAGTGAGGGTTGTGCTGAAAGAGGCAGCACCTTACTGAGGCGCACTACCGGTGGCCGGAACGCCGAGGAGGTAAAGAGTTTCAAGCCATACCTCAGACCTACGGCAGGGCAGTTAGCTTGAGGTGGACTGTCTCACGCATCACCCAGGAAGGCAAAGGGGGGTACCAACAGGAGAGGGGCGCAGATAGAGTCCCGGAAGATCTCCGAGCCTCCCCGTCATACGGGTGCGTTCCTACCATAGTATCTGGAGGGACGAGGAAGATCATTGCGAATTAAGTTGTTGTGAGGGAACACGAGAAACAGACACAACAGTTGTGGGGTACTTTCCGTAAGCACAGCAGGGAAGGACTGCAACACATAGCGCTAGAAGGAAGGCACCGATTTCCACCTGCAAGGAGAGCTCTGGAAGTGCCATTGGACCGGCCGGACTTGCGCAGCCTGGTGAGCCGTATTCCGGACTGAGGACCCAGAGAGCTTCAGTAAAGAGGTAAAGAGACTGCAACCTGGTGTCCTCGTTATTTACCGCGACCTGCACCCCACAACTGCACCGCTACAACATCACTTATTGCACCGGACGTCCCCCACTGACAGACAGGGCCACGGACCGGGTCTAGCTACCGTGACAACCCCAGGACTGAGACCTAGAGGCCCGGCTCCGGGTACCCCTCGGCCCTGCGGCGGTGTGGGGGCGCTCCAACTTGGCGTCACGAACAGGATCTACTTAAGCCTGAAGAATCAGGTCATGTGTGCCTAGAGACTGTGATTTACTGTGCTTGGACTGTACTTTATTGCAAGACTGTGTGCTGTGCCATTTGCCGCCAAAATCCGCCGCCATTGCAGCGCTGAGGAAAGCGCAGGAAGAGAAGAGGGGCGTGGAGTGGGCGTAGACGAGCTGGAGAGCGCGAACAGTAATGGCCGCCCAGTCTAAGTATTTCTGTGTCCTGAGGACGTGCCCATCAACAGCTGAGGTACGCCTCCTGATCTTGGTCGGAGGGTGGAGACCATGGGGACGGGGCCGCCCACGGAAGAGACCGCGGGAAGAAGACGCGGGAGAGGAGAAAAAGATGGCGGCACCTGAAGCACCACGCGGAGCTGAGTCGGCTCAGTCTGAGGCCGCGGCGTCAGAGATAGGCTCCGAGGCACCGCTGCTGGGAGGTCTGACCCTTACCGAGTCCCTGATGGGCCGACCCCCGACGCCGTTATCGGAGGAACGTGTGGCTGCGGCCGAGGCCCGCCAGCTGACCCGCCGACTGAGGGCCGATGCCCGCGTGCTCACCCGGGTGGGCCAACCCACCGAGATTAAGCTGTCTCCCATTGCTCCTTACCCGGACCCGGCTGAAGGCGCCCTACCTGCACCGGGTCTGAAGATCATGCCGGATGCGGAGCACTTACGGCGCCTTATGGCAGAGTGGCGGAGCCGGCCCCAGCCTGCAGAACAAGTGGACTTGGTTAGTGTCCCCGAGATTTCGCCCTCACACTGGGGTGTTGTGGTGGCCTTCCATCCCCAGCAAGGGAGAGGGGTCATACAGGAGATCGGGGAGCCGATCCAGGTCCGGGTGGACCGAGAAGAGGTGGAACCTTCTAGCAGGCGGTCTGATTGCAATCTGGAGCCGGGGGACGCCGTCACCTATACGAGGTGGAGAAAGAACACCAGTGAGACGGGCTGGTTTGCCCGGGGGGTCCAACGATGTGTCGCCCTCCAGGCTGCTGCTGGGACACCAGAAGAGGATAGTCCTGGAGGAAAGGCAGCGGGACCTGATCCCGCGGAACCAGGGGAAGTTCGACCTCACCGCGCCCCGGAGAGGCGGGTACGCCTACCGACGAGAAGGACCTCCCGGAGAGGGATTCTATCCTTACTGGGACCAGAACGGCGTCCTGGCTCACCTGGCCGATCTGTGAGTCTGGTGAAGCCAGGAAGAAGGTCACCTCCCGTAGAACCCCAGTAAGATTTTATTACTTTATGAAAATGTAAATAGTTACTGTTTGTCTTTTATTCCTTTAAGTTGCTGCTAAACCCGCCCAGGGTTAATGGATCCCTCTGTTCACCCGGGATCCTCTTTGTTTGTTTTCCTTTCCTAAAATTTTTGCACAAGTTTAAAGAACTGCAGAAATCATGGACTGTGCATGATTCGAACTTCCCTTGTAAATAGTTTGCACCTTCTTAAAGGTGCTCCCTACTGGTTTTAGCCAAAGACACTTTGCGAAGATATTTGCCCTATTTGTTTGAGCCAAAGACACTTTGCGAAGATACCTTTCCTACCGGTTCTAGTTAAAGACACTTTGCGAAGATACCATGCCGGAACCTTTGCATGGGCCGGTAGGCTGAGGAGACGAGCTACCTTAGGAAGACTTGGTCTCCTCTTAAAGGGGATGTGAGAAACTGAACTTGAGAGAGATACTGTTGCAGAACAGTAATGCCATAATGATGCCTTGAAAAGAAATGTAACTGTTTTACATGCTAAGTTATATGTGTTGAATTTGTTAAAATGTGAAATTTGAATAATGTTTTGAAGACAGGAAAGATGCAGAGAGCCCGTAGGGGTAGAAGTAGAGGTCTGCACAGTTGAAAGTAAGAGAAGTAATAATGAGGGTGAGGATAGAAGGTAAACCCTGCGTCCCCATTGAAAAGTTACTTTATTGCTAAGGACAGAGAGTGAACCCGTAGGGGTTAGAGAGTGAGTCCTTAAAGGGGCCGAGTAGAGCTGGCTCAGAGTTCTTCAACCGAAAGGAATGTTATGTCTATACTGTGTATAGTAGCGAAAGGCAGTAGGCCCTGGCTGAACAGGGCGGTCCTGTAGAAGAAAGGAGAGGCAGTAGGCCTGGTGCCGTAGGGACAGGCGGTCCTGCAGGTTCATAAGAAGGAGAATGTAAAGTTGAAATGCCTTATAATGTGATTATAGGAAGGCCTTTGATAGACTAAGAGTGTGAGTTTCTTAAAGGCAATGTTAAGTTATTATTTCAAAAATTGCACTAAATAGAATACCCGGTTGGGTAACAGAAGTTATTTATACTCTGTAAATTATAAGGTTAATTATGTTTGTAACGTTACAAGTGTCCTCACCTCCCATAAAGGGAAGCCTACTTAAGTATACTTATTGTTATTTGCACTCAACAAAATTGTATGTCTTTTTGCTAACCTGTATTGTTGTTTTTCTTCCCAGTCCCGGAGTACTGTGTTTAACCAGGGGGGAGTGCAGCGCCCCAGAGTCCTGGTCGTTGCAGTAGCATGGTTCAGCCACTAAGGGGGGCCATGCTGCGTTCGATGGCACGGAAGGAGTTCTCTGAGCAGGTATCACAGTCACCAATACATTTCACAGCTGGGCCTCCGGGGGGAGCTAAGGGTGCTATTCATTAGGCCACTCCCCACCATAGTGGGTAAACTGGGGGTCAGGCAGGAAGTTAGAGAGAACGCTGACGGGATTGAACGGAGCAACACCTGGTGGCAGAGGGTGTTGTGAAGGGAGAGACTGTAGGGTCTCTGCCAGGGGTGGGATCCTGGCAGAGGCTTGGCATGGAAAGAACGTAAAGGGACCGTGCCTGCTCAGCATAGCGGCGGTGCCCAAGGAAGGACTAAGAAGCGAGATAGATTGTGCTGAGTGAGAAACGAAATCAAGCGAAAGGAGATACCAGTGAGGGTTGTGCTGAAAGAGGCAGCACCTTACTGAGGCGCACTACCGGTGGCCGGAACGCCGAGGAGGTAAAGAGTTTCAAGCCATACCTCAGACCTACGGCAGGGCAGTTAGCTTGAGGCGGACTGTCTCACGCATCACCCAGGAAGGCAAAGGGGGGTACCAACAGGAGAGGGGCGCAGATAGAGTCCCGGAAGATCTCCGAGCCTCCCCGTCATACGGGTGCGTTCCTACCATAGTATCTGGAGGGACGAGGAAGATCATTGCGAATTAAGTTGTTGTGAGGGAACACGAGAAACAGACACAACAGTTGTGGGGTACTTTCCGTAAGCACAGCAGGGAAGGACTGCAACACATAGCGCTAGAAGGAAGGCACCGATTTCCACCTGCAAGGAGAGCTCTGGAAGTGCCATTGGACCGGCCGGACTTGCGCAGCCTGGTGAGCCGTATTCCGGACTGAGGACCCAGAGAGCTTCAGTAAAGAGGTAAAGAGACTGCAACCTGGTGTCCTCGTTATTTACCGCGACCTGCACCCCACAACTGCACCGCTACAACATCACTTATTGCACCGGACGTCCCCCACTGACAGACAGGGCCACGGACCGGGTCTAGCTACCGTGACAACCCCAGGACTGAGACCTAGAGGCCCGGCTCCGGGTACCCCTCGGCCCTGCGGCGGTGTGGGGGCGCTCCACTTATTAATGGTTCTTACTATTTCTAAGTGGTTGACATTTATATATACATAGAGAGAGAGAGAGAGAGTATACAGACCAAACGTTTGGACACACCTTCTCATTTAAAGATTTTTCTGTACTTTCATGACTATGAAAATTGTACATTCACACTGGAGGCATCAAAACTATGAATTAACACATGTGGAATTATATATTTAACAAAAAAGTATGAAACAACTGAAATTATGTCTTACATTCTAGGTTCTTCAAAGTAGCCACCTTTTGCTTTGATGACAGCTTTGCACACTCTTGGCATTCTCTTGATGAGCTTCAAGAGGTAGTCACCGGGAATGGTCTTCCAACAATCTTGAAGGAGTTCCCAGAGATGCTTAGCACTTGTTGGCCCTTTTGACTTCACTCTGCGGTCCAGCTCACCTCAAACCATCTCGATTGGGTTCAGGTCAGGTGACTGTGGAGGCCAAGTCATCTTGCGTAGCACCCCATCACTCTCCTTCTTGGTCAAATAGCCCTTACACAGCCTGGAGGTGTGTTTCGGGTCATTGTCCTGTTGAAAAGTAAATGATGGCCAAACTAAATGCAAACCGGATGGAATAGCATGCCGCTGCAAGATGCTGTGGTAGCCATGCTGGTTCAGTAAGCTTTCAATTTTGAATAAATCCCCAACAGTGTCACCAGCAAAGCACCCCCACACCATCACACCTCCTTCTCCATGCTTCATGGTGGGAACCAAGCATGTAGATTCCATCCGTTCACCTTTTCTGCGTCGCACAAAGACACGGTGGTTGGAACCAAAGATCTCAAATTTGGACTCATCAGACCAAAGCACAGATTTCCACTGGTCTAATGTCCATTCCTTGTGTTCTTTAGCCCAAACAAGTCTCTTCTGCTTGTTGCCTGTCCTTAGCAGTGGTTTCCTAGCAGCTATTTTACCATGAAGGCCTGCTGCACAAAGTCTCCTCTTAAGGCTGCCGTCACACTAGCAGTATTTGGTCAGTATTTTACATCAGTATTTGCAAGCTAAAACCAGGAGTGGGTGATAAATGCAGAAGTGGTGCATATGTTTCTATTATACCTTTCCTCTAATTGTAATTGTAATACTGACCAAATACTGCTAGTGGGACAGCAGCCTAACAGTGACAGCAGCCTAACAGTGTGAAGGAACAAATTAAGATTCTCCATTTGTGCTTTTCGACTCCATTTTCTTGTTGCTTAAAGATATATTCTGTTATTTAATTAGGTAAAAGGTTATAGCTGCCATGAAATAACTTTATCTTGTTGTTCACAAGCCTGTTATTCAACTAGGCTATGGTTCATAATTGGCATAAAGACCTTGAGTCTTCTGACTCGAGCCAGGGAAGGGACTTGGGGGTGTATCGCTATACAAGACTGAGGCACCTGTTAGTATGTGTTTTTCTATGCCAAGAAGACATGACCATAGATGTAGTTTCCGGTTTTTCTGTATCCTCATAGGTTAAGTTTTTCCTGCATTCTTATAGGTTAAGAACTGTGAGCGTGTTCTTATGCTGAGTGGTTGAAGTATAATTTCTATGATTATGAAAAGCAATACACAATAAAACGGGGGCCAGAGATCTGCTCGATCCCCCATACAGAGGCACACGTCTCCATCTGGTCATTTTCAGTTGCCGACAACGCCCTGTAGATTAATTTGGAAATCACTGAGTCAACCGTGAAGAATCAATTTAGATCCTCCCTCAACAGTTGGCGCCCGAAATCGTGCGGCCCCAAACAGGAACGCCTCTGCCCCCCGGAGGACAACAAGACAAAGGACCCTCAGACTGGACACAGGCACTGGAAAATTGGGACTGATCATCCCCCACAACAACCACGGTAAGCTGGCAGTTATACTGTTCAGACTGACCATTTGGTGTGGTTTTCCTGTGTTTGTGCTGCAAAGAGGATCTGAGGTTTGTCCCCGATGGTGGGGTGATTTTTGGGTGGAATCATATAGAGGTGTAGTTCCATTGGGAGCCCAGTGCTCGAACCGTACCTCATAAGGGACAGACACCCCGGATTGACCAGTGATGTAATTCTCTTTATAGTCAAAATATCCTGAAATCCTGATCATTGTTAGAATCAGGCGCGGTGAGGTGATCGAAGATTGGGTAGGATGCGTAACTCAGGAATTATATATATTTTATATATCCAGAGGTGTCCGGAGGGAAAGTCTGAGACGCCCTCCTCCTTTCACTGAGTACTGCGTTTTTGGGTTGTCCCAGCGGGGGACAGGTAAACCCAGTGGAACAAACCGTAAGGCCGCTCGGTATTGTGCACAAATAAGGTAAGGATATTTAGCTCTAAAGGAGAATCAGTTTCCGTGGATGGAAAAGAAGACTTTGCGTTTGTGTGATGAACAGGGCCGTATTTGCCACTAGGCACTCGAGGGCACGTGCCTAGGGCGGTGACATTGCGGGGGGCGGCACCTGAGCAAGGTTTTTTTTTGTTTTTTTTTAGTCCCGGGTCACAAACGCGACCAACCGCCATCAGCCATGCATACAGGGGGGGATTATGAGCCATGCATACGGGGAATATGAGCCATGCATACAGGGGGGGAATTATGAGCCATGCATACAGGAGGAGGGGGATATGAGCCATGCATATGGGATGGGAGGGAGATGAGCTATGCATATAAGATGGGAGGGGGGCATTATACACTATTGAGCATCATGTGGGGTCATTATACAGTATGGAGCATCAGGTGGGGCCATTAGACAGTATGGAGCATCATGTGTGGCCTTTATAAAGTATGGAGCATCATGTGAGGTCATTATACAGTATGGAGCATCATGTGTGGCCATTATACAGTATGGAGCATCATGTGTGGCCATTATACAGTATTGAGCATCATGTGTGGCCCTTATACAGTATGGAGCATCATGTGTGGCCATTATACAGTATGGAGCATCATGTGTGGCCATTATAAAGTATGGAGCATCATGTGTGGCCATTATACAGTATGGAGCATCATGTGTGGCCATTATACAGTATGGAGCATCATGTGTGGCCTTTATACAGTATGGAGCATTATGTGTGGCCATTATAAAGTATGGAGCATCATATGTGGCCATTATACAGTATTGAGCATCATGTGGGGCCATTATACAGTATTGATCATCATGTGGGGTCATTATACAGTATGGAGCATCATGTGTGGCCATTATAAAGTATGGAGCATCATGTGTGGCCATTATACAGTATGGAGCATCATGTGTGGCCATTATACAGTATGGAGCATCATGTGTGGCCTTTATACAGTATGGAGCATCGTGTGGCCATTATAAAGTATGGAGCATCATGTGTGGCCATTATACAGTATGGAGCATCATGTGTGGCCATTATACAGTATTGAGCATCATGTGGGGCCATTATACAGTATTGATCGTCATGTGGGGTCATTATATAGTATGGAGCATCATGCGTGGCCATTATACAGTATGGAGCATCATGTGTGGCCAATGGCCATTATACAGTATTGAGCATCATGTGTGGCCCTTATACAGTATTGAGCATCATGTGTGGCCATTATACAGTATGGAGCATCATGTGTGGCCATTATACAGTATGGAGCATCATGTGTGGCCATTATACAGTATGGAGCACTGTGTGGCCATTATACAGTATAGAACATCATGTAGGGCCATTATACAGTATGTGGAGCACTGCGTAGCCATTATACAGTATGGAGAACTGCGTAGCCATATTTTTTTTGGGTTTTAATTATTGTATATGAAACAGTGTGATCAGCAGTGCTAAATGGGTGGGGTTGGGACTTGGATATGGGTGTGATTAGTTGTGAAATGGGTGTGGTAAGAGGCGTGGCCTAAAATTTGCCGCGGCGCATTACATGCGCCGCAACCTTTAGACCTTTTTCCCTTCTTCAAAAGTTGGGAGGTATGGCACCGCATTTCCCAGATCACAGCAAGTACCGCAAATCCCATAGGGAATGAATGAAACCAAACGCAGTGTTGCCGTAAGTGATTTGTTACACAGCAGATGCAGAAAAACTGCCCGATCTGCTGCAAAAGGCCACTTTCACAACAGCGATTCTTGCCAAAGTCTATGCAGATAGTGTCATACTCACCAATGGGGGAGGCAGCACTAAAAGTGCCTAGGGCAGCAGAAACTCTAAATATGGCCCTGGTGATGAATCTGATATTGTTAGCCCAAATACAGGGAAAGAAATCTGTCAGGAATGCAGGAAAAATATTCTCAATTATGGGTTTTTCTAAGGTGGTCTGGCACATGAATTGTGTGATGAAGGTTTTGTAGAAATTAAGTCTGAGAACTGCTGTATTCTGTTTGTGTGAAATTTCTAAAATACCCGATGGGAGGGGGGAATCAAACAGCTGCGTTATTGCTTTCTCCTTTCTGTTGAGGAATGCTGTGATTGTGCAGTGCCCCCACTGCCGCAGGGCTGAGGGGTACCCGGTACCGGGCCTCTGAGTCTCTGCTCCGGGGTTGTCACGGTGGCTAGGCCCCGGTCCGTGACCCTGCCGAGGGGCACACAGTGAATGATGTGGATAGATGATGGTGGTGGTGGTGCTGTAGTGGTAAATAATGAGGACACCAGGTTGCAGTCTCTTTACCTCTTTACTGAAGGTTTTAGAGTCCTCAGTCCAGAGCGCTGTCAACAGGGCTGTCTGAGACCGGCCGGTCCAAAGGCACATCAGGAGTTCTCTTTACAGGTGGGGATCAGTGTCTACCTTCTAGCGCTGTGTGTTGTAGTTCTTCCCTGCTGAGCTCCCGGGGATAGTCCTCACAACTGCTTCTGTCTGTCTCTGATGTTCGTTCTCTCCATCCCCCAGATGATATGGTAGGACGCACCCGTATGACGGGGTAGGCCTGGAGTTCTTCCGGGACCCTAGAGTCGCCCCTCTCCCACAGCTGCCTCCGTTGTCTGCTTAGGTGTTAAGTGAGACAGCCAACCTTTAATTGGCTGTCCTGCCGTGGTTTGCAGTAGTACTTAAAGTCTCTTACTTGCTTGGCGTTCCGGCCACCGACTGTTTGCGCCTCAGAAGGATGTTGCCTCGGTCTAACAGCACGACTCCTTCTGGTCCTAATTCCTCTTTACTGTATTCCCGTTGTGCACTGGTTAGTTCTGCTCTGAGGAGTCTGCCAGGATCCCATCCCTGACAGGTCCTCTCACTAGCTCTTCCCAGCTACTTCTCTCTGTCTTCCTGTCCAACCCCCAGTTTTACCAGAGTGTGAAGAGTGGCCTACTAGATAGGACCACCCCCCCTGGTGGCCGGAGTGTGAAGTGTAGTGAGGTGTTACCTGGTCAGAGAAACTCCTTTAGTGCAATCAGACGTACCATAGCTCCCCATAGTGGCGGAGCCACAGTACTGCAACGACCAGGACTCTGGGGCGCTGCACTTGTCTTATCTCTGCTGTGTCTCTGGTATGGAGGGGGCGCGTAGCTGCGTTCTAAGTTTCTCTATATTTTCTGTCCTTGGTGTAGTACGCGCTGGGAGATTTGTGTTTAAAGCAATAGTACAATATTGTATTGAAGTAGAAAGAAATATTGTAAGTTGGAAGTTGAAAGTGAAATATGGTACCTAGTTTTAGAAGAAAACTTGTAAGAGATTGTTTGATTATCAGTGTAATTGAAAGATTGGTAAAAAATTCACCTGCTTCAAGTTGAGTGGTTGATATATAGCAAATTGAGGATCAACAGGGGAAGTGAATTAAGTTGAAAAAGGAAAGTTGTCTATTACTATGACAAAAAACTGGATGTTTTGTGGTGCAAGAAGGAACTGAGAAAGTGACTGAGATTAATGTGTCGGGAAAGCAAACAATCAAAAATTTGGGACAGGGGGTCTCCCTGCTAGATAATATGGTCCCTCCCCAGGAAATTAAGCCTTTACTCCCAACTGTAAGCCCTATGCCCCTTAACCCCAAGGCACCAATATATCCTGGACCGCCGAGAAGTTCTATGGGCATCTTATGGTAGTATTTAAAGATCTGGGATTCTCATTGTAAAATAAATCCCATTCACACATTTTTGTGGCAGCTTTAATGTCCGGCCTTAAATCTGAATTGAAAGAGGCAATAATGTCAGTTAGACCTGATATCAAGACTTCCACTCCAGAAGATGCATTAAAAGTAGTAAAAAAGGTTTTAAGAACTTAGCCAATTCTGCATCAGCAGGGAAATTAAAGTTTAAATCAGTGGCCGCAGTGATTCCTTCTCCAATCTTAGCCCCCCCCAGCTACAAGGACGCAGCTGGTTCCTTATCAGTGGCCCACATAACAGACTTCAGCTCCTGCCCTCCCCACCTTACACAAATCCAACATCCCTTTTAACCCTATGTCTGGGAATCTCCCTCCCCAGCCCCGTCATGTCAATTCTCAGATCAAGAGTTTGTTTTAATTGGAGTAGATGGCACACCCAATAAATATACTCTTACAAAACCCATCCCTGTGGGACCCTTTCCCTGAGGTTACTGCTCAGTTCGTAATCTCTCCCATATGTCCGGTAAATTTACTGGGGGCAGATTTATTATCACAGTTCCACTCCAGAATACAATTCCAAGATGATGGTCAGATGGCATTTACGTTATATAACCCCTATGCAGGTGAACATAATGAGGAGATCTGTATCTTACACGCCCTTCCCACAGTGATGATGGCCCTGATAGGCCCAGATCCACCCCCAATAATGCCTGTGGAACCAGTAAAAGTATTTCTCAAACCTGGTGCCCCTTTTCTCAAAGTCCATCAATACCCTTTGAAACATGATCAGGAGCAGGGCCTCAAAGGGCAAATACAAATGTTACTCGATAATGGTGACCTGGTACCCTTGTTTCCCGTTAAGAAAAAGACCCCACCTGGCCAACCACCTGTGTACCGGCTGGTACAAGATCTACGGGCAGTTAATGCAGCTACTGTTCTGGAAACTCCGGTGCCTAATCCATATACTCTTTTGTCCCAGATATCTCAGGATGCTGCTTGGTTCACAGTTATCGACCTTGCCAATGCCTTCTTCAGCATTCCATTACACCCACATTACCAGTTCTGTTTGCATTCACTTATCAGGGATGACAATTGACGTGGACAGTTATGCCACAAGGGGCCCAAAAAAAGTCCCAATCCGTTTGCAAAAAAAAAATAAAAATATGGGCGAGTGTCTTTTACCCTGGCAGTTAGATCACCGCTATGTCACGCTGCTTCAGTATGTGGATGATTTTTTTTTGTTGTGTGCAGAGTAGGAAGCCATTGTTGCCACTTCTAGCCTCCTCAAGTATCTGGCAGATCTGAACTGTCGGGTTTCGGCCTCGAAACTTCAGTTTTGCCTTGGTCAAGTGATATTTTTAGGTCACTGTCTCCTTCAGTGTGCCAGACACCTCACAGAAGAAAGAAAAATAGCAGTCAGCGCCCTTCCTTTTCCAAAAGATGAAACTGAACTCCAGCGTTTTCTTGGACTATGTATTTATTGTCGTCAGTGAATACCGGATGCATCCCGCATAATGCAACCTCTCTACAATGCCCTGAAAGACGGTTCAAGATATGCTGATGATTTTGGTAGATTCCACACCGGATACGCTGTTACTACGGAAGATACTGTAGTGCACGCAGCTGCACTCCCTCCCTCTCTGTCAGCACAAGAAGCAGAACTTCAGGCTCTGTCTACTGCATGTGTTCTGGCTAAAGACAGGCGGGCTAATATATACACTGACTCATAGTATGCATTTGGTATTGCTTATGATTTCGGAACCCTATGGGCCAATCGAGGGTTTATTACCACCGCCGGGACTCAAGTGAAGAATGCTGAAGCTGTTAAAACCCTCATGGACTCAATCAAATTACCTACCCAGGTAGCCATTATCAAAGTTAAGGCGCACGGTCCTAGGAACAGTCCACAGACTGTTGGTAACGCCTTTGCGGATATGTAAGCAAAAGCTGCTGCTCTCCTACCCGTTGAACAGACTATACCAACTATGGTGACCACACGCACTCAGCGTAAACAGTTACAAACAAGAAACACTGACTCTACAGGGAACTGATGATCCACGACAGACTGAAGTTTTCTGTCGGACCCTGCGAGACCGCTTAATGACAATGCAGAGAATGTCCCCAAAGGAAGAAGTGAAGCGGTGGAAGGCTGATGAAGCATGTATGGACAATGGTCTCTGGAAAAAGGACCAACTTGTGTGTCTCCCTAAGCGGATGTACCCTGCTATTGCCACGTGGGCACATGGGCCCACACATCGAGGAAAAATTGTACAAAAATTCTACTGGGTTCCAGGTATTTCTACAGTCCTGACAGCACACAACCGTGCATGTAATATCTGTCAGACCTGCAATCCCGGTCAACTTCAACGTGTACCCCCAAAGCACCTTGCTGAGCCCAACTATCTATTCCAAAGGCTCCAGGTGGACCTCATCACGTTGCCTTAGTCTGGAAGGTATGAATATTGTCTGGTGGTTGTCGACATGTTCTCCAGTTGGCCAGAAGCATTCCCCGTTACCAACATGACTGCAAGAACTACAGCGAGGAAACTGGTGATGGAAGTCATATGCAGATATAGTGTTCCAGAAGTCGTCGAAAGTGACCAAGTTCTGGCCTTTTCTTCTCATGTGTATCAGGAGGTTTTGATAATGCTTGGATCTACTGTAGCCCTCCATACTCCGTAACATCCACAATCCAGTGGGAAAGTTGAGAGGCTGAACGGCACACTGAAGGGACAATTGACCAAAATGATGCAGGAGACTACGGCTCCATGGCCAGAGCTCCTACCCATTGTACTGTACCATATTCGTACTACCGCTAAGGCAAAATATGGCCTGTCCCCATATGAGATATTGTTAGGTACCAGGCCCTCAGTTGCAAATTTCCAGCCTCAGTAGTTATCAGAAGAAACTGACCGTGCTGTTCAATATGTTATTCAGCTTAGTAAAAATCTTGCTAACACCCATGTTTTAGTTTTTTTCTTCCCTTCCAGATTCAGCAGAAACCGACACTTGTCACAATTTAAAGTCCGGTGGATTTGTGGTCGTGAAAAGCCATGTCAGAAAACACGGACTAGAACCCTTGTATGACGGTCCCTACCAAGTCATCAGTATCACTCCTATGTCAGTAAAGCTGGAAGGAAGGTCGACGTGGATCCACGTATCGCACTGCAAGCTGGTTAAACAGACTAGTGGCAGATAAAGTTGACATAATGTTTTGGTTTTTCGTATTTCCATATAATAATATTGGTAACCGCATGGGACAGCCTAAATTCCCCAATATCCTTGCATAATAAGTTTGTACAATATTATGAATGATTAGTAGTACAGATGGGTATAGCCAATAAAATTGTCAGTTCTATTTTCATTTACCCTATGATTACACAAATGTGGGATAAATTGGTTAGGGCCACAGATTATCTAGATGATCAAATTTGGGATATATTGGATATACTTAATACTACTGTTGCTGTCCAAAACCAACTTATCATAGTCACTAATCAATATACTGTAGTACTGGATTATTTAACAGCAGCACAGGGTGGTACGTGTCTGATTATTGGACCCGCATGCTGTTATTATATAGATCCCAATAGCACTATGAAGTTAAAGTTAGAGGACATTAAAAGACTCAGAGATTAATATAATAAAAACAATGACCGTAATAAGGACAGTTGGTGGGCAGACACCTTCTCCTTTCTTTAATCCAGCCAATTGGTTTAAGGGACTTGGGGGCTGGATAGCTGGAATCTTGCAAAGTTTGTTACACATTGCTGCCTTTATCCTTGTCATGTATGTAATACTAAAACTTGTTATTTGGTGTATTTCTGTATGTATTAGGAAATTCTGCACTAGGACAACTAATGATGATACCAAAAGCGTTGCCACCCCTGCTCTTCTCTACACAGATTTCACAAAGTTACCTGATGAAGATGTTGAAGCCAAGCGCATGGCTATCTTCAAAAGATCCCCACTACTGTTATCAATAATTGTTATTTGTACATTCTAGTATACAGGGGGGATGGGTACGCCACAACAGCCATGGCTGGTAACATGGCACCAGTCATGTGAAGACCAGTACCCCTCGAGCTTATAGCTTGGGATAGTACCTCTGATGCTGGACATTAATTAACAAAATTTATCTAGGGGGGGAATGTGAAGGAACAAATTAAGATTCTCCATTTTGTGCTTTTCGACTCCATTTTCTTGTTGCTTAAAGATAAATTCTGTTATTTAATTAGGTAAAAGGTTATAGCTGCCATGAAATAACTTTATCTTGTTGTTCACAAGCATGTTATTCAACTAGGCTATGGTTCATAATTGGCATAAAGACCTTGAGTCTTCTGACCAATCAGCGACGTGGAAATCCCGCGTCGCTGATTGGTCTCGCCAGCTGCCTGTCATGGCTGCCGCGACCAATCAGTGACGGCACAGTCCGATTAGTCCCTCCCCACTCCCCTGCAATCATTGCCCAGCGCCCGCATACTCCCCTCCAGTCACCGCTCACACAGGGTTAATGCCAGCGGTAACGGACCGCGTTATGCCGCCGGTAACGCACTCCGTAACCGCTGCTATTAACCCTGTGTGACCAAGTTTTTACTATTCATGCTGCCTATGAAGCATCAATAGTAAAAAGACCTAATGTTAAAAATAATAAAAAAAAAATCATTATATACTCATCTTCCGCCGCCTTTCCCGCTCCTCGCGACGCTCCGGTGACCGCTCCATGCAAGCAGCAGGTTCCGGTGGCAAGGATGGTATGCGAGAAGGACCTGCCATGACATCACGGTCATGTGACCGCGACGTCTTCACAGGTCCTGCGCGCCTGCACGAGAAGTACCTGCCATGACGTCACGGTCATGTGACCGCGACGTCATCACAGGTCCTGCGCTCATACCAACCCGGGACCGGAAGCTGCCGCATGCACCACACACAGGCGACTGGACTACAAGGGGACCTCGGAAGGTGAGTATATGTTTATTTTTTATTTTTTAACCTGTGACATACGTGGCCGGGCAATATACTTCGCAGCTGAGCAATATACTACGTGACTGGCCAATATACTACGTGGCTGGGCAATATACTATGTGGCTCTGTGCTGTATACTACGTCGCTGTGCAATATACTACGTGGCTTTGTGCTGTATACTACGACACTGGGCAATATACTACGTAACTGGGCAATATTCTACGTGGCTGGGCAATATACTACGTGACTAGGCAATATACTACGTGGCTGGGCAATATACTACGTGGCTGGGCAATATACTACGTGGTTGGGCAATATACTACGTGGCTGGGCAATATACTACGTGGCTGGGCAATATACTACGTGGTTGGGTAATATACTACGTGGATGGGCAATATACTACGTGGCCTGTGCAATATACTACGTGGACATGCATATTCTAGAATACCCGATGCGTTAGAATCGGGCCACCATCTAGTAAGACATAATTTCAGTTGTTTCACACTTTTTGTTAAGTATATAATTCCACATGTGTTAATTCATAGTTTTGATGCCTTCAGTGTGAATGTACAATTTTCATAGTCATGAAAATACAGAAAAATCTTTAAATGAGAAGGTGTGTCCAAACTTTTGGTCTGTACTGTATATGGTTATGATGTTAAATAAAAATAAAAGGCTTTTCAATTTCATGGATTCTTTCGCTGTATTTTGTTTGTTCCTCTTCTAGGTTCATTTTTTACCCGTTTATTTTTCATCATTTTTCTTTTCTTTATTTTTTATTTTTTCATTTTTCAATATTTTTAATTTTTATTTATTTTTCATTTTTTACTTATCTAAATTTCAATTTTTATTTTCATTTTTTCACATCCATTTTTCCCCCTTTTTTCTTTATTTTTCATTTATTGCTGTTAATATTAATTTTGACCACGTATTCTTTATTTGTTAATTTCTATTTCTTTTTATTTTTTATTTTTTACTTTTTATTTATTATTTTCTACTTCCCATTATTTAGTTTCACTCATTTTTTCATCTATCTATATATACATCTTTCCATATCTCACTTTCAGTTTGTGTTGTTTTTCATACTTCTCTATACATAGTCCATATAGACATTTGTTTGTTCACCATCATTTTCACATTCGCTTTAATTCCTTATTAATCCTTTTTTTTTTTTTTCCTTTTTTGTCCTGCTCATGTCTACCTCTTTTTTGTTTATTTTGTCCTTTGTTCTTTTTACACACATTCTTTTTCCCTCTTCTTTTTTCAGTCTGCGCAAGCGCTGTACTATCATTACTCTCCACACTACATGCGCTCCACTTCGCGCATGAGCAATTGTAGCAGAGACGTCTGCTCTATTTCTAATCAGTTCATTTCTGGTTTTCCGGCACGGCCCTCATCATGCTGTGTGGCGTCCAACACCGGTGTGCGACTGACTAATTATTTTTAAGGTATTTATACCTGTTTGGCCATAATAACAGCTCTTCCCCTGACGAAGCGGTACGGGTTACGGCGATACGCGTAAGGCCATTCCTGGGGTCTTCCACCCTCCTCCCCAACAGTTGGACGCTCCAGGTCGGTCATTGCCTTTTTGGCTTCATCACTGTGATTTCTCGTTTTGTCATTTGGGCCTTCTGGCTATAATTTTTTCGGCTGATACCCATTCACCATGGGTCACTATCACCAGCCTGTGGGTTAATGCTCACTCACAGTTTAGTTGTTATAGCCTACATGGGGCGTTTTTGTTCTTGGCCCCCTCTTTGTTACCCCCATTATTGAGGGTGGTTTCTATGTAGGATTTCCCTACATTCAGTGGTCATACCCTGATTCGAGTTTGTTTCAGGGCTATTTGGGGTTGTCCAACTCTCATATTCTGAATCATTCATTTACCTGTGTGCATTGGATACACATTGCATAATTATTATGGGCTAATTGGCCTTGCAGTCATTTGATCATTATATTGTTTGCATCTAGTGATTTTTTTCTTTGTTGGGGTTTATGAGTGGTTTTCTTCATATGTTTTTACTTATATTTTATGTTTTCTTTGTTATTGTGTGCTAATAAAAATTATTCCATTTTAATATTTTTGGTGTAGTGTGCATGCATTACAATAGTGTTTTCCTTTTCTTTGTTATATTATTCATTCTACTACTGTTTTTTTGCACCTCCCTTAATTGTGCATTACCATTGTTGTGCGCCTGGTTCATTAAAAATTACTTGGAGCCTTGTGTCCGGCTCAACTTGAAGCCATATCGGATTCCCGAAGCCTACCGAGAGGTGATCTCAAAAGAGGTGAAATGGATGCTGAGCATGGGAGTCATTGAGGAATTCAAGAGTGGCTGGTCCAGTCCAATAGTCTTAGTGCCGAATCCAGATAGAGAATGGCGGTTTTGCAATGACTATAGGAAGCTGAACAAGGTTTCTAAGTTCAATACATACCCAATTCCCTGTGTTGATAAATTAATTGAGAGGCTAGGGCTGGCTTGGTAAATTACTACCCTTGATCTCACAAAAGGGTATTGGCAAATCCCCATGTCCCAAGACGCCAAGGAGAAGACTGCCTTTTCAACAGCAGATGGATGTTTCCAATACACAAGGATGTCGTTTGAGCTACAAGGAGCTCCAGCCACATTCCAGAGAGCCATGGACTGGATCCTGGCTCCCCACAAGAGGTATGCAGCGGCCTACCTGGATGACATCGTTATCTGTAGCCAGGATTTTTGAAGCCATCTGAGCAAAGTTCAGGCAATACTTGATGCTCTACGGAAGGCGGGGTTTTCCATAAATTCGAGAAAATGTGCCATGGGAATGGAGGAAGATAAATACTTGGGCTATGTTGTTGGCAGGGGAGAAATAAAGTTGAGGCAATCCAAAGTTGGCCACAACCCTTCTCAAAGAAGTAGGTCAGAGCATTCCTGGGCATTGTGGGATATTACTGCCTGTTTATCCTGAACTTCGCCATGGTAGCCGCCTCTCTGATGGACCTCTTTAAAGGGACAAAGACGGCTATGGCTAAGTGGTCTCCAGAAGCTGAGACGGCTTTCCAGGAAGTGAAGTTAGTCCTGTGTAAACAGACGATGCTGGTGTCACTGGATTTCTCCAAGGAGTTTGTGGTCCAAACGGACGCATGAGATGTCGGGCTGGGTGCTGTCTTATCACAGGAGGTGAACGGGGAAGAGCACTCCATCATGTATCTGAGTCGGAAGTTGTCATCCTGCGAGAATTACTCCATAGTGGAGAAGGAATGTTTTGGCCATCAAGTGGGCATTGGATACTCTAACGTACTACCTCTTAGGCAGGAAGTTCAGACTAGTGTCAAACCAAGTGGATGAGGGAGAAGAAGTGGAACAATGCTTAAGTGACCAGGTGGTTCCCAGCACTTCAGGATTTTAGCTTCCATGTAGAGCACAAGCCAGGGAAACTGCATGGCAATGCTGACGCTCTGTCGAGAGTCCACTGTTTGATGGCAGAAGGTGCCAAGCCCTCTCGGCTTTGGGCAGAGAGGGGGTATGTAAGATGGCTGTCGGATGGGTCCTTGAAGGGAGATATGTGTCATTGCAATTATTAGCTGCGGTGATATGAGCTCAGAAGCATGCACCAGCATAGTGCTGAGAGAGCTATTAGGTAATTCCAGGGCAGGGTTTTACGAGCAGTCATAAGAAATGGGTGGGAATGACTGCTCACATAACCCAATCTCAGGGGCGTGGTTTGGCAGATAAAATGGAGACTGAGTGTCTCATTCAGTGTTTGGATCTGGAGATGTGTGGTTCTCCTGTGTTTTTTGTTCTGTGCTAAGGCCTAAAGAACTGGGCACTATTCTGAGTGGGCAGACCCGCTATATGTTGTATGGACTTTTTACTTTGTGTTTTCACTTTGTGCTGGAAAAGCCTGTTCTTTTGTTTTTCTATCTTGGGCGGTTTATGAAGTTTAAATAAACGTGTCTGGACATTTCAGCAATACCTCTTCTTGTGCCTACCTCACCTGCAGCTGAGTGAGTACAAACCTCTACAATATATATAAATAATTAATAAATGTGTACCCAAACTATACGTTAGGTTGGTCAGATGGAATACTGCAAAGACTATTAGTGGGTACACAATACTTTCATAAGGAATTAATTTTTGGACACACCTTTAATAAAGATTCAGAAAGAGTGTGGTACAAATCCTCAATTTAATTTTTTTTAATCCCAGTACTATTGTTGGAGTCATAATGCAGGAGTATGGGTAAACTTTCAGGAATGTGTTTATATACAGAAGCGATGCAGAGCACCTGTCACGATCCATTTTTGGGTGCATGGTAGCTCTGGCTCCACTTTGATTTAAATGTAGCTTTTTTCCTTTCAGGCCATGAGTAGTGTTGAGCATTCCAATACCGCAAGTATCGGGTATCGGACGATACTTGCGGTATCGGAATTCCGATACCGAGTTCCGATATTTTTATGGTATCGGAAATCGGAATCGGAAGTTCCCAGTGTATGGTTCCCAGGGTCTGGAGGAGAGGAGACTCTCCTTCAGGCCCTGGGAACCATATTCATGTAAAAAATAAAGAATTAAAATAAAAAATATGGATATACTCACCCGTCCGGAGGCCCCTGGACCTTACCGATTGTAACCGGCAGCCTCCGTTCCTAAGAATGAGGAGTTTAGGACCTGCGATGACGTCGCGGCCTGTGATTGGTCGCGTGAGCGGCACGCGACCAATCACAAGCCGCGACGTCATCGAAGGTCCTAAACTGCTCATTCTTAGGAACGGAGGCTGCCGGTTACAATCGGTAAGGTCCAGGGGCCTCCGGACGGGTGAGTATATCCATATTTTTTATTTTAATTCTTTATTTTTTTACATGAATATGGATCCCAGGGCCTGAAGGAGAGTTTCCTCTCCTTCAGACCCTGGGAACCATCCAGGATAGCTTCCGATACTTGTGTCCCATTGACTTGTATTGGTATCGGGTATCAGTATCGGCGATATCCGATATTTTTCGGGTATCGGCCGATACTATCCGATACCGATACTTTCAAGTATCGGAAGGTATCGCTCAACACTAGCCATGAGGCGTTAATTTCAGTTTCCCTTGCTTGCAGTATACTGCAATTGCAGAGTTGCTCGGTCAGCTGATGTGGGTAGTGACCACTCCCACCATCCTTTAAATAGTCACCTGATGCATCAGATGTCTATCAGTGATAGAGCATTCTATGTTGTCCAAGCCTGGAGTAAGGAGCTCGCTGGCTAAATTGGTGAATCAGGTGGTTTCGTGGAGTTCATGGTCTAGGTGCGATGATTTGCGGCAGAGAAGGCTTTTAAGCTAAGTTTGGTGTTTTTTCCTCCTCTGTCTCATGTTTGTTACTGTCTCCTGTGTTGTTCCATCTGCAGTGGTGTGGCTCAGGTTTGAGCAGGAGTTGTTCATCCATCATTACCTTTCAGTAGGGCCTTCCTCTCCCCATTTCCATTCTGTTGTGTGTCGTGCCATCCGCTGACCGACCTCCTGGTGGGACCGTGATATTATCACCGACCCATACTTTTTTTTTCGGTGAACTGATAGATCAAGCACAGGCTTTTGCTCAGCTGATCCAGACCCTCACAGATGAGGTTAAGGAGCTGCAGTGTCAGGTTGTGCAGCAGCTTCAGCAGGTATCGGGGTTCTGGATCTCGGCTCATGTGCAAACTCAACCAGAATCCAAGATATCTCTCCCTGAAAGGTTCTCTGGAGGGAGAGATAACTTTCTGGTTTTTAAGGAGGCCTGTAAGCTGTATTTCAGGCTCTGCCCTCGTTCTTCAGGGAGTGAGGAACAGCGTATGAGGATTATAGTCTCCCTTTTCAAGGGTGATCCCCAATCCTGGGCATTCTCCCTGCTGACCGATTCATTATCTTTGCAGTCGGTGGATGATTTTTTTGCAGGATTGGCACTTGTGTATGGGGATCCTGATGGCATCTCCCTGGCTGAGGCTAGACTCTGTAAAATCAAGCAGGGGGCAGGCAGGCTGAGGAGTATTAGGAGATGGGCCACTGACATGCAGTGGAATGACACTGCTCTTGGGAGTCATTTTTGTCAGGGTCTGTCACCTAGGCTACAGGATACTCTGGTGCAGTATGCCCCTCCTGGGTCGTTGGAAGCCGCCATGACCCTTGCTATCCGGGTGGATAGATGCATCAGGGAGAGACATATACCGAATATGCCCACTGTTGTTCCTTCTGGGGAGGAGGATACACTGGTGCAGATGGACGAACCTATGCAGGTGGGAGGAGTCTCTTCTCAAACTGGGCTGCCTGTGTTTCACCATGGGATGGGGACATGTTTCTACTGTGGACTTACGGGTCATTACATTAATGTCTGCTAATCTCGTGCCAAAGTTGGTACATCGTTTCCAAAGCCGCGTTTACCTGATTATGTGGAGGGAGGCAACCAGGGTGTGTATATTTCCTCCATCTTTTCGTCTCAGTTTACCATTCCTTTTTTACCATTTTTTTTTGGAAGTGCAATTGAACAGCAAGGTGGATTGCTGTTGAGGGGAAATAGAGAAAAAAAAATCTATAAATCTTCAGCATAACGAGTGTGAGCGAGCTGAGTGTGACCTGAGCGTAAGTGTGAACGGCGGTAAGTGTGACTTGTGATTCAGTGACTTTGGAATCAGGGAGTTTCCAAGGGAGGAATTGCTGTCTGTTTTTTATTAATACTTTGTATTTATTTTTTATTTAACGTTTCTGTGTGGTGCAATCCCCATTAGGAAATGTGCTCCACTATTGTTAATGCCATCCAGTGCACATCTTGCCACATGTATGCAATCCTTGATCAGCCGGTCGAGGGTGCATACTGCTGTGCGAGATATGAGCACGTTGAGCATTTGGAAGCCCAGATTTTGGATCTAAATGTGCAGCTGGCAACACTGAGATCCATTGACAACATGGAAAGGAGTCTTCTGCTCACTGAGCAGACGCTCAATGGGATAGATGAGGGGGGGGATGGTAGGATGGAGCTGCAGGACAGTGAAGTAGCAAGCTGGGTGACATTTAGGAAGCGGGGTAGAGGGAAGAGTGCCAGGGAGGCTAGTCCTGATCTGGCACACCCTAACAAGTTTGCTAAGTTGGCAGATGAGGGGGATGCCAGTACAGGGGTAGCACTGCTGCAGCCAGGCATGTCCTCTGAAAGCTGGAGGAGTGACTGCTCCAGTAAGGAGGGAAATAGGAGAGCAGGGCAGGCCAGACAGGTGCTGGTAGTGGGGGACTCAATTATTAGGGGAACAGATAGGGCAATTTGTCACAAAGACAGGGATCGTCGAACGGTGTGCTGCCTACCTGGCGCTCGAGTCCAACACATCGCTGATCGGGTGGACAGATTACTGGGAGGGGCTGGTGAGAACCCAGTGGTCATGGTGCACATTGGCACAAATGACAAAGTTAGAGGTAGGTGGAAGGTCCTTAAAGATGATTTACGGGAATTAGGCTGCAAGCTGAAAGCAAGGACCTCCAACGTGGTATTTTCCGAAATACTGCCTGTACCACGTGCCACGCCAGAGAGGCAACGGGAGATTAGGGAGGTTAATAAGTGGCTCAAGAATTGGTGTAGGAAGGAGGGGTTTGGGTTCCTGCAGAACTGGGCCGACTTCTCAGTTGGCTACAGGCTCTACGCTAGGGACGGGCTGCACCTCAATGGGGAAGGTGCAGCTGTGCTGGGGGAGAAAATGGCTAGAAAGTTGGAGGAGTGTTTAAACTAGGGATTGGGGGGAGGGTATTCAATTTATAGGAGGGGAAGATAGTGCAGATAGAGACCTGGGCACAAATAAGGAAGTTGGGGGTGGGGTTAGAACAGTTAATAATTTAAGAAAGAATAGAGGTACAGAGAGGAACATCAAGTGCATGTATACTAATGCCAGAAGCCTTGCCAACAAAATGGACGAATTAGAACTAATGTTGTTGGAGCATAATTATGACATGGTGGGGATATCTGAAACATGGCTGGATGAGAGACATGACTGGGCTGTTAACTTGCAGGGCTATAGCCTGTTCAGAAATGACCGTACAGATAAGCGAGGGGGTGGGGTGTGTCTATATGTAAAATCGTCCTTAAAACCCATCCTGCTTGATAATATAGGTGAATTTAATGAAAATGTAGAGTCCCTGTGGGTGGAGATAAGGGGAGGGGGAAAAATAATAAATTACTGATAGGGGTTTGTTATAAATCTCCAAAAATAATGGAAGCAATGGGGAATATCCCCGTAAAGCAAATAGATGAAGCTGCGACTCAAGGAGAAGTCATTATTATGGGGGACTTCAACTACCCTGAAATAGATTGGGGAACAGAAACCTGCAGTTCCAGCAAAGGTAATCGGTTTTTGACAACTATGAGAGACAATTACCTTTCACAACTGGTTCAGGACCCAACAAGAAGGGGGGCACTGCTAGACCTAATATTAACCAACAGGCCAGACCGCATATCAAATATAAGAGTTGGGGGTCACTTGGGGAATAGTGATCACAAAATAATAAGTTTTCGTGTATCCTTTAATAAGATGTGTAGTAGAGGGGTGACAAGGACACTAAACTTCAGGAGGGAAAATTTCCAACGGATAAGAGAGGATCTTGGTGCAATTAACTGGGACGATATCCCGAGACATAAAAATACACAAAGAAAATGGGAGACGTTTATTAGCATCCTGGATAGGACCTGTGCACAGTATATACCGTATGGGAATAAACATACTAGAAATAGGAGGAAACCAATATGGCTAAATAGAGCTGTAAGGGGCGCAATAAGTGACAAAAAGAAAGCATTTAGAGAATTAAAGGAAGTAGGTAGTGAGGAGGCATTAAATAAATACAAAAAATTAAATAAGTTCTGTAAAAAGCAAATCAAGGCAGTAAAGATTGAGACAGAGAGACTCATTGCCAGAGAGAGTAAAAATAATCCCAAAATATTATTTAACTACATAAATAGTAAGAAATTAAAAAATGAAAGTGTTGGCCCCCTTAAAAATAGTCTGGGTGAAATGGTGGATGAGGATGAGGAAAAAGCCAATATGCTAAATGACTTTTTTTCATCAGTATTTACAAAAGAAAATCCCATGGCAGACAAAATGACTAGTGATAAAAATTCCCAATTAAGTGTCACCTGCTTAACCCAGCAGGAAGTACGGCGGCGTCTAAAAATCACTAAAATTGACAAATCTCCGGGCCCGGATGAGATACACCCTCGAGTACTGCAGGAATTAAGTACAGTCATTGATAGACCATTATTTTTAATCTTTAAAGACTCCATAATAACAGGGTCTGTACCACAGGACTGGCGTATAGCAAATGTGGTGCCAATATTCAAAAAGGGGACAAAAACTGAACTCGGTAATTATAGGCCAGTAAGCTTAACCTCTACTGGGGGTAAAATCCTGGAGGGCTTTCTAAGGGATGCTATACTGGAGTATCTGAAGAGGAATAACCTCATGACCCAGTATCAGCACGGGTTTACTAGGGACCGTTCATGTCAGACTAATTTGATCAGCTTCTATGAAGAGGTAAGTTCAGGACTGGACCAAGGGAGCCCAGTGGATGTAGTGTATATGGACTTTTCAAAAGCTTTTGATACGGTGCCACCAGGGCCGTATTTAGAGTTTCTGCTGCCCTAGGCACTTTTAGTGCTGCCTCCCCCATTGGTGAGTATGACACTATCTGCATAGACTTTGGCAAGAATCGCTGTTGTGAAAGTGGCCTTTTGCAGCAGATCGGGCAGTTTTTCTGCATCTGCTGTGTAACAAATCACTTACGGCAACACTGCGTTTGGTTTCATTCATTCCCTATGGGATTTGCGGTACTTGCTGTGATCTGGGAAATGCGGTGCCATACCTCCCAACTTTTGAAGAAGGGAAAAAGGTCTAAAGGTTGCGGCGCACGTAATGCGCCGCGGCAAATTTTAGGCCACGCCTCTGACCACACCCATTTCACAACTAGTCACACCCATATCCAAGTCCCAACCCCACCCATTTAGCACTGCTGATCACACTGTTTCATATACAATAATTATAACCAAAAAAATATGGCCACACAATGCTCCATACTGTATAATGGCCACACATGATGCTCCATACTGTATAATGACCCCACATGATGCTCAATACTGTATAATGGCCACACACGATGCTCCATACTTTATAATGGCCACACATGATGCTCCATACTGTATAATGGCCACACAGTGCTCCATACTGTATAATGACCCCACATGATGTTCAATACTGTATAATGGCCCCACATGATGCTCAATACTGTATAATGGCCACACAGGATGCTCCATACTGTATAATGACCCCACATGATGTTCAATACTGTATAATGGCCCCACATGATGCTCAATACTGTATAATGACCGCACATGATGCTCCATACTGTATAATGACCACACAGTGCTCCATACTGTATAATGGCCACACATGATGCTCCATACTTTATAATGGCCACACATGATGCTCCATACTGTATAATGGCCACACAAGATGCTCCATACTTTATAATGGCCACACATGATGCTCCATACTGTATAATGACCTCACATGATGCTCAATACTGTATAATGCCCACACATGATGCTCCATACTTTATAAAGGCCACACATGATGCTCCATACTGTATAATGGCCCCACATGATGCTCCATACTGTATAATGACCCCACATGATGCTCAATAGTGTATAATACCACCCTCCCATCTTATATGCATAGCTCCTCTCCCTCCCATCCCATATGCATGGCTCATATCCCCCCTCCTCCTGTATGCATGGCTCATAATTCCCCCCCCCGTATGCATGGCTGATGGCTCATATTCCCCCGTATGCATGGCTCATAATTCCCCCCCCTGTATGCATGGTTGATGGCTCATAATTCCTCCACCCCATATTCATGGCTGATGGCTCATACTCCCCGGTATGCATGGCTCATAATTCCCCCCCCCGTATGTATGGCTGATGGCTCATATTCCCCCGTATGCATGGCTCATAATTCCCCCCCCCTGTATGCATGGCTGATGGCTCATATTCCCCCGTATGCATGGCTCATAATCCCCCCCCTGTATGCATGGCTGATGGCTCATATTCCCCCGTATGCATGGCTCATAATTTCCCCCCCCTGTATGCACGGCTGATGGCTCATAATTCCTCCACCCCATATTCATGGCTGATGGCTCATACTCCCCGGTATGCATGGCTCATAATTCCCCCCCGGTATGCATGGCTCATCTCTCCACCCCCTCCCCCGCTCCTTCTCCCGCTTCTTCTCCCGCTCCTTCTCCCATCTTGCATGGCGCGGGCGGCTTACCTTCCTCCCTCCTCCTCCCGTCCCCTGTCCCCGTCCCCTGTCCCTCATACTCACCTGTCAGCTGTCCCACACACCGCGCGGCCGCGCCGACATCCCTCTGGCTTTGTCCCGCCGCAGCTCCTTCTTCCTGAGTGAGCGGTCATGTGGTACCGCTGATTAAGGTCATGAATATGTGCATATTCATGACCTTAATGAGCGGTACCACGTGACCGCTCACTCAGGATGCGCTACAGACGCTGAGACCAGGCATCGCTGGAGCAGGGTGAGTATTGTCTTCAAGGAGGGTTGGCGGGAGCCGGGGGGGCGGGGCGGTCGGTCATGTTTGTGACCCGGGACTAAAGAAAAAAAAAAAAAAAAACCTTGCTCAGGTGCCGCCCCCCACAATGTCGCCACCCTAGGCACGTGTCCTTGAGTGCCTAGTGGCAAATACGGCCCTGCATATTGGTAAACTGCACCTGGAGGACTGCGAACCAGGAATTATGTTCTGGCAACACAGACTGTGCTGTGCCATTTTTTCTGGACTTCGCTCACTGTGAGTCACCCCTAGTAATATTAAGACTACCTCATGTTACCTCCCTGTGTGGAGTATAAGTTGTAAAAATAAAGGTTTACGCGGTATGGGGATGACCAAATTAAAGGGAAGGGGGAATGTAGGGGGTATGATATATTAAGGTTATCCCTCTTGTCCTGGTGCCGTATATTATCAATGTTGGTCTATTTGTTCACTTATGTTGGTACTGCTACATGATTTAGTGTATTACCACTTTTATACAATGGTACTGCTACACTGTTAGATGTATTATCGTGTCTTGTTAAGTATATATATATATGTTATACGATTGTATTGTTGCTATGTACAGAGTAGGGAAAGCGTAGTCTCCAATTATGGCCACTAGATGGGGGCACTATAGTACTTATAGTGTAAGTAGATGGTTAATTGTAGGAGGGGCTGCTGTGTGGTAAGCTAGGAATGTGTATGGTCTCCATGAGAAAAGCATTAAAAAAAAACATCCTACTTACTGTCCCTCACAGCACCCTCACAGCATCTTGTTCCGGTGCCAGCACCATCTGCAGCTGAGCGATCACGTGTCCCCGCTCATTAAGGTAATGAATATTCACCTCTCTCCACGCCTATGGGAGTGAAAGGAGGTGAATATTCATTACCTTAATGAGTGGGCACCTGTGATAGCCCGGCAGCTGCAGAAGCTGGAGGCTGCGACTGAAACTGCGCGTGCTATAAGAGAAATGAATACTCACTGCAAGTGCAGTGAATATTAATTTCTCTTTAGCAGCGGGCACAGGAGTTATCTGCAGCTGCCGGCCCCTGCCTCCTGTGACCCGCTACTCTTTCGCTCCCCCTCCCCTGCTGTCTTCTAGTCCTGAGGAGATGGCACGTATGCCCACCAGGAAGGCTCTGCATGCCATAGGATCGCTGCCACTGTTCTATATAATCATTGTCAGAGCGAGCCTTTGCTACATGGCTGGAGGTTGTTGGTGGTTGTTATTGGAGAAGGTGTTTGGTGGGTTTATCTGTGACTGTTGCTCGGTTTTGAGTGTGTGATAATTCCCTTTCTTCTCCAACTTTGGTTTAACCCCATCCTCCACTCCCTGGTGCATTCCTCTGTTATATATATTTGTATGTTTGTTATTTTTTGTCACCCTTGTTCGTATTACCTTGTTAGTCTGGCTGGTGTACTATAGTACACTACTACTCCCCTCTTCACTGGATGTGGGAAGGGTACAGACTGAGGGCAGATTCAGGAGCTAAGGCAAGGTACGTGGCCCCGGGCGAGCTAGGGCGCTCCTAGCGTTAGGGACAGGGAAGCAGCCCCTGGTCCCGGGACACCCGACAACAGAGCCGTGACACCAAACCAGGCACCTTCAATTGATTCAGGAACTCCCCATATTAATATCAAACCCCAGACCGAACCCCATAGATATATTCAGACCTGGTAAATATAGAGCCGATTGGAAAAAAAATTAAGAGATGTTATGCAATGGAATTTCATTCTCTCTTTTTTTTTGGCACATTTTATGGGTTCACACTGGTTAAGTATTGTGGCATACTTAAGTCTTTCTGTATTCTTAAGGCTATTTGTGCATTGGTGTTCATTTGTGTTTAGTATAGTTGTGCAACAGGATTTATGTTACTTACAAAAGCAGCATATACTGTTACATATGTATGACTAGTTCACACGACTCAAGTTTCAGCACTCTATGTACATGATTACATGGTCCTCACCAAAAAGCTTAAACACTCTGGCTAAACTTCACAATGAAATATCGACTTTTTTGTGGGAATTTTGTTGTATGTTTAAAGGGGCTGTCCGGTCTAAGGCTACGTTTCCATGATAAGCTTGTTGGTGAGTTTTTGATGTTTTAGTTTTTCTGCAGTATTTCTGTGCGCATTAAGTAAGACTTAAGTACTTGCATTTATTTCAAATATACGCAGCATCAAAAACTGACCCAAAACTCATTGTGGGAACATAGCCTAAGGTCTTGTTCACACCATCCTTTTTTCCCTGCGGATTTTTCAGGTCCTGATTTGTGAATCCCGCAGTGCAAAACCGCGGTGGATTTCCCTGCGGTTTTTTGTGCTGTTTCTTCTGCGGATTCCACTGCGGTTTTCCAACTGCACTTTCCTATTGGTGCAGGTGGAAAACAGTTGCGGAATCCGCAGAAAGAAGTGACATGCTACTTCTTTTTTTCCGCAGAAAATCAGCGCGGATTTTCAAGCGGAAAAAAGGAAAGTGGGCACAGCGGTTGGTTTTCCATAGGGTAACATTGTACTGTACCCTGCATGGAAAACGTCTGCGGATCCGCAGCTGCAAATCCGCTGCGGATCCGCAGCAAAAACCGCAGCGTGTGAACATAGCCTAAGGCTGGTGCATGTGCGTTTTTACCTTCGAATTTTCTGCATCTACTGCAACTCTATGAGAAAATTCTGCACATAAGCCTTAGAGCAGCTGCAAAAAAGATTGACATATGGATTTGAAATGCACTGCTTGCTAGTTTATTCAAAATAAAAAAATAGCACAGTGGGCATGACATTTCTAGAAATCCCATCCACTTAGCTAGAACTGTAAGACACTATGTTTTTGACACAGCAAAGACACGCAGCTTCTAAAACTCACTAAAAACTCATCGTGGGCACGCAGCCTAAAGCTATGGTCACACTATCAGTATTTGGTCAGTATTTCACATCAATACTTGTAAGCCAAAACCAAGAGTAGGTGAAAAATGCCGAAGTGGTGCACATGTTTCTATTATACTTTTTCTCTGATTGTTCCACTCCTGGTTTTGGCTTACAAATACTGAGGTAAAATACTGACCAAATATTTACAGTGTGACCATAGCCTAAGATGAAAAGTCTGTAGTAACTCTATGTGATGTGAGGCAGTGACCGGTGTCATATGTGAGGGTCGCTATGTGTCTCTCAGGATGCACAGAGAAGTGTATTGAGGCTGTGGGAGTGGATTGCAGTCACAGGCATAGCTGTGATTGCAATTCAAAATAAAAGTAAGTGTTGGTCTTGGTCAAGCTATTTGTCCAAGGCAGATTTAGGAAAACCTGCCATGAGCTTTTATTTTTTTAAACGGACTACAGGATGGTAGTGGGGCGGTCTGTTTCCTCCCCGGCTGGGTTTTCCATGTGGCCTACGGCCACAGGTTCCTTGTCAAAACCGCTGCAGCAGAGGGTTGGGTGTGTCAGTTTGGTTTTGCAAGCGTGCAGAGCAGCAGGCTCTGTAGAGCCCAACCTGTGTGAAGCAATATAGAGCCCAGCAGAGTCAAAAGGCCTGGCACTCCTCAGCATACACGGCGGTGCAGTCGACTACAAGCAACAGGTCCCGGACTATCTTGTTTTTCCGGCTGCGATCCGTAGGATACCTTTTGAGTTCCAGTGTAAGTTTTCTTTGGATATTAAAAGACTTTGTTTTGAACTTTCCTGGGTCACTGCCTGTCTGTCACACTGCACCAACCCCGCTGCACTACAGTGATTACAGACTCCCAAATTGTGACAGTGTTTATACACTCTCATATTTCTTGTTTAATACACCATTTGTGTGGGCAGCCACTGCTCATAGACTGCAGCAATGTTGTCATGAGTGTGTCACGTCGTCCTGGGAGATCTGGGGTTAGAAGACCACTACGTATTGTGAATCATAGATCTTCCATTTAGCCTGTGTGCTCCATATAATATGGATTTGGTTCCCTTTGGTGCTGAAGATGTTAACAACCATTTCTATGCTGGTCAGAAACATGCAGCTCCATTTCAGCTGCTTCTGATCTGGTCATTACCTCCCTATATAAAACCTGGCCAGACCTTCTCTTCCTTGCCAGTAAAAACCTTGCTTCCTAACTCCTTGGAGACACTGTGCTGAATTGGAGAGCTGTCATAGATGAAAGCTCCTGGAAACTCTCCTGTGTTAAGGCTCTCAGCTGTGCACTGTTAGCCTCTCCCATCTCCTATATAAACTGGGTCCTGGCTTGCACTCACTGTCAGAGTTAGTTTTTGTTGCATGGCTGGTGGTTATTATTGGAGAGGGCGTTTGGTCGATTTATCTATGACTGTTGCTAGGTTTTGAGTGTATGATAATTCGATTTCTTCTCCTACTTTGGTTTACCTCATCCTCCACTGCCCGATGCATTCCTCTGTTGTCTAAGTGAGTATACTTGTATGTATGTTATTTTTCTTTATCCCTGTTTGTATTTCCTTGTTAGTCTGGTTGGTGTATTACGATACACTACTAGTACCCTTTTCCCTGGGTGGAGGAAGGGTACAGACTGATGGTGGATTCAGGAGCTAAGGCAAGGTACGTGCTCAGGCGTCTTCACCATCAGAAGTAATCTGGGGAACAGGGCGAGCTATGGCACCCCTAGCATTAAGGACAGGGAAGGAGCTCCCTGTGTGCTCTGCAGAACCTATGCAGTTAGGAGACTTCCCTCCGTTATGGGTCTCTTGCGGTTTGCCGCAAAATGGGTGTGCTTTTACTGTGTCAAAAAGGGCAATTTCATTGGGGTTTGTCCATCTATACCTAAGCACCAGAAACCGTCGGACAACTTCTGACCCCAGGTTGTGTGGAGCATTAAAATCTGGACATATATATCTCCTCTGCAGGTGTGTCTCAGTTTATTCTACCTGTAGAAGTTGTTATAGGTACAGAAACTGAGGCAATATCTGTTCTACTGGATAGTGGGGCAGGAGCCAATATGGTGGATATTCGGTTTGCTCAGACCCATGGTCTTTCCTATAGTAAGCTGGCTAATTCCATTCCCATATTTGCGATAGACTCTGCATCTTTAAATCGGGAAGTTTTACGCAAATACCACATAAGCTGAACCTTCATGTAAGGGACTCTTCACAGGGAGCTCCTTTTTTGTTACTTTTAGGAAGGTCTCCCTACTCCTATTGTGTTGGGTCTTCCCTGGTTGACTAAACATAATCCAGTCATAGACTGGCAAGCCAAAGAGATAATTAAGTTGAGTGATTTTTGCAAGAATAATTGCATAGCTACTATTATCTCTAGTGTCTCCACTAAAAACATTCCATCTTTTCTGTCTGATTTTGAGGTGTTCTCTGAACAGGAGTGTCAAGAACTGTCTCCCCATTATGTGTATGATTGTTTCTGTGAACTTGCTTCCGGGTGTAAAGTGGCCTAAAACCAGAGTATATAATCTGTCATGTCCTGAGAGACAGGCCATGAAAAACTATATCTCTGAGAGTCTTGCCAAGGGACATACTGTATTAGACCCTTATCTTCGCCTGTAGCAGTGAGGTTTTATTGATGAGCAATATAATAAAGATACATTTTGAAACAAGTTTTAAGAGGGTTATATACCAACGAAATGTACTCCAGACCACAAAATAGTCTATGGATGAGCAACATAATGCCGATAAATTTTTAACCAAGATTTTAGAGGCTTTTATAGCAACAAAATGTACTCAAGAACACATTATACTGTGTGGATGAATAAAATAATACAGATATATTTTTCACCATGTTTTAGGAGGATTACATTGAAATTTACCCAAGAATAAGTACAAGTCTATGGGTGAGAAATATAACATGAATACATTTTTTAAGAAGTTTTTTGAAGGTTATATACCAACGAAATGTACTCAAGAACACGTAATACTGTATGAATGGGCAATATAATACCGATAAATTTGTGAACAAGTTTTATCAGGGTTATATAACAATGAAATGCATCCCAGAAGACGGAATAGTGTATGGGTGAGATATTTAACACAGCAAAAATGTTTAACGCTTTTTTGGAGTGTTATATGTCATAAAAAATGTAAACCAGAACACAGAATAGTGTTTTGGTGAAAAATGTAACCTAGCTACATTTTTTAACATATTTTTGGGAGTGTTATATATCATATAAATGTACCCTATGGCTGCAAAATTTAACCTACTAAAATTTGTTAAACCTTTTTTTCGAGTATTATATATGACAAAAATGTACCCTAGACCACAGAATAGTGTATGGGTAAGAAATGTAACCAATCCAAATTTTTAAAGCTTTTTTGTACTGTTATATGCCACCACATTGTGACAGAAAGGACATAATAATTAATGGATGAGTAATCTAATCCAGAAACATTTTTCAATGCTTTTTGTGAGTTTTACCATCATAATGCTTTAATAATCATACAACCTAAAAAAGTTTTCCGTGGCCAAACCGGAATTTATCCCCCTAGGCCAATAATTTTAACCGACAAATGCTCAAGAGAGCAACAATTAGATCCTCATGTAAATAGTATTAAACAAGAACATTAGCCTGTTAATAAGATATATATATACGATGGATCTCAAAATAATTGAAAAGGGATTTATGCAATAGATATACATTTTATTAAATATAAATCATACAAAAATGGGACAAAAAATTCCAGACAGGAAGTAATCAATGAAATACAGCTAAAAGATAGCCAGTATCAATAAGATGCCAAAATTGATACTAGCAATAAGAGAAATAAACATGTCCCAGTAGAGACGGCGGCACATAATATCAAAAGTAATAAGTCAAAAGATCCGGTTGTAGACTTGTCATATGTACTCGAACGATCTTGCTATAAACTTAATTAGTAGAGCCATCCACTATCATATTAGTTAGAAACCATTGCCCAGTGTGACCCAGTAACAGCTATGACAATAGATTGAATACAGACACAAAGTTAAATAGTCTCAGCTGATTAAAAAAGAACCTTGCTGTCAGCTGGGTAAGGGGAGCTGTAATCCACCCTAATAGTAAATGACTGACCGGTGCTCTCTATAATACATGATCACCAATGTGATCCAGCAGCAATGATTACAGTGGACGGACTATTAGTTGCATCCAGAGTCTAATAGAACAGATAGCAGATCATATCATTTTACCTTGGGACATAGTGTTCCCGGCGTGCCGCTATATCCGTGGGACGTGCAGTGCCTCGACGCGCGTTTCACCGCCTACGGCTTCGTCAGAAGGCGTGGTTCAAACCTTAGAGTCATGGGTATATGTACCAGAGAGGTAAGCCCTCATCAGCGAATCGGCGCCTTGCTGAGCATGATGCACCGCCCCGTGACGAGGCAGCTCGGCGCGCAGTAGCAGCGATGGGAGGGAGGACAGACGTCATCTCCTCCCATCACCGAGGCAACGCATCCAAGCCTCCCCGACATCCGGCCGGTGCAGCGCATGCCCAGAATGCGTCTGCGCCTAGATGCATAATTAAAGAAAAAGGTGTCTAAGCAGTAGGGATTAGTCTATGGGTCAATGTGTCGGCCCATAACATACATCACCATGTGAGGAGAAGGCCTGGCATGCGCCAGTAAGAAGGAATAATGTAATCACTGCCTGTCGCTATAGTTACGTATCCAAACTTCCCCCAGCGCTGGGCAGGCGCGGCGCATGCACGGCATAAAGCTGTGTTTTAGTCTATAAAGACTATAAAGATATGATAAGCTGTACAACCTGATGACCGCATTAAGGTTGCAGTCTGTCAATATGAACATAGCAACAAATTCACATAGCGGTCGTCAGATTATACAGTATATGCACTAAAGAAGAGCAATTTAAGCATTTAAGCAAAAGCTCTATATATACAAGGAGGAAATAGAAAGATTATTATAGGTTTAACATCATGTAATGTATAACATATCTAAAAGACAAGGAAGTTCATCTATCGTCTAAGTATCATTGCACCCCAATGACTATTATATGAATACTACTTCTATAAGAGTTATTTTTCTCATCAGAGGATACTATTTGGTGGAAGGCCTCTTAAATTAGACCCGCCAGTAGATCATTGAGATGGATATAGGTGGGATTTAGTATTATTAGTTAAATGGCCATTGGGGTGCTGCCAAAAAGAAATACATTAAATAATATAGATAAATAGCTATACCACATGTATCATATAAGCACTATAATGCAATCAAATCAAGTCCATAATATTTATCACAATAGGTCCATAGTTCATGCGTTCTGCCTCCTTGATGGTTTCTCCAAAGATTTTCTTATACATAGTGTTGCATGTAACTAATTCTCACGGGATAGGACATGATAAATGGTATCATATCTGAAAGATGACTAGAAAATAGAAAACAGAAATAAGTAACAAAATAAAATACATAACAGAAAACCATGACTCAATTAAAATGGCGCTTAGATGGAATTTAAAGAAAAGGCTTGAAACTGATGGCTTCATTAAGGCCGTAAGGTGTCATAGTATTAAGTATCACAATCCATTGTGTCTCCTTTTGCAGGAGCTTTTGTTTTAAATTTCCACCACGAATACCCATGTATACATGGTCAATACCTCGGGCTACCAAACCTTTGGGGTTGCATGCATGGACATCCAAGAAATGTTTTGGAATGGTTTTCAGAAGATGTGGTTCTAAACATTGTGCTGCATTTTTGATATCTCTGACATGTTCTTGGATCCGAATTTTAAATGGCCTGGTAGTCATGCCAATGTATATTAACCCAAAGGGGCAGCTGATATGATAAACAATTGCCTCTGTGCTACACGTGATATGGTGTACGATTTTATAGGTCTTATCTCCTTTTGAATTTGAAAATTCTTTTGTCCTTATAATGTTCCGGCATGCAGAGCAGTTTCCACAAGGGAAACATCCCCAAGGTGGTCCTTTACTATTACTAGAAAAGGGGTTGATCTTAGGGGGTATATAGTGGCTCCTACAGAGTGTGTCACCCAAAGTTTGCGATTTCCGCCATGTGATGGAAGGATAAGGTGTCAGATGTTTATATAGGTCTCTGTCCGTTAATAGGACAGGCCAATGTTTTCTGAAAATTTGGTTGATCTCAGCCCAATTAGAATTGAATTTTGTAATAAATCTTGGGCCTGTATCTGCAGTTGAGGTCTTTTTACGAGGAGGTTTGGAGAGAAGATCAGATCTACTCTGTTGTAAAGCACGGTGATAACCCTTCGTTATATCCTTGATTGGATACCCTCTGTTTCTAAACCTCCGCTCCAGATCTTTAGCCTGTTTATGGAAGGTCACATCATTTGAACAGATGCGACGGGCTCTCATGAATTGTCCTACAGGGATGGAACTTTTAAGTTTAGGTGGATGTGATGAAGAATAATGCAGTAGGGCATTTGTAGCGGTAGTTTTTCTGTAAATGTCTGTGCAGACTATGCCGTTATTAGATTTTGATATTTGTAAATCAAGGAAATCAATTGTGGTTTGACTATATTTCCAGGTTAGTTTGATATTAAGTTGATTAATATTAAGAAGGCCGAGGAATTGTTCAAGTTGCTACGTGGAGCCCTGCCAGATGAAAAATACATCGTCGATATACCGCAGCCACGAGATGACCGAGCTGTGACCCGCTGTGTCAAGGACCGTGTCCCTCTCCCACAGCCCCAGGAACAAATTTGCATATGAGGGCGCGCAAGACGCCCCCATTGCTGTTCCCTGGAGCTGTAGGAAGGGGCGGTCCTTGAACACAAAAAAATTGTGGGTAAGTATGAAATGCAGTAGATTAAGAATAAACTGAATCAACTCAGGGTCAAAGTTAGTCATATTAAGAAAAAATTTAGCAGCTCGCATCCCGTGGCTGTGGCCAATCGACGTGTACAGGGACTCCACGTCGCAAGTCACCATCCACATGTCCTCTTCCAGAATAAGACCATCTAGTCTCCTAAGGACATCTGTTAAAGTATATGGATGACTCATTGAATCCATAAACAAATGTAGAATGTAAAGATTATGAAAATGCAGTTGATGTACTTATACAGTCCTAAAGGCTTTGCAGAAATGCAAAGCCAGGCAAAAATTATAAAGAGTGTCATCCACAGACCCCTGAAAGGCAACAACTGGCAGGCCTCATTCAAATATTGAATATTAAAAACAATTTGTGTGCTGCTGTCATCTGGTGGTGTTAGAAAAGAGTGGGCTAATCCAAGCTTTGTTCATTTTTATGAGAGTGAGCCTGTCAGCATTTCTAGTTGACAGGCGAAAACACTTGTCTGTTATGACCCCATGACGACACTAAAAACCTGCTCAGAAAAGATACTAGTGGCAGGGCAGCACAACACCACAGCTTTTAGATCCAATAGTTGAAAGTCGCACAGGAAGTAGGGAGTACACTGGTTTGGTTGCTCAGTTACTGCTTGACCATCTTTAAAAACTTTTCCCTCCTTGTCAAAAGTAACTGGTCATCAGGCCCAGACACTGGACTGGTGTCATGAAATTGTCCCTTGCCTTTGACAGTGTACCCCTGCCTTTGTGTGTCTCCCTGGCCTCTCCTCCTTGGTTGGGCAAGGAAGTTTGCCCCCTAGTGTTGTCTGATGGGAATATTTTCAACATACAGTATTTTCCACAATGGCCTTCTGGTATAGCACCATTTTAGTAGATCTCTCCACCTCTGGAAGAAGAGATGCAAAGTTCTCCATGTAGTGTGGGTCTAGCAGGGTGAACAACCAGTACTCTTTTTGGCCAAGATGAATGTAACACGAGGGTCACATGAAAGGCAATGGTAAATAAAGTCGGCCATATGTGCCAAGCTCCATAAAGCCTACACTTCCCTGTCTCCACCATGGAGACTCTCCATCTCCTCCTCCCTCTCTTCCTCCTCATTCCCATCCTCAGCCCATCCACATAGGAGAGACGGGATGAAGGTTGTGTGGCTCCTAGCCTCTGTTGCACTATCCACCAGCTCCTGTTCTTCTTCCTCAGCGTCCACCTCCTCATTGTTACCCAATCCGCGCTGAGCAGATGAAATGAGGCTGCGCAGGCTAGAATCTCTCAGTGTTATGGCTTCCTCCATTCCAACCTTGTTCGCATGCAAAGCTTCATGTTTAATTGTGAGCCATTCACCATCTTTGTGGAGTCCTCAAAGTCTTGGAGAACCACACAGGGGAATGTAACGTCCCTGGCTACAAGTGCTTGTAGAAATGTTGGTCGATAAGTGGAGAATCCCAGTAAGTGTGTTGGTAAGGGCACAGGTGATGTTCCTGGACATGTGGTGGTACAAGGCGGGGACGCCACAATGGGAGAAAATATGGGGGCTGGGGACCGAGTACCGAGGGACGCCTGCCACCATGAATCAGTGAAAGTCCTCCATGTCAACAAGCCGAAACAGCAACATTTCCATGGCAAGCAGCCTGAAATGTGTCAGTTTAGCCTTTGGACTTGTGGGTGGTTGGCTGCATACTTTCTCTTTCCTTCCAAGGCCTGGGGTAGGGACAGCTGAACGCTGTGCTGGGACAAGGATTTGGAATTGTCTGATGAAGCTAAGTCAGAATACGCAAGGATAGGTGCAGGGCAGAAGGCATCTGCACCAGTGTTTTGGATGGGGGATTGGGAAGCAAAGGGGAAGAGGTAGTGGTGTCACCCGATGGCACCAATCAAAGACCCAGGCGTTTGGCCCACCGAGTCGGGTGCTTAGATGACATGTGCCTGATCATGCTGGTGGTGGTTACATTCTTAGTGGACAGACCCTTGCTGATCTTGGTATGACACAGGTTGAAAAATGGCGATTTTGTTTGTCTCAGAACTCTCTTCAAAAAAGTCCCATGCTGGGGAACACCTAACTCTTTGACGGAGAAATCAAGGAGTGTGTGGAAGACTGGATAGTACTGCCAAGTCTGCTGAAAGCTTTATCTGCTATACAACCGATCAGCTGTTTGCACTGTTCTGGCTTTAGAAAAGGTGTGCCATGTCTCCAGGGCCAGTTTTAGGCAAAGTGGGGCCCTAGGCAAAGTTTAAAATGGGGCCCCAAATGCTAACATATTGCACATCACACACAAGCATTTCTGTTGTATTTACATGCGCTGATCTCAGGCCCCCCATAGTATATAACACAGCTTCCTCCATAGAATATAATGTATAATGTACCCCCCCCAAATATATAACACAGCCACATAGTATATAACACAGCCTCCCCCATAGATTATAATATACCCCCATAGTATATAGCACAGCCCACATAGTAGTATATAGCACAGCCACGCAGTATATAGCACAGCCTACACAGTAGTATTTAGCACAGCCCACACAGTAGTATATAGCACATCCCACACAGTAGTATATAGCACAGCCCACACAGTAGTATATAGAACAGCCCACACAGTAGTATACAGCACTGCCCACACAGTAGTATACAGCACTGCCCACACAGTAGTATACAGCACAGCCCACACAATAGTATACAGCACAGCCCACACGGTAGTATACAGCACTGCCTACACGGTAGTATACAGCACTGCCTACACAGTAGTATACAGCACTGCCTACACAGTAGTATACAGCACTGCCTACACAGTAGTATAAAGCACTGCCCACACAGTAGTATACAGCACTGCCCACACAGTAGTATACAGCACTGCCCACACAGTAGTATACAGTACTGCCCACACAGTAGTATACAGCACTGCAGGGTCGGCTCCAGGTTTTTGAGGGCACCAGGCGAAAGAGTCTCAGTTGGCTCTCCCTTTAACACATACCACGATTCATGATGCCCAGGTACAGCAGAGAAATATAGGTATAGTACAATGCTAGATTTCACTTCTTACATGAGTGATAGCTATTGTAAATTCTGCAGTGTATATATACAGGACAGGAGGAGTGGTACTGTGCAGTGTATATATACAGGACAGGAGGAGTGGTACTGTGCAGCGTATATATACAGGACAGGAGGAGTGGTGCTGTGCAGTATATATATACAGGGGGAGTGGTACTGTGCAGTGTATATATACAGGGGGAGTGGTACTGTGCAGTTTATACATACAGGGGCAGTGGTACTGTACAGTGTATATACTTCAGCAGCCGCCCAGCCCAGGCCCCCAGCACCTGTCCTGTATATATTATATATACTGTATCTATACAGGCTGTATAGATACAGTATATACATATACAGGACAGGTGCTGGGGGCCTGGGCTGGGCGGCTGCTGAAGTATATAATATAATTCAGCAGCTCAGCTGCAGCCGCCCAGCTCATGGCTGCCCCAGCTCACCCAGACTGTCAAATACAGGGATATCATCGCACTCACTCAGGCACGGGTAGGAGCTCCTCCAGAATCTGCTTGATAAGTTCAGCACTGCAGCCAGGGGCGGGAGAGCAGAGCAGGAGAACGTGCTCTCTCCACCCACAAACAATGTCACGCTGGCTGCTTTCTTAACCCCTATGTGCCTGCCTGCACTGACTGAGATGCTTGTGCCAGCTCCCGCTGCCCGCACCTGTAAAACCGTGGTGCCCGCAAATTGAAATGTACGCGGCAGGAAAAACAGCGGGCAAGCGGCCAGATGGATCTATGACAGTGTGAGTGGGCCCCCCGTCTCACCAGGGCCGCGGCACTTGCCCGGGTGCGCCGGGTGCTGACGCCGGCCCTGCAGCACTGCCTACACAGTAGTATACAGCACTGCCTACACAGTAGTATACCGCACTGCCTACACAGTAGTATACAACACTGCCTACACAGTATTATACAGCACTGCCTACACAGTAGTATACAGCACTGCCCACACAGTAGTATACAGCACAGCCCACACAGTAATATACAGCACTGCCTACACAGTAGTATACAGCACTGCCTACACAGTAGTATACAGCACAGTCCACACAGTAGTATACAGCACAGCCCACACAGTAGTATACAGCACAGCCCACACAGTAGTATACAGCACAGCCCACACAGTAGTATACAGCACAGCCCACACAGTAGTATACAGAACTGCCCACACAGTAGTATACAGCACAGCCCAAACAGTAGTATAAAGCACAGCCCACACAGTAGTATACAGCACAGCCCACACAGTAGTATACAGCACTGCCTACACAGTAGTATACAGCACTGCCTACAAAGTAGTATACAGCACTGCCCACACAGTAGTATACAGCACAGCCCACACAGTAGTATACAGCACTGCCCACACAGTAGTATACAGCACCGCCTACACAGTAGTATACAGCACCACCTACACAGTAGTATACAGCACCGCCTACACAGTAGTATACAGCACTGCCTACACAGTAGTATACATCACTGCCTACACAGTAGTATACAGCACTGCCTACACAGTAGTATACAGCACTGCCCACACAGTAGTATACAGCACTGCCCACACAGTAGTATACAGCACAGCCCACATCCCCCCTTCCCTCCCTTCCTCTCCCCTCCCGAGAATGGCCCCACAGTCCAGTAAAAAAAAACAAAAAACGCAAGATCCTCACCTCTCCTCGTGCCCGCGCTGCTCCCTGCTCCTGTGTTGGGGTCTGACGCCGCTCTGCCTGGCGCACGGTGAGTGCGCGATGATGCGCACCCGCAGTGTCAGAGGCAGAGTGTGGAATGATGGGAGAGGGAGCATCAGGTGACGCTCTCTCCTCCATCATTGCTTCGAACTGTACCGGCAGACGCCGGTATAGTTCAATGCGGCGGGGGAGTTGGCGCTGGCGGCAGGCGGGCACCCCTGCCTCACAGGGGCCCCATAGCGGCTGCGTGACTTGCCGCTAGCTCGGGGCCCCTGGGGGAGTGGGGCCCCAGTCAGCTGCCTGGTCTGCCTGCCCCTAACGCCGACCCTGCATGTCTCCCTGCAAAGTGGGACAGAAAACTATGTGTCGTGGAAGGGCATATTTTTTGTGCTCCAGCAACAGGCGCAGTTGTACATGCTCCATGTCCTCGGCACCTGCGTGCACCATCATCAGCACTTCCACTTCCCGATCCCTTACGCACACCTTACACATTTCGTAATTGCTAATTCTCTTGAAAAAAAAATTGTTCACCTGCAGTAGTCAAAGTGTTTTTTTGGGGAGTTAAACACGACTGTAATGTAACAAGAAAGAGCACGATGATAAATGATAAATTAAAGTGGATGATAAATTAAAATCCAGAAAAATATTTCAAGGCTTATTTTGGAGTGTAGGATACCACAGAACATGTGAAACTGTATAGCTGATAAATTTAAGACTGCTACATTTTTTTAACCCCTTTCTGACATTGGACGTACTATCCCGTCGAGGTGGGGTGGGCCCGTATGACCACCGACGGGATAGTACGTCCAGCAGGATCGGCCGCGCTCACGGGGGGAGCGCGGCCGATCGCGGCCGGGTGTCAGCTGACTATCGCAGCTGACATCCGGCACTATGTGCCAGGAGTGGTCACGGACCGCCCCCGGCACATTAACCCCCGACACACCGCGATCAAACATGATCGCGGTGTGCCGGCGGTACAGGGAAGTATCGCGCAGGGAGGGGGCTCCCTGCGTGCTTCCCTGAGACCCCCGGAGCAACGCGATGTGATCGCGTTGCTCCGAGGGTCTCTTACCTCCTCTCCCTGCAGTCCCCGGATCCAAAATGGCCGCGGCATCCGGGTCCTGCAGGGAGGGAGGTGGCTTACCGAGTGCCTGCTCAGAGCAAGCGCTTGGTAAGCCTGCAGCACTGTAAGTCAGATCGCCGATCTGACAGAGTGCTGTGCAAACTGTCAGATCAGCGATCTGTGATGTCCCCCCCTGGGACAAAGTAAAAATGCAAAAAAAAAAAATTCCACATGTGTAAAAAAAAAATAACAAGAAATAAAATTCCTAAATAGAGAAAAAAACATATTATTCTCATAAATACATTTCTTTATCTAAATAAAAAAAAAACAATAAAAGTACACATATTTAGTATCGCCGCGTCCGAAACGACCCAACCTATAAAACTGTCCCACTAGTTAACCCCTTCAGTGAACACCGTAGGAAAAAAAAAAAAAAAAAAAGGAGGCAAAAAACAACGCTTTATTATCATACCGCCGAACAAAAAGTGGAATAACACGCGATAAAAAACACGGATATAAATAACCATGGTACCGCTTAAAACGTCATCTTGTCCCACAAAAAACGAGCCGCCATACAGCGTCATCAAAGAAAAAAGAAAAAAGTTATAGTCCTCAGAATAAAGCGATGCCAAAATAATTATTTATTCTATAAAATAGTTTTTATCGTATAAAAGCGCCAAAACATAAAAAAATGATATAAATGAGGTATCGCTGTAATCGTACTGACCCGAAGAATAAAACTGCTTTATCAATTTTACCAAACGTGGAACGGTATAAACGCCTCCCCCAAAAGAAATTCATGAATAGCTGTTTTTTTGTCATTCTGCCTCACAAAAATCGGAATAAAAAGCGATCAAAAGGGGGCGTGGCTGGAGTCTGTAAGGTGCAGACGTGTCTGCTGTGAGCTCCTCAGATTTTATAGTCTGAGAGCTCTAATTTTGCACCAAAATCCCCTTATTGGCCCCAAACTTGGGAGATATAGAGTCCTTCACCCGGTACTACCGGATCCCTGCACTAGGAGAAACTCCGGGAGGACGAGTCGCCGGAGAAAGCCCGCAGGGCCCCAGATGGACGGCGCCATTACTGTCTCCCCGCGGGGCCCCAGCGGGGAAGGAGCAGCAGGGAACATACCTCTACCGGACCGGAACACAGGAGGGAGAAGGGGAGATTGCGGCGCAGCCTGGAGGGTTCCGGTGAGTCGGGGAGCAGCGCCGGAGCAAGGAGAGTCCGCCCATCTCATCGGCGGCCATTGCAGCGCGGAGACCGCTGCGGCACCTGTGGCTCACCGGTCCGGGACACTCACGCCGCTTAGCCTTACCGTCCCCCCGCGCCTGCCTCCTATATAACACACCCTCTGGTGCAGGTGTTGAGTGGAACCCTGTGGAGATCCGGAGCGGTGGAGGTCCCGGCCCCTCCCCCTTCTTCTCCAGCTCCCTCTTTTGGCGCCAAAATACCTCCATTATCCGCAGGAGCAAGCTACACTCTCCTGCAGCGGTTTCTGAACTGCCCACAAGTACAGCGCCAGATTGCTCGTGCCTGCCTGTTTGCCCTTGTGGGACTTCAGTTTACCCCCCAAATAAATAAAAAGGGGGAAATCTCCCAGGGAGAGGTTTCTACCAGGAGGGGGACGAGTCGCCTGATGTAGCTCCTTGGATCTCGCTGGTACCCACCGCGCCTAATTATTTGCCTATAAAATCTCTACTGTTCATGGGCAAGCCCAGGAAACGCTTGGAAGCACTTTTGAACCCTGCAGCCCACTCTACAGAGATGGACCGCTTTTTATCTGTTAATAAACAGCATAGAAACACCAGATCTCAGTCTTCTAGTAAGCTATCAGAAGACCGTTTACTATCACAGGACTTAATGACCCCACATAACTCCCCTGAAAGGGCAACTGAGGAAGTTGATGATGGCAATGAACTTTCTGAAGACCTGACCATACAGGATCTCAGCAAATTCATAAGGTCCCTCCCTACCAAATTAGACTTAGAGAAATTTGCTTGTAGAATAGAAAATTCCTATAAAAAAGAACTTCAAGCATTAAAATCAGAATTTACAACCAGGGTAGAGGAGGTTGAGAATTCTCAGGAACTTGTTTTACAAGAGTTACAAACCCACAGAGAAATCATAACAAACCATACTCTGAGACTGGAAGAACTAGCAACCGGAATGGAAGATCTAGAAAACCGGAACAGACGTAACAACATCAGGATCCGTGGTTTACCGGAGTCCATAAGCCCATCTGAATTAGACACCACGGTCCAGAAACTGTTTCTTGAAATCCTAAATGACGAGGGGACAGATACCATAGAATTTGATCGAATCCATAGATCCCTGGGTCCAAGACCACAATCAGATTCAAGACCCAGAGACGTTATCTGCAGAGTACACTATTACAAAACTAAGGATTCTATAATGCTGGCTGCTAGACGGAAAGGCACAATTCATTTTCGCGGATCGCAGGTTTTAATTCTCTCGGATCTTTCCAGGCGAACCCTACAATTGAGAAGAGCCCTACGTCCATTGCTGTCCCTCCTCCAGGAAAAAGACATTCCTTACAAGTGGGGCTTTCCATTCCAACTGATAGCCTTTAAAGGAGGGAAGACGGCTACCTTTCGTAACCTAGGTGACCTGGCCAATTTCCTGGGTACTTTTGAGTTGCCAATGACGGCCCTGCCTGATTGGCCTAGCTCTCCTCAGCTCCCTGATCTTTCACCAAGATGGTCAAAGGTCCAACGCTCTAAACAACTCAAGAAACAAGATCTGCCAACGGACCTGACCTGAAGGGGTTTTTTTTTGTTTTCTCCAATTTCCGTTTGCTTTCATTGTAACTTAAACTACCTGGTCTTTCCTGTCTAGGCCATTCTAGCTGTGGGCTAGCTATCTGAGAGGAATTGGTCATGTTCTTTTACATGATTTGCTTCAATATAAGTTAAATTTGAATATGTTGTTTTTTGGTTTTTTTTGCTGAGGTTTGGCATAATATTGAGGCGCTATTAGCTTAACTTTCTTTGCTAACATTTATATCATCTTGCTGGAGCTCTGGTTAATCCAAGCAGACGTAGCTTCCAATATCTGTAGTTTGACCCTCTATGATGTTATACTATTGCTAATATGTTTTTTTGTATTAAGGCCACGGGGGCACCGGGGAGACCGAACCCCGCCCTCGGCTTTTCCTCACCTAAATTGGTACGAGTGGTGACTTTCAGGTTCACCACCGCGTCAAGATTTCCCCCCTTAGGTGTTCAATCACCTCTTTGTTCCTCCTCTTCTTTAACCTAGTCTATATGGATTTCTTTTCTCTTTTCCTCGCAGCTTTTCCCTCTTCATTCCTTACCTTCTCCCCTATCCTGAGAAGTTTTATGGACTTATCATCGACCTGGTTTCACTGTTCTCATAGTCATTCATCTAATCAACATCTTGACTATGGCTAGGGTCAAATTTTGCTCTTTTAATGCTAAAGGGCTTAATATACCGGAAAAGAGAAGACAGACATTGTACTCTAGTCATAAGCAACATGTCTCAATATTATTGCTACAGGAGACCCACTTTAAAACTGGAGTGACTCCTAATTGTACTTCCTACCATTACCCCAAATGGTTCCATAGTTCAAATCCTCATTCAAAGTCTAAACGGGTCTCTATTGGATTCCATAAGTCCTTCCTTCCCGAGGTGCTTGACTCAGTGATCGACACAGAAGGGAGATTTATCTTCTTGAAGCTGGCATGGCAGTCTTGTAATCTCATTCTGGCAAATGTTTATTTCCCCAATCAGGGTCAGCATAAATTCAGCTCTATATGCAAACAGCTCTTAGAAAAATTTGCAGGAGGCTCGCCGATCATCCTTGGAGGTGACTTCAATCTCCCGATGAATCCTCTGCTCGACGTGTCATCGGGTAAGTCCTCATATCCTATATCCTCTATCAAAAAAGTAAAGAAGCAGTTGAGTGACTTGCGTTTGATGGATGTGTGGAGGGCGCTATACCCGGGTGTGAGGGACTATAGCTTTTATTCTCCAATCTATTCTACATATAGCAGAATTGATTATTTCTTTGTCTCCCATTCCTTGTTGGGTGGCAATATCGGGGCCGATGTGGGGTCCATTCTGTGGTCTGACCATGCACCTATTTATCTCACGATGCAACTGGACCCTTCTGTGAGATCCAGGTTCTCGTGGAGGCTAAATGAGAATCTTCTGCAGGATCAGACCTGTGTGTCGGAAGTGAAACGCTCCATCGAGGGCTTTGTGGTGGACCATGTTGACGACCCCACGTCGCCCTCGATTAAATGGGAGACTTTAAAGTGCATTCTGAGAGGTGTATTTATTTCACATGGAGCTCGTCTTAAACGAGAGCGGACCGCAGAGATCGCGGAATTGTCCTCCCGGATTCATAAACTTGAAACAAAACATAAACAGGATCTCTCCCCGCTCACTCTGTCGGAGCTATCCTCGGCCAGGCAAAAATTACGCACTATCCTAGATCAGAAATCCCGATGTCTGAGAGAAAGAGTAAAGAGCCGTTTCTATCGTCTAGGTAATAAAAGTGGCAAACTTTTGGCGAGGGCTCTACACCCCAGGGGCCCCCAAACATTTATCCCATATATTAAAAATTCCAGAGGTAAAAAAGTCTACAGCACGCAGGACATATTATCTAGCTTTTATGATTATTATAGTTCACTTTATAATCTAAAGGGCCATTACAGTGATCTTCCCCCGCACTCACTTCGTGACAAAATCAAATCATACATCCAATCAAATCGGCTCCCTGCGGTCTCGGAGGAGTGTCTGGCGGAGCTGGAGGACGACTTCTCACTAGAGGAGATCTCTTCTGTGGTCGGGGACTTGATAAGTTCCTTGGGAGGTCTAGTTTCCAATATGGGGTAACTTTTGGGGGTTTCTACTGTTTGGGTACATCAGGGGCTCTGCAAATGCAACGTGATGCCTGCAGACCAACCCATCTAAGTCTGCATTCCAAATGGCGCTCCTTCCCTTCCGAGCTCTGCCATGCGCCCAAACAGTGGTCCCCCCCACATATGGGGTATCAGCATACTCAGGACAAATTGGACAACAACTTTTGGGGTCCAATTTCTCCTGTTACCCTTGGGAAAATTCAAAACTGGGGGCTAAAAATCATTTTTGTGGAAAAAAATATTTTTTATTTTCACGGCTCTGCGTTATAAACTGTAGTGAAACACTTGGGGGTTCAAAGTTCTCACAACACATCTAGATAAGTTCCTTGGGAGGTCTAGTTTCCAATATGGGGTCACTTGTGGGGGGTTTCTACTGTTTGGGTACATCAGGGGCTCTGCAAATGCAACGTGATGCCTGCAGACCAATCCATCTAAGTCCGCATTCCAAATGGCGCTCCTTCCATCCCGAGCTCTGCCATGCGCCCAAACAGTGGTTCCCGCCCACATATGGGGTATCAGCGTACTCAGGACAAATTGGACAGCAACTTTTGGGGTCTAATTTATCCTGTTACCCTTGTGAAAATACAAAACTGGGGGCTAAAAAATTGTTTTTGTGAAAAAAAAACAACAATTTTTATTTTCACGGCTATGCGTTATAAACTGTAGTGAAACACTTGGGCGATCAAAGCTCTCAAAACACATCTAGATAAGTTCCACAACAACTTTTGGGGTCCAATTTCTTCTCTTACCCTTGGGAAAATAAAAAATTGGGGGCGAAAAGATAATTTTTGTGAAAAAATATGATTTTGTATTTTTACGGCTCTGCATTATAAACTTCTGTGAAGCGCTTGGTGGGTCAAAGTGCTCACCACACATCTAGATGAGTTCCTTAGGGGTCTACTTTCCAAAACGGTGTCACTTGTGGGGGGTTTCAATGTTTAGGCACATCAGGGGCTCTCCAAACGCAACATGGCGTCCCATCTCAATTCCAGTCAATTTTGCATTGAAAAGTCAAATGGCGCTCCTTCCCTTCCGAGCTCTGTCATGCGCCCAAACAGTGGTTTACCCCCACATATGGGGTATCAGCGTACTCAGCACAAATTGTTCAACAACTTTTGGGGTCCATTTTCTCCTGTTACCCTTGGTAAAATAAAACAAATTGGAGCTGAAATAAATTTTGTGTAAAAAAAAGTTAAATGTTAATTTTTATTTAAACATTCCAAAAATTCCTGTGAAACACCTGAAGGGTTAATAAACTTCTTGAATGTGGTTTTGAGCACCTTGAGGGGTGCAGTTTTTAGAATGGTGTCACACTTGGGTATTTTCTATCATATAGACCCCTCAAAATGACTTCAAATGAGATGTGGTCCCTAAAAATAAATGGTGTTGTAAAAATGAGAAATTGCTGGTCAACTTTTAACCCTTATAACTCCCTAACAAAAAAAAATTTTGGTTCCTAAATTGTGCTGATGTAAAGTAGACATGTGGGAAATGTTACTTATTAAGTATTTTGTGTGACATATCTCTGTAATTTAAGGGCATAAAAATTCAAAGTTGGAAAATTGTGAAATTTTCAAAATTTTCGCCAAATTTCCTTTTTTTTCACAAATAAACGCAAGTTATATCGAAGAAATTTTACCACTATCATGAAGTACAATATGTCACGAGAAAACAAAGTCAGAATCGCCAAGATCCGTTGAAGCGTTCCAGAGTTATAACCTCATAAAGGGACAGTGGTCAGAATTGTAAAAATTGGCCCGGTCATTAACGTGCAAACCACCCTTGGGGGTAAAGGGGTTAAAGCTATTTTCAGTTTTATAGCTCACAGGACCACAAAATACTTTATGGGTGACAAATTTAAGCCTGAAAATTGTTTAAATGCTTTTTTGGAGTGTTATATGCAAAAAAAATAATCCAGGACACAGAATAACGTATGGGTATAAACTTTAACCCAGGGAAATGTTTGAACAAATTTTTGGGGTGTTATATAACACAAAAAGTAACACAAATCTCGTAATACTAGATGGATCAAAATATATTCAATTTTTTTCACCCGCCCAACAAAAAACAGCAGCTATATATTTTCCAACGGACTGCACAAACCTGCGACTCTCCCTTCCTATGCTAAATGCAGATTGTATGTGAAACAAACCGGAAAGCAAACGATTAGTCCTTAGAAGTGCTGATAGTATGATGGCTCATCTTCAGCACCAGTGTACAGGCCTCTGATTCGTTATGCTGTGCACACACAGGCCTAGACAAGCACTCTCTCCATCCAATACGAAGTGTAACAGACAGAGGCGTAGCTAGGGTTTTGGTTCGGGGGGGGGGGCGGGGTGTTGTGAATTCGCTTTTTGCTCCCTCTAGTGGTTACTAGTTTTTTGACTCTAGTTTTTCTGTCATTCCTGTTATCCGCACCTGGGTCGTTAGTTAGGGGTGTAGCTATATAAGCTCCCTGGACCTTCAGTTCAATGCCTGGCAACGTAGTTATCAGAGCTAGTCTGCTGTGCTCTTGTCTACTGATCCTGGTTCCAGTTATATCAGCTAAGTCTGCCTTTTTGCTTTTTGCTATTTGTTTTGGTTTTGTATTTTTGTCCAGCTTGTTCCAAATCTATATCCTGATCTTTGCTGGAAGCTCTAGGGGGGCTGGTGTTCTCCCCCCGGACCGTTAGACGGTTCGGGGGTTCTTGAATTTCCAGTGTGGATTTTGATAGGGTTTTTGTTGACCATATAAGTTACCTTTCTTTATTCTGCTATCAGTAAGCGGGCCTCTCTGTGCTAAACCTGGTTCATTTCTGTGTTTGTCATTTCCTCTTACCTCACCGTTATTATTTGTGGGGGGCTTCTATCCAGCTTTGGGGTCCCCTTCTCTGGAGGCAAGAAAGGTCTTTGTTTTTCCTCTACTAGGGGTAGTTAGATTCTCCGGCTGGAGCGTGTCATCTAGAATCATCGTAGGAATGATCCCCGGCTACTTCTAGTGTTGGCGTTAGGAGTAGATATATGGTCAACCCAGTTACCACTGCCCTATGAGCTGGTTTTTTGTATTCTGCAGACTTCCACGTTCCTCTGAGACCCTCGCCATTGGGGTCATAACAGTTTGCCAGGCCAGTATTAAGTGTTTAATGCATTGCAGAAGAGGGATTATAAGAAAGAAGATTCTGAGTTTTTTTTTTTTCTTCTTCCCCTTTACCTCAGAGTGGCTATGCTTGCTGCAGACATGAATGTCCAGACCTTGATTACAAGTGTGGACCAGCTGGCTACTCGTGTGCAGGGCATACAAGACTATGTTATCAGAAATCCTAGGTCAGAACCTAAAATACCGATTCCTGAACTGTTTTCCGGAGACAGGTTTAAGTTTAGGAATTTCGTGAATAATTGTAAATTGTTTTTGTCCCTGAGACCCTGTTCATCTGGAGACTCTGCTCAGCAAGTAAAAATTATTATTTCGTTCTTACGGGGCGACCCTCAGGATTGGGCTTTTTCGCTGGCGCCAGGAGATCCGGCATTGGCTGATATTGATGCGTTTTTTCTGGCGCTCGGTTTACTCTATGAGGAACCCAATCTTGAGATTCAGGCAGAAAAGGCCTTGCTGGCTATGTCTCAGGGACAGGACGAGGCTGAAGTGTATTGCCAAAAATTTCGGAAATGGTCCGTGCTGACACATTGGAACGAGTGTGCTCTGGCTGCTAATTTTAGAAATGGCCTTTCTGAAGCCATTAAGAATATTATGGTGGGTTTTCCCATTCCCACAGGTCTGAATGATACTATGGCACTGGCTATTCAAATTGACCGGCGGTTGCGGGAGCGCAAAACCGCAAATTCCCTCATGGTGTTGTCTGAACAGACACCTAATTCGGTGCAATGTGATAGAAAAACCGCAAATTCCCTCATGGTGTTGTCTGAACAGACACCTGATTTAATGCAATGTGATAGAATCCTGACTAGAAATGAGCGGAAAATTCATAGACGCCAGAATGGCTTGTGCTACTACTGTGGTGATTCTACACATGTTATCTCAGCATGCTCTAAACGTATAGCTAAGGTTGTTAGTCCTGTCACCGTTGGTAATTTGCAACCTAAATTTATTCTGTCTGTAACTTTGATTTGCTCACTGTCGTCTTATCCTGTCATGGCGTTTGTAGATTCAGGTGCTGCCCTGAGTCTTATGGATCTGTCATTTGCTAAGCGCTGTGGTTTTACTCTTGAACCATTGGAAAATCCTATTCCTCTTAGGGGTATTGATGCTACGCCATTGGCAGCAAATAAACCGCAGTATTGGACACAAGTTACCATGTGCATGACTCCTGAACACCGCGAGGTGATACGTTTCCTGGTTTTACATAAAATGCATGATTTGGTTGTTTTAGGGCTGCCATGGTTACAGACCCATAATCCAGTCCTGGACTGGAAGGCTATGTCAGTCTCAAGTTGGGGCTGTCGTGGTATTCATGGGGATTCCCTGCCTGTGTCTATTGCTTCTTCTACGCCTTCGGAAGTTCCGGAGTATTTGTCTGATTATCAGGATGTCTTCAGTGAGTCTGAGTCCAGTGCTCTGCCTCCTCATAGGGACTGTGACTGTGCTATAGATTTGATCCCTGGCAGTAAATTTCCTAAGGGAAGACTGTTTAATCTGTCGGTACCCGAACATACCGCTATGCGTTCATATATCAAGGAGTCTCTGGAGAAAGGACATATTCGTCCGTCTTCTTCCCCTCTTGGTGCGGGATTCTTTTTTGTGGCAAAAAAGGACGGATCTTTGAGGCCTTGTATTGATTATCGGCTTTTAAATAAGATCACTGTCAAATTTCAGTATCCTTTACCGCTGTTGTCTGACTTGTTTGCCCGGATTAAGGGTGCCAAGTGGTTCACCAAGATAGACCTTCGTGGTGCGTACAACCTTGTGCGCATTAAGCAAGGTGATGAATGGAAAACCGCATTCAATACGCCCGAAGGTCATTTTGAGTACTTGGTGATGCCTTTTGGGCTCTCCAATGCGCCTTCGGTTTTTCAGTCCTTTATGCATGACATCTTCCGGAAGTATCTGGATAAATTTTTGATTGTTTATCTGGATGATATTTTGGTTTTTTCTGATAATTGGGATTCACATGTGGAGCAGGTCAGGTTGGTCTTTAAAATTTTGCGTGAAAATTCTTTGTTTGTCAAGGGCTCAAAGTGTCTCTTTGGTGTACAGAGGGTTCCCTTTTTGGGGTTCATTTTTTCCCCTTCTGCTGTGGAGATGGACCCAGTCAAGGTCCGAGCTATTCTTGATTGGACTCAGCCCTCGTCAGTTAAGAGTCTTCAGAAATTCTTGGGTTTTGCTAACTTCTACCGTCGTTTTATCGCTAATTTTTCTAGCATTGTGAAACCTTTGACGGATATGACCAAGAAGGGCTCCGATGTAGCCAACTGGGCTCCTGCTGCCGTGGAGGCTTTCCAGGAGTTGAAACGCCGGTTTACTTCGGCGCCTGTTTTGTGCCAGCCCGATGTCTCACTTCCCTTTCAGGTTGAGGTGGATGCTTCAGAGATTGGAGCGGGGGCCGTTTTGTCGCAGAGAGGCCCTGGTTGCTCTGTTATGAAACCTTGTGCCTTTTTCTCTAGGAAGTTTTCGCCTGCCGAGCGAAATTATGATGTGGGCAATCGGGAGTTGTTGGCCATGAAATGGGCATTTGAGGAGTGGCGTCATTGGCTCGAGGGTGCTAAGCATCGTGTGGTGGTCTTGACTGATCACAAAAATCTGATGTATCTCGAGTCTGCTAAACGCCTTAATCCGAGACAGGCCCGCTGGTCATTGTTTTTCTCCCGCTTTGATTTTGTTGTCTCGTATTTACCAGGTTCAAAGAATGTGAAGGCCGATGCTCTTTCTAGGAGCTTTGTGCCTGATGCTCCTGAAGTCGCTGATCCTGTTGGTATTCTTAAAGATGGAGTTATCTTGTCAGCTATTTCTCCGGATCTGCGACGTGTGTTGCAGAGATTTCAGGCGGATAGGCCTGAGTCTTGTCCACCTGACAGACTGTTTGTCCCAGATAAGTGGACCAGCAGAGTCATTTCCGAGGTTCATTCCTCGGTGTTGGCAGGTCACCCGGGAATTTTTGGCACCAGAGATCTGGTGGCCAGGTCCTTTTGGTGGCCTTCTTTGTCAAGGGATGTGCGGTCATTTGTGCAGTCCTGTGGGACTTGTGCTCGAGCTAAGCCTTGCTGTTCTCGTGCCAGCGGTTTGCTCTTGCCCTTGCCTGTCCCGAAGAGACCTTGGACACATATCTCCATGGATTTCATTTCTGATCTTCCGCTATCTCAGGGCATGTCCGTTATCTGGGTGATATGTGATCGCTTCTCCAAGATGGTCCATTTGGTTCCTTTGCCTAAGCTGCCTTCCTCTTCCGATCTGGTTCCTGTGTTTTTCCAGAACGTGGTTCGTTTGCACGGCATCCCTGAGAATATTGTGTCAGACAGAGGATCCCAGTTCGTTTCCAGGTTCTGGCGATCCTTTTGTAGTAGGATGGGCATTGATTTGTCGTTTTCGTCTGCTTTCCATCCTCAGACTAATGGACAGACGGAGCGAACCAATCAGACCTTGGAGGCTTATTTGAGGTGTTTTGTCTCTGCTGATCAGGACGATTGGGTGACATTCTTGCCGTTGGCTGAGTTTGCCCTTAATAATCGGGCTAGTTCCGCCACCTTGGTTTCGCCTTTTTTCTGCAACTCTGGTTTCCATCCTCGCTTTTCTTCAGGTCATGTGGAGCCTTCTGACTGTCCTGGGGTGGATTCTGTGGTGGATAGGTTGCAGCGGATCTGGAATCATGTGGTGGACAACTTGAAGTTGTCACAGGAGAGGGCTCAGCGCTTTGCCAACCGCCGCCGCGGTGTGGGTCCCCGACTACGCGTTGGGGATTTGGTATGGCTTTCTTCCCGCTTTGTTCCTATGAAGGTCTCCTCTCCCAAATTTAAACCTCGTTTTATTGGGCCTTACAAGATATTGGAAATCATTAATCCTGTATCTTTTCGTCTGGATCTTCCTGTGTCGTTTGCTATTCACAATGTATTTCATAGGTCCTTGTTGCGGCGGTACATTGTGCCTGTAGTTCCTTCTGCTGAGCCTCCTGCTCCTGTGTTGGTTGAGGGCGAGTTGGAGTACGTGGTGGAGAAGATCTTGGATTCTCGCCTCTCCAGGCGGAGGCTTCAGTACCTGGTCAAGTGGAAGGGCTATGGTCAGGAGGATAATTCCTGGGTGGTCGCTTCTGATGTTCATGCGGCCGATTTAGTTCGTGCCTTTCATGCCGCTCATCCTGATCGCCCTGGTGGTCGTGGTGAGGGTTCGGTGACCCCTCACTAAGGGGGGGGTACTGTTGTGAATTCGCTTTTTGCTCCCTCTAGTGGTTACTAGTTTTTTGACTCTAGTTTTTCTGTCATTCCTGTTATCCGCACCTGGGTCGTTAGTTAGGGGTGTAGCTATATAAGCTCCCTGGACCTTCAGTTCAATGCCTGGCAACGTAGTTATCAGAGCTAGTCTGCTGTGCTCTTGTCTACTGATCCTGGTTCCAGTTATATCAGCTAAGTCTGCCTTTTTGCTTTTTGCTATTTGTTTTGGTTTTGTATTTTTGTCCAGCTTGTTCCAAATCTATATCCTGATCTTTGCTGGAAGCTCTAGGGGGGCTGGTGTTCTCCCCCCGGACCGTTAGACGGTTCGGGGGTTCTTGAATTTCCAGTGTGGATTTTGATAGGGTTTTTGTTGACCATATAAGTTACCTTTCTTTATTCTGCTATCAGTAAGCGGGCCTCTCTGTGCTAAACCTGGTTCATTTCTGTGTTTGTCATTTCCTCTTACCTCACCGTTATTATTTGTGGGGGGCTTCTATCCAGCTTTGGGGTCCCCTTCTCTGGAGGCAAGAAAGGTCTTTGTTTTTCCTCTACTAGGGGTAGTTAGATTCTCCGGCTGGAGCGTGTCATCTAGAATCATCGTAGGAATGATCCCCGGCTACTTCTAGTGTTGGCGTTAGGAGTAGATATATGGTCAACCCAGTTACCACTGCCCTATGAGCTGGTTTTTTGTATTCTGCAGACTTCCACGTTCCTCTGAGACCCTCGCCATTGGGGTCATAACAGCGGGGCGAATCTTCTGAGTGAGCCTCTATCCAATTAACCTTGATTACAACTGGGTGACGCACCCTAATAGTGGAGGAGAACCTCAGCAGATGACCATGCTGTTACTGAAGATAATCTACTATATAATTGTCTAAGGGTCACTTCCGTCTGTCTGTCTGTCCTTCTGTCTGTCACGGATACCCATTGGTCGCGGCCTTCCGCCGCCTTTCCCGCTCCTCGCGACGCTCCGGTGACCGGTCCATGCAAGCGGCAGGTTCCATTGGCAAGGATGGTCGGCAAGAAGGACCTGCCATGACGTCACGGTCATGTGACCGTGACGTCGTCACAGGTCCTGCGCGCCTGCGAGAAGGACCTGCCGTGACGTCACGGTCATGTGACCGTGACACGGTCATGTGACCGCGACATCATCACAGGTCCTGCGCGCCTGCGCGAGAAGGAGGCGACAGAACTACAAGGGGCCCTCGGAAGGTGAGTATATGTTTATTTTTTATTTTTTAACCTGTGACATACATGGCTGGGCAATATACTACGCAGCTGGGCAATATACTACGTGACTGGCCAATATGCTACGTGGCTGGGCAATATACTACGTGGCTCTGTGCTGTATACTACGTCGCTGTGCAATATACTACGTGGCTCTGTGCTGTATACTACGTCACTGGGCAATATACTACGTTACTGGGCAATTTACTACGTGGCTGGGCTATATACTACGTCACTGGGCAATATACTACGTAACTGGGCAATATACTACATGGCTCTGTGCTGTATACTACGTCGCTGTGCAATATACTACGTGGTTGGGCAATATACTACGTAGCTGGGCAATATACTATGTGACTGGCCAATATACTACATGGCTGGGCAATACACTACGTGGCTCTGTGCTGTATACTACGTCGCTGTGCAATATACTACGTGGCTCTGTGCTGTATACTACGTCACTGGGCAATATACTACGTGACTGGGCAATATACTACGTGGCTGGGCAATATACTACGTCACTGGGCAATATACTACGTCACTGGGCAATATACTATGTGGCTGTGCAATATACTACGTGGCTAGGCAATATACTACGTGAGCTGGGCAATATACTACGTGGGCTGTGCAATATACTACGTGGGCTGTGCAATATGCTATGTGGACATGCATATTCTAGAATGCCCTATGCGTTAGAATCGGGCCACCATCTAGTCTCTAGACCAACATGGATATTACCGCCATATGATCAGTCCTAAAGAACATATAAGAGATCACAGCACAGTTACAGATAATGTAACTGTGTATGTAACCCCTTCTCATGTACAGCACCATGGAATCAATGGTGCTATATAAATAAATAATAATAATAATAATGACTTACCGCTGACGATCTTTCTGATGGAATCGTTCACTTTTCCCTTCTTTTCCATCTGGCCCAGACCGACTCAACTTCTTCCAGCCAGGACTCGGCTGCAGAGAATACAACAAAGACAAATTTCATTTCTCATATTCCAGGAATCACCATCTATTCCCAATCTGCACAAACTCCTTATCCTGCTGATACCCAAACACTGAGCCGCTGTGACCCTGTTACTGTACCTGCTGTGTGGTTCTCTGTACCCTCTAAATTCTAAAGCAACCCTCGATAATATAGTAATGCCGGGTGCAAGTGCCCTAGAAAACAGTGCCCATATTTTGCCCCCTAGAAAGTAATAATTCCCTGTGTGCCCCTTTGATAGTCACAGTAACCTGAGTTCCCCTATAACAATAAGTGCCCAATTTACATTTAATAATGTCCCGAGTCTGCCCCCTGTACAGCTCCCCTATGCACAGTATGATGCTCTCTTATACACAGCATAATGCCCCCTTGCTGTATAGTACCACTCACACAGTATACTGACCCCTTAGTATCCCACAAACTGTTTGATGGCTCCAACACTGTATGATGGCCCCTTCACTGTAATCCCCACACTGTACGATGGCTCCCTCACTGTAATCTCCACACTGTATGATGCCCCCTACATAGCCTCCATATAGTATAATGCACCAGATCATCCTAAATGTAGTATAATGCGCTCCCCATAAGCCTCCATATAGTATAATGTACTCCCCATAAGCCTCCATATACAGTAGTATAATGCACTACCCATAGGCCTACTCTATATTGTATAATGCACCCCCATAGGCAGACTCTAAAGCACAAGGCAGCACCCATAGGCAGACTCTATAGCACAAGGCAGCACCCATAGGCAGACTCTGTAGAATAAGGCAGCACCCCTATAGGCAGACACTGTAGTATAAGGCAGCACCACTATAGTTAGACACTGTAATATATGGCAGCACCCCTATAGGCAGATCCTGTAGTATAAGGCAGCACCCCTGTAGGCAGACTCTGTAGTATAAGGCAGCACCCCATAGTCAGACCCTGTTGTATAAGGCAGCACCCCTATAGGCAAACCCTGTAGTATAAGGCAGCACCCCATAGGCAGACTCTGTAGAACAAGGCAGCACCCCTATAGGCAGACCCTGTAGTATAAGGTAGCACCCCTATAGGCAGACCCTGTAGTATAAGGCAGCACCCCATAGGCAGACCCTGTAGGATAAGGCAGTACCCTTATAGGCAGACCCTGTAGTATAAGGTAACATCCCCATAGGCAGACCCTGTAGTATAAGGCAACACCGTCATAGGCAGACACTGTAGTATAAGGCAGCACCCCTATAGACAGACCCTGTAGTATAAGGCAGCACCCCTATAGGAAGACCCTGAAGTATAAGGCAGCACCCCTATAGGCAGACTCTGTAGTATAAGGCAGCACCCCTATAGTCAGACCCTGTTGTATCATGTATAACTGGCTATTAGGAGCAGTGCCTAGTGAAAAGGCTAATAGCCAGTTTCCTACTCCACACTGATGAGGGGCAAATACCCCGAAACAGCTGTCTGTGGATGGATACCATGTTTTGGCATAGGTGGTTTTCCTTTATTGGATGCTGCCCTTCCCGTGGTTGTTCCTTCCCGGTGAAAGATCTGGCTATTCATTCCTTGCGTTGAGAAACACGTGATGGTGTCTCTGCGGCTTATCTACATGCATTTGCATATTTCCCATAAGGGATGGGGGCAGTGTTCTGGATCACTGCGTTGAGAAACACGTGATGGTGTCTCCGCGGTGTTGGATGTTTTGATCTCCCCAAGGTCATTCATCCTTATGTTCATAGCCTTTTCACTAGGCACTGCTCCTAATAGCCAGTTTCCTACTCCACACTGATGAGGGGAAATACCCCGAAACCGCTGTCTGTGGATGGATACCATGTTTTGGCATAGGTGGTTTTCCTTTATTGGATGCTGCCCTTCCCGTGGTTGTTACTTCCCGGTGAAAGACCTGGCTATTCATTGCTTGCGTTGAGAAACACGTGATGGTGTCTCCTCGGCTTTTCTACATGAAGGACAGAAAACTGTCACCAGGTTTTTTTCCCATGTAAGGCTAGTTTCACATTTGCATTAGAATCCGCAGCGTTTAATCCGCATCCGCAAGTACCACGTCCAAACGCGGTGTTTTTTAGACGCATGCGGTTAAAAAAACGCCATGTTTGCATGCTTCTTAATGCGTTTTTTTCCTGCGTTTGCGTTTTTGGTGCGCATGGTGACAAATTTAACAGGAGAAAAATCTAGATAACCAGACACCACCAATGGGTCTACAGAGGGCGTGTATTATGGGATCTCTATATATAGACCCTAGGACTGCTGAAATCTTAACAGTGTGCTACTGTATCCTGTGTCATGATGGATCTTTGCATGGAGAGCTTTTATTTCAACCTGGATTTAAGCATCAAGCTGTTTCTTGCCTGTGCGTTTGCTTGGGAGCAAGACAGAAATCGCGAAAGACGGAGAAGGACACGGCGTAGGCGTTTTTGGAGACACCCCATTATTGAATTACGTGAGAGATGTGGAGCCTATCACACGCTGTATGGTGAGCTTAATGCCAACCCGGACAAATTCCCTGAATATACAAGGATGTCGCAAGACTCGTTCCGGGATTTGCTTGCTCGTGTCCAAGGAGCCATACGGAGACAAGACACCCAGCTCCGTAGAGCGATTCCACCAGAGGAACGTCTGCTGGTTACATTAAGGTACGTAACAAATCTAAACCAATGGCAGTGCAAATTTTGGGTGTTCTGACATGTATTTTTTGGGTATTTTCCTTTCTGTCTTTAGCATAACAACACCATAAATAGAATAGATTGTAATTTTTTTTTTTTTTTTTTTCTTCCACATTTCTGGCAACCGGAGAGAGTTTATCATCCCTCCACTTCCAATACCGGCTTGGAATATCCACCCTGTCCGGAATAGTTGCGGACACCTGCCGGGCTTTGTGGAATGTACTCCGGGATGAGTTTATACCCCTACCCACCTTGGACATGTGGATTGAAATTGCTGAAAAATTCTGGAGTGTGTGTGATTTCCCCAACTGTTTGGGGGCGGTCGATGGAAAGCACATCCGCATTATCAAACCAGCCAGAACAGGATCGGAGTACTTCAATTATAAAAAATATTTTTCTGTTGTGCTCATGGCAATAGCCGATGTGGACTGTCGCTTCATTGCCGTGGACATTGGCGCTTTTGGCCGTGGCAACGATTCCCAAGACTTTTAAGAACTCTGATATGGGCCTCTGTGTGTATGGCAAAATTTTTTATTTTCCACGGCCACGACCGCTCCCCAACACCCAAGGTCCACCAATGCCATTTGTTATGGTTGGTGATGAGGCCTTTCAGATGTGTGAAAGCCTACTAAAGCCATATTCCAGTCAGGACTTGAACCACACTAAAAGGATTTTTAACTACAGACTGACCAGGGCCCGAGGAACAGTAGAGTGTACCTTTGGGATTCTAGTCTCAAAATGGCGCATTCTTGCATCAGCCATTAATCTAAAAATGGAGACACTCAACGAGGTGGTCAAAGCCTGTGTGGTTCTGCACAATTACATAATGGCTAAGGAGCGGCCCAACATTGAACTGGATGAACCAGTTGCACACCCACTGCCCGATTACCAGCATCACCCGCTGCGGTCAAGAGCTGAAGTTGGCCACATGCGGGACCAATTTGCTGCCTTTTTTGATCTGGAAATTGGACGTGTGTCATGGCAGGACAATGTTGTGTAAATGTCCTGTTGTGATTTTATCTATACCAGTTATTTTCTTAAATGTTACTAATATTTCTCGTTAATTAACTTTATTTTTTGGTGTCTTGCCCGTGTCTCCTATGTATTTCCTCTACAAACCAAGGCTGTCCTCACACTAGCAGTATTTGGTGTGTATTTAATATCAGTATTTGTAATCCAAAACCAGGAGTGGATGATAAAGGCAGATGTGCTAGTTATGTTAATATTATAATTTTCCTCTAATTGTTCCACTCCTTGTTTTGGCTTACAAATACTGATATAAAACACTGACCACATACTGCTAGTGTGACGGCAGCCATGTTCTTTTAGTGGTAAGGTTGTTGATGTCATTGCGTCCTAATTCTATTCTGCAGTATCCATTGGACACAGACTGAAGAGACAATGACTGTCATACAAAACAGATCTATACTCATCAAGTCAGGTTTCAGAAATAATGAATTCATGATGCACATACAGTATAACAGCCTCATGAATTCACTATTTCTGACACATGTACAGGTGAGCATAGATATGCCGTGTATGACTGCCATCGTCCCTTCACTTTGTGTGAAATAGATTATGTACACAGAAGAGACAATAGAGGTTATACAAGCCAGTTCTCTAATCACCAGGTCTGGTGTCCTAACTAATGAGTTTTTGGACACCTGACCTGTTGAGTATAGTTCTGCATTTTATTTCCGCCATTTTCTCTTCAGTCTGCAACACTAGTCACAGACTAAGCAGAAGGAAGAGATTATGGAGAAAATACAAGTATTAAAAAAAAATAAGTGTTCGGCGCACGGTGTGTGTTGACGGAGGCGAAATACACAATTAAACCACACATAATTGGGGGCAAAAAATAATATTATTTATTTTGTTATACACAAACTTTTAATTTAACTGTGCCTGCTTGGGGTAGTGTGATGTAAACAGGGGGTGTGAAGTTGTGAGGTCTGGCTAACTGTTGACGACGCAGAGGTGGCAGGAGAAGGGGCAATGAAACTTGTGGGGTCTGGTAGTTCGGGGATAGGGCTTGACACATGAGAGGCTTGAGACGCACTGGAAGGGTGAGACAAACCTGACATTACAGACACACTGGGAGGTGAAGGGGGAGAAATACTAAGAGTCTGCTGTTTTTTGTTTTTTTTTCCTTTCTGGGATTGCCGGGTTCTGGGAAGCCTCGGTGGGCTCATATGTCATGGCATGGTCGTGTTGGGTGACCTGTCAGGGTCCGGCTGCACTGTGCCAGAGTCCATAGTGCTCGTAGAGCGTACAGCCATGCCAGAGTCCATTGTGCTCGTAGAGCGTGCAGCCATGCCAGAGTCCATAGTGCTCGTAGAGCGTGCATCCATGCCAGAGTTCATAGTGCTCATAGAGCGGAAGGCCATGCCAGAGTCCATAGTGCTCATAGAGCGTGCAGCCATGCCAGAGTCCATAGTGCTCGTAAAGCGGAAGGCCATGCCAGAGTCCACAGCGCTTGTAGAGCGGAAGGCCATGCCAGGATCCTGCTGCATCGTGGTGGTGGCGGTACGGAAGGCCATGCCAGGGTCCTGCTGCACCGTCATGGTGGCGGTACAGAAGGCCATGCCTGGGTCCTGTTGCATCATCGTGTCAGTGGAGGAGGTCGAAGCAGGAGCAGCGGTTGTCATGGTGGTGGCGGTGGGCTGTCCAACAGCACTCGGCATGGTGGTGGTGCTATACTGGTGTCCGGCAGTGCTAGGAATAGAGGTGGCCGTGCAGTGGTATGCAGCAGAGGTCGGCATTGAGGTTAATTGTGACAGTGAAGGCACAGGTGGACATGCCGCCACTGTCTGCTGAAAATACCGACTCTGCTGCATAGCCTGCAGGTAAGCAGCATTGCAGGCCTGCATGACACTAAGCTGGAGATCAGGAGTAAGGTGTTCCGACATGCCCTGCTCAATTTGGTTAAAAAAATGATGTGCTGGCCTCTGGAGGTCGGCTTCTACTTGGTCAAGGCTTTTGGTGACCTCCTGGATACGTGTATTCATGTGGCTAAGGGAAATTTCCATTCGGTCACCCAAAGCCTTGAGTCCTTCATGAAAAACCAAGCTGAAGTGCAAAAACTCGGGCATGAGGGACCTGTCCGATGCCCTCTGCCGCTGCCGGGAGGAGCCCCAAAAAAAGGGGCAGTGGCAGAGGACTGGGAAAGGGGATGACCTGATGGACCAGCTTCCTGTTCTCCAGGTGTGTGGCAGGCCCACTTGCTGCAGCGCTGCTGGATGGCTGGGATGGGTCCGTGGCTGTCTGAGGAAGGACCGCTCCAGAACCTGGCCCAACAGTGCTGCTCCATGTGCTGTGAAAAAAGGAAAAAAATAATTAATACCAAAAATTAACCAGACGCCAACTCCTGTGGAATAGAAACATACAAATTATGGCAATACAACACAACCTAATGAACGGGAGAAATACTTACGTTCTCTGGGCAAGGACCGGTCTTAAAAATGCCAGAACGCGATGGTATTTGTACTTTCGGATCCTTGCTCCTGAACCACTGGGAACGCGGTTCTCTTGACGCAGGTCCTTGTTGAAGCGGTCCTTCATCGAACGCCAATGTGTTTTGACTCTGGCCACTGTTGAAAAAACAAAACATAATGGTTAGACAATGGACTTTTGGCCGTGCTCACACAACTGTGTGTGATGAGAGAAACTCCCGAGAGTTTCTCTCATCACACACAGTTGTGTGAGCATGGCCAAGGTCTCTGCTGCTTCACACTGCATTGCAATACTTACCAAATGAATTTCGGACCCGAGTCGGGGCATTGTCCGAGCCATCCCACATCGCTTTGGCCACCTCATTCCATAAGCGCCGGATCGTCACGTTGTCCGAGTGCTGTGGAACCCGAGTGTCCTACAACGGGACTCGCTCCTGGACCAGGGAGATGAGGAGGTCATTTTCTATGAGCTCTTCATCCCGTTCTGGAACCTAAAAATTAAATAAAGACATTAATGTTGGATACATTAACATAAGGAAAAGAAAGAAAACAGAGGCTGAGAAATGGCATGAATAAGGAAAGTCAAGATACAAAAGGATTCCAGAAGAAAAATGTAAAGAAATAGGAATGTAAAGAAAGGAAGATTCAAGAATATTAAAGTGAGAATACAGTAAACAGTCAGCCTTGTATACGTACACGCTGCCGCCTTGCCACCCGACCGTGACTCCGCTGCTCCTGCCCAGTCTCTGCCGCAGTAGAAGTGCTCTAAAAAAATGAAAAAAAAAAAATTGTCATATGTGTAGATGTGACAGTGAATACTTACCAATTTGAGGAGGTGAGTACTCACTTCACTGACATGTTCGGCTTCAGAAGGCCCAGGACGTTGCTCCTCATCAGAAGAAGAAGACATTCTGATGCATGCAGAAAGAAAGAAATGGTAGAAATTAGGACATGTAGAGACAGAAAATAGAAAATAAAGGCATTGGCTAGGATATACTCACATTGTTCAGAAGCTTGTTTGCTCCAAGGTGCTTTGGTCTGTCTGCTCTGCTTGGCTGCCTGCTGAGTAGTGACCTGCAAATGTCCACTCCCTCCCTTTATCACCTTGTATGTGGGGGGTGGCTTATCAGTGTCTAGACATGTTTTTCTCTGGTGCAACGCATGCGTTCACGAACGCAAGCAAACGCATGTGCTTGTGAACACATGCGTTCACATAGACAGCAATGTGTTTTTTTTGCGAATTCCTTCCGCAATCGACCGCATACGTTTCTAGGCGGCAAATTGACGCCTCTAAAAATTACTACATGTAGCATTTCCGCGCCAAACCGTAGACGACGAAACGACGCATGTGTCGTCAAACGCGGCAAAAAGCAACCGATCGCAGACGCATGCGTCCCTAATGTTAAATATAGGAATACACAACGCATGTGGATATTTGCGGAAGAAATGCTGCGGACACAACCGCAAATGTGAAGCCAGCCTAAAGTAGGGCCAGCAATTGTAAGTCATCTGTTACAGCTTAATGGAATGCCGTAGCTATGTCCCCCTAACACTCTAAATACCACAAAAAATAGCTTTTATTATACTCACCTACGGCACAGTCTAGTCCGATGGTCTTGATCCGGCACCTCCTCTCCAATCACCGTCCTCCTTCTTGCTCTGTGTGAATGACGCATCCTACGTAATCCACAGTTTATGGCGCTCCTGCACAGGCATACTTTTCTCTGCCCCGCCAAAGGCATAGCAAGTCACTCTAATGTACATGCGGGGGGGAAAGGCCAAAGAGCACCGTCACATGTATACTTTGATCTGCCCTCGGCAGGGGAGAGGGAAGTATGCCTGTGCAGGAGCGCAGAGAAGAAGGGCTGGATCAAGACCAACTACGCACATAGGGCTAGACCCCGCCATAGGTTAGTTAATAAAAATATTTTTTCTGTTATGCAGAGTGTATTGGTGAAATATCTACAGCATTCCAGTATGCTGTAAAAGAGGGCTTACAGGTGCTGGCCCTACTTTACATGGAGAAAAACCTGGTGATAGATTCCCTTTAATCGGGATGATTGACATACTGTCTGATGGCTCCTACTCCGCCACTGAGAAGAAGCACTTCTCTAATGTATTAAACGTGTTTATTTCTTTCAGCAGAACAGGGGTTAATCGGCCATGTTGGAAATTCCTGCATTCAGCTGTGCTCGGTTAGCCACTCCTCTTACCCTATAAAAGCTGGGCTCGATTACCAGGTCCTTGACTGAGTTAGCATTAGCTACACAGATCTGTAGTGGGGGAAGCTGGTGTGAAGGAGAGCTGGAGGAGTTTATTAGCGACTGTTGCTTGGTTTGCATGCTTGGAAATTCCTTATCCTTTCCATTTTTTTCTTTCTGCCCCCCACACACCCTGGTGAATACCTCTTATATGTGAGTGTATATTTTGTGTGTGTGGAGTTTTTACCCTTGTCTTTGTCCCCCTGTCTGTCAGGTTGGTGTACTGCGGTACACAGTAGTGCCTCTCTTCCCCGGGTGTGGGAAGGGGACACATTCGGAGGGCTGTTGTAGGAGACAAGGCAAGGGCAGTGGTCATGATATCTTCACCAACTGAATTTTCCCGGGTAACAGGACGAGCTTTGGTGCCCCCTGGTGTTAGGGACAGGAAAGGTACCCCTGGTCCCAGGTCACTCACCACTCGAATCATGACATTAACTCAGACCTTAATCAGTTTTTCTGATCCATGATGGATCCTATCTCTGCTCTGACAGGGCAGTTGCAGCAGCTCAGTTTGGAAGTGGTGGATTTGCACATGGTGGTTTCACAGTACCCTGCTACATATGGTGTGGGGATCTCGCCCTCCAGGCAAACCATTGTGGAGCCAAAAGTCACGTTGACAGACTGGTACTCTGGGGGGCGTGACAAGTTTGTTGTGTTCCTTGATGCCTGCAAACTTTCAAACTTTATTTCTGCTTGTGTCCGGCATCCTCAAGTACAGAGGAGAAACGGGTGGGGACTGTAATCTCGATCCTTCAGGGGAACCCACAAGCATGGGCATTTTCTCTCCCATCTGACTCACACTCACACCAGACAGTAGAGGGATTTTTTCAGGCTCTGGGCCTTGTGTATGATGACCCCGATCGCGCCTCACTGGCTGAGTCTTCGTAACACCAACTTCAGCAAGTAGACTACCTGGCGGAGGGATATTGCTCCGAGTTCTGGCGGTGGGCTACAGACACTAGGTGGAATGACCTTGAACCTACGTAGTCAGTTCTGTGAGGGCCGCTAAGTGAGAGTAAGAGATGCTTTAGCTCTTAATGAGACTCCTGACTCTCTTGAGGCAGCCATGTCTCTGGCAAACCGGATTGATCACCGCCTTCGCCAGAGACATAGAGAGTCCCCTCCTGGGGCGGGAGGTCCAGGGTTGAGAATGGTCAGTACTGAGCCAGCTGTGGAACCCATGCATGTGGGTTCGGCCTCTCAACCTAGCAAATTGTCTGTAGTCCAACGTAAGGGGTGTGTGTGTTTCTGTTGTGGCAAAAAAGGGTCATTTTGTGAACACATGTCCTTGTAATAATTATAGGTGATAACTCAGGAGACTCTTTGCGTGGAACAAGACAACTACAGGACACAGTTTTATAAGTGGTAAAGTCTATATTATCACACGGTGATTCAAACAGGTGCAGAGAGAAACTCAAGTCCACAACACTTGGTGCAAATAATAAACACAGCTTAGCAGTCTATAGGAAACTTCAGAGGAAAATGCAATCAAGCAGAAAGTCTATGAAGCACAGTTATTCTTGAGGATACTGGACACGAATAAATCCTTGTCTTAGTCCAGGCACATATAGATATGCTTATTAGGCAGTTCAAATCATATCTTAGCTCAACCAGGGAGGCCTGGTTAATAGTCTCAGGTTATTGCAAAGCAGAAACAGCTTACATGTCCAGCAAATACAGATGGAAGTAAACACGAACAGCAGATGAAGGAGGATTACTGGAAACTTGTGTATGCAGCAGGAACTCAGAGCAGAGTAGCAGGATCACCACACAGGTTCACAGGAGCAGGTGTATAGCCAGAGAGTAATCAGAGGTCAGGAGCTGGATGCAAGGCAGAATACTCTAGCACAGACTGAAGGCTGGGGTGGAGTTTTATAGCAGGAAGACACAGTGCACATGAGACCAAAGACGCCATCTTGGAAAAGGGCAGTAATGCACAAAAGGTAAAAAATGTTCAGAGTCCTGACATTACTCCCTCCTTAGAAGCGGCCTCAGGACGATCCTGGACTTGGTTTCTCAGGGAATCTCTGATGAAAACGAGAAATCTTCTGTTGGGCATTGATGTTTTCCACAGGTTCCCAAGAGTCTTCCTCAGGGGGATATTCCTGCCATCTTATCAGATATTGGAGCCGATTCCTGCGAATCCTGGAATCAATAATTTCCTCCACCACAAATTGTTCTTGCCCATCAATCACCACAGGCTGCGGAGGTGGCACAACACATCCCTGGAAGGTATTAGGAGATACAGGCTTTAGTAAAGATACATGAAAAACTGGGTGTACCTTCATTGTCCTAGGCAGCTTCAGCCGGCAGGCCACAGAGCTCACAATACCGTTAATCTTGAAAGGGCCAATGAATTTATGTCCAAGTTTTTGTGAAGGAACGTTTAACTTCAGATTCTTAGTTGCTATCCACACGGAATCTCCTACCTTGAACATGGGTGCAGGTTTACGGAATCTATCAGCCGATCTCTTATAACGTTCTTGAGCTGTGGTCAGGGATTCATTCAGAACCTCCAGATTCTGTCTCATCGCAGTCAGCCTTTCCTCCACTGCCGGAACCGGAGAATTAATTGGAGACCTAGGTAAAATACACAGATGATAACCCAGATTGGCAAAGAAAGGTGTAAATTTAGTGGAGGCACTCTGAGAATTATTATATGAAAATTCTGCTAACGGCAACAACTCCAACCAATCATCCTGGAGATGGCTGACATAACATCTTAGATATTGTTCCAGCATCTAGTTGGTACACTCAGTCTGACCATTTGTCTGGGGATGGTAAGCAGAAGAGAGACAGACATTAATATTGAGTGCAGAGCAAAACCCCTTCCAGAATCTTGAAGTGAACTGTACTCCACGGTCAGAGATGATCTCATCCTGTATAACCAAGTTCACTGTATCTTTAGCTGAGGGGAGGCCGGTGCACGGAACAAAATGAGCAGCTTTAGTCAGGCGATCAACTACCACCATGATTGTATTCATGCCCCCCGATGTAGGCAGCTCCACAATAAAGTCCATTGATATAGACCCCCAAGGGCGGGACGGAACAGGTAATGGTTGTAGAAGACCCGTAGGTGCCACATGAGGAGTCTTGTAACGGGCACATACCTCGCAAGAGAGAACATAGTCCTTGGTATCCTTCAGGCAAGTCGGCCACAAGAAGAATCGGCTCAGGAACTCTTGTGTCTTCTGTACCCCCCTGTGACCAGCCAACTTGGAGTCATGTACCAACTTGAGGATCTGCAGACGGACGACCTCCGGGACGTAGATATGTCGATCTCTGAACCATATGCCACCCTTAAAGACAAGATTAATATCCACAGGTGGGTTGGCCAGAAATACATCACCTTCATAGGCCTCCCTGCACTCCTTCCACAAGTCCTGATCGTGGATAACTCCGATGAAATTGGCATCAGATAGAATGGTCTTGGACGGGCTCCAGGTACGGAATCCCCAGCATGGATTCGGGATAAAGCATCAGCCTTCCCATTACGAGAACCTGGACGGTACGAGATAAAGTTAAATTGATTTAAAAATAAGATCCAACGAGCCTGACGAGGAGGAAGACATCTAGCGGATCTAAGGAACTCTAGATTGCGATGGTCAGTTAGCACTATGATCTGTTGTGCAGCTCCTTGCAGATGATGCCTCCATTCTTTGAAAGCCGCAATAATAGCCAGCAATTCCTTGTCTCCCACGTCGTAATTCTTCTCTGCTCAGGTTAGTCTACGGGAAAAGAAAGCACAAGGATGTAGCAGACCCTTCTCTCCAGTTCTTTGGGAGAGAATAGCCTCCAAAGCATTATCACAAGCGTCCACCTCCACAATGAAAGGAAGTGTTGGATCTGGGTGTATCAACAGCAGTGCTGATGTGAAACAGATCTTAAGCCAATCAAAAGCTTCTTGAGCCTGTGATGAGTTGACCACTTAAAGGGCTTTTCCTTCTTTGTCAAGGAAGTAATGGGATGGACAATATCAGAAAAATTTCGAATGAAGCGTCTGTAGAAATTTGCAAAACCAATAAAACGTTGGACCTCCTTAACGTTCTTGGGTACCAGCCAGTCAAGGATAGCCTGAATCTTACCAGATTCCATGTTCAGCCCCTGGGGAGAGATAATATAACCTAAGAACTGTATCTCAGAACGATGGAACTCGCATTTCTCCGGCTTAATATACAGATGGTTCTCTTTCAGACGTCTTAAAACAGTTTTGACATGTTCTTCATGTTCCTGTAGAGAGTCAGAAAAGATTAGTATATCGTCCAAATAGATCACTACAAACTGGTCCAACAAATCTCTGAAAATGTCATTAGCAAGGTGTTGAAATGTTGCAGGGGCGTTACAAATCCCGAAGGACATCACAAGAGATTCAAAGTGTCCATACCGGCATCTGAATGCTGTCTTCCACTCATCCCCTGGACGAATACGCACCAAGTTATAAGCCCCACGAACATCCAGTTTAGAGAACACCTTAGCATGGCGGACTCTTTCCAGTAATTCGGGAATCAGAGGCAAAGGGTAACGGTTTCGTACGGTTACCTTATTGAGTTCTTGATAGTCAATACAGGGTCTCAGGGTCCCATCCTTCTTCTTTACAAAAAAGATAGGTGCCCCTGCTGGTGAGGAAGAAGGACGTATGAAGCCTTTGGCCAGATTTTCATCAATATACTCTTTTAAGGCTTGAAGCTCAGGTGCCGCCAAAGGGTATACGTTACCAAAAGGAATGGCTGCCCCGGGAAGCAGCTCAACGGGACAGTCATAATGCCTGTGTGGAGTAAGCTGATCTGCATTCTTCTTGTCACAGATGTCAGAGAACTCTTTATAAGCTGGAGGTAAAGAAAATACCTGTACATGTGGTTCCGTAGCCGTGGACTCAGGGACAGCTTCTGTTAATGCTGAGTTGCTCCTTTTTGGGAAGATAATCTCCTTGGTCTCCCAGTTGATAATTGGGTTCTGAGAACGCAACCAAGAAATGCCTAAAATCACAGGAAAATGAGGAGAAGAAATTAGCAAGAAAGAAAGTTGCTCCTGATGCTTAGGCTCCAACAAAATTTCAAGGGGTACGGTCTCCTGATCCACAGGCCCAGAGATTAAAGGTGACCCATCCACTGTTTCCATGGTAATTGGAGAGGCTCTTTGCTGAATTTTAATACCATGTTCCTTGGCAAATGCGATATCCATGAAATTGCCACCTGCACCAGAGTCAATCATAGCTGAACTGGAAATCCACTGTCCTGAACACAGGATCTTAATAGGGAGAGAACAGTGAGAGTTCTTTTCCTTCAGCTCCTTGGGGGGTGAAGTCATAGAAAGTGAATGGAATACAGCGTTTAAAGGCAGGCTACACTCAGAGATGTCAGATTCATCATCACAGTTGTCATACTCCCCTATTGCTGCTAGCACCTTGTTAGGCCATCTAGGACACTTAGGACAATTGATCAAGAAGTGGTCAGACTGGCCGCAGTAGAAACATAGACTTTCACGAAGGTGATGCTCCCGGCGCTCATTGATCTCGCGCCTCTGAACGGAATCAATTTGCATGGGCACCTCCTCCACCTCCCGAGAGGTTTTACCTGCAGGCTCTTTGGAAGGAAGGGAAAAGTTAGAAACACGGTTATATGCAGCAAATTTCTCCTGCCTACGCTCAGTAAGGCGAATGTTTATGCGCACACAATGCTGTATAAATGTCTCTAGCTCTTGTGGTGACTCAGAGCGGGCTAGTTCATCTTTTACAATACTAAACAGACCCCTTTTAAAAATGCAATTGTGCATAACTGTCCCAATTGGTATCTACCGCCAATCTCCTGAATTCAGTGGCATACTCAATAACAGAACGTTTAGCCTGGCGTAAAGACAACAAAGCAGATTCAGCAGTTGCACGGCGATTAGGGTCATCAAACATTAATGCCATAGCGGCCAAGAATCATCCAAGTCATTTAACCGTGGGTCACGAGACTCAATCATCAGATTCGCCCAGGCGAGCGCTCGTGAGGTCAGTAGCATTATTACACACAATACTTTGGATCTATCAGTAGGAAAACGGTCAGCATGCACATCAAAATATAGCATACATTGATTCACAAATCCACGAAATTTGTCGCGATCACCATTAAATCTGAATGGGGGCAACTTAGGTGGGCCAGCTGGTGGCGGTTGCCCAGAGGGTAAAGTCACTTGTGCAGCTATTTGCGTGCTTATGTCCTGAAAAGCTTGTCCATACTGGGACTCTATGCCAGCAAGTTTGTTTTCCTGGGCTGCCATGCGGTTGCTCAAGTCCTGCAATGTTTGTCCAAACACTTGTTGATTGTGTTCAAAGCTTCCAAACTTCTTTTGCAGACCTTCCACATCTTTCTGCAGTGATCTAATTATGGAAAACACCTGCTCTAATTTGCTTTCTTCAGTCATTGTTCCAGCAGTCTCCTTTTTTTTTTTTTAGGCTAGAGTATCCTGTAATAATTATAGGGGATAACTCAGAAGACTCTTTGCGTGGAACAAGACAACTACAGGACACAGTTTTATAAGTGGTAAAGTCTATATTATCACACGGTGATTCAAACAGGTGCAGAGAGAAACTCATGTCCACAACACTTGGTGCAAATAATAAACGCAGCTTAGCAGTCTATAGGAAACTTCAGAGGAAATTGCAATCAAGCAGAAAGTCTATGAAGCACAGTTATTCTTGAGGATACTTGACACGAATAAATCCTTGTCTTAGTCCAGGCACAGATAGATATGCTTATTAGGCAGTTCAAATCATATCTTAGCTCAACCAGGGAGGCCTATTTAATAGTCTCAGGTTATTGCAAAGCAGAAACCGCTTACATGTCCAGCAAATGCAGATGGAAGTAAACACGAACAGCAGATGAAGGAGGATTACTGGAAACTTGTGTATGCAGCAGGAACTCAGAGCAGAGTAGCAGGATCACCACACAGGTTCACAGGAGCAGGTGTATAGCCAGGGAGTAATCAGAGGTCAGGAGCTGGATGCAAGGCAGAATACTCTAGCACAGACTGAAGGCTGGGGTGGAGTTTTATAGCAGGAAGACACAGTGCACATGAGACCAAAGACGCCATCTTGGAAAAGGGCAGTAATGCACAAAAGGTAAAAAATGTTCAGAGTCCTGACAGTCCTACCCGACATCTATTTTAAACAACTGCCAGAAAACTAGAGGGCCAGGGTTGCGGGGAGGTTGGAAACCTGGGTGTAATTATTACCTCAGTGGGAAATACTAATTTTTTCCTACCAGCTATTTTACACACGAGTGAAAATAAGGTTCGACATTTCCACCTACCTGGACAATGGAGTGGGGTTTAATTTGGTCGACGCTAGGTTCATCCGGGACCAAGGCCTTGTCCCACATGCATTGTCCAGACCGATACGCATTTTTGCCATTAAGTCCCGCCCCCTGAAGCAGGGGCATTTCACGCAGGTGGTCCATGACTTGCGGCTACAGGTTGGGTCCATACACTCTAAGGTGTTAATCTGCTACGTGCTTGAGGGCCTGCCTTCACCTGTGGTACTGGGACTTCCTTGGCTCGCTCTGCACAATCCAGTAATTGATTGGCAGACAGAGGAAGTGGTTAAGTGGAGTACATACTGTCAAGGACACTGCTTGGGTACCCAGTTGGCAGGGGTGGATACTCAGTCAGTCCCCATTACCTGTCAGACTTTGGGGATGTGTTTTCTGAGCAGTGGAGCCAAGAACTCCTCCTCCCATCATCCTTAAGATTGTGTCATAAATCTGGTAACTGGTGCCAAGCTGCCTAACATCTCAGGCCCAGAGAGGCAGGCCATGAAGGACTATATTACGGAAAGTCTGACTAAGGGTCATATCAGACCGTCCTCATCTCCCATTGCTGCGGGGTTCTTTTTTGTCAAGAAGAAAGATGGGAGGTTACGTCCTTGCCTGGATTTCCGGGAATGCGATCACTGTCTGTGATCCGTATCCGCTTCCCCTGATCCCTGACTTCTTTAATTAAATTGTTGGGGCAAAATGGTTCTCTAAGATGGACCTCAGGGGACGTACAACCTCATCCACATTAAAGAGGGGGACGATTGGAAGACTGCGTTTAATATGCCAGAAGGACACTATGAGAATCTGATGATGCCTTTTGGGCTGATGAACACGCCCGCCATCTTTCAGCACTTTATTATTGACATGTTTAGTCACCTAATAGGCAGGTTTGTTGTGATCTACCTGTACGATATTCTTATTTATTCACTTGACCTTGAATCACACCAGGGACATGTCAGGGAGGTCCTACACATACTACGTGACAATAAATTGTATGTCAAACCCGAGAAGTGTATGTTCTTGGCTGAAGAGATCCTTTTCCTTGGATATGTATTGTCTGCCACCGGTTTTCAAATGAATCTGGCGAAAGTCCGGGCGGTACTGGAGTGGGATCGTCCTGAGGATTTGAAGGGGTTACTAGGATTCTTGAGTTTCGCCAACTACTACCGTAAATTGATAAAAAACTTTTTGGTAGTAACCAAACTGCTCACAGATATGACCAAGAAGGGAATTAACTTCTCCAAGTGGTCCAGTCCTGCCAGGGAGGCGTTTGACATGTTGAAAAGGTGTTTTGCTTCTGTGCCGATTCTTATTTAGCCAGACGTCTCTCAGCCTTTCATTGTGGAGGTTGATGCATTCGAGGTGGGAGTGGGGGCTGTATTGTCGCAGGGTGCGTCTCCTGGCAAATGGCAACTGTGTGCACATTTCCAAGAAACTGTCACCAGCTTAGAGAAATTGTGATATTGGTAATAGGGAACTCTTAGCAATCAAATGAGCATTTGAGGAGTGGCGTCATTTTTTGGAGGGAGCGGTTCACCAAGTGATGGTTATCACAGATCCTAAAAATCTGGTTCACTTGGAGAAACGTCTTACACCACGACAGGCAAGGTGGGCATTATTCATTCCAAGGTTTAACTTTTTTGTTACTTTTAGGATGGGGAGCAAAAACGTTAAGGCAAATGCTTTGTCCCGTTGCTTTCCTGGGGGATGAGGAAAGTGCAAAACAGTACCTCTCCTATAAAAGGGGTAGTGATGGTGTCTATATGCTCCAATCATGAAAGAGAGGTTGCTGATGCTCAGGGGGACGCCCCTGCTACCTGTCCTCTTGGTAAACTGTTTGTTCTAGTCAATCTCCGTCTTAGAGTCCTCAGTGAACATCATGATACGGTGTTGGATGACCATCCTGGGAATAAGGCCACCATGGATCTACTTACTCAGCATTTTTGGTGGCCAGGTGCTCATAAGGAGGTTCTGGAGTATGTGGCTGCCTACAATATCTGTGCGCTTTCTAAGACCTTGCATACTCGTCCGTCAGGGGCTCTCCAACGGTCCAAGGTCTGCTGGGAATCCCAGCAGACCTTGGACTCATTTGTAGGTCGATTTTATTACGGACCTAGCTGTGTCTGCAGGGAACACTGTAATCCTGGTGGTGGTGGACAGGTTCAGTAAAATGTCTCATTTTATTGCTTTACCAGCTTTGCCTATCACCAAATCTGTGGCGCAAATTTTTCTTTGGCAAATAATCAGGCTGCATGGGATTCCTACCGATATTGTCTTGGATCGGGGGTGCAGTTTAGCTCCAAATTCTGGAGGGCGTTTTGCACCTGTCTGTGGATCCATTTGTCGTCTTCTGCTTTTCACGTGCAGCATAATAGGCAAACTGAATGGGTTAATCAGCATTTAGAGACATATCTCACCTGTTTTGTGTGAATCAGGAGGATTGGGTCACCTACTTACCGTTGGATGAATTCACGGTAAATAATCGTTGTCAGCAATCAACCGGTAAGTCCCTCTTTTTCGGGGCATATGGGATCCCTCCGCAGTTTAGTTCGTTCAATAGTAATTACCCTTCTGGAATACCGGAGGAAGATCCTTTCTCATCTTCCATTTCTATCCTATGGCAGTTTGTGACTAATAATTTGCGAAAGATGGGTTACAAGTTTGAGTGTGGCTGACCGGTGATGTTTGTTGGGTCCAGACCTGTGAGTTGGTGACTTGGTATGGCTGTCCTGAAGGAACATTAAGCTGAAGGTTCCATCTTGGAAATTGGGTCCCAAGTTTATCGGTCCTCATAAGATCTTAGCCGTCGTCAATCTGGTAGCATTCCGCTTTGCTCTGCCACCTACCTTTAGGATGCATAATGTTTTTCACCGTTCGCTCCTCAAGAAGTTCGTGCATCTGCAGTACCTTCGCCTCTACCACCTTCTCCTGTCATTATCGATGGTAATCTGGAGTTCCAGATAGCAAAGGTCTTAGACTCTCATCTTGTTCATCGGTCGCTTCAATGTATGGTACATTGGAAAGGGAATGGTCCTGAAAAGAGGATGTAGGTACCAGCTTCTGACGTCCATGTGACCTTTCATGTTGCACACCCGGATAAATCAGGCCGAGATTCCGGAGGTCCCCTGTAGAAGAGTGGGCACTGTCACAGGGTTACCGCAACAGAGCAGAGCCAGAAGACCGCAGCGTTTGGTGGCTCCTACTTCACCGCTGAGAAGAAGCACTTCTCAAGTGTATTAAACATGTTTGTTTCTTTCAGCAGAACAGGGGTTAATCCACCATGTTGGAAATTCCTGCATTCAGCTGTGCTCGGTTAGCCACTCCTCTTCCCTATAAAAGCTGGGCTCAATTACCAGGTCCTTGACTGAGTTACCATTAGCTACATAGATCTGTAGTGGGAGAAGCTGGTGTTGTGAAGGAGAGGTGGAGGAGTTTATTAGCGACTGTAGCTTGGTTTGTACGCTTGGAAATCCCTTATCTTTTCTCATTTTACTTTCTTCCACCTCCCTACACACCCAAGTATTAGGGCCAGGAAAGGTGCCCCCTGGTCCCAGGTCATTCGCCAATCGAATAGTGACACATACTATGGGAGCACTTTTTTTGCAAAATCATTAATTGAGTGGTCATACTGACCGCAACTTGTGAAGCTTTAAAGGGGTTGTAGATTTTTAGGAAATTGGACCCTAAAATTTGAGAACTCCTTAGTAATGAAGTTAATTTTAACCTTAATGACCAGACCAAATTTTTAAAATCTGACCAATGACACTTTATGTGTTAATAACTCTGAAACACTTCCAACAGATCCCAGTGATTGGGATTGTGTTTTCATGACATAAGGTATTGTACTTCACGTTAGTGGTAAATTTTTGTTGATATGATTTGCGTATATTTATGAAAATGTCAAAAATTTTACCAAAAATAAGAAAATTTCACAATTTTCAAACTTTAAATTGTTATGCCCTTAAATAAGATAGTTATACTACACAAGATAATGAATACATTAACATCGGCAAAATTTTTGAAACTTTATTTTTTGTTAGGAAGTTATAAGGGTTCAAAGTTGATCAGCAATTTCTCAATTTTCCAACAAAGTTTGCAAAACCATTTATTTAAGGACCACATCACATTTGAAGTGGCTTTGAGGGCCTAACTGACAGAAAATACCCAAAAGTGACACTATTCTAAAAACTGAAACCCTAAAAGTCCTCAAAAACAAATACAAGAAGTTTATTAACCCTTCAGGTGCTTCACTGAAATTAATGGATCGTGGAAGGAAAAAATGAACATTTTACTTTTTTCACAAAAATTTTGCCTTAGCCCCAATTTTTCTTTACTTTCACAATAGTAACAGGAGAAATTAGACACCAAAACTTGTTGTGCAATTTCTCCTGAGTATGCCGATACCCCATATGTTGGGAAAAAACATTATTTAGGCACACAGCAGGGCTCAGAAGGGAAGCAGCACCGCTTAATTTTTTGAATGCAAAAATGGCTGCAATCGATAAGGAAAGATATATAGCTTGGTGCCGTGTTAGCCAGTGGATAGAAAAATATTTAAAATTGAGAGTCCTCAGTGGTTGATACCTTTTAATGGCTAACTGAAGAGATGGTAACAAATTGCAAGCTTTCGAGACTACTAAGGTCTCTTCATCAAGCATAGACTAATAGAAATTCTGAAGAATCACATATGTATGCACAACACAGCACAGAAAAAATGCCATAGATAAGACAGGTGACGTGAAGCAGAATTACCATTGTGTGAGTGATAAACAGTTATGTCCATAAATATTGGGACAGTTCATAGATAAAGAGTGTGAATGTTTTATTGTCCTCTGATTGGCATCTGGTTCTGTTATGATGGTCTGAGCAGCAAATTCCTTAGTTGATGTAAAAAGACATAAATCCATGCGACACATTCATTCCTGCACTGAGAGTGTCAAAGGTCAGCATCAGCTTATACTCCCAAACTCTTCTGTCTCTCTGAGATTTGAAGTTACCTTTTAATACAAGTAATTTCATGTCCATAATGCTATGATCGGGGGGACAAAAATTTATCGCCACAGTTAGATCCATTCTTTTTTCTCTTATTGTGTGGTGATGAAAATTCATTCTTGTTCTAAGCTATTGCCGTCTCCCCCACATACAGACCCCCAGTTGGACATTTAATACAAATAATTAAGTACACCACATTAGAAGTGACGCAGCTGAAAGTACCTGGTATCTTGTAGTCCTGATGTGAATTGGGGATCTTTATCCTTGTTCGTGGTCAATATAAATGGACAGATTTTAAATTTTTTCTGCTTGCAAGGAAAGGTTCCTGCAGCTGTTGGAGAGAACAGGGAGCTTAGATTTGGGGGCTACCTAAAACACAGCAGTGGGGCGTGTGGAAAAATGGATTGTATTGTAAGCGGGCATCTTTTTGTAGTAAAGGTTGCAATTTCTGTGCAGCTCCCCATAGCACCTCCAAATTTGGATTGTAGGTAAATACTAGAGGCACCCAATTATTTTCTTCTTTAGCTTTGTAATGTAGCAGGTGGTTCCTTGATATTCTAGTTGCTCTTGTAATTTGGTTTTGAATTGTTCTTGGTTCATAGCCCTGATTCAAAAAGTTTTTTCTGAGGCGACCAAGGTGTTCATTTCTATCCATGGGGCTGGAACATATACGATTGTATTGCATGGCTTGACTGTAGACAATAGTTTTTTATGTGTTTTGGATAGAAACTGTCCCATTTAAGGTATGTTGGACGGTCGATTGGCTTCTGATACAGGGATGTTTGTATTTCATTGTTCTGCAGCTTAATTATGGTGTCCAAAAAGTTTAATTTCAGCGCAGGAGTAGTTGAGTGTTAATCTTAATCTAATTCCCAAAGGACTCTGGATTTTCCACCCCAATTCTTCATACCTACAATACCCATTATGCACAAAACCTTTGTCACAGGACTTCTGAAAGATTTAGGCTGTGTGCACACGTAGCATATTTTTTGCGTTTTTTTCACGGTTTTTTGCTATAAAAACGCTACCATTAAGCATCCTATGTAACAGAATGCATTCCGCATTTTTTGTGCACATGCTGCATTTTTTTCCTGGGCGGAATCGCATTCTAGAAAAAAACGCAGCATGTTCATTAAAATTGCGGAATCGCGGCGATTCTGCACCCATAGGAGTGCATTGATCTGCTTACTTCCCGCACGGGCCTGTGCACACCATGCGGGAAGTAAGCAGATCATGTGCGGTTGGTACCCAGGGTGGAGGAGAGGAGACTCTCCTCCACGCACTGGGCACCATATAATTGGTAAAAAATAAAAGAATTAAAATAAAAAATAGCGATATACTCACCTTCGATGTCCCCCGCAGTCTTCCGGCCTCTCCGCTGCACGCTGCCGCTTCGGTTCCTATAGCTGCTGGGCGGTGAAGGACCTGCGATGACGTCACGGTCTTGTGATTGGTCGCGAGACCGCATGTGACCGGTCACGTGACCAATCACAAACCGTGACGTCATCACAGGCCCTTCACCGCACAACAGCTATAGGAACGGACGCCGCTGAGGTCTGCAGGTGAGTATAACCATGTTTTTTATTATTTTTAAACATTCGATCTTTTACTATACATGCGGCATAGGCTGCATCTATAGTAAAAAGTTGGTCACACTTGTCAAACACTATGTTTGACAAGTGTGACCAACCTGTCAATCAGTTTTCCAAGCGATGCTACAGATCGCTTGGAAAACTCTAGCATTCTGCAAGCTAATTATGCTTGCAAAACGCTAGTTTTCTGCGGGTATATGCATGCGATATACCCGCGGCAGGAGGCACAGAATTGCCGCGGAAATTTCCGCGGCAATTCTGCAACGTGTGAACTTAGCCTTAGGGTATGTGCACATGTTCAGGTTTTTTCGCGTTTTTTTCGCAATAAAAACGCTATAAAAACTCATTAAAAACGCATACATTATGCATCCTATCATTTAGAATGCATTCTGCATGTTTTGTGCACATGGTGCGTTTTTTTTCCGCGAAAAAAACGCATCGCGGTAAAAAAAGCAGCATGTTCATTAATTTTGCGGATTTTCCGCATTTTTCCCGCAATTCTATGCATTTTGGGAAAAAACGCACAAAAAATGTGTCAAACGCATGAAAAAAACGCGAAAAAAATCGCATGCGGATTTCTGGCAGAAATGTCCGGTTTTTGTCAGGAAAATTTCTGCAAGAAATCCTGACGTGTGCACATACCCTAAGAAATCACCTTTTACATGTCTGCTACAGCATAAAAAGTCCAAGGACAATTTGAAACTCTGAAGAAAACACTTACAGAAGACAAAGAGCAAGAATTACAACAATACTACAACAAACTATGAACCCTTCTGATTCATAACAAGGAAACTACACAGATTGCGCCTCAATTCAGGACTCTATACAAACAGATACAAAACAAAGGCAAAATCTGACAATTTGGACAACCACTCCATTCCAGACACAAAAGCATCTGTGTCATTAATCTCTCAGATTATAAACCCAACAAAGTGGAGATGGCCGTGCTTTCCAGAGGACTCTCATTTTGTCCTACTAAGGCCCTGGATTAAACTGAACTCTGCAGTGATATGGAACATTTTTTCAGGAGACTGCGCCTGAGGGAATATTTCAATGATACAGAAGATTCAGAAAACACTCGGACTGAAGGAAAAGGGATCCTAACAACCAAGAAGAGGTCAGAATGGACACCTCTACTTGGGCACAATCCCATACCTCCCAATTTTCAAGGAAGGGAAAGAGGGACAAAGTCAGCGGCGTGCTCAGCGCGCCGCGGCAAATTTTAGGCCACACCTCTGACCACACCCATTTCACAACTAGTCACGCCCCAACCACACCCATTTAGCACCTCTGAGCACAATGTTTCGTAAACAATAATTATAAACAAAAAAAAATATGGCCACACATGACGCTCCATACTGTATAATGGCCACACATGATGCTCCATACTGTATAATGGCCACACATGATGCTCCATACTGTATAATGGCCACATTATGCTCCATACTGTATAATGGCCCCACATGATGCTGCGTACAGTATACTTGCCCAACGTGATGGTCCATACAGTATAATGGCCCCACATGATGCTTTGTACAGTATAATGGCCCCACACGATGCTGGGTACAGTATAATGGCCACACATAATGCTGGGTACAGTATAATGGCCCCTCACGATGCTCCATACAGTATAATGGCCCCTCACGATGCTCCATACAGTATAATGGCCCCACACAATGCTGGGTGCAGTATAATGGCCACACATGGTTACCCCACCCCCATCATTGCCTTCTCCATCACTACACACACACACCTTTCACCGCGCTCCCTTGCAGCAGCCGGCAGTTTCCACTCCCACGGCGCTGAATGGTGTCATCCAGCTGCGCCGCTGACTGCTCACGTCGCTGCAGCTGTGATACGCCACTGATAAAGACCTCCTGTGCCAGTCAGTGTCAGAGCCAGGAGCATTATCTGCTCCGATCCGACACAGCCAGCGTCCGCTCCGTACACCTCGTACACATGCGACTCCGCTCCATACACCTCGTACACACACAACTCCGCTCCATACACCTTGCACATGCGGCTCCGCTCCGTACACCTCGTACACACATGGCTCCGCTCCGTACACCTCATACACACACGGCTCCTCCCCATACACCTCGTACACACACGGCTCCACTCCATACACCTCGTACACACACGGCTCCACTCCATACACTTCGTACACACACGGCTCCACTCCATACACTTCGTACACACACGGCTCCACTCCATACACTTCGTACACACACGGCTCCACTCCATACACTTCGTACACACACTGCTCCGCTCCATACACCTTATACACACACGGCTCCGCTCCGTACACCTCATACACACACGGCTCCGCTCCGTACACCTCATACACACACGGCTCCGCTCCGTACACCTCATACACACACGGCTCCGCTCCGTACACCTCATACACACACGACTCCGCTCCGTACACCTCATACACACACGGCTCCACTCCGTACACCTCATACACACACGGCTCCGCTCCGTACACATTGCACACGCTGCTCCGCTCCGTATACCTTGCACACACGGCTCCGCTCCGTACACCTCATACACACATGGCTCCGCTCCGTACACATTGCACACGCTGCTCCGCTCCGTATACCTTGCACACACGGCTCCACTCCGTACACCTCACACACACACAGCTCCACTCCGTACACCTCGTACACACACAGCTCCACTCCGCACACATTGCACACGCTGCTCCGCTCCGTATACCTTGCACACACAGCTCCGCTCCGTACACCTCACACACATGGCTCCGCTCCATACATCTCGTACACACACGGCACCACTCCGTACACCTCATACACACATGGCTCCGCTCCGTACACTTTGCACACGCTGCTCCGCTCCGTATACCTTGCACACACGGCTCCACTCCGTACACCTCACACACACAGCTCCACTCCGTACACCTCGTACACACACAGCTCCGCTCCGTACACATTGCACACGCTGCTCCGCTCCGTATACCTTGCACACACAGCTCCGCTCCGTACACCTCATACACACATGGCTCCGCTCCATACACCTCGTACACACACGGCTATGCTACATCCACACTGTAAACACCTCCTGACCTCACACATACGTTTACCAATACCTTCCTCCAGCGCCATGACAACCAGCAGAGGCCTGTACACGGAGGTCCTCCCAATCATGTGACCCCCTGACTCCTCCCATCCTGTGACTTCATCACAGGTCCTGTGCGCACAGAGGAGCCAATATGTGGTGTGCGGGTGCAGGGGCTCAGGGAGCTGACCGGGTGATATATACACCTCCCAACCAGTGCGGGACAACTAATGTCCCGCCCGGGATCGCAGGGCTGACTGTCAAAATCGGGACAGTCCCGCTGGATCCGGGATGGTTGGGAGGTATGCAATCCTCATTTGGATAAATGTATAGACTCCTTCAGACATTTCATAAAATCCACCATCATAGATACTAACAGGAGACAAGCATCCAACATCAGTGCCCAGGAGAGAAAGGCCATACAGTCTTTGAAAACCAACAAAGAAATCATCATTAAACCTGCTGACAAGGGTGGTGCAATAGTCATGATGAACACATCAGACTATATGAGGAAGCAAACAGACAACTAAGGCCTCTTTCACATTTCCATCGGTACGGGGCCATCGCAAACCTTCGGCCCATTTTACCAAAACGACGGATTGCGACAGATGGCAAAAAACGGAAGTGTGAAAGAGGCCTTATGGACACACGCTACTACAAAAAATTGGAGTCGGATCCTACACAGGACTATTACAAGGAACTAAACAACTTGGTATCTTGTCTGCCCGACGAATCCAAAAAAGCAGATGACCTGATACCAGAAAGTCCAAGAACAGGGACATTCTACATGCTTCCCAAAATCCACAAATCTGGAAATCCTAGAAGACCAATTATTTCATGTGTGGGCACCCTTACTGAGCAGGTATCTGGATGGGTAGAGGGTGTTCTCAAACCCCTGGTAAAGGATACACCCAGCTACATTCAGGACACAACTGACCTATTGAATAAACTATCAGCAATAGGTCCTCTACCAGAAGAAACCATCCTGGCCACCATGGAAGTGGAATCTTTGTATTCCAATATCCCACACCAGGATGAATTAAATGCCTGCAAATTTTTCCTGGAAAACACAGGGACTGATGCTCATTCTGTGGTGAAACTTATAAAATTCATCCTCACCCGCAATTACTTTGAATTTGACAAGATATATCTACAGAAAAGTGGCACAGCAATGGGAAGTTAAATGGCCTCACAGTATGCAAATTTTTTCATGGCCAAGCTTGAAAGCGACTGTTTGTCCTCATGTCCCTTCAGGCCTCTAGCCTACTACCGCTACATTGATGATATTTTAATCATCTGGACGGAGTCTGAGCCACAGCTAAAGATGTTCCATGAACAGTTTAATCAATTTCATCCTACCATCAACTTAACACTCAACTACTTCTGCACTGAAATTAACTTTTTGGACACCATTATTAAGCTGCAGAACAATGAAATACAAACATCCCTGTATCAGAAGCCAATTGACCGTCCAACATACCTTAAATGGGACAGTTTCCATCCAAAACACATAAAAAACTCTATTGTCTACAGCCAAGCCATCAGACACAATCGTATGCGTTCCAACCCCATGGATAGAGATGAACACCTTGGTCACCTCAGAAAGACCTTTTTTAATCAGGGGTACCATTCAAGAACAATTCAAAACCAAATTACAAGAGCAACTAGAATATCAAGGAATCATCTGCTACATTATAAAGCTAAAGAAGAAAATAATCGAGTGCCTCTAGTAGTCACCTACAATTCAAATCTGGAGGTGCTAAGGAGAGCTGCATGGAAATTACAACATTTACTACAAAAAGATGCCGGCTTACAATCCCTTTTTCCAGACACCCCACTGCTGTGTTTTAGGCAGCCCCCAAATCTAAGAAGCATCATTGTGAGAAGATCCCTGTCCTCTCCAACAGCTGTAGGAACCTTTCCTTGCAACCAGAAAAAATTTAAAACCTGTCCATTTATAATGTCCACGGACAAGATAAAGATCCCCAATTCACATCAGGACTACAAGATACCAGGTAATTTTATCTGCGTCACTTCTAATGTGGTGTACCTAATTATTTGTACTAAATGTCCAACTGGAGGTCTGTATGTGGGGGAGACAGAGCAATAGCTTAGCACAAGAATGAATTTTAATCACCACACAATAAGAGAAAAAAGAATGGATCTAACTGTGGTGATAAATATTTGTCTCCCCGATCATAGCATTATGGACATGAAATTACTTGTATTAAAAGGTAACTTAAAATCTCAGAGACAGAAGAGTTTGGGAGTATAAGCTGATGATGACCTTTGACACACTCAGTACAGGAATGAATATGTGGCATGGATTTATGTCTATTTACATCAACTAAGGAATTGGCTCCTCAGACCATGTGGGGTCATCATAACAGAACCAGACCCCAATCAGAGGACAATAAAACATTCACACTCCTTACCTATGAACGGTCCCAATATTTATGGACATGTTTATTGTCATAATGGTTCACGTCACCTGTCTTATCTATGGCATTTTTTCTGTGCTGTGTTGTGCATAAATGTGATTCTTCAGAATTTCTATTAGTCTATGCCTGATAAAGAGACCTGAGTAGTCTCGAAAGCTTGCAATTTGTTACTATCTTTTCAGCTAGCCATTAAAAGGTATCAACCACTGAGGACTCTCAATTCTAAATATTTTGGAATCGATAGCGTACTCCATGTCACGTTTGGAGAGCCTTTGATGTGACTAAACAGTGGAAACCCCCCAGAAGTGACATTTTCGAAACTACACCCATCAAGGATTTTATCCAGGGGTATAGTGAGGATTTTTAACCCAAAGGTAATAAACAGAATTTGATAACATTAGGTCATCATATTGAATATGTCATTAGTGTTGAGTGCAAGTGCTCGCTACTCGAGTTTGAGGTATGCACCAAGTATAGCGGGTGTTTGGGCAACGCTGATGCAAGCTCAAGTAGCTAGCACTTACATTCAATACTAGTCATATGGTCATTATTGTTTCTTTTACCTTTTGAAAAAACCCTAACTCTAATGGCAAAGAATGAAAAAAAAAATTTAATTTGACTAAGGGGATAATAAGGGGGGATGACATTCTAACTATTGGCTTTTGATCACTGTGATAGGGTCCATTACAGTGATTAAGAGAAGAAACAAAGAACCGATCCGACCCGACCATAAAGTCCCAAAATGGAAAAATAGTGAAAAATATGTATTTTATTTCAATCAGGTGTTAATAGAATACCAAAACAAAGCCTAAAGATATACAGTACAGACCAAAAGTTTGGACACACCTCATTTAAAGATTTTTCTGTATTTTCATGACTATGAAAATTGTACATTCACACTGAAGACATCAAAACTATGAAATAACACAATGTGGAATTATATACTTAACAAAAAAGTGTGAAACTGAAATTATGTCTTATATTCTAGGTTCTTCAAAGTAGCCACCTTTTGTTTTGTTGACTGCTTTGCACACTCTTGGCAGTCTCTTGATAAGCTTCAAGAGGTAGTCACCGGGAATGGTCTTCCAACAATCTTGAAGGAGTTCCCAGAGATGCTTAGCTCTTGTTTGCCCTTTTGCCTTCACTCTGCAGTCGAGCTCACCCCAAACCATCTCGATTGGGTTCAGGTCTGGTGACTGTGGAGGCCAGGTCATCTGGCGTAGCACCCCATCACTCTCCTTCTTGGTTAACTAGACCTTACACAGCCTGGAGGTGTGTTTGGGGTAATAGTCCTGTTGAAAAATAAATGATGGTCCAACTAAACGCAAACCGGATGGAATAGCATGCCTCTGCAAGATGCTGTGGTAGCCATGCTGGTTCAGTATGCCTTCAATTTTGAATAAATCCCCAACAGTGTCACCAGCAAAGCACCCCCACACCATCACACCTCCTCCTCCATGCTTCACGGTGGGAACCAGGCATGTAGAGTCCATCCGTTCACCTTTAATGCGGTTGGAACCAAAGATCTCAAATTTGGATTCATCAGACCAAAGCACAGATTTCCACTGGTCTAATGTCCATTCCTTGTGTTCTTTAGTCCAAACGTCTCTTCTGCTTGTTGCCTGTCCTTAGCAGTGTTTTCCTAGCAGCTATTTTACCTTGAAGGTCTGCTGCACAAAGTCTCTTCTTAACAGTTGTTGTAGAGATGTGTCTGCTGCTCGAACTCTGTGTGGCATTGACCTGGTCTCTAATCTGAGCTGCTGTTAACCTGCGATTTCTGAGGCTGGTGACTCGGATAAACTTATCAGAAGCAGAGGTGACTCTTGGTCTTCCTTTCCTGGGGCAGTCCTCATGTGAGCCAGTTTCTTTGTAGCGCTTGATGGTTTTTGCCACTGCACTTGGGGACACTTTCAAGGTTTGCCCAATTTTTCAGACTGACTGACTTTCATTTCTTAAAGTAATGATGGCCAAACGTTTTTCTTTACTTATCTGCTTTTTTCTTGCCATAATACAAATTCTAACAGTAGGACTATCCGCTGTGTATCCACCAGACTTCTGTACAACACAACTGATGGTCCCAACCCCATTTATAAGGCAAGAAATCCCACTTATTAAACCTGACAGGGCACACCTGTGAAGTGAAAACCATTCCCAGTGACTACCACTTGAAGCTCATCAAGAGAATTCCAAGAGTGTGCAAAGCAGTCATCAAAGCAAAAGGTGACTACTTTGAAGAACCTAGAATATAAGACATAATTTCAGTTGTTTCACACTTTTTTGTTAAGTATATAACTCTACATGTTTATTCATAGTTTTGATGCCTTCAATGTGAATGTACAATTTTCACAGTCATGAAAATACAGAAAAATCTTTAAATGAGGTGTGTCCAAACTTTTTGTCTGTACTGTTTAAAAACAAGTAATAAAAACCTGATGCAGCTACTGCATTGCTATGCTTTATAACTGTGATCAGAGTTGTGAAAGTCAAAGTCCCATAGTGCCATAGTGTGACAAAGTAAAATAAAAAAAAAAGTAAAAATATTTTACAACATACTGGGCACTACAATATTTTCTCTTGAGGGGAATGGGGGGGGGGGGGGGGTGTTCAGCTCCTCTAGCACTTAGGGGCTCTGTATATGGAGTCTGGAAACTACTCTAGGAAAATCTGCACTCCAGGAAGCAAATAGTGCTCTGTCCCTCCAGTCTCGCCGTGTGGCTAAACAGTACTGTACAGCCACAAATGGCGTATTTCCATGTTCAGCAGAAATTGTGTGACAAATTTTGGTGCCATTTTTACCCCATTTCCCCATAGATGAATTCATTGAGAGGTGTAGTTTGTAAAATGGGCTCACTTATCGGTGGTTTTGATGTTCTGGCACCTCAGGGGCTCTCCCAGCGGATCATCGCGCTCACAAACCATAAGGGTGAGTCTCCACGGTCCGTAATGACGGCGCTTTGGAAGGAGTGGAAAACCCACTCCGCCCAAAGTGCCGCCCCCTTCTGTACGTGCGGTGATTCTGGATGTGTTCATTGCACACATCCGAAATCTCTGCACCCTATACATAGGGCCCTGTGATTTACCTTGCGGCAAGGAGCGTCGCCGCAGGGTAAACAGACATGGTGCGTTCTAAAAAGATGCGCCACATGTCCGTAAACGGAGGGCCGCGGATGCGTGTTCACACGCATAGTGGAGACGGGATTTCATAAATTCCCCTCCACTATGCTGTAACATCTGGACGCTGCGGCTATATGCAGGGTTCAATCCGCAGCTAATCCGGATATAATCCTGAACGTGGACACATACCCTAACAGTAAAATCTGTACTAAATTATGGCGCTCCTTCCCTTCTCAGTTTTGCACTGTGCCTCAAAGGTAGTTCCCAATTACATGTAGGGTATTGGCATACTCAGGAGAATTTGCACAACAAACTAAGAGGTCTATTTTATCCTAATAGCCCTTCTAAAAATTAATTATTATTTATTCACCGCCCAATGGTATACATTTCTGTAGGCACATGACATCACTTATTAGGGGTTACTACTGTTCTGGCATCTCAGGGGCACTGACAATGTGACAAGGCACCCTCAAACCACTCCAGCAAAATCAGAACTCCAATATAAGGCTTCTTCCCTTCTGAGCTTTGCACTGTGCCTCAAAAATAGAATTTGACAACATATAGGGTATCAGTGTACACATCAATATACATTCCTTGAAGGGTCAAGTTTCCAAAATGGTTTCCACTTATGGGGGGTTTCCACTTTTTAGGCACATCAGGGAGTCTCCTATGCGACATGCCATCCACTAATGATTCCAGCAAATTTTGCATTCAAATCTCAAACGGTGCTCCTTCCCTTCCGTGCACCCAAACAGTAGTTTTCCCCCCACATATGAGGTATCAGCATACTCATGAAAAATTGCACAACAAATTTTGGGGTCCATTTTCTCCTGTTACCCTTGTGAAAATGCAAAATTTGGGGCTAAAAGAAAATTTTTGTGAAAAAAAATTTGATATTTTATTTTCACAGCTCAACATTATTAATTTCTGTAAAGCACCTGGGGATTCAAGATGCTCACCACGCAACTAGATACATTCCTTGAGGGGTCTAGTTTCCAAAATGAGGTCACTTGTGGGGGGTTTCCACTGTGTAGGCACATCAGGTGCTCTCCAAACGCGACATGGTTCCATTCAATTTTGAACTGAAAAAGTCAAGCAGTGCTCCTTCCCTTCTGAGCCCCGTGCCCAAAAAGCAGTTTTCCCCCACATATGGGATATCGGCATGGTCATGAGAAATTGCACAACAAATTTTGAGGTCTATTTTCTCCTGTGACTCTTGTGAAAATAAAAAAAATTGGGTCTAAAGTAAAATTGGGGTGAAAAAATGTTTTCCTTCCAATAATTCCTGTGAGGCACCTGGAGGGTTAATAAACTATTTTAATGTTGTTTTGAGGACTTTGAGGGGTGCAGTTTTTAGAATGGTGTCAGCTTTGGGTATTTTCTCTCATATAGATTCCTTAAATTACTTCAAATGTGATGTAGTCCCTAACAAAAATGGTTTTATAAATTTTGTTGGAAAATTAGAAATCGCTGGTCAACTTTCAACCCTTAACTTCCTAAAAAAAAAAAATTACCGGTATATTTCAAAAATTGTGCTGATGTAAAGTACAGTAGTCATGTTGGAAATGTTATTTATTAACTATTTCGCGTGATATAACTCTTTGATGTAAAGGCATAATAATTAAAACTTTGAAGACTGCTAAACTTTCCAAATTTTTGCCAAATTTCTAATATTTTCACAAAAACAAGCAAGTCATATCTAACAAATTGTATCACTATCGTGAAGTTCAATATGTCACGAGAAAAATTCTCACAATCTGTGGGATCCGTCGAAGCGTTCCAGAGTTATTACCACATAAATTGACACTGGTCAGAATTGTAAAATTTGGCCTGGTCAGGGAGGTGATAAAAGGCTTCGGGTGAAGGGGTTAAACAAAGCATCCTGGCTGTTGCAGTGGGAACCCAGCTGTGACAGTTCGCTGCCTCTGTGGATGGCGCTCCCACAGCTCCTGTGCCTGTTCCATCCTCGTGCTGTACATGTACAAAGAGGTGTGGTAAGTAACACTTCACCATGATGTGCATATACAACAGCTTGCATAAAGGGGGTTAATGGAAAAGATAAACTATTTTTACTTTATGACCCAATGGCCTGCAATAAAGATCTCAAGTGTATATAGGAATAGTCTATAAAGGTTGTTAGTTGTATTGAGGCACACTTTTTTTTTTTATAAAGAAACATAATTATGGTTGTAAATAAATACACCAGATACACTGAATGAACAAATGTTTTATTTTCATGCATATTCCACTATTTATCTAACCAAACGTGAGATGAAATGTAAGTGTAATAGGTGATAACAACGGACAAACATTAGCTCCTGAGCATGCAGGATGCACAGTAATACAATACAGTGACACAACCACAAACACATACAAGGTCACACGTTATATTCTGCTGTCAGTTTTTATCATTTATTTCTCTGATTATCATCAAACAATGTTTTGATATTGGTCCCAAAATGTCAAATCTAAAGGCAAAGAACAGAAACCTCTATATAAGAGTGGATGATGACAATTTAAAAAATGCTGGTGTGCTGTTCTAATCTTATTCTAATGGAATCCAAACCGCAAGCTAATATGAAACAGATGAATATCAGACAGTCTATTTCTTCTCAGTCATTTTTGTATTAATGTATGTTTCTCTTCCAAGTCCAGTGTTACCGAACAGGCAGCGGACTACTAAAATACAAGAAAATAAAGACAGCAATGGCTTCTAGCACAGAGAACTATGTCCCGCCTGCCACATTCACAAAATTCTCTTACTTCACTATCAATGCTACTCTCAGCATGCACTCTCACCTGTAAGAAAAATATACCTTTAGTAGAAAGTGGCTGTACTGCCATTGAAATCATGGACACACAGTATATAAAATGTCTATGGCAATTCATTAGGACTGTGGTATGTAGCATACATTTTGAATGCCTTAGTTTCCTTCTTCCTAAGGTTTTTCCCCATGATCTGGGTATCTTGGCTGCTCCACACTTCAGAGTACAGCATTTACCTCTTGCCTTTGGAAACTTATTTTCTCTTACCCTTTCTCACTATCATGGGTTTTATTCTTCTGCAGGAGATTCATGAGAAGCTGAGCCCCATTTACCCTTGTCCTAGCATCTCGTGTAACCCATCATCTGCTTTCCTTATCAACAATCTGAGCAGCTTCACGATTTCCGAATAATGATCTGGCTTTTTCTTTTTTTTTTGGTGTTTTTATTTAAGGCATTTTTTCTTCTTGACATTTCTCAATCTTTCGTATAATGAACCCCATGCACTCTGTCATCTCTTTCATATGGTGAACCCAATGCACTCTGTCCCTTCCCCCTCCAGTCTCCTCTGTCCTGTTAAGGCTTCCTCTTCTCCTCTCCCATGCTTCCAGTGTCTTTAGAATTCCTGTTCTGTCCATCTCCCATACACAGCATTTCTTCAGGGATGGTCTCCAACTCTTCACTTTGCAGAGCCTGTGTGATCAGCATCAATTCTTCACTCAGCGTCTCATATCTATATCCAACGCGTATGTCAGGCACATTTGTTCTGCGAATATCATTTGCGTCTGGACCTTCTTGCAGATAATTAGGCCCCAGCCAATAACTTTTTACCTGTCATGACATAATGTAACATTAGAAAGCAAATAATTCATGTTATTTCTATTTAGTGTTGAAATAAACGGAGAAAGGCCTTCCTTCATTAAAGAAATCTACATAGCTCACATTCATCACATATAGAAATCTACATTGGGCATTGCATCTGCAGAATCTCTGCTACAGATAGGGCAGGTGAATGAGTTGAAAATGTTTGGGAGGGCTTCAGAAAAAAAACAAAACAACAACTTACGAAGACCTAACTGTTTAAGAGAAGTAAGGGTAATATTGTGTGCATGAGTGTCCCTACGCATATTACCGCGAGCGTATACATAGATTTTTCATCTAGATTTTCCAGATGGATAAAATCCCCATCACATGCTGCACAGAAAAATCACATACTAAACTGACCAATAATGAGAAATTGATATCCAAGCATGTCAATGTATGCTGTGGACATTGTATTTCAAAGGATGTACATCCTATAGAAACACACCCTAATCCTAATAATAGAAAATCCTCCACACAAGTTCCAAGTAACACAGATAACAAATATAAGTCCAGACAGTTCTGAACGTTTGGTTAGAGGATGAACGAGGTCTTGGTTTGAGTAGGGCTTATAGGGGTTGTCTCACAAAGACCATTGTAGACATCATAAAGGGTGCTACTATGCATAGAACTCCTTTCTGTTACCCGGAATTGACAGCCACTTTCCCCAAGCAGTTCCCCTTCTAGTGGATGAGAGAATGCCCTCCAGTTAATACTACATATGAGATTGGCAGGCATTGTGACCTTGCCAGAATTGGGCACCTTTCCTGGCTGGCTTTAGACAATAAAGTCCCTACTTATTTTCCTTGCAGAAGGCATCGAGCTCTACACTGCAATGCTAAGACGATGCCTGGCATGACGAGCTAAGCAGCTATATCAGCAAAGCTGTGCTCACATGTTCCAGCCATGGTGTTTTCATTGCTGGAATTGTGTTAGTGCTGCACCTTTTTCTCACGGCTTTCAAAGATCAAAAACTATGCGATTTTACAACAAATGCAGCAAAAAACGCACTGGATGTGCAGCTGCACGTGGCTCTCATACTCCATACTGAATAAATTGAGTGGTTTGAAAATGTTGGTTCCATTTTTTCTTCATTTGCATAAATATCAGTAATATGTTTATCTATCCTGTGACTTCTATAATTCCACTTCATTCTTAGCGTGGAAATATCAATGAGCATGAGTGTACCTCATTCTATAAATTATCTATATATCTACAGTTGTTAATCTTGCCTTCGCTCATTGGTTGTATGTAGATTACTTTGATTATATATGTTTTTGGTCCATCAGTGATATATATTCTTTTCTCTATCGCCTCATTGGGGGACACAGGAACCATGAGGTGTATGCTGCTTCCACTAGGAGGCTGACACTATGCACAAAAAAAGTTAGCTCCTTCTCTGCAGTGTACACCCCACCAACTGGCAATCTGCACCCCGGCTTCTAATTTAGGCCCCGGCTTCTGGCGGGGCCCTACTTCCGGCGCCGCGACTCCGCCCACTTCCTTTTCCCTCTGCGCGGGTTTTTATCCCGCCCATCTATCTCCTCCGCTCCGCCCACCGGCGCCATACTGGTGCTCTGGCCTGATGGTTAGCTCCGCCCATCACCTCCTGTGCTGCTGTAGGATTTATTTTTGGGGCCAGGAACGCCTTGCTCCGCCCCCTCCAAGAGCGCAAAAACCTCAGATGAGCTCCTGGCCACATCTCCTCCCTGCTTCTGTCAGGCCTGCAGTAAGTTCCGGACAGGAGAGTGTCCCAGAAGTCTTCCCTGACTGCCTGTACCCCTGCCTGAAGGACCATCGTTCCTGAAGAGCATCTTCAAAACCGTGCAGCCTTCCATCTGGACAACGCTTTGCCTGCCATGAGTAGCTCTGCACTGCAGACTGACACTCTCCTCTACCTTCCTGTCCCCTAACCTTCTGGAGTTCCTCAGGGGCTCTTTCGTCATGTCTAATTCTAAGGCAGGTCGCTCTCGTCCTCCTACTTCTTCCTCTACTTCCTCTGCTTTAGTCAAACACTATGTGTGTTCGTCTTGTAACTGCAAACTTCTCTCCTCTGTCAAGCCTGCAACAATTCCATTATGCCCACCGCCCAGGTTCCCCCTGCTGCTCCGCTTGAGAGCGAAGCCTCCACCCCAGGCTGGGCTTCCTCTCTGTCACAATCGGTAGCGGATCTAACACGGGTTTCCCTTGCAGACTTCCGCAGTAGTCAGTGGGTCGCAGGAAGCTCTGTCCGAGACTTCCAATATAGGCCGCAAAAGATCCAGACAGGAACGCAGATCTGAGTCCTCTTCCCGTTCCATCTTGCCCCATGGTCCTTCTCTGCGGTCAGCTTTCCCCCCCGGTCCTCCTCCCCTGAGTCAGGTGAGGCATTCTCTGATGCGCCTTCGGAGAATAATTTGGAGCTGGACTCGAACCAAATCGCTAGCATGAGGGATACCATTCAGAGTCTCATTGGATTGATCAATCAGACCTGTGGCATCAAAGATTCCTCTACGGAACCCGCAGATCAGGCGGTTTCGTTTAGACGGTCTAAACCACCCCCCAAGGTTTTCACTCCTCATCCTGAATTTGATGAGCTCCTGGCCAGAGAAAGAGAATCCGGCCAGACGCTTTCAAAGAGGAAAGCGCCTTGGCGGCTTATATTCTTTTTCTCCGGATCTCATCGCCAACTGGACTTCCTCTCCCTCTGTGGACCCACCAGTTTCTAGACTATCCACCAACACAGTCCTCCCGCTGTCTGGCAAAGCATCTCTGAAAGATTCCAATGATAGAATCATAGAATCCTTTGCAAAGACGGCCTTCAAAGCGGCCGCGTCTACCCTATGTCCGACCTTTGCTTCAACCTGGGTTGCGAAGTCTATATCCAAATGGGCCAAACAACTCCCTCTGGGCATCCTGACCGGAGCTCCACCAGAACAGCTGGCGGAACTCGCCACCCAGATTTCTCACGCTGGGGAATATTTGGTTTCTGCTTCCCTGGACGTCGCATCTTGTGCTGCTCAGGCGTCCAGTAATGTTGTTGCCATAAGTCGCACCGTTTGGCTCAAGGCCTGACAGGCGGATCTGTCTTCAAAAAAGTCCCTTACCAGCCTGCCTTTTCAAGGATCACGTCTTGTCGTTTCCAAACTGGTTCCAAACTGGACCAAATTATTAAGGACGCCACAGGGGGCACAAGCTCCCTTCTCCCCCAGTCCAAACCTCGCCGACCTCCACCTAGGTGGCAATTTTGGTCTTTTCGGCCCTTTTGTCGTTTCACGGTGTCTGATTCCTTTTCCCAACAGCAGAGGCCACAGGCACGTCAAAAGAAGAAGATATCCTTCAGACCGAACCCCTTCCTGGCGTTCCCGCTTCTCCCATTGTAGATCCTCCAGGTCTAGGACTGGAAGATCCACCTTGGCATGACTCTTGACTAGACCCCAGCCCTCTTCCCAGGTTGGGCGGCCGTCTCCTCTTCTTCAGGGACGTCTGGATCTCCTCAGTAGAGGACGCATGGGTCAGGGAAGTTGTATCCTCAGGATACAAAATAGAGTTCATTTCAGGGCCCTGGGATCGTTTCTTCGAATCCCGGCCTCCAAGAGATCACGCTCTAGTTCCGCGTTTCTTTGCAGCCATCGCTTCCCGTCCCAGAAAAAGAACGGTTCACAGGTTTCTATTCGAATCTTTTTGTGGTACTGAAGAAAGACGGCAACGTTCGTCCAATTCTGGATCTAAAATTGCTGAACAAGAGGGTTCATCTGAGACACTTCAGGATGGAATCCCTTCCTTCAGTAATTGCTTCCATGGAGGCTCAGGAATTCCTGTGCTCCACAGACATCCAGGACGCCTACCTCCATGTCCCGATCTTCCCGGGACATCACAGATTCCTGCGTTTTGCAGTACATCACGAGCAGTTTCAATTTGTCGCCCTGCCGTTTGGTCTCACAACCGCCCCCAGGGTTTTCACGAAGATCATGGCAGCGCTGATAGCCATCTTGAGGGTCAGAGGCCTGGTTCTTTTTCCATACCTCGACGACATCCTCATCAAAGCTCCGTCCTTTTCTTAGGCTCACGAAAGTCTGTCCATCGTCCTCGACACCCTAGCCCGTTTCGGGTGGCTTGTCAACCGGAAGAAGTCCTGCCTTATTCCTTCTCAGTGCCTCGTATTTCTGGGAATGCTCTTCGACACTCGTCAGACCAGAGTCTTCCTTCCCGAAGACAAGAGATCCATCCTTTGTCGGGAAGTTCGCTTGCTCCAGGGCCCTCGGCTTCCCTCCTTCTGATCGGCCATGAAGGTTCTGGGAAGGATGGTTGCTACATTGGAAGTCATTCCCTTCACCCAATTTCACTCAAGACCCCTTCAGCAGGCTATTCTCTCACAGTGGGACAGGTCTGTCCTTTCTCTGGATTGCACGATTCGGCTTTCGCCCCGGGTCAAACGGTCCCCTCAACTGGTGGCTGACGTCACCTCTCATCTCCCGGGGCAGGTCCTTCCTTCCAGTTCACTGGCAGGTGGTGACAACGGACGCCAGCCTTCTCGGCTTGGGTGCTGTGTTTCGCCACCTGACGGCAGGTGGTGACAACGGACGCCAGCCTTCTCGGCTTGGGTGCTGTGTTTCGCCACCTGACTGTTCAGAGTCGTTGGTCGGCGCAGGAGTCATCTCTGCCGATCAATGTCCTCGAGATTCGGGGCATCTTTCTGTCCCTTCTTCACTGGAAAAGGATTCTCAGGGGTCTGCCAATTCGAATCCAGACGGACAATGCCACAGCAGTGGCATATATCAACCACCAGGGGGGGACTCGGAGTTCTCTGGCCTTGGCCTAAGTATCCAAGATCCTTCTTTGGGCAGAGGCAACGGTTCCGGTGAGATCCGCGGTACATACCCCCGGCATGGACAATTGGGCCGCCGACTTCCTCGACGCCCTGACCATTCCTTGGTCGCAGTTCGTGCTTCCCTATCTGTTTCCACCCCTGCCCTTGCTTCCCAAGCTGTTGAAAAAGATCAAGGCGGAAGGGGTGCCGGTCATTCTGATCGCTCCGGATTGGCCCAGGAGATCTTGGTTTGCGGAGAGCGTCAACCTTCTCGCGGATGCCCCCTGGCGGCTTCCAGACAGGCCCGATCTGCGGTCTCAGGGTCCAATCTGCTACCCGAATTCTCGGTCGCTCAGTTTGATGGCGTGACTGTTGAGACCGCAGTTCTAAGAGCGTCTGGCCTTTCGGATCGGGTGATTCATACTATGATCCAGGCGAGGAAGCCTTCGTCTTCCAGGATCTACCATTGTACCTGGAAGGCTTACTTCTGTTGGTGCGAGTCCAACCTCGTTCCACCTATGTCCTTTTCTCTTCCTTCCATTTTGGCCTTCCTTCAGGCAGGACTGGATGCGGGCCTTGGACTTAGTTCCCTAAAGGGCCAGGTTTCTGCGCTCTCCATCCTCTTCCAGAAGACGTTATCTTCTCAGCCACAGGTCACGACCCTCCTTCAAGGAGTAGCCCATGCTGTCCCTCCGTACAGGGCGCCTGTGGATTCTTGGGATCTTAATCTTGTTGTGGAGGTTCTGAGGGGTCCCCCCTTTGAGCCTCTCAGGGAGGTTTCCCTGCCATTTCTTTCAAGGAAGGTGGCTTTTGTTGTTGCCATCACTTTTATCCAGCGTGTTTCAGAGTTGGCAACCCTGTCTTGTCGACCTCCTTTCCTGGTTATTCACCAGGACAAGGTGGTCCTGAAGCCTCCGCCTTCCTTTCTTCCGAAGGTGGAATCTCACTTTCACCTCAACGAGGACATGGTCCTACTTTCCTTTTGTCCAGCTCAGATTCATCCTCTGGAGCGATCGTTGAACAAGCTGGACCTCGTCAGGGTGGTGAGGATCTACCTGACTAGAACGGCCTCTTTCCGGAAGACGGATTCTCTTTTCGTCATTCCTGATGGCACGAGTAGAGGCCTGCCGGCTTCCAAGGCGACTATTGCTCGCTGGATCAGAATGGCAATTTTGGAGGCTTACCGGATCAAGAACAGAGTGCCCCCTCCTGGGATTAAAGGCTCACTCTACCCGGGCAGTCGGCGCCTCTTGGGTGGTGCACCACAAGGCTTCCGCCCTACAGCTTTGCAAAGCGGCAACCTGGTCTTCCATCCACACGTTCGCCAAATTTTACAAGGTCCATACCTACGCTTCGCCTGATACCAGCCTAGGCAGAAGGATCTTGCAGGCGGCAGTGGTGAGTCCTCTGACCAGAAGGAAGTCTGTTTTTTCTCCCTCCCCAGGCACTGCTTCGGGACGTCCGTCCCATGGTTCCTGAGTCCCCCAATGAGGCGATAGAGAAAACAGGATTTTTTGGTTGCTTACCGTAAAATCTGTTTCTCGATGCCTTCATTTGGGGATACAGCGCCCTCCCATTTTGTTTAGTTTCTGTTGTTCTGTGTTCTATGACTGTTTCTCATGCTTACAGTTTTTATAGTTGTGGTTATGTTCTTTTAACCATATCGTTTTTCTCCTACTGCTTTCTCACTAACTGAGGTTCAGATTGCCAGTTGGTGGGGTGTACACTGCAGAGGAGGAGCTAACTTTTTTGTGCATAGTGTCAGCCTCCTAGTGGCAGCAGCATACACCCCATGGTTCCTGTGTCCCCCCAATGAAGGCTCTGAGAAACAGATTTTACAGTAAGCAACCAAAAATCCTGTTTTCCATGCCTTTTTGAATATTCTGTAGACACTGCCATCTTGTGGTCATTTTCAGAACATTATACTATGCTTCTGCATTCAAGCTTTTTATTATTATCTTTTCCCATATAGATCTTACTTATATGTTACCAGCTATACGTTTGTTGGATAGTTTCTGGTTATTTACGTGATCAGTCTTGCATACCGCTAAGCCTGCCATACTTTTCGAGACTAAGGTCTTTTTTTCTATCTTTTTTCTTACGATGATCTATATAAATGCAGTTATTTTGAATTAATTCATGAGGCAGGTATTGTTTCAAAGGCACACAGGACAATTTCCCAGATGAGTCTCCTGCACCTACCTCACAATAAAAAATCCCCAGGCTATTTACACCAACTAGGTCTCAGTCAGAGGTCCGAATACGGTCTGCGATGCACGGACTAGCCACAGGGTTGCTGACTCAAACGTGACAGGCCCATAAGTGCCGGATTTGGTCTTGTTGATCAGGGAAACCTGGAGCCTATATTCAACTGACCACGTCTCAAGAATGTTTTCCAATAAAGTACTATTATACGCTATATTGTGCTATAAAGGACAAAACTGTTCACCTGAGGAAAAATAGATTGGCACAAATCTTATATTTATGACATTTACTGTTATCGGTCAATCAAGGCCTATGGATTCCGGAATTATGACACGGGTTTGCAGCCATGCTTTAAGGGTATGTGCATGACATCTTTTTCAGGCAGGTCTCCCTGAAAAAGCGCTGAATAAATTACAAAAAGAATGAACCTACGCATAGCAATGTAAAATGACTTGCTTTCCATATTTTCCGGGTTTTAAGCTTCATATTTGTAAAGATGCAAAGAGGTTAAAAGAAGTGACCTGACCGTTCTTCAAGCAGCTTTTGCTCACTATTTTGTAGATAGAAATAATAATAATAATAATAATAATAATAATAATAATAAAAAAAATAAAAAAAAACACAAAAACAGCGAAGCCACAAAAAAACGAGGAGAACACACCAAAAAAAGACATTTGCCAGAGTTTTTCTGAAGTGTCCAGAGTTTTCACCTGCATCCAAAAGACACAGTGCGCACATACCCTTATGAAATTGATTAGTTCCTGTAGTTCGGCATGTCATTATTTAGTGCAGATACTTGGTGATGTTACCTTGTGGGGAAAGCCGCTCATCAGGACACTGTTTCTAGCGAGCTCACACATGTCACAAGAGCTCAGCTTCCACACTTGAGTTGCAATGCTGTATTCTTCCATTAAAGGCTCCTAAAAAAACAGACTACAAATTAGAAAACATTTACACAAAAAGAACTAAAATAAAACTTTTAGTTTTTCTGCAGCTGTTTCTCTTAAATTACATGATTAATAGCCCTTTTTTTGCTGGTGTTTTTCTTTAGAAATAGACCCCAATCTATCACGGCAGGAGTTTTGCACACCAGTCTTGGTAGTGCGCTTGCCTACATGTATCCTAGTCAGACCTTTGTGGCAGATTCTTTGCTGCCTTTGAACGATTTGCAGGGAGCTTGGCCACACACCCCAGCTAAGCCCCACCCACTTTTCAGAGCGTTGGCAGAGTTGGCCTGGCGTAACTATGACAAAAGTCGCACTTTTTGGCAACAACTGGCAAAAAATCTTTAATGAATCAGGATTATAGGCCTTCATGAGGTTATCTCATCCTATAGAGAAGCGAATAGGAAAACAGCTGAAAAAAACATTGTGTTTTAAAAAAAAATTACTATGAGGGAAAAAATAACCAAAAGGCGAAGTTCACAGGAGTGCATAAAAAAAGTTTGATTTTCATAAAAAACAAACAAACAGACTTTTTGTCATCTGTATGTCAGTTTTTATACATCAGCAGTTAATAGAATTGCAAGACCCAGAGCAGTTGGGTCTTGTAATGTATCTGAAGAAACTGGATGATTATGGGATCCAATTCTTTTTTTGCACACCCATAGACTTAATTCGGCGAGTCGTAACCAAAATCTGGCTGATTAGTGGATGCTGTGATCTGTATATGCCGGCATTTGCTCCCTGTAACAAAAATTGAATAACATTGGCCCTAGTGCTATCCATGTGATGGCAGTTTTCCCACAGGCAGCACTCGGACCATAAATACTATTGTTAATGTTGCCAGGCTGTGATAAAATATAATAGAGTACGCAGTACAGTACTTTCTGTGTTTCACTACTAACTTACAGCTGACATCTGGCTGCATCGATTGTTTTGTTTCTTTTTGCAAAACACACAAGGAAAAATAGCAGAAAATGGTATGAGACCATCGGACGTCCTTCTAGGATACCTTTGTGAAGTGAAATTGTAGAGGATCATCTGTGGACAGTGATACCATAAGGCCACGTGACAGAAAATCAGGGAGTGGGTTCCGGTGATAGCTTAGGAAAAGACTATTATTGCTCAGTGGAGACATGGCGATGCCAATTTGTGCCAGGTAGTAGAGATACTGCAACACTGGAGCCTGCAATAGCATGAAAAAGGGGTAACAAATATTGAAGAAAGACACAGAAAAAAATATTAGTCAACAGTTTTTAGTTAGTAAGGCAGTGTGCTTACGCTGAGTTTTTGGCACTGCGTATCTTCTGTTTATCAACAATGTAGTTTTACAGTTCCAGCCGGGTGGATGGGATTTTTAGACATCTCATGCCCACTGCGTTTTGTTCTTCTCAGCACAAAATGACCTGCGGTGCATGTTTCAGATCTACAATTTTTTTTTTTTTTTTTTTTTTTTTTTTAACTTTTATTTGCAGATTTTTTGCATGAACTTGCATTAGATGCAAAGAATCCGGAGGTAAAAAAAGCACATGCATTTTTAGTACGTATCCGTTGTGGAAACACATAAAAAACGCATGTAATCCACACGACTTAATAAATAAAGGTTTGTCAAAGCCAAATACCAGGAAGTATCAAAAACAAAGAAGCTTTAATTTAGAACATGACATACCAACAAGAACAAAAAAAAAAAGCAATAAAAACACACTCAAAACCGTGTGTAAAAAAAACGCAACCAAACTAATTTTCATAATAGATGTAAAAATGGAACAGAAAATCTGCAACATCAAAAACTCACACAAAGGTCATCGTGGGAACGTAGCCTAAGGGCGCCGTCAGACGGCCGTATAACATGAATGGCGGTCGCATCGGACTGGCCATAGGCTCTCCTGACCCGAGAGTGACAATTGCGTAGAAATTTAGCCTGTCACGTTCTTCTGACTGCACCCTAACATTAACACTTAGGGGTTTCTGATTTCTTATTGTAAAATGTTATAAAATGTAATAAAAACTACAATTATTAAAAAAAAAGCTGCTTTATTTAAAGAATGATATACCAAAAAGACAAAAACTGTAGTGCCAAAAACAAATGTAAAAAACGCACTCAAAAACTTAATGAAAAAAAATGCAAGCAACCTAATTTACATAATAGTTACCGAAATTCGCAAACATCAACAACTCACCAAAAGTGTACTATGGGATTGTAGCTTAAGACTTTTTGCATTTATTAATTAACAACTGAAATATTTATGAATTACAATGGCAAACCATCCACTCATCTGTAGTCATCATCTGACTTAGATTGATTAAAGGGCATTCAAGAGAAAGCTCCCTTCTTAAATAGTTAACTACCTCGACCTTTTAGTTTCACAGAATTTTATGAAAGATTTTGTGCGTACACCATAACAGAAAACTAAAGTTGATTTTCAACTTTAAAAATAAAGAGTATGTAAAGCATTGTATTACAGTAGCCATAAAATCCTCTAAAACATGCTATGAAATTGTCCCTTTTGAAATGGTGTTCAGCGATACAAAGGAAAAAAAATATGACTATGGCTATGACTAATATGGTATCCATCTCTTTCAACTACTGCATTGATCCTGCATGTGCTCACTATATTCTATGTCAGCAAGCAGCTTCTAATGGTACAATCTCTGCTTGCTGTCTGTCATATGCCTCTTTACCATCTAGCAACATATTTTAATGTGCCTGCTAAATCACTGGTTTAATTCACTTGTTGCATTGTACTTAATACGTACTGTTGTATATCCATGACTGGGGTCACTCTAGATATTATCTGGTGGAAGGTGCTATAACATATAGATTTAGCCAGGCCCAATATCTTTGATCATCTAACCACCCCCTGGTGTGCTGCCCCCAGCTGCCAAATTATCCCAAACCAGCTCCCACTATCCCTCTCCTGACCCTGTATTGTGGCCTATAAGTTTAGAAACATTTTAAGGGGTGCACGCAGTGTGGGGCGTATGCACGCATCCCATAAGCAAAGCATCACAGAAGATAAGCATCAAGAAAAAAAGTTATTCCATGTCAGTTAGTCAGGGCAGGAGACAGGTAACCCACACTTTGCTCTCCCTTTCATCCATGCGCTTTATTTCTATCCTCCTGTGTTCCTTTGCCATCCACATTCACCACCCCATCCCCCCTCCATCACCACTCATACACATCAGCCCCTCTATACTTCCCTCTCCCATGTACAGCTCCTATGCACTTCTCACCTTCCTGAAAAACCTCAGCCCATCTTGCCCAAACACCCAAACACATCACACAAAAAAACGTCTTACAATTCCAGTAACTACTTGCTTTTTATCTTCCTACGCCTACTGATTTCAGGGGCCATCTCTCCTAACCCTGGTCCACCAGCCCCCAACCTCAACCCCACCTCACATCGAAACCTTACTAATCTTATTAATATTAGCTGCACTCCATCTCCTTCTTTTAATTGTGCCCTTTGGAATCCACAGTCTGTATGTAACAAGCTTCCTTTCCTACACAATTAACTCCTGAACAACTCTCTTAATCTGTTGGCCCTCATGGAAACCTGGATTCAGGATTCTGACACTGTCTACCCTGCTGCCATTTCCCATGGTGGCTTACAAATCTCCCATTCCCAGAGAACTACAAACAGACATGGTGGTGGAGTCGGCATACTCCTGTCCCCACAATGCACCTTCCAGGTCATCCCCCCAGTTACATCACTCTCATTTCCTTCTTTTGACGTCCACACCATCAAGCTCTTCCGTCCCCTCTCCCTCAGAGTAGCGGTCATATACCGGCCCCAAGGCTCACCCACCCACTTCCTGGACCATTTCTCTGCCTGGCTGCCGCACTTCATGTCCTCAGTACTACCAACCCTTATCCTGGGAGACTTCAACATCCCCATTAACAGCCCACTTCCACATCTGGATCCCAGCTTCTATCACTAACCACTTCCCTAGGCCTCTCACAGCTCTCAACCTCTGAAACAAACAAAGACGGTAACACCCTTGACCTGGTCTTTGTCGGGCTCTGTTCAATCCCCTACCTAAATAACTCACCGCCTCCGCCCCTCTGACCACAAAATTCTCTCCTTCATGCTCACAATTCTTTGCCCACCCCAGCACTATCCTACCTACCACACAGTCAGAAATCTTCATGCCATTAACCCTCATACCCTTTCAGACTCCCTAAACTCATCATTGTCCTCAGTCTCCTCTTTTTCCTGTCCTGATCTGGCTGTACATCACTACAACGCCACTCTTGGAAGCACCCTTGATCAAGTAGCTCCCCTCACCCTCAGAACCTCCAAGCACAAAGTAAAACAGCCCTGGCTCACATCGCAAACTCAATTTCTCCAGCGATGCTCTAGGAGTGCTGAACGCTTATGGAGGAAAACTAACACACCAGAAGAATTCATACACTTCAAATTTATGTTAAGAACCTATAATTCTGCCCTTCATCTTGCCACACAGACCTACTACACCACCCTGATCTCCTCACTATCCAACAACCCCAAGAAACTTTTTGACACCTTTCACTCCCTCCTCAGGCCGAAAGCACAAGCCCCTACTATCACAGACACTTGTGCTGATGACCTGGCCTCCCACTTGATAGAGAAAATAGATAATATCCGTCAGGAAATCCGCTCCCAGGGGCAGTGACTCCCATCCCTCCCTGCATTTCCCCTGGCTCACTTTCCACATTCGATCCCATCACAGAAGAAGTCTCCAAGCTCCTTTCTTCTTCTCGTCAGACTACATGCACCTCTGACCCCATTCCCTCACATCTCCTCCAGTCTCTCTCTCCAGACGTCACAACTCACCTAACTACAATCTTTAATCTCTCCCTCTCCTCGGGCATTTTACCCTCCTCCTTCAAACACTCTATCATTACTCTATTATTAAAGAAACCCGCCCTCGACCCATCCTGCATAAACAACTACAGACCAATCTCCCCTTCGGCTATGTGCACACGTCAGGATTTTGTCAGGATTTTTCCTCAGGATTTGTAGCCAAAACCAGGAGTGGAACAATTATAGGAAAAGTATAATAGAAACATATGCACCACTTCTGCATTTATCACCCACTCCTGGTTTTGGCTACAAAACCTGATGAAAAAGCCTGACAAAATCCTGACGTGTGCACATAGCCTTCATCTCTAAGTCTTGGAGTGCCTGGTCTACTCCCGCCTTACCAGTTACCTGTCCACTCACTCCCTCCTAGACCCATCACAGTCCAGCTTCCGCCCCCTACATCTGACAGAAACTGCACTCATCAAAGTGACCAATGACCTTCTGATAACAAAATGTAACGGTGACCACTCTGCTCATTCTTCTCGACCTTTCTGCAGCTTTCGACACTGTTGACCACCATCTCCTACTCTCTAGGCTCCAGCCACTAGGCATTAAGGACACTACTCTCTCCTGGTTCCCTTCCTATCTTTCTGACCGCTCCTTCAGTGTTCTGTTCGCTGGCTCCACTTCATCTCCTCTTCCTCTCACTGTTGGGGTACCAAAGGGCTCAGTCCTTGGCCCCCTTCTCTTCTCCCTCTACACAGACCATCAGCAGATTTGGCTTTCAGTACCATCTTTATGCTGATGACACACAACTATACACGTCATCACCTGACCTTACCCCCGTTGTACTACAGAACGCCAGTGACTGTCTGTCTGCAGTCTCCAACATCATGTCCGCTCTCTATCTGAAACTCAACCTTTCGAAAACCAAACTTCATCTGCTCCCGCCCATCTACTAATCTCCCTACATCTGACATTTCCCTCTCTGTGGGTGGCACCATAATAACACCCCTGCAGCAGGCGCGCTGTCTGGGTGTTATGTTAGACACCAATCTCTCCTTCACCTCCCACATACAATCTCTTGCCCACTCTTGCCACTTACACCTAAAGAACATCTCTAGAATCCGCCCTTTTCTCACCATGGAAACAACAAAAACCCTGACACCCTGATCCTCTCCCGCATGGACTACTGTAACGCTCTATTAATTGGCCTCCCCCTCACTCGACTTTCCCCTCTCCAGTCCATCCTTTTTTTTAAATCAGATCATTTTTATTAACGATATTCAAATTGACAACTACACACAATTGTGTCAGCAAAGGAGAATAAACATGTTTACAAACATTTTGAAACAATCCCCCAGTTCCCCACCCTCCCTCCCTCCTCCCTTAAAGCCTTTGTAAGCAAGAATAGGACAATAGCATACATTGCTTACATAATAAAACAACATCCCACTGGAATCAGTTCCTCTCCATCCAAGGTTACCAAAGTGTTTCAAAAGTTTTCATACTTTTCCTTTTTTCATAAATACCCTTTTCCATATTAATAACCATATCAGACTGTCTATAAAATTCCTGCAGAGTCGGCGGTACCTCACTCAACCAGTGCCTGGCAATTAGCTTTCGCGCAACATACAATAATCTAGCTATGGCCACTTTATGATGATTTGGAACTCGGATCTCTTCCACATATCCCAAAATATATATCACAGGATCGCTTGCGATTGTACAGCCATACGATTTCCCAATTGCTTCTCCCACCTCCAACCAGTATGAATTCAATCTCGTACATTGCCATAACATGTGTAGAATCCCTGCCCCCTCGGACTGGCACCTAGGACACTTGGAGGTCTGTCTCAGCCCTGCCTTATTTAGCCTATCTGGAGTTCTATACACTCTGTGAAGCACATATATTTGCGAAAGACTACCCGGCTCACTTAAAGGTACTCTGTCACCTGAATTTGGAGGGAACAATTTTCAGTCATATGGGTGGGGTTTTGGGGTGTTTGATTCACCCTTTCCTTACCCGCTGGCTGCATGCTGGCTGCAATATTGGATTGAAGTTCATTCTCTGTCCTCCGTAGTACATGCCTGCACAAGGCAATCTTGCCTTACGCAGGCGTGTACTATGGAGGACAGAGAATGAACTTCAATCCAATATTGCAGCCAGCATGCAGCCAGCGGGTAAGGAAAGGGTGAATCAAACACCCGAAAACCCCACCCATATGACTGAAAATTGTTCCCTCCAAAATCAGGTGACAGAGTCCCTTTAATGATAATTGGGGAATATACTCCATGATATCCTCCCATTTATCCTCCTCTATCTTTCCCAACTCTTCCTCCCATTTCTCTTTTGCCTTAATAGGGAATCTATTAAGAAAGGTACATAACAAATCCCTATAAATTTCCGAGACTACCCCTTTCATTCCTCCCGTCGCAGACATAGTCCACCAGAATGTCTCTATAAATTCCCATACCCATCGTTTTACTCTGCGCAAGATAGGCATGTCTCAACTGTCCATATTGAAACCTACAGGTCTCCTGCAACCCATAACTCTCCTGCAGTGCCTCAAAGGATAACAGTCCTTGTGCGTCCTGAATCTGAGCCACATATTGAATACCCAATGATTTGCAATTTTTGAATTCCCCCATTTTAATAAATTCAGGTAGTATTTCATTATGCCATATTGGGGAAAGATTTGTTAACCCCTTCATGACCCAGCCTATTTTGACCTTAATGACCTGGCCATTTTTTGCAATTCTGACCAGTGTCCCTTTATGAGGTAATAACTCAGGAACGCTTCAACGGATCCTAGCGATTCTGAGACTGTTTTTTCGTGACATATTGGGCTTCATATTAGTGGTAAATTTAGGTCGATAATTTCTGCGTTTATTTGTGAAAAAAATGGAAATTTGGCGAAAATTTTGAAAATTTCGCAATTTTCACATTTTGAATTTTTATTCTGTTAAATCAGAGAGTTATGTGACACAAAATAGTTAATAAATAACATTTCCCACATATCTACTTTACATCAGCACAATTTTGGAAACAACATTTTTTTTTGCTAGGAAGTTATAAGGGTTAAAATTTGACCAGTGATTTCTCATTTTTACAACAAAATTTACAAAACCATTTTTTTTAGGGACCACCTCACATTTGAAGTCAGTTTGAGGGTTCTATATGGCTGAAAATACCCAAAAGTGACACCATTCTAAAAACTACACCCCTGAAGGTGCTCAAAACCACATTCAAAAAAATGGAAACATTTAACTTTTTAGTCACAAAAATGATCTTTTAGCAACAATTTTTTTTATTTTCCCAAGGGTAAAAGGAGAAACTGGACCACGAAAGTTGTTGTCCAATTTGTCCTGAGTACGCTGATACCTCATATTTGGGGGTAAACCACTGTTTGGGCGCACGGCAGGGCTCGGAAGGGAAGGAACGCCATTTGGCTTTTTGAATGGAAAATTAGCTCCAATCATTAGCGGACACCATGTCGCGTTTGGAGAGCCCCTGTGTGCCTAAACATTGGAGCTCCCCCACAAGTGACCCCATTTTGGAAACTAGACCTCCCAAGGAACTAATCTAGATGTGTGGTGAGCACTTTGAACCCCAAAGTGCTTCACAGAAGTTTATAACGCAGAGCCGTGAAAATAATAAATATGTTTTCTTTCCTCAAAAATAATTTTTTAGCCCAGAATTTTTTACTTTCCCAAGGGTAACAGGAGAAATTTGACCCCAAAAGTTGCCCATTTTCTCCTGAGTACGCTGATACCCCATATGTGGGGGTAAACCACTGTTTGGGCACATGCCGGGGCTCGGAAGGGAAGTAGTGACATTTTGAAATGCAGACTTTGATGGAATGCTCTGCGGGCATCATGTTGCGTTTGCAGAGCTCCTCATGTGCCCAAACAGTAGAAACCCCCCACAAGTGACCCCATTTTGGAAACTAGACCCCCAAAGGAACTTATCTAGATGTGTGGTGAGCACTTTGAACCCCCAAGAGCTTCACAGAAGTTTATAACGCAGAGCCGTGAAAATAATAAATACGTTTTCTTTCCTCAAAAATAATTTTTTAGCCTGCAATTTTTTATTTTCCCAAGGGTTACAGGAGAAATTTGACCCCAAAAGTTGTTGTCCAGTTTCTCCTGAGTACGCTGGTACCCCATATGTGGGGGTAAACCATTGTTTGGGCACACGTCGGGGCTCGGAAGGGAGAGAGCACCATTTGACTTTTTCAACACAAGATTGGCTGGAATCAATGGTGGCGCCATGTCGCGTTTGGAGACCCCCTGATGTGCCTAAACAGTGGAAACCCCTCAATTCTAACTCCAACACTAACCCCAACACACTCCTAACCCTAATCCCAACCCTAACCGCAACACACCCCTAACCCTAGTCTTAACCCTAATTCCAACCCTAACTCTAATTCCAACCCTAACCCTAAGGCTATGTGCCCACGTTGCGGATTTGTGTGCGGATTTTTCCACACCGTTTTTGAAAAATCTGCAGGTAAAACGCACTGCGCTTTACCTGCGGATTTACCGCGGATTTCCAGTGTTTTTTGTGTGGATTTCACGTGCGGATTCCTATTATGGAGCAGGTGTAAAACGCTGCGGAATCCGCACAAAGAATTGACATGCTGCGGAAAATACAACGCAGCGTTTCCGTGCTGTATTTTCAGCACCATGGGCACAGCGGATTTGGTTTTCCATAGGTTTATGTGGTACTGTAAACGTGATGGAAAACTGCTACGAATCCGCAGCGACCAATCCGCTGCGGATCCGCAGCCAAATCCACACCGTGTGCACATAGCCTAATTCTAACCCTAATTCCAACCCTAGCCCTAATTCTAACCCTAACCCTAATTGTAACCCTAACCCTAATTGTAACCCTAACCCTAATTGTAACCCTAACCCTAATTGCAACCCTAACCCTAATTGTAACCCTAATTCTAACCCTAACCCTAATGCTAGCCCTAGCCCTAAGTGCAACCCTAACCCTAAGTGCAACCCTATCCCTAAGTGCAACCCTATCCCTAAGTGCAACCCTATCCCTAAGTGCAACTCTAACCCTAACCCTACCCCTAACGGAAAAACAAAAATAAATATATTTTCTGTATTTTATTATTGTCCCTACCTATGGGGGTGATAAAGGGGGGGGGGTTTATTTACTATTTTTTTAATTTTGATCGCTGTGATAGAACCTATCACAGCGATCAAAATGTACAGGGAACGAATCTGCCGGTCGGCAGATTCGGCGGGCGCACCGCGCCCGACAATGTCCAAGATGGCGGCGCCCATGCGAGAAGACCGAGGACACCGGGACTAGGTAAGTATGGGGGGGTGCGATCGGACAGCGGGGGGGGGGGGATGGGGGGGCGGGCGGAGTTTGGGGGAGGGTCGGAGGGGAGAGGAAGGCACATAGGACAGGGCGGAGGGGTAGGGAACAATGACGGCGGCTGCAGATCGCCGCCGTCAGTCGGTGGGGGGGCCAGATCGGGGTCTCCAGCCATGGCCGATGCTATTGCAGCATCGGCCATGGCTGGATTGTAATATTTCACCAATTTTCATAGGTGAAATATTACAGATTGCTCTGATTGGCTGTTTCACTTTCAACAGCCAATCAGAGCGATCGTAGCCACGGGGGGGCGAAGCCACCCCCCCTGAGCTGTAGTACCACTCCCCCTGTCCCTGCAGGTCGGGTGAAATTGGAGTTAACCCTTTCACCAGGCCTGCAGGAACGCGATCATTCTGTGACACAGCATATGCGTCACAGGTCGGATTGGCACCGACTTTCATGACGCATACGCTGTGTCACAGGTCGGGAAGGGGTTAAAAGTCCCACTTCTCTTGTCTTTTTAATTGCCTCCCATACTTTTTGAACCAGTATCAATTGCCTCCAATCCCTGAACCAATGGGTCCCATCCCACCAACCAAACCAAAATCTGAACCGAACCCAGTCCATTCATCTCTCTCCAACCTCTCATCTGCTGACCCTGCGCTGCCAAAAAGTAGATCCAGGGATTCGGAAGGGCCAATCCCCCCCATCTTTAGGCCTCTGAAGCAATTCCAGCCTAATTCTTGGCTGTTTCTTCCCCAAAGCAAGGTCTCAAAACACCAAGGTTACTTACCGGTAGCCGTTTTTTCCGGAACCCATGACGGCACACCTGAGAGAGGGGATCCGCCCAGCCAGGACAGGAAACCCTACTGAAAATAAAAGGGAGGTACCTCTCTGTCGCTTCAGTTGGTTTTCAGAGCATGAGAGGCCCCCCTGGTTAGTACACATGGCAATCCAACACCACATCATATTAACTAAAAGCACCCAAAACAATAGTGCACACCGAAGGGTTGATAAAGGGGGGGAATATACGGGTGCCATCATGGGTTCCGGAAAAAACGGCTACCGGTAAGTAACCTTGGTGTTTTCCCTTCCCCCATGACGGCACACCTGAGAGACTTTTGTAGAAAGAAAAAACCTTAGGGAGTGACCACCGCTTGGAGTACCCTTCTACCAAAGGTTAGGTCAGCAGAGGAGGAAAGGTCTAGCCGGTAGTGTTTGAAAAAAGTTGAGGGTGAGGACCAGGTAGCGGCCTTGCAAATTTGGTCAATTGATACCTCAGCCTTCTCTGCCCAGGAGGTAGCCACAGCTCTGGTGGTGTGAGCCTTGATGCCGTCAGGAACCGGAGTGCCACTTGCAGAATAGGACAGACTAATTGCCTCCCTGATCCATCTAGCAATGGTACTTTTAGCTACCCCACACCCCTTTTTACTACCCTGAAAGGCTACAAATAGGGTTTGATCTTTCCTCCACTGACTAGACATGGTCATGTATTGTAACATGGATCTCCTTGCATCTAACATATGGAACTTTTGTTCCCTCGGATTTTTAGGATTATTACAAAATGATGGTAACGTAATCTCCTGACTCCTATAAAATTTTTGGACTACTTTGGGGAGATATGCTGGATCTGGTCTTAGGATTATCCTGTCACCAAGAACCTGAGTGTAAGGAGGGCATAATGATAGAGCTTGTAAAACACCTACCCTATGGGCCGATGTTAGGGCTACTAGTAGGACTGTTTCCAGGGTGAGTAATTTAGGTGATAACTCCTGCAAAGGCTCAAAAGGATCTTTGGTTAAAGCCTCCAAGACTAGATTTAGATCCCAAGGAGGGATTTTGGGGATAATAACCGGTCTAGACCTGCCACAGGATTTTATGAATCGTGAAACCCACCTATTAGATGCTAGGTTGAAATTATATAGGGCCCCTAAGGCTGAAACTTGAACCTTAAGGGTGCTAGTTGCTAATCCTAGTTGCAAGCCTGCTTGTAGAAATTCTAGGATGGGACCCACTGGAGCTACATCCCCTAACGGTTTACCCAAGAAGTCTAGAAACTTCTTCCAGATCCTACCGTAGATACTAGATGTTATAGGCTTTCTGCTTTTTAACAGGGTGGAGACTAACCCTGGTGAGAATCCTTGGCGACTCAGTAGCGCCCTCTCAAATACCAGGCTGCCAGATGGAAGCCATTCACCTGAGAGTGGGTCACTGGTCCCTGGGTTAACAGGTCCGGCACATCTGGCAGAATCCATGGGTCTGTTAATGACATCTGCCTTAGAAGGGAGAACCATGGCCTTCTTGGCCAGAATGGAGCTATGAGTATTATTTTTGCTCTGATCTTCCGGACCACTGTTGGAATCATCACTATCGGGGGAAATGCGTAGGCCAGAGAGAATTTCCATGGTATTAGTACGGCATCTACTGCGAAAGGATGTTCCTTTGGGTTCAGTGAGCAAAATCTTTTCACTTTTTTGTTGTGTGAGGTGGCAAACAAGTCTATCTCTGGTGTACCCCAGGCCTGTATTATTCGTTGGAACACCTCGGGATTCAGGGACCATTCCCCCTGTCTCAGAATTCTGCGACTCAGAAAGTCTGCCTGTGAGTTTTCTACACCTCTTATGTGTAGTGCTGTTAGGGAAGACAGGTGTTGTTCTGCCCAATGAAATAGTAAGTTTGACACCTCCATGAGGTTCCAAGACCTCGTCCCCCCCTGGTGATTGATATAGGAAACCACTGCTCGATTGTCCGTCATGATTCGAGCATGGCGGCCCTGGAGCAGGGGAAGAAAATGTTTCAAGGACTTTTCTACTGCCCATAGTTCTTTTACGTTCGAGCCATAGCTCCTTTCTTGGGAGGACCAAGTTCCTTGAACTGAATGGGATCTTAAGTGAGCTCCCCAACCTAAACTGCTTGCCTCGGTCGTGATGATGTCCTCGACCGGTTTCTGCCACTGGAATCCCATAGTGAGATGTTCCTCTATGGTCCACCAAATTAAGGAATTTCTTACATCCTGATGAAGACATAGATTTCCTTCCAAATGACCTTTTAACAGTCTTTGAGCTGACAGAACTTCCCACTGCAGTTGTCTCAGGTGGAATTGTGCCCATCCTACGGCCGGAATGCAGGATGTTAATGAGCCTAGTAGGGACATCGCTTTTCTTAGGGTCATCGCTGGTTGATGTATTGCTGCAGTGGTCAAGATGATTATTTTGGCTACTTTGTTCTCCGGGAGGAGGCAGAGCTGACGTTTTGAATCTAGTATCAAACCAAGGAAGGACTGCACCTTTACTGGAACTAACTTTGATTTGGGGACATTTATTATCCAACCCAGCTCTATTAGAGTTGATGTCACTACCGTTATCTGATGGGAGCAATCGGCCTCTGTCTTCCCTATCACAAGAAAATCGTCCAAGTATGGGACAATCACGACATTCCGGGAACGGAAGTATGACATTACCTCTGTCATCACTTTGGTGAAGACCCTGGGAGCTGTAGATGGGCCGAATGGAAGGGCTGTATATTGGTAATGTTTCACTTGGTTTTATATGTAGAGTGCCACTCTCAAGTATCTCCAGTATTCGCGATGTTTTGGAATATGGTAATATGCCTCTTTTAAGTCTATTACTGCCATGAAGCAGTGAGGAAACAGAAGTTTTGTGGTTGTATTGATGGACTCCATCTTGAAGGAGTAGTTGTCTATTGAATGGTTGAGTTTTCTTAGGTTGATTATGGTCCTCCAAGAGCCATCGGGTTTTTGTATTAGAAAGAGGGGGGAGTAAAACCCCCTTCCTACCTCCTGAACCGGGACTTCTTGCAAGACATTTTTTTTTAATCAGTCCGAGGACTTCTGTTTCTACAGCTAATTGTTCCTGCCGGACTTTTCTCCGGGGAGTTATTACAAAATTGTGCCTGGGTGGATGGATAAATGTTATTTTTAGGCCGTCTTTTATAATATTTAAAACCCAGGTGCTCGGGGAGATGTTTATCCAGGCTGGATAGAAGAGGGAGAGTCTTCCTCCAACCTCTGATGTAATGTCATTGGGGGGACTTTTTCGCTGATGTAGAGGGCCCTTTGAACATATAGCCCGATCTCTTTTTATCTTTGAAGTCCCAATTTCTCCTATCTCCTGGAGGTCGGTCTCTGTTAAATCTTCTCCGAAAAAAAGGTTTTTTAAGATCTTTAGGGAAGGTTGGAAAGGATTTCTTTTTGTCTCCTGCATGTTCCAAGATCTCTTCTAACTTTTTCCCAAAGAGGAGTTGACCGTCGCATGGGATGGTGCAAAGCTTATGTTTGGATGGCAAATCTCCCGGACAACCTTTAACCCCTTCCTGACATCTGACGTACTATCCCGTCGAGGTGGGGTGGGCCCGTATGACCACCGACGGGATAGTACGTCATACGCGATCGGCCGCGCTCACGGGGGGAGCGCGGCCGATAGCGGCCGGGTGTCAGCTGCATATCGCAGCTGACATCCGGCACTATGTGCCAGGAGCGGTCACGGACCGCCCCCGGCACATTAACCCCCGGCACACCGCGATCAAACATGATCGCGATGTGCCGGCGGTGCAGGGAAGCATCGCGCAGGGAGGGGGCTCCCTGCGGGCTTCCCTGAGCCCCCCGCAGCAACGCGATGTGATCGCGTTGCTGCGAGGGTCTTACCTCCCTCCCTGCCTGCACCAGACCCGGATCCAAGATGGCCGCGGATCCGGGTCCTGCAGGGAGGGAGGTGGCTTCACAGAAGCCTGCTCAGAGCAGGCACTGTGAAGCAGCCTGCACTTCTCGCAGATCGGTGATCTGTCAGAGTGCTATGCAAACTGACAGATCACCGATCTGTATTGTCCCCCCCTGGGGCAAAGTAAAAAAGTAAAAAAAAAAAATTTCCAAATGTGTAAAAAAAAAATAAAAAATATTCCAAAATAATGAAAAAAAATAAATAATTATTATTCCCATAAATACATTTCTTTATCTAAATAAAATAAAAAAAACAATAAAAGTACACATATTTAGTATCGCCGCGTCCGTAACGACCCGACCTATAAAACTGGCCCACTAGTTAACCCCTTCAGTAAACACCGTAAGAAAAAAAAAAAAAAAACGAGGCAAAAAACAACGCTTTATTATCATACTGCCGAACAAAAAGTGGAATAACACGCGATCAAAAAGACTGATATAAATAACCATGGTACCGCTGAAAACGTCATCTTGTCCCGCAAAAAACGAGCCGCCATACAGCATCATCAGCAAAAAAATAAAAAAGTTATAGTCCTGAGAATAAAGCGATACCAAAATAATTATTTTTTCTATAAAATAGTTTTTATCGTATAAAAGCGCCAAAACATAAAAAAAATGATATAAATGAGATATCGCTGTAATCGTACTGACCCGACGAATAAAACTGCTTTATCAATTTTACCAAACGCGGAACGGTATAAACGCCTCCCCAAAAAGAAATTCATGAATAGCTGGTTTTTGATCACTCTGCCTCACAAAAATCGGAATAAAAAGCGATCAAAAAATGTCACGTGCCCAAAAAGTTACCAATAAAAACGTCAACTCGTCCCGCAAAAAACAAGATCTCACATGACTCTGTGGACTCAAATATGGAAAAATTACAGCTCTCAAAATGTGGCAACGCAAAAAATATTTTTTGCAATGAAAAGCGTCTTTCAGTGTGACGGCTGCCAATCATAAAAATCCGCTAAAAAACCCGCTATAAAAGTAAATCAAACCCCCCTTCATCACCCCCTTAGTTAGGGAAAAATAAAAAAATTAAAAAAAGTATTTATTTCCATTTTCCCATTAGGGTTAGGGTTAGGGCTAGAGTTAGGACTAGAGTTAGGGCTAGGGTTAGGGTTAGGGCAAGGGTTAGGGCTAGGGTTGGGGCTAGGGTTGGGGCTAGGTTTAGGGCTAGGGTTAGGGTTAGTGTTACGGCTAGTGTTACGGCTAGTGTTAGGGCTAGTGTTACGGCTAGTGTTAGGGCTAGTGTTAGGGCTAGTGTTAGGGCTAGTGTTAGGGCTAGTGTTAGGGCTAGTGTTAGGGCTAGTGTTAGGGCTAGTGTTAGGGCTAGTGTTAGGGCTAGTGTTAGGGCTAGTGTTAGGGCTAGTGTTAGGGCTAGTGTTAGGGCTAGGGTTAGGGCTAGGGTTAGGGCTAGGGTTAGGGCTAGGGTTGGGGCTAGGGTTGGGGCTACAGTTAGGGTTGGGGCTAAAGATAGGGTTAGGGTTTGGATTACATTTACGGTTGGGAATAGGGTTGGGTGTGTCTGGGTTAGAGGAGTGGTTAGGGTTACTGTTGGGATTAGGGTAAGGGGTGTGTTTGGATTAGGGTTTCAGTTATAATTGGGGGGTTTCCACTGTTCGGGCACATCAGGGGCTTTCCAAACGGGATATGGCATCCGATCTGAATTCCAGCCAATTCTGCGTTGAAAAAGGAAAACAGTGCTCCTTCCCTTCCGAGCTCTCCCGTGTGCCCAAACAGGGGTTTACCCCAACATATGGGGTATCAGCGTACTCAGGACAAATTGGACATCATCTTTTCGGGTCCAATTTCTCCTGCTACCCTTGGGAAAATACAAAACTGGGGGCCAAAAAATAAGTTTTGTGGGAAAAAAAGGATTTTTTATTTTCACGGCTCTGCGTTGTAAACTGTAGTGAAACACTTGGGGGTTCAAAGTTCTCACAACACATCTAGATAAGATCCTTGGGGGGTCTAGTTTCCGATATGGGGTCACTTGTGGGGGGTTTGTACTGTTTGGGTACATCAGGGGCTCTGCAAATGCAACGTGACGCCTGCAGAACAATCCATTTAAGTCTGCATTCCAAATGGCGCTCCTTCCCTTCCGAGCTCTGTCATGCGCCCAAACAGTGGTTCCCCCCCACATATGGGGTATCAGCATACTCAGGACAAATTGGACAACAACTTTTGAGGTCCAATTTATCCTGATACCCTTGTGAAAATACAAAACTGGGGGCTAAAAAATCATTTTTGTGAAAAAAAAAAGAATTTTTATTTTCACGGCTCTGCGCTATAAACTGTAGTGAAACACTTGGGGGTTCAAAGCTCTCAAAACACATCTAGATAAGTTCCTTAGGGGGTCTACTTTCCAAAATGGTGTCACTTGTGGGGGTTTTTATTGTTTAGGCACATCAGGGGCTCTGCAAACGCAACATGGCATCCCATCTTAATTCCAGTCAATTTTGCATTGAAAAGTAAAATAGCGCTCCTTCCCTTCCGAGCTCTGCTATGCGCCCAAACAGTGGTTTACCCCCACATATGGGGTATCGTCGTACTCAGGACAAATTGCACAACAACTTTTGTGCTCTAATTTCTTCTCTTACCCTTGGGGAAATAAAAAAATGGGGGCGAAAAGATCATTTTTGTGAAAAAATATGATTTTTTATTTTTACGGCTCTGCATTATAAACTTCTGTGAAGCACTTGTTGGGTCAAAGTGCTCACCACACATCTAGATAAGTTCCTTAGGGGGTCTACTTTCCAAAATGGTGTCACTTGTGGGGGGTTTCAATGTTTAGGCACATCAGGGGCTCTCCAAATGCAACATGGCGTCCCATCTCAATTCCAGTCAATTTTGCATTGAAAAGTCAAATGGCGCTCCTTTCCTTCCGAGCTCTGCCATGCGCCCAAACAGTGGATTACCCCCACATATGGGGTATCAGCGTACTCAGGACAAATTGTACAACAAATTTTGGGGTCTATTTTCTCCTGTTACCCTTGGTAAAATAAAACAAATTGGATCTGAAATAAATTTTGTGTGAAAAAAAGTTAAATGTTCATTTTTATTTAAACATTCCAAAAATTCCTGTGAAACACCTGAAGGGTTAATAAACTTCTTGAAAGTGGTTTTGAGTACCTTGAGGGGTGCAGTTTTTAGAATGGTGTCACACTTGGGTATTTTCTATCATATAGACCCCTCAAAATGACTTCAAATGAGATGTGGTCCCTAAAAAAAAATGGTGTTGTAAAAATGAGAAATTGCTGGTCAACTTTTAACCCTTATAACTCCGTCACAAAAAAAATTTTGGTTCCAAAATTGTGCTGATGTAAAGTAGACATGTGGGAAATGTTACTTATTAAGTATTTTGCGTGACATATGTCTGTGATTTAAGGGCATAAAAATTAAAAGTTGGAAAATTGCGAAATTTTCAAAATTTTCGCCAAATATTCGTTTTTTTCACAAATAAACGCAACTTATATCGAAGAAATTTTACCACTATCATGAAGTACAATATGTCACGAGAAAACAATGTCAGAATCGCCAAGATCCGTTGAAGCGTTCCAGAGTTATAACCTCATAAAGGGACAGTGGTCAGAATTGTAAAAATTGGCCCGGTCATTAACGTGGAAACCACCCTTGGGGGTGAAGGGGTTAAGCCATAGGGCTCTCCTGGCCGCATTGGACAGGCCCGCTGCTCTAGCTGTTAATCTTGCAGAGTCCATGGAGGAATCTGCCAAAAATGCTGCTGTAACCAGACCATAAGAGCGCGAGCTGTACATGTCCCAGCTATAGCTGGTCTCAAGCCCCCTGCCGCAGCTTCCCAGATGTGTCTCAAACACCCATCTGCTTTTTTGTCCAGTGGATCTTTTAGGACACCTGAATCTTCTAATGGAAGGGACGATTTTTTCAAAGATTTGGCTACCGCACTGTCAATTTTAGGGATTTTTTCCCAGGATTTGGAGTCTTTTCCTTCAAAAGGATATCTCCTTTTTGATGAAGAAGGTAAGGTACCCATTCTTTCGGGTTTTTTCCATTCTTTTTCGATAAATGCTTTGATTTTTGCATTGACCGGAAATGTTCGTTTTCTTTTTTCCTCTAAACCGCCAAACATGACATCCTCAAGTGACCTAGGTGTCTTTTCCTCTTTAAGACCCATTGCAGTTCTGACCGCTTTGACTAATTTTTCTACATCCTCAGTTGGGAAACATGGACGACCCCCTTTATCACTATCTGAGGAAATCTGGATAGAGGCGGAGGATGTAGAGGGAGACCGGGATGATTTTTGACTCTCCTGTTTCTGAGAGGCCTCCGAATCCGTAGAAACCTTCCGGCTTTTCCTCCCTGCTTTTTTAAGGGCCAGTTTTAAGGAGTCTTTTATCTCTGCCTGTATTATGGCTTTAAGGCTAGAGGCGAAATTAGGGGTCTCATCCTGTATGGTTTTATAAATGCAGTCAGAGCAGAGGTCCTTCTGCCACTGAACTGCAAGCGGGGCTTTACAAAGGGCACATTCACGGTTCTTTGTTTTGCCGCTAGATTTTCTCGACCCCTAGTGATCAAACAGAAAAAATGGACCCTGTTACCATAAGGGTGACATTCACGTAGATCACTCACCACCGCCGACAGTCAAGGGTACCGGTTTTGGAGGCTGGACAGATGCACGTGCAGTGTCCTTTCTGGACGCTGAAGAGTCTTGCCGGACAGGACGGCGCTGCTCCTACCACTTGAGCGTCTGCTCCTGTGCTGGTGGCTCGGCAAGGCATCTGGCGAGAGCTCCTGACGCTGCTGCTGCTGCTGTGATGGCGGCTGCTGCTGCTCCTGTTGTCCCACTTCCATGCTGAAGCTTTTGGACATGAGCACGTCTTCTGTGGTCAAGCACCCTTTTATGGGGGGACCACTGCACTCCCCGCCTCCTCCGGTGCCCAATAGTGGCCCCTCCCCTCCTCTGCCGTGCCGCCGGAGTCCCTTTCCACTGGCCGGCGTTTCTTCATGGGCGCCGTCATCTTGGATCCGGCGCCCGCCCCAGACGTCACGCGGGCACGCCCATTCCCAGCGTGCCTTGCGCGTGACGTCAGACGGGCGACCCGGAAGCGGCCGCCGCACCTGGATGCCGGCAGAGGGAGGAGGGCGGCGTGGCAGCCACGGAAGGAGCTGGAATATCCGACCATGCTGCAACAACGCCCGCTCGGACGCAGAGACCCAGAGGACCTGCGGACGGCGCTTCCAGACTCCCGAACACCGACGCACAGGCGCTGACTGTTCTTCCACGCCGGGACAAGACCTGGGTAAGTGGAAACTTCTGCCGTGTTCAGCACGAGGGTCCCTGTCAGGACAGGAAACCCAACTGAAGCGACAGAGAGGTACCGCCCTTTTATTTTCAGTAGGGTTTCCTGTCCTGGCTGGGCGGATCCCCTCTCTCAGGTGTGCCGTCATGGGGGAAGGGAAAATATAGAGTTAATGGTATGAAACCACTTTCAGGGCAACCAAACGGGGGAATTATGCAATATATACAATAATTGGGGCATAAGAATCATTTTAATTAAGTTTATCCTTCCCATCACTGAGAGGATATAACTTGCACCACACCCCTATTTTCTTCCTAAACCTGTCCAACAATGGGGACAGATTCAGATCGACGTAGCTCGAGAGAGGAAAAGACACTTGAACACATAAATATTTGAACTGAGAAACCACTGTCAGCTTACTACCTTCCCCTGATATTGGGATGTCAACGCCCCCTTTATCCACTATCAAGATATTTGACTTCGCCCAATTGATTTGAAGACCCGACATATCACCAAATGTCCTAAGAATATGCATCACACCCTCCAAGGCCTCTCCAGAATTTTCTAAAGAGAGTAACATGTCATCTGCATATAGGGCTATTTTCTCCTTTATCATGCCATACCGGAACCCCCTAATCGAAGTCGAGCTCCTAATTGTCTGTGCCAGGGGCTCCACTGCCAACGCAAATAGCAGCAGAGACAGTGGACACCCCTGCCTAGTCCCCCTATATAAACCAAAACTTCCAGACAACTCTCCATTAACTCTCACCCTAGCAGTCGGAGAAGAATACAATAACCTCACCCACGAGATAAAAGTCGGCCCGAAACCAAAAGATCTCAAAACCTCCCAAAGATAGCATCATTCAACACTATCAAACACTTTACGCGCATACAATGATACCACAACTCTATTACCCTCGTTGTCCGACGGCAGCTGCAAGTTCAGGAACAATTTTCGTAAGTTTATCGCTGTAGACTTATTTGGCATAAAATCAGATTGATCAGGATGGACCAGATTCTGAACCACACTTGCCAAACGGTTAGCCACTACTTTAGCCAAAATCTTAACATCCGCCGTCAGCAACGAAATTGGCCTATAGGATTCCGCCAATTCCAGGTCCTTACCTTCCTTTAAAATAACTACAACTGTCGCCTCTCTCATGGACGCCGGCAGCTCTCCCTCCCGTAGCGCCTGATCAAAAACTATCTTTAATTTAGCCACTGAAATATCCAATAAATTCTTATATAACTCAACAGGGGGTCCATCAGCTCCAGGGGCCTTGTTGTTAGTCATTGACATGACAGCAATTCTAATCTCCTCTTCCGTTATAGGTTCATCCAACCTCCTCCTATCGCAATCCCCAATCCTAGGAAGTTTCGCCTCACCCAGGAAGTTTACAATGTCCCCCAATGTAGCCTGCAACACAGATGAATACAACTGTTCATAAAAACTTCTAAACTCACCAAAATATCCACTACATCTGTCAACACAGTCCCTTCATCTGTCCTTAGTTTGTACACATACAATGATTCTTTCTGTGCAGCAGCTACCACCGAGAGCAAGTGCCCCACTCTTTCTCCTTCCTCAAAAAGCTGTAATTTCTGAAAAGCTTTTCATATACAACTTATTAACCGGTTCCTGGGCTTCCCTTAGTCTACATTGAGATATCTCTGATGGGTCCGCCCCAGTTCATCCTTAATGCAGCAGCCAGAGTCAACCACCTGGCTAATCGGTACTCGGACGCGTCCACTCTTCGTCAGTCGTTACACTGGCTGCCCATTCATTATAGGATCCAATTCAAAGTACTTGTTCTCACCCACAAAGCTCTCCACAGTGCGGCGCCCCCTTACATCTCCTCCCTCATTTCTGTCTATCGGCCTAGCTGATCGCTGAGCTGTGAAAAAGAATTTAGACTAACCTCTGCACTTATCCGTACCTCCCACTCCCGACTCCAAGAGTTCTCCCGCGTTGCGCCAATCCTCTGTAATGCTCTACTCCAAGAAATTAGGACCATCCACAACTTGCACAGTTTTAGGCGCTCCCTCAAAACACATTTGTTCAGGGCAGCCTATCACGTTCCCTAATCAGTCATTTTATGTGTAAGTGTGTGAAGTTCATTCACTATCTCCACCTATCCCCCACCCCCTCAAGATGGCTGAACCATCATTGTAAATACATCATTGTAAATACACACCTGTACTTTGTATCTCATTGTAGATTGTAAGCTCTCACGAGCAGGGTTGTTTTATTTTGCTTTAATCATTATATTATTGTTAACGTTGTTATTTATGACTGTTGTGTTTGAAACTGTTTAACTGTAAAGCGCTGCGGAATATGTTGGCGCTTTATATATAAAGATTATTATTATTATTTTGACTCTCAATCCCGATGGTGTTTATATTAGTGTCAGTAACACAAACCTAGTCTATCCCCATTCATTTTTATCTAGCTCTAAGGGAACTGCCAATGATTATTTTGTGCACTATTAAAATATTATCAATCACTTTTTTGGATTTCGTAGAGATGTCTGGAATAGGTGTATTTAGTAAAGCCTGTTATAGGATAGGATAGCTCATCTAGGCCCAGTGGGCATTTCTTTTACGCAATACATATCAGATCACTGCATAGTTGCAAATACTACCACTCTCCACCACGTTCTTGCTGTGAGATGCATCTCTTCTACTCTTAGGCAGTTCACTTCTTCCTACCCCTTTCATTATGCCTACTCAGCCCCAGCACAGTTACAAAGCAGGTGACCATACTAAGATATGTCTCTGTAGTTTAAATGAATAGAAAATTCAGTGCCCATAGCATAATTTTGGCAAATCGTTTGGATGGGTTTGCCAACAATCTAGAGATAGTCCTCTGATATTGGAAACAAAGGTCTTACAGGATGAAATAGAAGCAACACTAGTGGTGTGTGACATCTCTATTCAAATAACACAGCAATCACAGATCTAAAAATTACATTAATGGTGCGTGATAGCGTGTGATAGACAGTTATATAATGCCTATCAAGCCTAAAAAAATGCAAAGCAAAGACAACTTCAAGAACAACTAGCAGAAGGAAAAGTCAGGGATGAGATACTTTTCAGAATTCAGTTTATATCAACCATGTAAACCACTTTGTAACATCACCTTGCGCAGCAGAAGTCCATGTGATATGTTCTGTGACAGCATGAATGCAGAAACGAGATGGTGAATAGGTCCGGCTTCTCCGCAGTGAGGGCGCAAAACAAAAGTATGAAATCCACGCTGCCTGAGAGCAGAAGGAATAAGACATAGGAAAGCACACTATTAATGTCTTTCACCTGTTATACTCTTAATATCTCTGCTAATGTATGGTGTCAGATGGCCTCACTTTCAACGAGAACCATGAAAAATCTCAAATTAGCTATTAAGGATGATTCCATCTATTCAACCACATCTCTATATATTAACAGAATGCAGGTAGAAACCAATTAAAACAACTACTTTCATACATAAAAGTGTCATTGGGAGACAGGATTTTTGGCTAACCATTATGTCATGTATGGTCATTTCTACATGTCAACTGGCAGAACGCCAATTACAATGACTGTAATGTCAACCTACTACTAGGACATCAAAGGAAAACAGCACAGTGCACATATATAAGAGCAATAATAAATTTGCCATTTGCAACCAATACCTGTTTGGTCATTCTACTACCACTAAAATAACCTTAATTTAACAGTAATTACCATCACAAAAGAAGATATATTAAAATACCATGCTATTGTCCTTGTACCCCCGTGTCATAGCGAAATATGTTGTGGGGAGGGGGAATTTGTCTCATGTTTTAATAGAAAAGATATGCAAACATTTGTGTATATATATATATAACGGGCACAGCATGGCGACGATTATGTCATAATGGAAATCCCGCGTCTCTGATTGGTCGAGGCCGCCAGGCCTCGACCAATCAGCGACGGGCACAGTATCGACGTAGATGTCATAAGGGTTGCCATGGCGACGATGATGTCCTAAAGGTTGCCTCGACCAATCAACGACGGGCACAGTCTGCCGCGAATTCTGGAATCATCATTGTCCATATACTACGGGGACATGCATATTCTAGAATACCCGATGCGTTAGAATCGGGCCACAATCTAGTATATATATATATATATATATATATATATATATATATATATATATATATATATATATATATATATATATATATATATATATATATATATATAATTGTCTAAGGGTTTTTCCGTCTGTCTGTCTCTCCTGGAAATCCCGCCTCTCTGATTGGTCGAGGCCGCCAGGCCTCGACCAATCAGCGATGGGCACAGTATCGACGTAGATGTCATAATGGTTGCCATGGCGACGATGATGTCATAAAGGTTGCCTCGACCAATCAGCGACGGGCACAGTCTGCCGCGAATTCTGGAATCATCATTGTCCATATACTACGGGGACATGCATATTCTAGAATACCCGATGCGTTAGAATCGGGCCACAGTCTAGTATATATATATATATATATATATATATATATATATATATATCACAGGAAGGGCTGAGGGCATATACATGAAAGTAAGGGGCTGGGTCATATACATCACAGGAGAGGCTGGAGGCATATACATTACAGGAGATGATGGAGAATATCACAGCAAGGGTTGGGGTATGTACATCACAGGAAGGGCTGGGGGTATATACATCACGGGAGAGGCATATACATTACAGGAGATGATGGAGAATATCACAGCAAGGGCGGGCATGTACATCACAGGAGATGCCGGGGCATGCACATCAAAGGAGACGCTGAGACATATATATCACAGGAGGGTTGGGGACATAAATATATCACAGGAAGAGCTGGGGGAATATACATCACAGGAGATGATGGGGCATATAAATCACAAAATACATAGGGGCATATACGTCTCAAGATACACAGGGGCTTAAGGATCAAAGGAGATGCCGTGGGGCACATATATCACAGGAGACACTGAGGCATATACATCACAGGAGGGACTGGGGACATATATACAATGCAGAAGGAGCTTGGGTTGGCGCTGCTGTTGTCATTCGTGGAACTGAAGTGCACAGACTCCGACCACAAAGTACATCCTGACGCAGGCACACGTCACAACGTAATCCTTCAGTGCACATGCCACAACATTCAGTAATGAACGCTGCGTGCAAGCAGTGTCAAGAGCGATTAAAAAGTGGAGAAGGAGGTAGAAGGGGGTCCACAATTTGTTTTGGCACAGGGGGCTTTAGTTTTCTGCTCTTCATTATTCTTTAATAATAGCCTATACTGAACTAAGTAGGCAAATAAAATTGTTGGAGGGCATCTTTAACACTGGCACTATGCCCAGGATAGTATCACATACCTGGTGGGGAGCATATGTAGCATAGTAATAGGAGGATATGTTATTGAAGAGTGGAAAAAAGGAATTAATAACAAATATGGCAAATTGACATTACCATACCTTATTATCTATTGGGGTCCATAATTAAAAATTGTTGCTAAAATAAATACAAAGTTATCATTCAGTTATTACCAAAAGAAAAAGCATGTCATCAATTCAGAAAAAACTGTCTCACACCACATAAATCACAATGATTAGATTTTCCAGTAACATTATATTTTCCATTCAATTAACAGCAATGTAGTAACTATAATACTTTAATATACCTGCGCAGGTGATTGAGGACGGTCATATTGGCAAACATGTAGTATAAATAGTAGGAATATGGGGGATTTTCATCCTCCCTCCAGTTCTCTGGCAGTGGACTCTCCATATTAAAAATATGATGTTCTGGCTTAGACTCATCATCTACACTGTCAAATCCATCCACCTGAAAAGCATATGAAGGAAACACAACAGTTAAATACAATGAAAATGTTTCTACCCCCTCTTATACTTTAGGCTATGTCCACACAATGAGCTTTTGATGTTGCAGATTTTCTTCACCCATTAAGTAAACTAGAGTATTTGCATTTTTTATTGCAGTTTTTGTGTTTTTCACACGCGTTTTATTGCATTTTTGACTCTGCTTTTTTTTGCCATATTTTAAAGGTTAAAGGTTTTTGCTACTTAGCCTAAGAGAAACATAATGTAGGGACAGAGAACCTGATTCCAGTGAAGTATCACTTAGTTTACGGGGTGCAGCAGTTGTGATGCAAATAGGCTACTTCCCACATAGTGAGGTTTTGGTGAGTTTTTGATGTTGCAAATTGTCTGCTCCATTTCTGCACCCATTAAGTAAATAAAGATTTTTGGTAGTCACCGTGAAAATCTGTTCCTCAATAGTCTTCTGTCCGATGTTGGATTACAAAGCACAGGCTGGCAGCAGATCTCCTGACCTGACCATGATAACTTCATATATTTCTATGAAACTGCCACTTTTAACAGGCGTTCATGATAAAATGCGGAATACTGTGTAACAAATTGTGGGGTTCATTTTCTCCTGTACTTTTTAAGAAAATGAGTGTTTCTGCTAAAATGATGTATTACTTGTAAAACACGCGAAAGGGGTTTCAAGAATTAACTTTTGCTTACCGCATCAGCGTGCCAGTGTAAAATGAAGACTCGGAGCTGGAGTCACAACCAGCTGTTCCTCCCTTACTGCCTCCTGTCTTTGCCGTCACACCTACAGCACATGATAATTCCAGCCAATCACTGGGCTCAGTTGTGAGGCTGATGCACATGACGTGATGAGACCATTGAGCCCAGTGATTGGCTGCATCGGTTATATGCTGTACATGTGACGTCACTGCTGCAGCCTGCTGGAGAGACAGAGCAGCAGTGGGTGAGTAACGCTCATTATCTTCATTTTACACTAGGAATCCTTATGGGCTAAAATACTAAACCCTGAAAAATGCAGTTAATTATTAATTCTCATGGCCCAATATTAATACATTCTATTACACATATGTGGAAGTCAAAATGCTCCACGAACCTCTAGATAATTCGTTAAGGATGTAGTTTCCAAAAAAGGTTTTTTTGGGGTGCCTTTGGTACCTTAAGGCTCCTGTAAACCTACAGTAGAAATGAAGCCTGGAAAATATTCCAATTAAATGGTCACCCTCAAGGCGCGGCTTCATTTCTGAAACCTGGGTTTGAGTCAAGTAGGACACTAGGGCCACATAATCTGACATCACCTTTTACAGGAGAGCTATTGAATTCTCTCCCAATGCTGAGCAGTGTGACTATAAGGCTACTTACATGCTCCATGAACAGGTGCAGCTCTGGGTGACTGGCCGGGTTCACAGTGACCTCAAACAGAGGCAAGAAAATGTTCTCCAGTATTTCTTGAAAATTATTAACCTGCTTCTTACTACGGAACACATCACTGAAAAGCAGAAAGAATTAGGGGAACAGTCAGGATAGAAATGAAGAAGAGAAAAGGAACAAGGTACAGGACAAAGTGTAATATACAGTAAATCATGAAATATACTCATTATGGAATCTGAACCTTCCTACTACAGACCGTGTGGGCACCAAACAAGAGCCAATTCCAATGGCATCATGGGGGAATTTATCATTCCCTTTATGTCAGTTTTCTATTGTAAAAAAATGTGCTAATTTTTGCTCAAGTAACATTCTCACAAAAAAGTTGCACAACTTTTTCACTTCTGTGCCAGTCTTGGCGCTGTCCAAAGGTGTATGGTACTAATCATAATAAATGTCATGCATCTTACTCTACTGAGCATTTCTCATTAAGCCAAAGTGCTACCTGGGGTATTTCCTATGTAAGGCCTTACTCAGACATCAGTGTTTGTCATCCGTTTTATTCCAGATTATAGGTCCTGGAGCTATTCACACATCCAATTTTCTGTGCAAACTGATAGTAAGTATGAATAAATCATAGACATGTCCTACTCAGGTCTGATTTGAGGCTAAACATTCCAATTCAAATACTTGGGCTTGCAGGAAACACGGACAGCACAAAGATGCTATACAAGTGTTCATTTCCCAGACTGATTACTAGAAGATTTCTATGTTCTCAGAAAACCTGAAAAATGGAGGACAAGCAAATGGTAACAAATGGACAGACAGAAATCGATGAAGGACCATTCATCACACAGATGAAAGCAGTCTGTCTTCTAAGGGTGTAGAATTATTCTGGCATTGACACAGATGTTCGAGAAGTTCCAAATAAACAAACAGATAAGTCATTATGTAATAAATAAAAAATATTCACTAGAGTCGTGGGATCTGGATCAGCCAGCGGACATTGTTGGAATGCACTTTATGACTGACAGCCCAATGCGCCAAATTGTCCCATTCCTTACGAGATCGGCCATATATTGACAGACGTAGCTCAGCATTCTGATATTTACTCTCCTCCAAATCTGACATCACTTCCTGCAATGGAGTAAACGGACATGTTCACAATCATAGAACTATATGTGGAACTAAATGAGCATGTAACACTTTAGTATAATGCCCCATTTCACGGCACCTTGATGAGAAAGACAGAAGCGGAGCGGTCTCATTTCCCACTTCATGCTTTGTATGTTTTTATAATGCAACTCCATCAGAGACCTCTCACCCATCCAAATCAGACCTCCTGAATTACACTGTCCGCAAATGGAGTGTCTGGTTTCTTATCCTGAGTCATGTGGTAAGGTTTGTTAACGGGTCGATGTTGGTTTTAAGGTTGTTACACCCAATAGATCGTACTATAGTTCCATTGTTCTTCCTTTCTGAAGTGGCCATTGGCAAATTATAATTCTGAAAGGAGCATTGCAAGGCCTATAAGTCTACTTATGCCCACTTGGCACGCTTAACAAGGAGAAACGTTACCACTTAGACCCTCTGTCTGAGGCCTCTCACTCAGTAATATCAGACCACCTGCTTTGCACTAATGAGGGGCAAACATCCCGAAACACAAGTCTAGAAATGGAGTTTCTAGTTTGGCTTATTATCCCAAAGCACGTGTCAATTGTCATTAAAGGGTTGATACTGACTTTTAGGATTGCTAAATCCAATATGCGGCACTAGAATTTAAGTCGTCTTCCTCTCTGAAGAGGATTTTGCATAAATCCTTCTAGAGAACTGATGTCTACGTAAAGCGCTACCTGGAGTCATAACACAGGATCACATTCACACTGTGTACACATGTAATATCACATTCTCAATGTTATAAAGCAGCAGCACATAATAATGCATGAATTTATTAAACTTTCATTTTTAGACAGTGTAAATGTTTAGACTAGAAAAGTCTTATAATGTGCCAGATTTGATTTATCATAGTAGTTCATGCTGAATGATAGATTTGGTGCAGCATTAGACTACAGCCTAGATTTTACACCACTTATTAGTTGGCTTACTATGTGCCTAAAATTTGTGTCTATATTCTGGCACATTTTTGGCATATGGTTTCACAAAGCCAGGCTACTTTTGTTCCTAGGAGCAGACGGGAAAGAGTTGGTGTGGTGATTCTTCTCGTGCTGGACAGCACATTTTTAGTATTGCTTCTAGCAACATGGTTAGTCCTGCTGACTGGCTCCAATCTGTGGATCAATCAGAGGATGTGGTGGCCAATATTCACTTGTGTCTCTTTTTAAAGAGGTGCTTTCACCAGTTTTAGCATGTTAAACAGGCCAAATCATGGAATAGTGGCTGCAGAGCTGATTACAAAATAATTTTTAGCTTTTGACCTCCATTGCAAAGATATTAGCTTGTGAACTTTAGGTTACAATTTATAAGGCCAACAAGACGTTACCAGAGACTCTTCTCTGGAAGTGTATACTTTGTTCCCTGAGTGATGATGACCATAAGTGGAAAGCATGCAGAGGAAAATAGAACATGTCTCCCAGAAAGTCAGAAGAACATGCTGTTTCCTGTGAGACATGTAATGATAGATCATCCTGCTCCTCCAGGCCCTTACATCTGAAGCTACTGTGTAATATAGAACAGAACTGAGTGAGATTACAAACACTTCCAGAGCTCCACTTATTGAAGTCAGTGCAGGTGAGGAGGAGAATACAGCAGAACGGAGTGTCATTCAAACAACATTTCTGCAATTGCATCTCTCTTCTCACAGCTCTGCCTCTACTACTACTGATCTACTGATACGGTCGTGAGAAGAGATCTAGAAATGTTTCTACTGAGCACCACTCCAGCGTCTTTTCTCACTAGTTGCCATTTTCATCTGTTATCAGTGTCACTGTGCTGTTTCATGCATGTTCTTCAGTTTCTATGTATGTTGTTATATTCTACTCTGCTGCCACCCAATGGCCTTTTTCCATATGGCAGCTTGTTATTAATTATTCTTGTGGGCATGTCTTCCACTTCCGGTTCAGGGGTCAAGTCTTCTCTTCCTCTGGCAGCCATTTCAGTTTCAGTTTCTTGCTGTTGTGAGAGGACACGTTTTAACCGGGCTTAGGAAGGCATCAGTCTTTCGACCTCTTTTGTTGCTCACACTTGCAGTCATACTTGGTGCTACATCTTACTGTTCCTTGTCTACACCTGCATTTCTGGAGAAAGTACTGTATTACCAGTTATACGCTGTATGTCAAGATTTCCAAATAAACAAGTCTGGATTGCAGAATCCCTGGTGTGCATCATCTCTTCGGACGCTGAGCAGCATTGGTCCTGTCTGCCTCACAACGAGGAAATACTGAAGGTACGGTTATCTTTCTCACAACACCTATTAGTCACCCACACCTCCATTCGCCTCATGTGGGGACAGAACAGTCGAAAGACTGCCTTGAAGCCTGGCAAGAATCATCACCCTTATATCCCTATCCATGTGCCCGCACTCTGCCTGCTCACATACTGCAGCCCTGCTCTGCTAAGAAATCTCCTGCAGCATCACCTCAGACCACATCGTGCATAAAGACTTTCTGTAGATTATACCACATCGCTGCAGATTGTCGGACTGCAGAACCCCACAATTCTCCAAAAACACCTTGGGAATCTTATCAGGGGGTCGCAACTAAGCTGCACCGCGATTTCCAGCCCCCAATTCAAAAGTTCAGTTTCTTAAAGGGACAGTGCACCTTAAATCAAAATGGCCGAAAAGGACCTTACGCGGTTCCCCAATGCTGAATCTGAGCAAATACAACCCGATACTGTACATTATGAAGACCGGGAAGCAGAGCCAGCTTCCGCAGCAGACCAAGATGCACGACCAGTACGCTCCATCAAGACAAGATTAAAGGTCCTCGAGAATTACCATTCCACAAGGGATGAGTTCAATGACAACCTGGACGACCTATGAGAACGAGTCGCCTCCCTCATGTCAAGCGTCCAACGCTACAAAGGTGATGCAGCGAGTTTAGAGGACACTATAAGACAGCTAGACGTGGCCCACGGCAGACACAAGAGACTGTCCGCAAAGTATGCTGCCTTCCTAAAAGACTCTAAAATAGAGGAAGCCCTATCAGAGTTAAGCAAGGCAGATTCCACAGACAGAGGAAGGGACGCCGCCATGCAAGATAAAGATAAAGCGGAGCTTCGTATTGCCCATCTGCAAGAAACTAGATCGCACAGGTCAGCCTCGTCTAAACACTCTGTTCGGTCATACAAATCATCCTGCTCAAGAACTTCAGCCCTCAGCGACAGAATTCTAGAGGCCCGCTTAAACGCAGAGCGGTCCAAACTAAGACGTTCCTACACAGAAAAGAAAGTATAAGCAGAAGCTAGGAAGGCAGAAGCAGAGGCAGAAGTCAAGAAAGTAGAGGCAGAAGCAGAAGCCAGGAAAGCAGAAGCAGAGGCTCGAGCAAAGATTCTTCAAACAGAAGTAGAAGCAAAGAAAGCAAAAGCAGAGGCCCGAACAAAGATTCTGCAAACAGAAATGGAGGAAGAAATTGCATTAGCCGAAGTAAAAATACTCGAGCAAGCATTGAAGCAAAACCTCAATCCAATTTGCCTGCCACCACAGGAAGAAGACGACCCAGCTGTTTGTACTAGAGACTACGTGCAGAAACAGATATCTGCAGTGCACACCTTCTCCAGCGATGTTCAACACAACATTGAAGAAACATCCAAGTCAGCCCAACCTATAGTGCCAGTATCACCCACAGCCCCTACAGAGACCCAAGACCAACACCGTGATGCACCCCCTCAGGAGCAGTCATCACCGCAAGACGACCGCAAGGCACACTCCAGCCTGCCTCCACAGTTCAAGCAGCAGTCATCAGAATCTCTAGAGGTTAAACCACAACTCAACCCTGCAGCGACATCATTCTACCCGGGAACAATTCACCCTTCCACGCCACACAACTTATACGCCCGAGGGGCACCACAAGCTAATACGGTAACAAGAAGTGAAGGATCGGACATGTCCGAGTTTGCCAGGTTCATGGTGAGCAGAGAGCTAATCAGCACTAGCCTCTCAAAATTCGACGACCGTGCAGAGAACTACAGAGCCTGGAAAGCAACCTTCAAGGCCGCCATTGCTGATCTCAACCTATCCGCGGAGCAGGAGCTCGACCTCATGGTAAAATGGTTGGGTCCTGAATCCACAAACTGTATCAAGAGTCTTAGGACTGTCTATGTGGGGCAAGCTGAAGCAGGTCTCGCAGCTGCCTGGCAGAGACTCGAAAGAACCTACGGCAGCGCTGAAGCCATAGAAAAGTCCCTATTCAAGAGACTGCAGAATGATCCAAGAATCAACCTTAAGGAAGCCCACAAACTTATGGACTTAAGTGATCTGCTTATGGAGTTGGAACTTGCTAAAAGAGACCCTCGTCTGTCTGGACTGTGCTACCTGGAAACTGCCCATGGGGTGAACCCAATCGTCTCAAAGCTGCCATATAGTCTGCAAGAGAAGTGGGCAGTGTGCGTCTCCAGGTATAAAAGGTCACAGACGTCACCTTTCCTCCATTCATTCAGTTCTGCAAGTTCATTGACGAACAAGCCCAAATGAGGAACGACCCTAACCTCGACTTCCTGGAGTCTAACACTGCAGCTCCAGCAACACCTTCATCAAGGTATGAAAGCGTCGCACATAGAGGCAAGGACTCGAGGAACAGTGTAAGCGTCAGAAAGACTAACCTGCCATCACTTGCAGTACCTGCCGATAAGCAGTACACTACTCCGTCGAGGGATAAGTCTTTCAATCGTGAGTGTCCCATTCACAAAAGACCACACTCACTGAACAAATGTAGAGGCTTCAGGTCGAAACCATGCAGGAGCGCAAGAAAATCCTCAGTGAACTTGGAGTATGTTTCAAGTGCTGCGCTTCATCAGAACACATGGCCAAGTACTGTAAATCTGCCATTAAGTGTGAAGAGTGTCACAGCGACAGACACCCATCAGCCTTGCACCCAGCCTCAGCCACCAGCGATCCAGCAGTCGCAGGTCCACCACAGCTGTTTCCTGCTCATGCTCAGAGGTATGTGGGGAGAATCAAAGTGCTAAATGTTGTGCCAGGATATGACTAATCAGAGTTTATCCAGAAGGGCAACCAGAGAAGGCTGTAAAAATGTATGCCATCATTGATGATCAGAGCAATTGATCCTTAGCTGGACCTAAGTTCTTTGAAGCCTTTAGAATCAAGGGACCAGCAACACCCAACACTCTGAATACTTGCTCGGGGCGCATAGAGACTAGCGGCAGAAGAGCACAAGGTTTCATTGCTTCTCCTGTCAATGGAGACGTAGAAATACCCCTACCTACGCTAATTGAATGCGATCAAATACCAGACCAAAGGGATGAGATCCCTACCCCGGAAGCTGCTTTCCACCAACCACACTTAAGGCACCTACCCAGCGTTATCCCACCTTTGGACACAGATGCTGAAATCCTACTTCTGCTCGGCAGAGATAACTTAAGGATACATAAGGTCCGCCAACAGTGTAATGGTCCTGACTATGCCCCCTACGCCCAGAGACTTGACTTGGGGTGGGTAGTCATAGGAAACGTATGCTTGGACCGAACAGGAGTCCATTCCTTTAAGACCTACGTACGCCGGGACGGGCGCACTACTTTCTGCAAACCATGTCCTTATCACTATGAGGTGAAGGAAAAGCCTTCAGATCCTGTACAGCTGCCTGATGTTATCCCTTTTCCCTATGCAGACAACTTGGGAAGATCGGTGTTTCGTACCACTAAGGATGACAACAAAGTAGCCCTGTCTATGGAAGACAAGGAATTTGTCAGGATAATGGACAATGAGTTCCTTAAGGACGAGACCAATCACTGGGTTTTTCCCTTACCCTTCCGAGCTACCAGGGTAAGACTCCCGAACAATCGTGAACAAGCCTTGTCCAGATTCAACTCTCTCCAGCGCACACTAAGCAATAAACCGGAGATGAAAGAACACATCGTCACCTTTATGGGCAAAATATTCCATAACAACCATGCTGAGCCAGCGCCTCCCTTAAAGGAAAACGAGGAGTGCTGGTACCTACCCTCATTTGGAGTATATCACCCGAAGAAACCTAAGCAAATTAGAGTTGTCTTCGATTCAAGCGCCAAACATCAAGGCGTATCTCTCAATGATGTCCTCCTCACAGGTCCTAATCTGACAAACAACCTAGTAGGAGTGTTGATGAGGTTCAGGATAGAGCCCATTGCCATCACCGCCGACATTGAACAGATGTTCCACTGTTTCATAGTCAAAGAAGGCCACAGGAATTTCCTCAGGTTCCTGTGGTACAAGGACAATGACCCCAGCAAAGAGATGGTGGAGTATGGCATGCGGGTGCACGTATTCATGAACAGCCCTTCACCCGCAGTGGCAACATATGGCCTGCGGAGAACCGCACTAGAAGGAGAGTCCGAGTAAGGAACAGACGCCAGAGACTTTGTAGAGAAAGACTTCTACGTAGACGATGGACTAAAATCTCTACCCACAGAAGAAGCGGCAATCGACCTACTTAAAAAAGGACCCAACTTATGCTGTACCGAGCTAAGCTTAGACTGCACAAAATCGCTTCAAACAGCCTGGCTGTCATGAGAGCCTTTGAGTCAAGTGATCACGCACCTGGATTCAAGGACATAGACCTGGGACCAGACCGTCCGCCTGTGCAGAGAAGCTTAGGCCTGAGGTGGAACCTGTCAGCCGACACCTTCGGTTTCCAAATCAACTGTGAAGACAAACCATCCACAGAGGCTACTTTCACATTTGCGGTTAAGTCCGCAGTGTATCATCCGCAAACGCATGCAAAAACACATGCAAACGTCTGTTAACGCAGCGTTTTTTTATCCGCATCAGCTTACGCATGATGGTAAAAAAAACGCAGCGTTTGCATGCGTTTTTACATGTGTTTGCGCTTTTTATGCGCATGCGCAAAGACATGTGTACGCATGCGTTCCCATAGATAGTAATGCGTTTTTAGCCGCATTCCTTGCGCTAACAACCGCATACGTTTCTAGGCGGCAAATTGACGCCTCTGAAATTACTACATGTTGCGTTTACCGCGCCAAACCGCAGACGACGAAACGACGCATGCGTCGTCAAACGCAGCAAAACGCAACCGATCGCAGACACATGCGTCCCTAATGTTAAATATAGGAAAACACAACGCATGCGGATAATTGCGGAAGAAACGTTGCGGACACAACCGCAAATGTGAAACCGGCCTAAACGTGGTGTTCTGTCAGTGGTAAATAGCCTATATGACCCACTGGATTCGTAGCACCAATTACCATACAAGGTAAATCCCTTCTGAGACAGCTCTCCGAAACCGTCAAAGACTGGGATACCCCACTACCTCCTGATAAGGAATCGAAATGGGAAACCTGGAAGCAGTCTTTGTGTGCCTTGGATCAAATCCATATACCGAGATGCTACGCTGGAATCTCACTTGCTGCTAGCACTAGGATGGAACTCCATGTGTTCTCGGATGCATCCACGGAGGCCATTGCAGCTGTTGCCTACCTGAAGGTAACGGGACCCGACAATCAAGATCATGTTGGTTTTGTTTTCGGCAAGGCTAAGTTGGCTCCCAAGCCTGACCACACTATTCTCAGGCTTGAACTCTGTGGGACTGTGCTTGCAGTAGAACTTGCAGAGTTTATTCAGCATGAGCTGGACACTCACTTAGATGACATACAATACTACAGTGACAGCAAAGTTGTCTTAGGTTACATCTACAACCAAACAAGGCGCTTCTACGTGTATGTTAGTAACCGCATTGAGAGAATAAGAAGGTTTTCCAAACCTGAACAGTGGCACTATATCCCATCTGAACTTAATCCAGCCGACCATGCCACTAGACCTATGTCTATAAATTCCTTTGCTAACTCTTCTTGGCTTTCAGGTCCAAAGTTTCTGCTGGAACAGAAGAGAAGTGAATGTGTCCAGGAAGTCTAAAGCATCCAGGATCCGGATGATGATCCAGAAGTCCGCTCCGAGGTCAGTGCTCTGGCCACGAACGCTAAACCAACCTCCACCCTCGGTTGCCAGCGCTTCGAACGCTTCTCCAATTGGATGAAACTCATCAAGACTATTACAAGTTTAGTCCACATTGCGAGATCTTATCACAATTCACATGGAGACAAAGACTGTCATGGTAGGCACGTCTGCCAAAAACCACTCTCTGCTGAGGACATTGCTCACTGCGAGTCCCTTGTAATACTTTATGTCCAGCAGAGTGTATTCAGTACCGAATGGGAATGCTTATACCACAAACAGCAGATCCCTCTGAAAAGCCCCATTGCTCATTTGAATCCACTAATGGACAGCTTCGGTTTGCTGAGAGTCGGTGGTCGATTAAATCGAGCCAAGCTAGAGTTTTCAGAGCAACATCCTTGCATCATTCCCAGTAGACATCACATCACCGATCTACTGATTCGGCACTCATGAAAAAACTGAACACCAAGGCAGGCAGATCACAGAGGGCAAGATACGGTCTGCGGGACTTTGGATCATAGGCATGAAAAGACGTGTAGCGGGATCAGTACATCACTGTGTGCAATGTCGCAAAACTAGAGGAAAACAGGTGCATCAACAAATGGCCGACCCACCCTTCGACAGACTGAGTGCCGAACCGCCTTTCACCTACGTTGGCCTAGACGTCTTTGGGCCATGGATAGTATCTGCACGCAGGACTCGTGGAGGTCATGCCAACAGCAAATGTTAGGCCGTACTATTCACTTGCATGAGTGTCCGTGCCGTTCACATAGAAGTGATAGAATCTATGGACACATCCAGCCTGATTAAAGCTCTTCGGCGGTTTCTAGCGATCAGAGGACCAGTGAAACAATTAAGGTCCGACTGCGGAAGCAACTTCATCGGTGCATGTCGAGAGCTGGATATCGACATCAAGCCAATTCAGGATCAACTGGCAGAAAGAGGTTGCACCTGGATCTTCAATCCTCCGCATAGTTCTCACATGGGAGGTTCCTGGGAAAGGATGATCGGGATCTCACGCAACATCTTGAACTCTATACTTATGGACATGAACTCTTCAAGACTTACGCATGAGACCTTGGTTACTCTTCTGGCTGAAATTTCTGCCATAATCAACTCAAGACCCCTTGTCCCAGTGTCAATGGATCCTGAAATGCCAACTATTCTTACGCCGGCTACTCTTCTTACCCAAAAGATCGGGAACCTGCTAACAGTCAGTGGAGAGTTTACTCATGCAAACTCCTACCAGAAGCAGTGGAAACGCGTACAGTACCTCGCCAATTACTTCTGGAACCGGTGTAAAAAGGAATGTCTTGTGGTTCTGCAAGGAAGATGAAAATGGCGACAGAGTAAACCGAACTTGAAGGAAGGAGATATTGTGTTAATGAAGGAACAACAAGCTCAAAGGATCGACTGGCCTATGGGAATCATTACAAAGACTTTCCCTAGTGAAGATGGTAAGGTCCGTATGGTGGAGCTGAAAGTCCGTAGAAAAGGTGAACCTAAGATATTTCAGAGGCCAATCCACGAGCTCGTGTTGGTACTACCGATGGAGGACATTCCGGTAGGATAAACCATGAACAGAACACTGCACTAGTATTTTGTCATTGGATTACAGTTGGGTCAGAGATAGTTTGGCCTAGTGCGGCTTCTCCGATCCGAAGATGGGTTTTCCTTTGGATTATCTCAGAAACTGACTTAAATTATTGTCTTATCTTGTTAAAAGTTGTTATTATTGCATTACATGCATGTTTGGTTTCATTTTCTAGGTTGTTGGACTTTATTTCAAGGACATTAATATAGTGAAATCCCTTACGGAATTTCAGACGGGGAGTGTGCTGTTTCATGTATGTTCTTCAGTTTCTATGTATGTTGTTATTTTCTACTCTGCTGCCACCCAATGGCCTTTTTCGGTATGGCAGCTTGTTATTAATTATTCTTGTGGGCATGTCTTCCACTTCCGGTTCAGGGGTCAAGTCTTCTCTTCTTCTGGGAGCCATTTCAGTTTCATACTGTTGTGAGAGGACACGCTTTAACCGAGCTTAGGAAGGCATCAGTCTTTCGACCTCTTTTGTTGCTCACACTTGCAGTCATACTTGGTGCTACATCTTACTGTTCCTTGTCTACACCTGCATTTCTGGAGAAAGTACTGTATTACCAGTTATAAGCTGTATGTCAAGATTTCCAAATAAACAAGTCTGGATTGCAGAATCCCTGGTGTGCATCATCTCTTCGGACGCTGAGCAGCATTGGTCCTGTCTGCCTCACAGCGAGGAAATACTGAAGGTACGGTTATCTTTCTCATAACACCTATTAGTCACCCACACCTCCATTCGCCTCATGTGGGGACAGAACAGTCACTACGGTCATCTTCTGTAGTTTGTGACCTGCAAGATCCTCCAGTGTTTGCTGGGTGATCTGGAAGTCACTACTCAATGTAAATATATGAGGGCCAGAACAAGCCTCTCATAGAATTACACTGACTTACGGACAGTCTGAAGCTGTGGTCACAATATGGTAGATCGGGACGGGAGCAGCACCGTAAAACGCAGAAGGCAGTGGCTGGTGAGTATATTACTAGGGTCAGGGAAATTACACTAGTGGCACCACTCCAGCACTGAAGGTCATGTAGCCCAGGAGATTTATAAGCTAAAAAGCCTCCTAAACCTCGGATAGAGTAATAGGGGCTTCCAAAAACCAAACCTTTTTGTCAGCTAGAAATGGAGTCAACCATTGCAAATTACATCTAATACACTTTATGGGGATGAGGCCCAGGCTTCATAGTACAGTACCTTGATGATGTGGGCAAAGTATTTTCCTGACACCTTGTTATCTGTCTTGATGAAGATCTCCCTTAGAACAGATTCACCAATTGGATTGTATTTGGCATTGAATTTATCAAAGCGATGGAAGGTATTTCTGTCCTGAGGAAATGAGAAGAAACTTCAGTAGAGTAAATCGCAATTTTCTGTCACATCCAATATCTTACAACAATTTATAGGGGTTGTCCATTACTATTGATGAGTCATACTTAGGTCATCACTTTTGATATGTATACATTAAAAGGGTTGTCTACTACTTAGATACTGATAACCTGTCATCAGGATTGGTCATCAATATCAGTCGGTGTAAGATGTAAACCAGGCACCTCCATTCATCAGTTATCTGCAGAGCCAGAAGCGGCCACAAGTAACAAGGGCTGAAGCAGCACAGCACCCATTCACTGGAGACCAGCCACCACACAGAGCTGTGCTATTTTGGCTTTGTATACTGCACAATCCGTGGACGATTGTGCTGATCAGTGGGAGTGCCGCGTGTTGGACCCTCATTGATCTGATATTAATGACTTATCCAGTGGACATAGCATGAATATCTAAGAAGCAGACAACCCCTTTATTTCATATATATCACTATATTTGTGTTTTATAGAAATAACACCATGAGGACTGCACTGTCACCTGCTGACCACACATGTTTATGTACAGTTGTGCTAAAAAGTTTACATACCCCAGCAGAAATTTGGTTTTCTTGGCCTTTTTTTCAGAGAATAGGCATGACAAAACCAAAACTTTTTCTCCACTCATGGTTAGTGGTTGGGTGAAGCCATTTATTGTCAAACTACTGTGATTTCTCTTTTTAAATCATAATGACAACCCAAACCATCCAATCGGCCCTGAACAAAAGTTCACATACCCCATTGTTTAATACCGTGTATTGCCCCCTCTAACATCAATGACAGCTTGATATCTTTTGTGGTAGTTGTGGATAAGGTTTTTTATTTTCTCAGATGGTAAAGCTGCCCACTCTTCTTGGCAAAAAGCCTCCAGTTCCTGTAAATTCCTCGGCAGTCTAACATGAACTGCACACTTGAGATCTCCCCAGAGTGACTCAATGATATCGAGGTCAGGAGACTGAGATGGCCACTCCAGAACCTTCACTTTGTTCTGCTGCAGCCAATGACAGGTAGACTTAGCCTTGTATTTTGGATCTAAATGGCTTCACCCAACCACTAACCATGAGTGCAGATAAAGTTTTGGAATTATCATTCATATTCTCTGGAAAAAGGCTAAGAAAGCAAACATTCTGCAGGGGTATGTAAACTTTTGAGCACAACTGTACATTTACAGTTTATTATATGACATACGTAGACTCAATTTACATATTAGACTTTCTATAAATCGTTGAATATTTAACTATAATTTTTATCAATGTTCCAAATTATGCAAATCCGTCACTAATGAAACTAAGCAACATTGTTTGTCAGCGCTTTTTTATCCAAGACAAGATAAAAATAGAAAGATTTATTTTAGCAGCTCGGTAGATCCTGGCGATTTAGTGTGTACAAAAAGCAGATTAACAATGTGCTGCATGCAGCTTTTTTATGGGAAAGAATAGGAATTTACAGTTTTGGTCTATGTTTCAAATTAACAGCTAGTTGAAAGTGTGGGGTAATAATGACATAATAGTAGCATTATTGTAGCAGCACTTTTTTTTATAATGGATCTTGGTAATTCAGACAGTAAAAGTAGCGGGTTTACAAGGCTTGTTATATGGCAGATTTAAGTTTTTAGGTAATTAAAACCACAGTGATTGATAAGTGTGTGTCAAAATAAGAATTCCCACATTATATGATCTATATTTAAATGGCAACATTGCTTTACTTTAAAGTGACTATTCAGAGTAAGGTTATCACGTGCATGTGCATAATGGATAACACTATATCTGGCCAATATATCACATCTATCCTGTATTCTCACTGGCTGTTACTAGCAATCCACTAGTAGCTGAGGGGAGTAGATGAGCTGCAGGGGTTTCTCAAATAGGACAGCACAGCCCAAAGATGGGGGTTCCTGCTTTTCATTCACAACAAGAGACAAGCTGCAGCAACATGAAGGACATTATGCAGCAGAGCTCAGCTGTTTTTATCCAAACCAATCTCTGATGTGAGGTAAAACACTTGTTACAAAGCTCAGCAAGATGCTTTTTTGTCTGGCTCCTCGACTCTCCAGAGGATAATGGACTGTGTCAAAGGACACCTGCAGTCCATCTCCTGAGACTCCTCTTTTCGCAGTGGATGGTAAGTTCTGGAGGCAGATAGAGTGGCAGAAGAAGTGTCTGATAAGTGGGAAAAAAGCAGATTTGTCTGATAAGATACATTACAAGGTTTCCTATATTCGCCCATACTATTAATCTTTACAAGCTTTATTGAAAGCACAGTTATATTTGAAAAATGACAGCATATTAAAGGTGTGGCGTACTAATGTTATTTTCCCTATTAACGTCAATAAAAAAAACTTCTGCGTCTTAAAAAGTTTCATGCAGTTGACCAGTTCTTGTTTGCTATGGATTCAGTCCTATTAAAGTTTTCGAGAACTGTACACTAGGGTGTTTCATTTTTCTGAAGTTATGATTTTCTTATGACTTTGCTTGAATCCTTGGTCTAAGTCATCTAAAAGATCCATGTAAAAATGTTTAACGAAATCAATTAATATTTAGAGGTTGCACACTTTGATCACTTACTGAAATTCATGAAAATGTATCATCGACATCACACTAATGTGTATGTTGTGTTTCTATTATGTTTTGCGGGTAGTTTAACTGAAAAAGAGTATTAGAAAGGGAATTTGTTTACTTGAAAAGGTGCCTGGTGGTGAATTTTTGGGAGCTCGACTCCCAAGGAACACGTGCTTTTAGTTTTTATTTACCATCACAAGGGAATGAAAGAAACACTCGTGTGATGCTAAATCCACAAGTATTAAACTACAGGAAGTGTGGAAAAAAGCAAGTATCCCTGTCATGACAGAGGAGAATATCCGAACTCCTATACAGAAGTTATACAAGGAATATCAACATCTGGGTAAAGAGAAATCAAGAAACATTGACAAAGTAAATATGAAGCTGCAGATTTGGAAAGGTGATCTTGTTGAGCTATTTGATTATGCCAGGCAAAATGTGATGTTCATGAATAGCATACTAGAAGACGATAAAGCATTCCTCATGTCACAAAGAGAGGATTATATGAGTTTATCAATGAGTGGTGTAGATAAGGTTCTTGCCTCACAAATTAAAAAGAAAATAAATACAGAAAAAAAAGGAGGCATACAAGATGAAACATTATAAAGAAATCGCCAAAATGAACAAGACTGTTATAGTGGAACACTCAGACTCATCTCCATCATCATCAATTCACGAAGTGGACAAATTTTCTGCACCACCAGTGAAAAAATCTTGTGCGGGTCGTAGATTAAAACCTCTTGATTACACACTCACGGCTACATGGGATCGAGAACAACTCTCCTTTCGACAAGCAAGTACTTCATTTATTGCAACTGCAGAAAGCCTTGGTCACAATGTTTCATGCATTTCCATATCTCTATCTACCGTTTTCCGAGCTCGGGCGATTAACAGAAGACAAATGGCTGAGAACATGGAAAAGTCACTGTTTGAAAATCCTCCTCATTTAATCTTACATTGGGATAGTGAATTGTTGCCTGAGGGAGTGTCAAAGCTCTAGAAGGTAGAGTTGCTGTTCTTGAAACTGGAAAAGATTTTGAGCATTTGCTTGGCGTACCTGTTGCCCAGAAAGGTACTGGTGAGCTAATGGCTGAAGTTGTTATTCAGGAGGTGGACCGATTCGCGCTACGTGACCATATCATTGATATGTCTTTCGATACAACTGCATCTAATACAGGAATGATCCAAGGAGCATGTATCAGAATTGAAACTGAATTTGGGTGACCATTGTTATGGTTGGCTTGCCGCCACCACACCCACAAATTAATCTGGAAAGGAGTGTTTGGTAACTGTTGTAACATACCATCAAGTAGTCCTGACATCCAGATTTTCCGAAAGCTCCAAAATCAGTCGAATTCAGTTGATAAGAAGTCCTATTCCACGATGTAAAGGTACCGTCACACTAAACGATATCGCTAGCGATCCGTGACGTTGCAGCGTCCTCGCTAGCGATATCGTTTAGTTTGACACACAGCAGCGATCAGGATCCTGCTGTGATGTCGCTGGTCGCTGAATAAAGTCCAGAACTTTATTTGGTCGTCCGATCGCCGTGTATCGTTGTGTTTGACACCAAAAGCAACCATACCAGCGATGTTTTACACTGGTAACCAGGGTAAACATCGGGTTACCAAGCGCAGGGCCGCGCTTAGTAACCCGATGTTTACCCTGGTTACCAGCGTAAAAGTAAAAAAAACAAACAGTACATACTCACCCAGCGTCATACCTCCCCCAGCGTCTGCTTCCTGACACTGACTGAGCGCCGGCCCTAAAGTGAAAGTGAAAGCCGCTGTGCTGTTAGGGCCGGAGCTCAGTCAGTGTCAGGAAGCAGAAGCTGGGGGACGCTGGGTGAGTATGTACTGTTTGTTTTTTTTACTTTTACGCTGGTAACCAGGGTAAACATCGGGTTACTAAGCGCGGCCCTGCGCTTAGCAACCCGATGTTTACCCTGGTTACCCGGGGACCTCGGCATCGTTGGTCGCTGGAGAGCGGTCTGTATGACAGCTCTCCAGCGATCAAACAGCGACGCTGCAGCGATCGGCATCGTTGTCGCTATCGCTGCAGCGTCGCTTAATGTGACGGTACCTTTAGATGAAGAAAATCCCATTCAAGGTTTTCTAGAAGAACAACGTGTCAAAATAGTGGACTACCTCAACAATGTCTTGCAAGATGGCAGTCATTCAAGAGAAGATTACAAAGAGCTATTAGAACTATGATTTCTATATCTTGGAGGTTGGGATGAAAACTGTTATGATTGGCCTGGTGGTTAGAAGCACCCGGAATGACCTGATGAGCAAACTAGTAATACAGGACAAGCTCTGGGAAGTGGGAACTCTGCTGACCGCAACCACTAATCCTATCACAACACACTAGAAATAGCCGTGGAGCGTACCTAACTCTGCCTAGACGCCTCTTCACAGCCTAAGAGCTAACTACCCCTAAAGATAGAAAATTAAGCCTAGCTTGCCTCAGAGAAATTCCCCAAAGAAATAGGCAGCCCCCGACACATATTGACTGTGAGTTAAGATGGAAGTCACAAACACAGGAATGAAACAAGTTTCAGCAAAGGAGGCCATACTTAACTAAACAGATTGAGGACAGAAAAAGTATCTTTGCGGTCAGCACAAAAATCTACAAAAAACCACGCAAAGTGTGCAAAAGAGACCCCCGCACTGACTCACAGTGGGGAGGTGCCACTCTGCATCCCAGAGCTTCCAGCTAACAAGACAAAATCATGATAGCAAGCTGGAAAAGAAAACAGTGGTGAACAAATCAGCTAGCAGGGACTTAGCTTTTGCTGGAGTAGACAGGTCATCTGAAAGATCCAAGAGAAAACTGAACCAGTACTAGGACATTGACAGCTGGCATCAAGTAACGATCTGAGTGGAGTTAAATAGAGCAGCCAGCCAGAACTAAACGAGGTCAGCTGAAGACAGAACCTCAGAACCAGCAGCTCCACTCACAGCCACCAGAGGGAGTCCATGGACAGAACTCGCCGAAGTACAATTCCTGACCACAGGAGGGAGTTCGAGAACAGAATTCACAACAGAAAACTATTTCAAATTTAGGGTTCCAGGGGCTCTGACTGAGGCAAAGTGTATGGCAAAGGCCATATATGTACTCAAAATTGTGCTATTCACTAAACAACTGCAAATTTCTAATACCGAATTGAAAGGAATAAGAAAAGTAGTGCGTTTTGTCTGTCTAATATATGTCTGCATTGGGCACAAGGCAGTTGTAAGTCGATGGGCTCCAAAGAATGATTTGGAGATGCTACAGCTTTTGCAATATTATCCAGATAAAGATGTCAGAGAAAGTGCCCTCACAGTGGCTAAGAGACACATTTGGTATCTGTCGGAAACTAACATAGGATTGGCATTTTTGGATGAACGTATCAGTCAGGCTGAGAAGGATAAGATGTTTGAAAATTTAAGAATGAAACCTGCAAAGAAAAAGGAACTGAAACAGTTGGAAGGTAAAAAACTAGTTTTTGAAGGAAAATACCTCAGCGATTTTGTTACAAGTAAAGCAAAGACATTCTTTGAATTGAATTTTGGGATCTACGATGTAGAAGAATATTGCAGTGATACACTAAGAAGCTCCATCAATGCTCTTAAGGTGGTGAATGACACCACGGAAAGGGGCATTGCTCTGATAAAGAAGTTTAATAATTCAATCAGAGATGAACAACAGAAACAGTTCTTGTTAAGAGTTGTCGAGTATCATAGAAAAGCCGTCACCAAGCGAACAAAAGAAGGAGTTGCATCTTTCACAGCACATTATTTTAATGATTTAATACATATGATACTGCCTATCAATGTTACGGTTTATTGTCACTATTATTCTACGTTTTTAATTGTTTGAATTTCTAATAAAAAATACTTGACATTGAAAATCTGTTTTTTTTTTGCGTACTTTTATTAAACTGATAAAAGTGTGCAACCTCTAAACATTGTTCGATCATCTTGAAATTTGGCATATATACTTTTTACATTAGTGAGACTCAGGGCATGAGCAAAGTCTGCAAAAATTTGACATTTTAATTTTTACCATACAAAATGAAACACCCTACTGTACACCTTAAAATCACGGTCACTATCAAGTACTTGGGATTTTCATGTGACCAGAACAAGCTAAGTAAACCATGAATAAAAGCGTCTTATTGCCCCCAGGACTTTTCATGTGTAAATGTGATTCTCACCGCATGCACATCCAGAGTATCCACGCTCAGATCATATGCTGTTAGGTTCATGTTCTCGAAGACCTGACGCAGAGTCTGTTCCTTCCCACCCTCTTCATGAACTATCTCTTCCCAATTCTTTTTCATGGCCCGTTTGATAAATCGGAGTAGATGCTTCTGATTCATACAAGACGCTGCATGGATATGCGTGTCCACCTTTAAAAGTAAAGTTTAAAGTCACTGTTATCCACATAGTCCGCTTTATTGGCTAAAAATCTAATTGGAAAAGAACGCACCTTACGTATGTTGTAAAAGTCTCTGTGTGGCACCTTTTTTTGAGCTGCTAACTCTTTCATCTCATTCAATAAAACGTGCATCTGGAATCGTGAGCTGAGGTACTGCAGCCGCCGGTAACAGAATGACTTACTGCCGAGAAATGAAAAATATGGGACTCTGTAAACGATAAGCTTATAAGGATCGATACATTCACAACTTCGGGTCATCACACTTTTGATTTCGACAATCCAAAAAGTGTTAGCTTGTCAGTACTGTTTTCTATCATTGGAGAAGGAGAGCAGCAGCAGGAGAGTGGAGAAGAAGCTGTTAGTACAGTGGGAAGCTCAGGAACACACTAGAGGAGAACGAGCAGCAGGTGAGATGTGCTGGAGCTGCTACACTGTGCAGGTCGCACATACACGGCCTCCATGAAACCCCTAACATCCAGACCACTGCTTAGACAGCTGCTTAATTGCAAGGAGAGTAGCAAATAGGTAGTTGCCATAGTCCCTCTGCAACCTCCCTTATCAAGGAGATAAAGCAGAAGAATGCAGAGGTCAGGAAAGTATTCCTGACAAATACTGGGCTAGTTAGGCACCCTGCTTGTGCACGACATGAAGCCCTCCAACACAAAATCTTCTCCGGCCGCCGTCTCCTGTGCTCCTCAATGCTACAGTGTGATATCAGTAACTCTGGTTCATCTATCCATGCACCCCCTATAATAATAATACAATGTTGTGTGATCTGTTTCGTTACAGGATGCAAAAGGGTTAACCCCTACTTCCCTTTCTGCATCCAGCTTGTATCCTTTCTGTGATGTCTGTGCTGTGCAGAAGGGGAGGTAGCAGTTAGCCCCCTCACCTGTGCTCCCTTCTGCATTGGATCCTAGGTGGCTTCTCATCTCTGCTCTCCATAAACTGTGATAAAGATAGTCTCTGATCACTTGCCTGTCACCTCCATCCCCTCTTTCACAGTATGACCAGTAGTATCAGCCCTCAAAAGAAAAATAACCTTGTATGGCATCAACTATAAAGTAAAGCAGATTTCTGACATCATTTACTTCACTTTCTGGCATGAATGAGGGAAAATTTGTTGGCAATCCGTTAACCACTCCCTCCCACCTAAGCCCCATTCACAGAAATAAGTAAATCGAGATTAAAGTACAAAAATTATCCTTAAGTTTGATAAAAAGGATAATCAAGATTTAGGGCTGATTCCTGAAAGTTTGGACAGCAGAAAACTGTAAAAAAAATTCAAGTCACAACATTTTTGTACAACGGGAAGATGCGCTAAATGTTGGCGACTTTTTGCATTTTTTTGCCAAAATGGACAGAACCGGCATGGGATATCAAAAATAGTAGAATTTCTGGCCCAGAGCATGGAAGTACATGTTACTAAGAAAAGGCACAAAATTAATTAAGTGGCATGCATCTTTTAATGAATTTGGAGTCTTCTATTTCAGCAACACTGGTATAGCGTGATTGTGCACTAAGGCTACGTTCACATTTGCGTTGTGCGCCGCAGCGTCGGCGCCGCAGCGCACAACGCAAACAAAAACGCAGCAAAACGCATGCACAACGCTGCGTTTTGCGCCGCATGCGTCATTTTTTTAATTGATTTTGGACGCAGCAAAAATGCAACTTGCTGCGTCCTCTGCGCCCGGACGCGGGCGCCGCAGCGACGCATGCGGCGCAAAACGCAAGTGCGACGCATGTCCATGCGCCCCCATGTTAAATATAGGGGCGCATGACGCATGCGGCGACGCTGCGGCGCAGGCCGCAAATGTGAACGTAGCCTAAGCCAGTCTTGATGAATAGGCCCCTTAATTATTTTTACACAATTACCCAAACTCATAAGGAAAAGACTGAAAAGATTTAATGCACACAACATTGAAAATACTAGCCACAGCAATACACCTAGACAGACATTTACTTACACTGGCATTTTATACACACCAGTCTGCACTGTGGGCAGATTAGGCAAATTCTATGGAATCTGCTCCTGCCCCATTTGTTGCGATTGAAGGATAAAATGTCACAAGTATTTGCACAAAATGATGTGTCCCAAAATGTATTATTTTTTCTGCCATAGAAGTGACATAAAGCCCTTGATTATATTTGTCCTCTGAGAACATAATACCATGCGGGATAACAACACATTTCTTATTAATTGTGTGTTCCCTTATAGCATAGAACCAAGTCCCCATACAAAAGAACATTGAATAAATACTGAGCCATACGCCAACTCCAGCCTTTTACTACACTACTCACATGGGGCCATTGATAATAAGGGCCATCAGTACATTCATGTCAGCCACAAATTCTGAAAGATCCAGATATGGGAGGTCCAACTCTGTATTTCTGAAAGAAAAAGCATCATTATCAATAAATGTGGCATTCACACTGCTGGTATGACAGATCAAAATAGCCTTTAAAGGGAATCTATCAGAAACATCAACCCTCCTAAGGCGTCTATATGGTCATGAACATCACAGGAAGCTGAATAAATTATACCTTGATTGATATCTGAGATACCATGTATTATCTAGAGAAATCCATGCTTTTTTAATATGTAAATGAGCTGTTAAAATCTATGGTCTGGACACTTATCTGTATGAGAATCTCCCTCTAGAGCTTATTTTAAATGAAAGGGGGCATTACCAGTGTGAGACATGTAATGATTGACAGTCTGGTCTCCTGATCTCATTGCAGAGTTGTGTGTGATTAGAACTAACACTTTATCATCTCACAGGCAGTCAGTGTGGAGGAAGGGGAATACAGCTGAGCACTATGAGAAGAGAGTTGCAGATTTGTTTGTAATTATACAAAGCTCAGCTCTGCTGTACTGTGTCAGTAATCATATACAGCCCGCAGTCAGATCTGGAGAGTGCATGTCTCACACTGGTAACACTACCTTCCATTTGAAATAAGCCCTGGAGGCAGATTGTCAGGGAGATTCTCAAGACGTAAGGCTCTCTTTATAGTTAGAATACAGTTCACAAATTTCAACAGCAAGTTGAACTTCCATTTGGCGAACAATTCAGCCACAGCTATACTGATTCGATTTTTAGAAAAGTCCTATTAAATTTTTTACTTCATAATCCATCTTAATTACCTATGCAATGACCCCTGTGTGAGCCACTTAGTGTTTGCAGATCACGAGTGTAAGAAAACGGAAGCGGCGCTGGATAGCAGAGAAGATGGTGAGCAGTAAGTAATTTAATACACTTACACATCATAACACAGGTAAATAGCCCAGATTATGACATAAGAATTTTGATGGGACTTCTTTAAATAAAATCTATTCAACTTTTGAAAAAAGTGTATAGTATTAATGTTTTAATTCTTTTAAATTTGTACATTTTTAAATGGTACAAAATATGAAAAATGTTGTTAAAAGTTTTGATGTTTTCAATTTTTATACACTAGGGGGAGCAGCTGCTGAAAATTGTCATAAAAACCTAGTGTAGTGCTAGCTCACATTACGACTGCAGTAAAAGTGGGCGGGGTTTTCTCACATGTGTGTGATGTCACTCCGCTCCTCCCCTTCTGGGTGTTTGCAAAAGGGATAAGGGAGGATGAAATTTAGGCTCACAGAGCAGAGACATTTTGTTGACTGCAATGTGATATTGAAGCACCATTTTCTGAGACCCTGTATGTTTTTATTTTTCCGAAGATGGAAATGTGTTAGGGCTTGTTGTTTTGCGTGCTGAGCTGACATTTTTGTCAGCATAAAAGTATCAAGGTTCAAATTGTGAAGAAAACTAACGTGTCAGTCATAATACTATATGTATACAGAAAGGCTTACGTGTCCAAGACATCACGCTTTGTGAATACATGTATCACACCATCTACCATTTTTAGCCCAAATCCCAAGTCAGGAGGCATAGTGCTGGTGTCACACACTTCATATGGATGCTGGTCGGAAAAGGGAGGATGCACAGGAGCATCTGTGGGAAAAAAAATTACATCTATGAAATGTAATTCCAAACATTCTAGACATCAATGGTAAAAATTACAGCAAACAATACAATAGCAGTTATTCATAACAGCCAGGTAAAGTCTTTGATTTTCTAATCTGCACCAAGATGCTAGGACAAGATTAGGTGCTATAGGTACAGTAATACTTGTTTGTGCTGCCTTTTATACATAAAGCCTGGGCCAGTCCCGTATAATGCAGCCATGTGAGATGCAGGTTTTTTGTGGTCCTGAAAGCTGCACCATATAACTTTTTTAGAGAGGTTGTGGCAGCTTCAATTATCTTGCTTCCCTTCGTGGTAACTCCCCCCATAAAGCCCCCTCTGAACATTACCTGCAGCAACAGGGGTATCAGCGCTTTCCTCCTGCAGTGGACTGTCTAAAGCCTCATCACTGAGCTTCTTCAGGTGCTGAGCAGTAGTTCGACAAAAGCTTTGCATGGACATATTCATATACTTTTGCCGAATAAATAAGGCCCGTACCACGCTCTTGGCTGCATCTAAAAGGTCAGTGAAAGGTACCTAAAAGAAAAAACAGGACTGAGAAGCAAGAAAGAAAAATTGCTAAACTAATAAAACAGTACACTTGGAATACATGATAGAATTGTTGAGATCTCACAGAAATTAGTACTAAAATAACCAAAATTAAAACAGGTTATTGTTCCATAATAGCCCTATATATCTTTAATCTGCTGTTGTGTTATATGCATTAGTGACTGGACTAGAGAACATTCCTCAAACAGCCAATTAATAACCGCACTGATAGAATGCCAAGGCGCGCAAGTGTGTTAATTTCTGCATGTGGCTCTCATACTCCATACTGAATAATTTGAGAGGTTTTGAAAATATTGTTTACATTTTACCATTTGCATATCATTAATAGGTCTATTCAGCCTGTGATTTCAATAATTCCATGACTTTTAATTATAAGAAGTGTGAGGCAGTGACTGGTGTTACATGTAGGGGGCCGCTGTATGTTCCCCCCAATATGCGCACGGAGGCGTATTGAGGCTATTGCAGTCACAGGCGTAGCTGTGGTTGCAATGCAGACTAAAGTGAGTATAGGTCTTGGCATGCTAGTTGTCCAAGGCAGATTTAGGGAAAACCTGCTCTGGGTTTTGAAAGACTGCAGATGGTAGTAGTACAGTCAGTTTTATTCCTTGCCCGGGTTTTCCATGGTTACTAATTAAAAACCCTGCAGTATAGGGTTTGGGTGTGTCAGTCTCTTGTTTTTGAAGAGTACAGAGCAGGAGGCTCTGCTTTGCTCCACCTGTGTGAAGCCACACAGGCCAGTGGAGCCAAACAGTCAAGGTAGCTGAATAGCCTGGCGCCCACAGCGTACACAGCGGTGCAGTCGCCCACGGTAACCGGTCTTGGAGGTGGACTGTCTTGTGCCCGGCGGCAAACCAGAGGTAGACTGTCCTGTGGCCGAAGGAGGACTGGCATGTTTAGTGACTGTAAACTGGAGGATATGGTGCCCGGCTGCGATCCAGGGGATATCGTGTACTGTGTAATGCTGTAAGTAGAACATTAACACAGTGGTGCAGTCGCCCACGGCAACGGTCTCAAGAGGAGGACTGGCATGTTTAGTGACAGTAATCCAGAGAATATGTGCAAAGTTTTACGGTAAGTACAGAAATCTAATTTTCTTGTTAAAACATGGTGAGATGGAGTACAGCAGGGTGTTTTTGAGCAGTCCTAAAGGATGGGAACTATAACAACGGACAATGTGGAATGCCTAGCACACTGCAGTCTGCAGCATATTATACCGCAAAGATGGCTTCAGCCATAGCATGAATCTCGTAGAACTTGGAGAAGTTCTACAAGAAGGTTGGCAACCTTAGAGACCTGGCAAATGAGCTCCTTATGCCTTACCAGCTAAGGCTACGTTCACATTAGCGTTGTGCGACGCAGCGTCGGGCGCCGCTGCGTCGCCGCATGCGTCATGCACCTCTATATTTAACATGGGGGCGCATGGACATGCGTTGTGCTGCGTTTTGCGACGCATGCGTTTTTTTGGCCGCAAGCATTGGGCGCAGAAAACGCAGCATGTTGCATTTTTTTGCGTCCAAATTTCGGCAAAAAAGGACGCATGCGTCGCAAAACGCAGCGTTTTTGCGTGCGTTTTGTTGCGTTTTTGTTTGCGTTGTGAGTTGCGTCTCCGACGCAACATCGCACAACGCAAATGTGAACGTAGCCTTAGAGACCTCAACCACACTTGTGGAATGAGCCTTTGTTTTGGAATAACAAGGAGAATCAGAATGGTGGAAGGCTTCTGTTATGGAAAGGTAGTCCTTAACGGGTTTGATTAAGTGCAGTTGGTCTGGCTGAAAGAATGCTTCCAGGGGTGTGCGGGAAAGGGTCAAAGGAAAAGAAAATAATTTCTTTGGTGCCAAAACTACCTTTAGGAGAAACAATGTAATACCACCTTGTAAGTATAGAGAACAAGGAAGGGATCCCTTGAGGGTGCAGCAAGTTCATACACCATTTGAATAGAGATAATCACCAAAAAAAGCCAATTTCAAAGAAATACATTTTGCAGAAATGTTGTGATGAGGCTCATAGGGAGATTCGTAGCGTCTTGAAGCACATATAGGAAGTTAAGCTCCAAAGGTTCCACTGTATGCTTGTAAAGAGGGATGCAGCAGGCCTCTCCCTATAAGGCCAGAAAATACTCCTTCGGGGGCAAGGCATAGACCTAGACTTCTGTGGTTTAGGTAGGATGCAAAGAGGACCACAGCGAGAGTGCCCCAGTAAGGAAGAGCTGGCTGAAGACTTCTAGAAGAGCCAACTTTGCCAGCTTCTCTCATGGCTGAGGTGCTCCTAATAAGCAGATGGCTCATGTAGGCCACTGTTGTCAAGTTCTCTGTCTGCAATCAAACATAACAGTCCCAAAGAAGGTGGGAGGGACAGTGAGAGATAGAAAAATCCCTCTCAGTTCCAGGTTGGAGCCAATAAAATGTATCAGCGTAGGTGATGTTTTGTGATTAATCTCATCAATACCATAAATCGTCTGTCTTGTACTCCAGGCAAAGTGTTCAACCATATTAGACAGAACCAACGGATCTCGCAGCAACCAATCTGTTTTTATATTTACTGACATATAAAAGGGAAAAGCATAAGGTATTAGTGTAAATATGTAACTGTATCATGCAAGGAATATATTGAACGTGAAGGTAGGCCCACCATTATTTCGCTGCTCCTCTATATAAGGTCCACTTTTTGGCTAAATTTCTATTAGCAGACTTTCCATCTGATATATTTTTATACAATTTTATTTGAAGGAGCTTTTTTCTGATGCGGTACAAATGCCATCTCCTCACATCTGTTCACCGTCTCATCAGATTTTAGCCCTATTTTGGCATCAGGAAAGTTTATGGCATTCATGAGCTCCATTTTCCCAGAAATACACCAAAAGACTGTACTTGGTATGCACCAGGGCAGCACGTGTCACCAGTCCTTTTTTTGCAGCATGGAAAAGCCAAGTGAACTACGCTGTTTCATACAATGGTATACAGTATATACAGAACGCTAATAATGTGTACCTTTTTTTATAACGAGAGCCTATTCGCACCATATTGCACTGCAGGCTTATACTGTATAATGTGATATGCCGCAGGCAGTATGTGGGGGTGATATACATCTGTATATTTAATAAGTGAAGCACGTACCCCACACTTTTCATCACCTGCGATGGACACTCTGAGATACTCTCTCTCAAGGAAAGCCTCTTTAGGGAAATGATCCACCAAATCTTCATGTTCTTCTTTGTAAACCCTGGGAAACAAAAAGTGACAGCAAAATAGAGCACAAGAGAATGTAATGAAACAAGAGGAGGATGTGAAAAGATGAATAGGAGAGGAGGTAAATGATACATGCAAGCAGACAGCACAATGCCGGAATAGATAAAAGGAGTGACTCACTGTAAGTCTGAGCTGCTGTCAATTTTCATAAAATCCTGTTTTGCTCTAAGTAAAATGTCGGGCTCGAGTCTAGGAAGAATTAACAGTAGATTGGAAATACGGATAAAAAAAAGAATAGAAAGGCAATTTGAGAAAAATAACAGAAGCGAGGAAAGGTGAAAGAAATACACTATTATATTAAGTAATAATACTAGTAGACTTATTTAATGAGATGCTCCGAAAATAACAGTTATTTTAATGCTAAATGTCTGATTATTTAATATGATATTATAATCTCTTTCCTAATATACTTTAATAAAAAATTCTCTATTGTTTCCTCACTACACTAACTGCTTTTTTTTTATACTTACTTCCTCTTTGATGGCGCTACGTTTTGAGAAACCTCAGTGCATGCTGGGATACTCAAACAAGCCGTCATCAGGGGGCAGAGGCTGTGAACACTGCCCCCACCCTGAGTATTAATGATATTTATTACTATAGCACCAACATATTCTGCAGCACTTTCCATTTCAGAGGGGAATTGTACAGACAATAAAGACATAACAGAGTAACACATAATTCAACAGATACCAAGAGAAGTTAGACCCCTGCTCACAAGCTTATAATCTGAGACAGAGTTGGGGCTAGTCCCTGCTGTACTGAGCATGTGTCGGTTGTCAATTCCTATGTACGAACAGTAGGATTTTGTCATTGTCCAATATTCTTTTTAATGCACAGTGACAGTGCGCTCCCTCGCCAGACGTTTTACATGTTATTTTTTACACAGAGTTCACAATGCAGTTTAATGGACATGTTAACTTTATTCTACAAGTCAATCAGATTCTGGTAATACCCAATTGATACCTTTTTATATGTTATTACTTTTTCACAATAAGGCTGGTTTCACATTTGCGTTTTTTGCCGCTGCGTTTTAGCGCAAAAAAAGCATGCGTTTTTTTCCCTATATTTAACATTAAAAACGCATGCGGTTTTTTTGTATGCGTTTTGCCGCGTTTGATGACGCATGCGTCGTTTCTATGCTTGCGTTTGGTTGCAGAAATGCAACATGTAGTAATTTCTAGAGGCTTTTTTTGCGGCAAAAAAACGCTTGCTTTTTTTGCGGCAAAAAAACGTATTGCTGTCTATGTAAACGCATGCGTTTTTAAGCACATGCGTTTGATTGCGTTTTAAACGCATGCGTTTCAATAGAAAAAAACAAGAATACACACTGATAAGCCACCCCCCCCCCATCAAGGTGATAAAGGGATCCAAACCCTAACCCTACCCCTAACCCTAGGGATCCTAACCCTAACCCTAGGGATCCTAACCCTAACCCTACCCCTACCCCTAACCCTAGGGATCCTAACCCTAACCCTACCCCTAACCCCAACCCTAGCTATTTCTATTTATAGTGGGTTTTCTAGATGATTTTGATGATTGGCAGCTGTCACACACTTCTCAGCATGCGTTTCAAAAACCCAAACGCAGGAAAAAACGCATGTAAACGCGTCAAAACGCATGCGTCTAAAAAACGCAGCGTTTGCACGCGTTTACATGCATTTTTTCACCACCTGCGTTTGCGTTTTAAACGCTGCGTTTTTAAACGCAAATGTAAAACTAGCCTAAAAATCACTTAAAAAATATACCTTTTTTTAGACATCCTATTTTAAGAGACCTAAGTCTTTTAATTCCCTGCTTACAGAACTCGAGAGCTTGTTTTTTGCATTGATCACTTTAGTTTATTTATTTATTTTTTTAACCAAGATTAAGCATCAAGTATGGCATAGTTTTTCATTTATTTTTAACAGCATTCTCTGCATGGCGCAAAAAAATTATATACATATAATACAAGTCTTATGAACACGTCAATACCAAATATTACTCATTTTACAAGGAATTGGAGTTTTGACCTCTTATTAAAATTGTGTTTTTTATTTTGACATTTTTATTATAACACCTAAAAACTTTTTTTTTTTTTTTACAGTATATCCTAGTCCTACAAAGGGACATGAACATGCAATCTTTGGATTGTATTGATAATACAGTGCCCAATCTATGTTGTTCAGTGTGTTATCTAACAAGTCAGTGGGTGACTGCCAGTTATCCTATCAGGCCCTGGGATCTGTCCGGGTTAAAGATATGGCAAACACAGAGCACAATATCAGGCTTCCTGTTTCAATAGCAAATTGTAAGCACCCCATGATCTTGCTGCGGGGTGACAATAGGTTGACAGAGGGAGCAATATTCCTTTATTGAAACTCCCCACATGCTGCTGTCCCTATCGACAGCTGCATCTGAGGGGTTTAAGTGCTGGGATAAGCACTATGTCCGGCAATAGGAGCTCAGCAGTCTGTAACTCATGTGCCCATGCCATACATCAAACATAAATGTACCCCCGATTGAAGAAAATCACCTGCAATCTGGACACACAGTTAAGTCCATTTGTGGGAAGAGGTTAATGGGTATCTACAAAGATTCCATCTCATCACTTATCCACAGGATACAAGATAGACTACTGATCGCTGGATGTCCCACCACTTGAAACCAATCAAGAGAACATGGATCTCGAGACACTTGCTTGGATGAAGCTGTGGAGTATTCACACTTCCACTCCACTTAAAATGTATAGAACTGATGGAGATAGATGAGTATACTCAATGGCCGCCTCAAATGGGGGACTGAGCATATCCACTCATGATCAATGGGGGTGACAGAAGTGGAACCCCAAACGATCACTAACTACTTATCTAGTGGATTGGTTTTAAGTTGCAATCTTGGTACTTCTCCTTTAAGTATTCTAACTTTTATCTGCCATCTGTACCTTATATGTTTCTTGTTATGTTTTTCACTCTTTGTTGCCTTACTTGATATCTTGACTTATTTGTCGCTCTAGACGCTGTCTCCTCTCCTCAAGCTTCTCAATGGGACTTTCCTCTGGAAATTCATATGGAGCAGAACGCATATCACTGTCAGCAAGGGAACGACTGAACAGTTCCTGAGGGACAGACGACAGACATTATTAGACAAGTTCAGTCCACATTAGTGATGTCACCCACTTGGCGCTCCGTGAGAGGAATAGAGCCGTCCTTGTAACACATAGACTACACGCATTAAATGGAATACATTTTCCTGACCGGCTACAGTTCTTTTGAGCAAACAGACTTTTCTAGGGGTGCCATGTGCAGGCCCAGGGGAGTTCGGTTTAGTGCTATGGGGATGGATGGGAGGGGGGAAGTAGGGTTTGCCTTATAATTTTTTTTTTCTGAGAATGGACATTTTTATTACCTCTGCTATTTCTTTGTATTTTCCCTCCATGGATGTTCTTAATTCTCGACTCAGCTGCTTTAGACTATGAGGAGTACCAGAAAAGGATTTGGCTGACTGCAGTAGGTGGAGTGGAGATCCCCGAAAATCTGAAAGGGAAGTGTTATTATTTTAATAAAAACGTCATATAATATCTTTATGTGATTGCTATAATATATGCAGGGTAAATAGTGACTACAACTTAAAAGGCTCTGAGATAACATGTTAACACTCAGCGGGAAAATACTCAGTTTAAGGCCACGTTCACTCGTTCAGCATGTTACATCAGTATTGGTAAGCCTAAACTAGAAATGGAACAATCAGAGGAAAAGTATAATAGAAACACATCACCACTCCTGTATTTATCACCCACTCCTGGTTTTGGCTTACAGATACTGATGTGAAATAATGACCAAATACTGAACGTGGCCTAAGGACAAGTTCCCACAAAGCACAAATGCTCCGTTTTTTTCCACTGCATTTTATGATTCAGTTAATCGGATGAGTTTAACAGATCAAGCAAAATGGATGTGATTTCATGAAAATTTATAATAATCAGGTAGCAACACATAGGCGAAAGAAGAACATACACTCACCTCACAGATTTCTGAAGAAACATATTCCCGGTATATCTTTACAAACACTTCTAGATCTCATATCACGGCAGTGAGTGTGGGGGGAGAAGGCCAGAGCTGATAACACTGTGAGATGAGATCTGGAAGTGTTTGTAATGATACATAACTCAGCTCTTCTGTCTCTCTATACAGCAGCTGAAGATCAGTGAAGGAGAATAGGGGGTGGTTGTTTTTCCACCTGTTTGCTGATACCTGTCTACGATTGGTCAACCTCATGCAGAAAAAAAAAGTACACGCCCCCAGAGACAAATCTCTGGTGACACCCAGTTGAACTTTACATATTTTATGACCTAAACTTTACAAGCTAATATCTCCGCAGTGGAGATGATCCTCTGTTTCCATTATTTTTGGTGCTGCAGCATTATATGTTGACTGAAATGGGAAAAAACATGCAAAAGCAGCAATTTGACTTTTTTTTTTTTTTTTACTTGTGGCAATGCCATTAAGATATTCATAGGTGTGGTTCTGTAAGCAGTTCATCAAACTTTTTTTTTTTTTACAAATATCCTCACTGATTTTTTAAAATAGCAGCAATTATACAAGATTTATCTTGTGCAAGAAGTAGCAAACAATAAAACACATATTAACAATGTGATTGGCTGCAGCGGTGATGAGCGCTGTACTTGTGACTTCAGTGCAGCAGCCAGTAAGCAAAGTCTGCAGCAGTGGAGCAGTCGCTGGACCTGGGGACAGCAGAGCTCTGCAGCAACATCCATATTGGGGGAAGTGTGAATTCTTGGCCTCCTCTCTGTTATCTGTGGTGGTGTGATGGCAGTGGAGGCCTGAGATGTGCACCTATGTTCCATTCAGGACATACCTTCACACCCTCGTTCTTTGTTGGACCCCAAGTGATCAGAAAGTTATTTTTTATCTAATAGGGGATAATTAAATTTTCTGGCAATAACCCTTTAATTTTATTGCGCAGGTCATAATGATTACAATGACACCAAAGTTGAATTTTTTTATGTTTGAATGCTAAATTAAATAAAAATTGCCCTTTTTCTGTTTTAAATTGTTTTAGGTCACCATATTCTAAAGGTACCGTTACACTAAACGACTTCCCAACGATCACGACCAGCGATACGACCTGGCCGTGATCGTTGGTAAGTATTTGTGTGGTCGCTGGGCAGCTGTCACACAGACAGCTCTCTCCAGCGACCAACGATCAGGGGAACGACTTCGGCATTGTTGAAACGGTTTTCAACGATGCCAAAGTCCCCCTGCAGCACCCGGGTAACCAGGGTAAACATCGGGTTACTAAGTGCAGGGCCACGCTTAGTAACCCGATATTTACCCTGGTTACCATTGTAAAAGTAAAAAAAAAAAAAACACTACATACTCACATTCTGATGTCTGTCACGTCCCCCGCCGGCGTCCACAGGGTTAAAACTGCTTTCGGCAAGAGCGCTGCTATTGCACGCGCTGCTGCCAAGAGCTTCCCTGCACTGAATGTGTCAGCGCCGGCAGTAACAGCGGTGACGTCACCGCTGTGCTCTGCTTTACGGCCGGCGCTGACACAGTCAGTGCAGGGAAGCTCTCGGCAGCAGCGCGTGCAATAGCAGCGCTCCTGCCGAAAGCAGTTTTAACCCTGTGGACGCCGGGGGACGTGACAGACATCAGAATGTGAGTATGTACTGTTTTTTTTTTTTTTTACTTTTACAATGGTAACCAGGGTAAATATCGGGTTACTAAGCGCGGCCCTGCACTTAGTAACCCGATATTTACCCTGGTTACAAGTGAACACATCGCTGGATCGGCGTCACACACGCCGATCCAGCGATGACAGCGGGTGATCAGCGACCAAAAAATGGTCCTGATCATTCCCCAACGACCAACGATCTCCCAGCAGGGGCCTGATCGTTGGTCGCTGTCACACATAACGAGATCGTTAGCGGGATCGTTGCTACGTGTAGCATTCGTTTTTCATGGATACCACAAGTACCCATGGGGTGAGAAGAAGGCACAGTCAGGAAAAGGTCCAACGTCAGAATTACATGATGGTAGCGAATCACTACGAAAGGAGTAGGCCATGGGTGGTGAGGACAGATCCTAGGTCACCATACTGACAGCTGAGCATGCCACATTCCTGGATTGGAAGGCAGAACTCTCATTCACTGCGTCTAGACACTCAGGAGGAATCGTCACACTATGGTGATCTTCACATATCTGTGTTTTTACAAGGACCGTGTGTTCGTTCGTGGCACAATGATGACACCGATACTGTTTTTTCTAATACTGGGTTTATACGGAGGTGATAAGGGGGCCTAACCAGCTAGATACTGGAGACACTACAGACCATGGCATTCGAGGAGTCTAACAACAGGTACAGGAGTTATCTCTGATCTTGGAAGTTGAAGCAGTGTCAGCTATAAAACAGCCCGTTATCCAAGAAGTATCGTTTCTTCATGCGGAGATCGACATGCTAAGCATGCCGAGATGAGGAGACTTAAAGCCGCAATGCTCCTCTGGGTAATATGCGAATTATGCAAATTGTCTCTTCAGAGAGGAAGAGAGCTAGAACCTAGTGATTGCTACTTCCAATAGGTGGCACTAGAGTTCTAGCTCTCTTCCTCTCTGAAGAGACAATTTGCATAATTACTATAAAACAGAGCGACGCTCCAATTCTGCAGTGCCAGTCCGCACTCTCTGAAGCAATAAATTGACAGAAACATAACCTGCTCCGAATAAGATGGAGCAGCTCAGTGGTTAAGCATGGCTGCTTTGCAAAGCTGGGGTTCTGGGTTCAATATCCCACCTAGGACAACATCTGCAAGTAGTTTGTATGTTCTCCCCATGTTTGCGTGCGTTTCCGCCAGGTTCTCCGGTTTCCTCCCACGTTCCAAAGGACATACTGATAGGGAATTTAGATTGTGAGCCCCAATGGGGACAGCGATGATAATGTCTGTAAAGCGCTGTGGAATATGATGGTCTCAAAGCCTGGCCACCCAGCTGAACTTGTAAGCAGGAGGCAGAACAGATTCCTGCTGCTGTGCAGCACAGATAGTGAGAATTCTCCCCAGCACTGAACTCAGAAGAGAAAGTTCTTAGATGGAATTAAGGCTATGTGCACACGCTGCGGATTTTGCTGCGGATCTGCAGGAGATTGGACGCTGCGGATTCGCAGCAGTTTTCCATGTGTTGTATAGTACCATGTAAACAAAATCCGCAGTGCACATGCTGCGGAAAAAAACGCGCAGAAACAGTGCGGATTTCCTGCGGATTTACCAAAATCAGTGCGAAAAATTTGCACACCTTTCCACGTGTGCACATACGCTTAATGAACACCAGGGGGCGCCATACAAGCCTGCCACATAATAGCCTGATAGACACAGAAGCATTTTATTACATTAAGGCTACTTTCACACTAGCGTTAACTGCAATACGTCGCAAATGCGTCGTTTTGCCGAAAAAACGCATCCTGCAAAAGTGCTTGCAGGATGCGTTTTTTCAGCATTGACTAACATTAGCGACGCATTTGCGACGTATTGCCACACGTCGCAACCGTCGTGCGATGGTTGCGCTGTGCTGTGGCGGACCGTCGGGACCAAAAAACGTTACATGTAACGTTTTTTGCTCCCGACGGTCCGCTTTTTCCGACCGCGCATGCGCGGCCGGAACTCCGCCCCCACCTCCCCGCACCTCACAATGGGGCAGCGGATGCGCTGGAAAAATGCATCCGCTGCCCCCGTTGTGCGGCGGAGACAACGCTAGCGTCGGGAACCTCGGCCCGACGCACCGCGACGGACCGAGCCCAACGCTAGTGTGAAAGTAGCCTAACTCTAATTGAAAAATATCTTATCTTACAGGGCTTTTATGGTCTCCAACAACAACTCTTGGGAACAGCCATGAAACAAAGTGTGCACCCCTGTAGTGTAAAGGGTGAAGAGAGATCTTGTCTCCCACTGCATAAAGCAACAGATCTATAAAGGGGCATAAAGTAAAGGTTTGTAGTCACCGAAACCCTGCTAGATTTCCCATAGGTGTCAGCAACGGTTCTACAACTTTCAACTAATTTGACGACTTTGTTTGGCTGCCGTCACACGGTATTTGGTCAGTATTTTACATAAGTATTTATAAGCCAAAACCAGGAGTGGGTGATAAATGCAGAAGTGGTGCATATGTTTCTATTCTACTTTTCCTCTAATTGTTCCTCTCCTGGTTTTGGCTTACAAATACTGAGGTAAAATACTGACCAAATACTGACCGTGTGACGGCAGCCTATAACTTTAATTGCACACCTCCATCATCTACCAAATACGTTATTTGGGTTATTTCAGGACTGAATGGGGCGCAGATTAGCACAGTCCCAGCCTATGGGCCACGCATCACCCATGGGCCACACATCGCCCACGGGCCACACATTACCTATGGGCCACACATCATCCATGGCAGGGAGCTACAGAAGGCTGCTGTGATGGCAGGAGGCCGAGATAACTGAGCGCAGTACCCCGGACGGTGAGGACAGAGCTAGGGCAGCAGCTTGTGTCCTGCCGTCATCACCCTGATGTGCGGCCCCTGCTCTGCCGCCGTCTCCCCAGGACATCGCGCGCTGGTACAGTCCCGTCACTTTCCGTCCCCATCACGGTCCTCTGGTGTCACTACCGCTCGTGTGTACCCCGTCCTCTGCCTCCTCCGCACCGCTGTCTAGCCGTCCTGTCATCTTCCCTTTGCCCCGTAAACCCCATGTTTCCCCAGTGCTTAGAACTAACCGTTACAGCTGTCCCAGAACTGCTGCATAGAGCCGGCTGTCTCCCCTCTTCTCTAGAACACTATGGAACTGTCCTAGCCGCAGTCCCGAAGAAGTAGAGGAAGAAGCAGCTAGGACTGTACCAAGTGGTGAAACTGAGGGGGAAACCCTGCATACCCGCAGGTCAGCTGCAGAGCTGCTGTGTGAGGGAGGAAGGGGGAGTTGTCACACACACAGAAGGGGACACAGATGAGGCCGGGCATGTGGGCGCTGCCAGGGAAGCTTACCGGCTCTGTGGGGAGAGACGTGCCAGTCACTAGGCTGGAGCCAGGGGAGACACAGCTGTGACCGTGCTTACACGTGAGGCTAATGAGGAGGATGTTATATAAGGCACAGGGTCAGGCTGGCCGTGAATAATGGAGGATGGGACGTGCCAGCTGTGGGGTGAGGGCAGCACCTGACACGTCCTGAAGTGGAGGCGCCAGCACAGTGCCCTCCTCCCAGCCCATGGAGGACACCTTATGCCTACAGGTGCCATGTATCCTGGCAAAGCTCCCTTGGTGTTATATACATCACTATTAATGGCAGGGACTGGCTGGCAACTATTGGCATGGGAGCAGTCACAAAGCAGAGGCTCATGAGTTGTGGCAGCCCACCTTTAGCCTGCTTATCTCTGGCCGCTACATTAAAGGGGTTGTCCACTACTAGGATAACCCCTTCTTGAACTAAATGTTTGGCTCCATAAAATAATAAAGCCTATACTCACCTTCCCTTGCTGGCGCTGTTCCCACAGTGTCGGCACTCGCGCTCCCCTGGTCTCTCGTGCAGTGTGGTGACACGTGACCCCGATGCCCAATCAGCGCTGCCATCACACCAGGTTGAAGCCAAGGATCAGCTGCATCCTGAACTTCCTCTTCATGTTCAATCTGTATGTAGGCAGGGACAGTGATGCCAGCGCTGATTGGGTGTTGGGGTCACGTGTCACAACACTGCATGAGAGCCCCGGGGAGAGCGAGTGCCGATGCATTGGGAACGGCGCCGGCACGAGAGGTGAGTATAGGCTTTTTTTTATTTTATCAGGGCCAAACATATAGTTCAAGAAGCGGATAAACCCCTTTAAAGCAGCAGTGGTAAAAGGCTATAAAATAACGGTGGCTGGTACATAGATACGGGAAGAGAACAGAGCTTACTACATCGATTCAGGAAAAGAACAGAGCTTACTGCATAGATACAGGAACAGAGCAGAGCTTACTACATAGATTCAGTAACAGAACAGAGCTTACTGCATAGATACAGGAACAGAGCACAGCTTACTACATAGATTCAGGAAAAGAACAGAGCTTACTGCATAGATACAGGAACAGAGCAGAGCTTACTACATAGATACAGGAACAGAACCGAGCTTACTACATAGATTCAGGAAAAGAACAGGGCTACATAGATACAGGAACAGAGCAGAGCTTACTACATAGATTCAGGAACAGAGCTTACTGCATAGATACAGGAACAGAACCGAGCTTACTACATAGATTCAGGAAAAGAACAGGGCTACATAGATACAGGAACAGAGCAGAGCTTACTACATAGATTCAGGAACAGAACCGAGCTTACTACATAAATACAAGTGCAGAACCAAGCTTACTGCATAGATACAAAAACAGAACCAAGCCTACTATATAGGTACAGTACCAAAACTGAGCTTGCTACATAGATACAGAAGCAAAACCAAGCTTACTACAGAGATGTGGGAACATGAAGTCAGAATAAAAAGTTTGTGGATTGTAAATTGCAAATTATTCTCACACTTGCCTAATTCTTCAAACAACAAGTTGTGTTGACAAAAACTTAACACTATACTAAAGTTATATAGTGAGGCCCTTTTGCACACCACCTTAAAAAAAAAACTTTTGGAAACATTATTTTCACCTTTAAAAAATATATTATGATTTTGTTTCGGGATTTAGCTGTTTTCACACGCTCTGCACTAGTCATATCACATCACCACTCCATGCAGTTTGCTTACTAACAATCATGTGCCAATCTTTCTCTTATACTTTTCTCAATTGAAACAATGAGAGGAGTAGATAAGAAAGCGGGTGGCAAGTGATGCACATTGCATATGGAGCAGTAATGTGACCAGCGCAGAGAGTGTGAAAACAGTTGAATTCTAACAGTACATTACACAATGTAAGGAGTCAGAGTGAAATCCTACAAGTATACTGGATATCTCTTTAAAAGGAACTTGTCACCTCAAGAAATGCTATTTATCCGCAGATATAGGGTTAATCCGCCAGTAAATAGCATTTAAAGCTTGGTTAGCCAGCTAACTGGAAAAGTGTTGGGTACAAAGAGAAAAGTAAGTTTTATTTCCCCTGCTGCCACTCCGCTTCCTGTCATAGGGACGATGCAAGGAGCCGTTATAGTCACCGCTCTCTACAAAGTGAGTGTGCTGTAATAACGTCCCAGCACTTTATGACATGTTCCAAGGAGCCTAACCTCAGGCCAGGCTTCAGAGAATGACCAAAATGGTAACAACACATGTCCCCCCATGAAAAACCTGCAGCTGCACCACAGGGTCCTGATGGGAGCTGGTGAATGCATGCACCAACCATCGTGATATATAAATTCCGCTGACAGTGATTGACAAGGGCATCTTAATACTTAAAGCAGCAGCAATCACCGCGAGCTCTGATCACTGCTGTTACAGTCAGATGCCGGCTATGTATCACAGCTGACATCTGCCCGGTTTGGGATAAGATCAGCTCCTGAATCCACTCCTTACAAGCACATCCCTATGGTGACACCATTGCATCAAGGTGCGCAAAGGGGTTAATTTCACTTGTCTATTCTTAAACTTCCTCTTGTGTTAGGGTCGTGACCGACCCGTTTTAGGTTTTAAATGCATACTAATTCTACATACATTTGTTTACTGCATCAAGACTTTTTGACTTTTTCAGGAACTTATTTTTAAACAAAATACAATAAAATAAAACTATTTTACTAAATTGTAAAATGCTTTTATTAAAATTATAACATTTGTGTTGTTGGGGTCAATTTCGACCCCGGTCTAATATAAGAGTAAAAAAACAATAATAAGTCCCAAAACTGAACTCATAAACAAAATATAAACCAACAGCCCACAGCCAGCTCTACCTCCAACAACTTGAGTTAGGGACATGTCCAGGCATGTATGGCCAAATCAGCTTAGAGTTGGTACTTTGCAGAGTATACATCTCCAGTTTACACATGCAACAATGAGAAGATTTGATGTAAGCCAAATTCTGGATCATATCTTAGATGATAATGAATCAGAGGACACAAAGCAGCAAACTGATACAGATGAACAGGTTTCTGAGGAGGAAGATGATGTGGAGTATCAACCGGAAAACACAGACAGTTCTGATCAGTCTGATGAGGAGGTCACTGGTGCTGAAGCTGCTCCCGCTGAAAGATTCAAATCCAAAAGTGGCAAGATCAGTTGGAGCTCAGTACCTCCAGATGTACTTGGCAGGGCAGATGCTGCAAATGTCATAAAAATGATCCCTGGGATCACAAGGTTTGCTGTGACAAGAGTAAGTGACATCAAGACATGTTTTGATCTGTTTATGCCATTGTCAATAAAAAAAAGTCATTATTGCTATGACAAACCTTGAAGGAAAAAAAGTCAACGGCGACATGTGGAATGATCTTCATGATGATGTCCTGGATGCCTACATTGGTGTTCTTCTCCTTGCTGGAGTGTACAAATCCTGCAATGAGGCCACTGATAGTCTCTGGGACGCATCGACAGGCAGGAATATTTTCCGGGCAACAATGTCATTTAAAAGTTTCAAATGATATCAAGAGTCCCCAGATTTGACAACAGAGACACCAGAACAAAATCTGACAAACTTGTTCCCATCAGGGATGTTTGGGAGAAATGGGTGCAGCTCCTTCCACTGATGTTCAGCCCAGGGCCAGAGGTGACAGTAGACGAACGTTTTCTCCCTTTCCGCGGAAAATGCCCCTTCCGGCAATACATGCCAAGAAAGCCAGGCAAATACGGCATAAAAATCTGGGCAGCCTGTGATGCAAAAACTAGCTATGCATGGAATCTACAGATTTACACAGGCAAGTCTGCAAGCGGCATCCCTGAAAAAAAACAAGGAAAACGTGTAGTCCTCGATATGACTACTGGACTGCAGGGTCACAACATTACTTGTGACAATTTTTTTACCAGCTATGACCTTGGACAAGAACTTCTCAGGAGGAAAATCACCATGGTGGGCACTGTGGAAAAAAACAAACCTGAGCTGCCCGCTGAATTGTTGCAGATGAAGGACAGGGCTCCACTTTCCTCAAAGTTTGATTTTACAGACACCACCACTGCTGTTTCATACTGCCCCAAAAAACGACGGAATGTGGTACTGATGTCCACACTTCACAAAGATGCAGCTGTGTCATCAGGAAGTGACAAAAAGCCCAGAATCATCCTGGACTATAACAAAAACAAAGGAGGAGTGGACAACCTGGACAAGCTGACTGCCACCTACACTTGCCAGCGAATGACTAGGAGATGGCCAATGGTTGTATTTTACAACATCCTTGATGTGTCAGCATGCAATTCATTTGTGTTGTGGACCCACATTCACCAAGGATGGACTTCAAAGAAAAAAAACAAGCGGAGGATGTTTCTTGAGGAACTAGGAAGATCCCTTGTCAAGGCGCACATTGACCAAAGGGAACGAGTGCCCCGAGACCCAGCCGCTGCAGCCTTGGTCCGACAACTCCAGAGCTCAACAAGTGCTTCGTCCACACCCACAGCAACCCAAAGAGCATCATCACCAGCATCCTCCTCAACCAGCCCTGCCTCAACATCAACCACAACAGCCACAACCCCAGTGAGACCACCTGATTCTAAAAGAAAGAGGTGTCAGGTCTGCCCTAGCAATAAGGACAGAAAGACAAACACATCGTGCTTCGCCTGCAAAAAATACCTCTGCAAAGAACACACAAAAAGTGTCACTTTTTGCCACACATGCATCTAAATACTAATGCATCTAAAAACTAGTACTTGATTTCTGTTGATTTGATTTGCTTGATTGATTGTTGTTTGTTTGACTTAGAAAAGCTACTTTTTATTATTATTATTGCTATTAATGTTAATATAATTTTCATCTTTTATTTGTATTAAAGTTCTATAAAAAAAAAATCTGTTTTTTGCCTTTTTCATAAAGTAGTTAGCTATGGGTCAAAATTGACCCGTAACACCATAGATGTTACTAGAGTTAATAATATAAAATATATATATGTATATTTTTTTTACATTTAAGAAATGTGTTCTAAAACCCTTCAGTAATAGTCAGGTAATACAACAAACATTTTCAAGTTTATATTATTCTCTTGAGGTTCATTTGACAATATTTTTATATAGAAAATGAAGGGTATGCTCTCAAATGAAAGGCCCAGGGGGCCACAACAAAAATATTAAAATCAATCCTTCCATGGATGAGAAACCCTAACAAGGTAACTAAGAGGTAAGAAACAAATTGGATCATAAATAACAGTTTTTAGGGTATCCTAGGGGTGATTTAAGACACGGGTCAAAACCGACCCGTTAACATAAGAGTAACAGAAAGCTAACACTAGAGGAAGGTTAAATTGGACATCTTACTAAAATACATACAATTCCAGATATACGCAGACATGTCCACATACAGTACACAGACATGGACACACACACATTAGTCCACACATAAGCAGACATGCACACAAACTGTACTCAGACATGGACACACGGTATGCAGACACGCACATACACAAATATATACACAGATACGTACACATACAGGCATACGTACATATACATATTTGAAGACAAATTCACAAAAATACATATAAACAAACAAATATACACACATATAGTCATATGCACGGATATAAATATATATACATATCATACATACACATTAGAAGTATTTTTAATCTGGTGAAGCCGGCACCTTGTAAATGCTCCCACCCCCCGTCTTGTCTCCTGTTCCGCTCTTCCCGGGCATGTGGCCGTGCAGGTCGCGCTGCTTGATGGCCATCATGTTCACAGACATAGCCAAGCACGGTGCACTGTGTGGCCATATCTACTAGTAGTGACGCGGCCGGGCCTGCGCCTTACATTATTCTTGTATTCCGGCCTGGCTGCATCACTACTAGCTGACACAGCCGCACTGTGCGCGGTCTTGTCTGTGAAAGTGACAGCAAAGTGCTGAAGAAGAAACAGAAGGCTGGAGGAGCGGCTGACCCAGCCTGCCCGTTTAATGGGTGTGTGGCCGATGCCATACTTCATCCATTGGCTACCATGTTATAAAGCTAAAAAAGGAGCTACAAAAGTTGTCTTTATTCATACAAAAATACACATTAAAAAGCCCCTGCAGGGGTTTAAAAAAAAAAACAGTGGTAAAATGCACTGAAAGGTTAATCTTTACCTCTTAACGACTGACGATACACCTTTTAGCGGCGGTCATTAAGGGTACATATTCCTCAGCGCAGCTTTTTAATGGACCTAAGGAATAAGGCAATAGCGCCAACTTGTGGCAGCGATTGACTATTCTAATGCTCTGCTGTACATGAATACAGCAGTGTATGAGACCAGTGATCAAACTAAAAATTATAGATGTCCCACAGTGAAAAAGTGTTTAAAAAAAAAAAAAAAAAGTGAAAAGTAAAAATATGTAAGAGTAAAAAAAAAACACAAAAATTCGCACATAAATCACTAAAATCCGTTTCACCACTCAAAACACTGCCTTTCTGATAAAACAATAATAAACAAATACAAGCACACATAATTGGTATAGCTGTGTCCGTAACGACCTGCTCTACAAAACTGGCACATTATTTATTCTGTTTAGCAAACGCCGTAAAAAATAATAAAAAATCCAAAAATGTCGCTTTTTCTTCATAGTGACTCACAAAAAAGTGAATAACAAGCAATCAAAAAGTCATATGTAAAAAAATATGATACAAATGAAAACACCAAACCGTCCAGCAAAAAACAAGCACTAATATAGCTCATTCGGCAAAAAAATAAAAGCGTTACGGCTCTCAGAATAGGACAATGCAGAAACAAATTAATTTTGCTAAAATATTGTTTTTAGTGTGTAAAAATAGCAAATCATAAAAAATATATAAATCCGGTATCGCTGTAATTGTGCCAACCCAACAAACAAATCGGTCTTATCACTTTTACCAGTGCAAAAAAATTAAAATTCTGTGTTTGAAAAATTTGAATAAAAAGCGATCAAAAAATATTTTGTACCCAAAAGTGGTACCAAAAAAAATCTGCAACTCGTCCCACAAAAAAGCCCTCATACAGCTCTGTTCGCCAAATACCGGTAATAAAAAAAGTTATAGCTCTCCGAATATTGCGACAAAAACCCCCACTTTTTATAAACAAGCATTTTGATTGTGTGCAGCAAAACCTAAAAAAACCTATATACCGTATATACTCGGGTATAAGCCGAGATTTTCAGCCCAAATTTTTGGGCTGAAAGTGCCCCTCTAGGCTTATACTCGAGTCAAGGTCGGCGGCAGGGTCGGCGGGTGAGGGCGCTGAGGCTTACTTACCAGCTTCCGGCGCTCCCCCTGCCCGTCCCACGGTCTCCGGGTGCCGCAGCTCTTCCCCTGTTCAGCGGTCACGTGGGACCGCTCATTAGAGAAATGATTATGGACTCCACTCCCATAGGGGCGGAGCCGCCTATTCATTTCTCTAATCAGCGGTGCCGGTGACCGCTGACAGAGGAAGAGGCTGCGGCACCGAAGACCAGCTGTCCGGGGGAAGGAGCGGGACGCCGGGAGCAGGTATTACATATTCACCTGTCCGCGTTCCACACGCCGGGCGCCGCTCTGTCTTCGCGTCCTCTTGCAGTGACTGTGCAGGTCAGAGGGCGCGATGACGCATATAGTGTGCGCGCCGCCCTCTGCCTGATCAGTCAGTGCAGAGAGACGCCGGGACGGGACGCTGAGGAGCTGCAAGCAAGAGAGGTGAGTATGTTTTATTATTTTTATTGCAGCAGCACAGCTTTCTATGGCACAGCTATGGGGCAATAAGGAACGGTGCAGAGCACTATATGGCACAACTATGGGGCAATAAGGAACGGTGCAGAGCGCTATGGGGCAATTACGAACGGTGCACAGCTTTCTATGGCACATCTATGGGTCAATAATGAACGGTGCAGAGCACTATATGGCACAGCTATGGGGCAATAAGGAACGGTGCAGAGCACTATATGGCACAGCTATGGGGCAATAATGAACGGTGCAGAGCACTATATGGCACAGCTTTCTATGGTACAGCTATGGGGCAATAAGGAACGGTGCAGAGCACTATATGGCACAGCTATGGGGCAATAATGAACGGTGCAGAGCACTATATGGCACAGCTATGGGGCAATTATGAACGGTGCAGAGCACTATATGGCACAGCTATGGGGCAATTATGAACGGTGCAGAGCGCTATGGGGCAATTATGAACGGTGCACAGCTTTCTATGGCACAGCTATGGGGCAATTATGAACGGTGCAGAGCGCTATGGGGCAATTATGAACGGTGCAGAGCACTATATGGCACAGCTATGGGGCAATTATGAACGGTGCAGAGCACTATATGGCACAGCTATGGGGCAATAATGAACGGTGCAGAGCACTATATGGCACAGCTTTCTATGGTACAGCTATGGGGCAATAATGAATGGTGCAGAGCACTATATGGCACAGCTATGGGGCCATAATGAACGGTATGGAGCATCTATTTTTATTTTTGAAATTCACCGGTAGCTGCTGCATTTTCCACCCTAGGCTTATACTCGAGTCAATAAGGTTTCACAGTTTTTTGTGGCAAAATTAGGGGGGTCGGCTTATACTCGAGTATATACGGTAAATCTGGTATTGCTGTAATCGCACAACGCTAAGAATAAATTTGCCTCATCACTGTTGTCTATTTGTTCATTCTACGTTGCAAAAATCAGAATAAGGCTAGGGTCACATTGCGTTATGTGACCGCGTTTAACGTACTATCTTACACCGCGGCATAATGCGGTGTTAACGTAGTCCGTTAACGCCGCCATAGCCTGTAATGGAGAACGCGTCGCTAGAACCCGCCCACATTGGCGTCATTTGAGTGACGGACCTCGGACGCTGCTTGCAGCGTCCGCGGCGCGCCCGAGGTCCGGTCCTCGCTAGTGCAGATCGGGGATCTGCGCTAGCGGGGACGCCGAACGTGGACCCTAGAGAAGCATTGCGTTAGCGCAATCCGCCAGCGCTATGCGCTTAACGGATTGCCGTAACGCAATGTGACCCTAAGGCTTGGCTCACATTTATCCTGTGCTCTCCGCTGATCGCTTACGTCGAGGTTTCCGTGTAAATTCTCCAAAACTGCGATTCAGACAAAACCCCAGCCGAACCACTAACTTATGAGGCAGATGGAGTCACTTTGGACTGGTCTGTGTTCCAGCGGTTTCCCATCATTTTAGGCATCTTTTTAGCACACATTTCTGGGCGACCTCAGATCTGTGCATGCCTAAACAGATCGAGACCGCCGGAGCAGATGCCAAACGGAGTACAAAGTCTCTCCATCTGCCTCATGGTGGGTGGTTCCCTTGGGGGGGTTTCATATAAATTGCATTTTTGTGGGTTTTACACGGAAATCCCCATGTAAGTGCTCAGCACAGAACACAAGAATGTGATGCCAGCTTTAGGCTATGTGCACACGTTCAGGATTTTTAGCTTTTTTTAGCGTTTTTTCGGCCGTTTTCCATCGGAAAAACGCTAAAAAAAACGCTTACATAAGCACCCCATCATTTTTAATGCATTATGCATTTTTTGTGCACATGCTGCATTTTTTCCCGCGGCTGAATCGCATTCTGGAAAAAAACGCAGCATGTTCATTCTTTGTGCCGAATCGCGGGGATTCCGCACACATAGGAATGCATTGATCCGCTTACTTCCCGCATGGGGCTATGCCCACCATGCGGGAAGTAAGCGGATCATGTGCGGTTGGTAGCCAGGGTGGAGGAGAGTAGACTCTCCTCCAGGCCCTGGGAACCATATACCTGTTAAAAAAAATAAATAAATAAAAAAATCATGATATTCTCACCTTCCGGCAGCCCCCGCAGCCTTCCCGCTCCTCGCAATGCTCCCATTCCCAGTAATGCTTTGCGACAATGACCTGTGATGACGTAGCGGTCTCGCTCCACAAATGTTGCCCGCAAACTATTCTAGGAAAATCTGTGCTCCAAAAGCCAAATAGTGCTCCTTCCTCTCAGCCATGACATGTGGCCTGACAGTAATTTTTGACAACATATGGGGCAGCATATTGGGAGAAATTGCGCAAGAAATCGTGGGGTCTGGTTTCACCTGTGCACCAGACAAATTTGGAGCAAATACAAAAATTACATTTTTACCACTAAAATCCAATATTTTCACGTCTCAATGTCATTAAATTCTGTGAGGCGCCAATTGGTTCAAAATACTCACTAAACCCCTAGATTAATTCTTTGAGGGGTCTTGTTTCCAAAATGGGGTCACTTGTGGGGGGTTTCTGCTATTTTTACATGTCAGGGGCTCTTTTAATGCAACACAACATTCACAGTCTCTCCCAGGCAAATAGCATTCCTTTCCTAGCCCTGACATGGGCCCAAGTAGAAGTTTTTGACCACATACAGGGCATAGTCGCGTTCGGGACAAATTTCACAAATTATTTGGTCCATTTTCTCCTATTATCGATTGTTAAAATAACAAATTTGGGGCTAAAACAACATTTTCGTTAAAAAAATGAAAATTTTCAATATGACTACCTAATGTTATCAAATTCTGTGTAATGCTCACTATACCCCTGAATAAAATCCTTGAGGGGTGCAGTTTCCAATATGGGGTCACGTGTTTTTTTTTCACTGTCTAGGCATATCAGGGGCTCTCCAAATGCGATGCGACACCCGCAGACCATTCCATCAAAGTCTGGGTTCCAAAACGTCACTCCTTTCTTCCGAGCCCTTCCGTGCACCGAAACAGTGGTTTTTCGTTCACATATGGGGTATCGGAATACTCAGGAGAAATTGCACAACAAATTTTTTGGTCCGTTTTCTCCTGTTACCCTTGTGAAAATTAAAAAAAATTGGGGCTAAAAGTACATTTTTGTAGGTAAAATATTATTTTTTTAATTTTCACAGCTCTACGTTATAAACTTCTGTGAAGCACCTGGGGGTTAAAGGTGCTCATGACACAATTAGATAAGTTCCCTAGGGGGTCTAGTTTCCAAAATGGGGTCATTTGTGGAGGGTTTCCACTGTTTAGGCACATCAGCGGCTCTCCAAATGCGAAATGGCGTCCGCTCTCGATTCCAGTTGCTTTTGCATTCAAAAAGTCAAACAGCGCGCCTTCACTTCCGAACCCTACCGTGCGCCCAAACAGTCGATTTCCACCACATATGGGGTATCGGCATACTCAGGAAATTGCACAACAAATTTAAGGCTATGTGAACACGTAGGAAATGTGGTGCAGAATTTTCTGCAGAATTTGTGCAGTTTTTGTGCAGATTTTACCAGTGCGGATTTCTATAATGAAAGGGTGCAGAAACACTGCAGAACTGCACAAAAGAAGTGACATGCACTTCTTTGAAATCTGCAGCGTTTCTGCGCGGATTTTTCTGCACCATGTGCACAGCTTTTTTTTTTTTTAAACATTGATTTACATTGTACTGTAAATCACAGTGCAGATCTGCAGCAGAAAAAAATAGTGCAAATCTGCACTAAATCTGCATCGTGTGCACAGGCCCTTGGGTCCAATTTTTCCTGTTACCCTTGTGAAAATAACAAATTTGGAGCTAAAGTAAAATTTTTGTGAAAAAAAGTTTGTTCATCTTTTATAACTGTGTGACTTTTGGGTATTTTCGGTCATATAGGCCCCCCAAAGTCACTTTAAATGTGAGGTGGTCCCTAAAAAATGGTTTTGTAAATTTTGTGGTAAAAATGAGAAATTGCTGGTCGTCTTTTAACCCTTATAACTTTCTACCCAAAAAAATGTATGTTTCAAAAATTGTGCTGATGTAAAGTAAACGTGGGAAATGTTATTTATTAACTATTTTGTGTGACATAACTCTGATTTCAGGACATAAGAATTAAAAGTTTGAAATGGCAAAATTTTCTAACTTTTAGCCAAAGTTCTGATATTTTCACGAATAAACGTAAGTCATATCAAATAAATTTTACCACTGTCATGTAGAATGAGTCAGGAAAAAACAGTCTCAGGCCGGCGTCACACTCAGCGTATGTAAATACGGTCCGTTTTTTACGGCCGTAATACGCAGAAAAGTCCCCAAAATAGTGATCCGTATGTCATCCGTAGGCAGGGTGTGTCAGCGTATTTTGCGCATGGCATCCTCCGTATGCAATCCGTATGGCATCCGTACTGCGATATTTTCTCGCAGGCTTGCAAAACCGACATCTAATGGATTTATGTGCTCAAATGTTCGGTAAAACATATATACAGTATATAATGGATGTCCTCATATGAACTCGAGCGTGGGAAAAATTCCAAGGCTCCAGTTCATGAGGAGATCCAGCAGAGGGCGCCTCACCGCGACTCAAGGTAACTACAGGTCACCCTGCTTCCCATTCATTCCCCGGGTTTTTACAGGCAGAAGCGGCTGCATTAACAGGCTTCTGCTTGTAAAATTAGTTAACCCTTTCAGATGGATTTACAACGTGGGACAGAACGACGGAAGGTATGGAATATTGTTGTTTGTTTTTTTTGTAACTTTGTTCCAGGTGACAAGGGTCTTCAGGTGGATTAAGAGTCTAATAAAATATTACAACAACATGTGTCTTTATTTCATTAAAGGACTTTGTAATTATGTGTGTGTGTTTTATTAACTATTTCGTACTATTGTATTAATAATGAATAGGTGTCATAATTGACGCCTCTCCATTATTAATCTGGCTTAATGTCACCTTACAATAGCAAGGTGACATTAACCCTTCATTACCCCATATCCCACTGCTACACGGGAGTGGGAAGAGAGTGGCCAAGTGCCAGAATAGGCGCATCTTCCAGATGTGCCTTTTCTGGGGTGGCTGGGGGCAGATGTTTGTAGCCAGGGGGGGCCAATAACCATGGACCCTCTCTAGGCTATTAATATCTGCCCTCAGTCACTGGCTTTACCACTCTGGCGGAGAAAATTGCGCGGGAGCCCACGCCAATTTTTTCCGCCATTTAACCCTTTATTTTAGCAGCTACAGCGCCAAAATTTTGCACATACACACTACTAACATTAGTAGTGTGGAATATGCAAAAAATAAGGGATATGAGATGGTTTACTGTATGTAAACCATGTCTCATATCCTGTCGGGTTTGGGAAGGAGAAATGAAAAGCCGGCAATTGAATTACCGGCTTTTCTCTCTAACACCGGTGTGTATTTCTCGCAAGTCACACTGCTGGTCCGTGTGTAATCCGTATTTTTCTCGCCCCCATAGACTTTCATTGGCGATGTTTTTGTGCATTACGGTGACAAACGCAGCATGCTGCGATTTTCTACGGCCGTAGAAGACCGTATAATACGGATCGGTAAAATACGGCTGATAGGAGCTGGGCCATAGAGAATCATTGGGCCGTGTGTTATGCGTATTTTACAGGTGTATTTTCTGTGCTCATACGTCCGTAAAACTCGCCAGTGTGACGCCGGCCTCAGAATCAGTGCGATCCGTTGAATCGTTTCAGAGTTATAACCTCATAAAGTGACACTGGTCAGAATTCAAAAATTTGGCGTGGTCATTTAGGTCACAATTGGCTCGGTCACTGAGAGGTTAATGCAGACAGGTTTTTTTATTAGGGTGCTTTTGAAATAGAAAGAAGATTTAATATGCAGTATCTATCTACAAGCGCCATTGTGGCCATTAAACTTCCTCCATAACTTCAATAAGTATCCTCAATAAATAGAATAATTCTTACCTATACTGCCAAAAGTAACCACAGCGCACTTGCAGGTGACTCCCCAACGCGCATTTCACTTGTTGATACCTCGCTTTCTCAAGGGGAAATCAGAATAATGTTCACTGCAGGCAGGTACGGACTGGGGCTGAAATTCAGCCCTGGCATTTGAAATCACACAGGCCCATGGTGTCCCTGTCCCCATGAACCAGATGGGATATATTACTAATATTACCCTGGATGGAGGAAAGGAAGATTTACTACAAGACCAATATTTCTAATTATACCCACGGCATGCTGAGGTAAGTGACGGAGTGACCGGCTTTGTACTCCGTCACAACTCTTAACAGTATGGGTGCCTTGAGAACATTGATTCTGTTAACGTAGCACACAAGGCAGCCTACAACCAGACCGGCCCTTCTGGCATTTGCCAGAATTGCCAAATGGCCAGTCCGGCCCTGACTGCAGGACATTTTGAACATGTAACCAAATCACATGATTCCCTGGCCTACCAATGGGATTGGACTACTGGTGCATGTACAGATTGCTGCACACGCACCACATCCACCCTGAGCCATCAGATCAGCAGCACGCATGCCAGGGCAGGTAATGCTGAGGCCCCCAGACATGTGCGAACCAATGGGTAGATGCCGGGGATAGACAGGCACGCAGAGTGGTGCATGCACACGCCAATCCCTGGGATGAATCACAAATATTAAAAAAAGACTATATGCCATCATACAGAAAACCTTATATCAAGTGATTAAAAAACAAAAGGGGAAGGTAAAAAGAGGGAACAAACCAGATAAGTATAAGGTATAATATACAAAAAGGGCCTGTACAAACTCTGCCCACAAAGTACATCCTGACTCTGGCACTGGTTGCAGGACGTAATCTTTCATTGCATGCCCTTCAGTGTTCAGTAGTGAACACTGCATGTGTGTGCTAACAGAGCAAGAAGATATTAATGAGCTGGTTGTAATCAAAATACACCTCCCGGCCCAAGAATGCGGTCCCTGAGAATCTGCTCGGGGGCCTGATAAAAGGTAATTGAGGGCCGTAAATGGCCTGGGGACCTGAGGTTCCCCACCCCTGTGCTAAGAGCTTCCCTACATCTCCTCCCCTTACTCTAGTGTGAACGACATCTATCCCTGGTATGATGGGGGGTTGATTTCAACTCAGTGATATCAGTAGCTGTCCCGGCCGCAGCAATGTCCCTCACATGTTCCCGTGTGGCAAGTCCTAAATTTTTGGACAACCACATGTGGCATAATACACTGCATTGGTGTTAGTACATGTTATGTGATATTTAATTGAGAAATGTTGGTCTATCAGCGGAATGGAATGTAGAGCTGCAAAGGACATTGCTGCAAAAGACACTGCTGCAGGCAAGACAAGGGACACACGAGAAAAAAACAAATTCGGACCTCTATTCTCAAACAAACTTGCCACTGGAGGTATATTGTGGTTTTTGACCAACATGTCAATTAGATTTCTAGACTGACTAGAACTGGACTAGACATCTGCGATGTCACCAATGGAAGCCACTTTGAACATTTGTAGTGTATAGATAAGACTTGGAAAGATAATGTGTCACCATATTTTTCAGACAATAAGACGTGCTTTGTTCCTCCAAAATTTTTGGAGGACAGTGGGGGGTGCATCTTTTAGTCTGAATGTATCTTATGTTTCTGTGGATTGGGGAGGGGTTGGAAGCAGCAGCGACGGCGAAGCAGGTCACAGGTAGGAGCCAGCGGCTGCAGTTAACACGTGTACCCGCTGTTAAAGAGAACGAATATTCACAGCTCCCCACACCCATAGTGCCTCCCACCTCTATGCAGCCGTCGGTTCCTGCAGCTGCTGGGTGGTCAAGTGTGCCTGCTATTAAAGAGAATGAATATTCATTGCTCCCCATGCCAATAGTCCCTCCCATCTTGCTGTACTTAATTCAGCGCCGAGAGGTGGGCGGGACTATGGGAGTGGAAAGCAGTGAGTATTCATTCTCTTTAATGGCAGGCACTAAGTGATCACCCAGCAGCTGCAGGAAGCCGGCAGCTGCGGATAACAGTTTGCACACTATTACAGAAAATTAATATTCACTGCTCTCCACTCCCATAGCCCTGGGTGTGGGAGCAGTGAATATTCCAGCAGCTGACCTCGGCATGTGAGGGCACATGGCAGTGACATGTCATGCTCTGCTTATATGCTGCAGACAGATGTCGGCATCAGCTCAGGACGCCGCACTGCGAGGGAGCAGAGGAAAGCTAAGTAGAATGGTTTATTTTTTTATGTGTGAAGTGATGGGGGCCATGTATACCAGGAAGGGGGTCCATATATACCTGTATGATGGGCCATGTATACCTGGATGGGAAGCCATGTATACCAGGATGGATGCCATGTATATCAGGATGGGGGGTCATGATTACCAGGCTGGAGGCCATATATACCTGGATTGGGGGCCATATATACCTGGATTGGGGGTCATATACATATCAGGATGGGGACATATTTATATACCAGGATGGGGGATATTAGTACAGAATTGGGGGACATTACCCCTCTAACAGTGTCAGCAGCAGATCCCCCCCTCACACACACACACACACACCAATAACAGTGCATCATGACCACATTTTTTACTTCAATTTTTCTATTTTCCTCCTTAGCCTAAGATGCGTTTTATGGTCCGGTGTGTCTTATAGTCCGAAAAACACAGTAGTTCACATTTTGAGTTAATAAATGTGTCTTATGTCCTCTAAGATGTGAATACCGAGGTTGTCATATTGTCCCATCCTTTTTGAATCACCCTGAATTTATACACTATCACTGCCTGGGAAAGGAGGCCATACAATCTTTGTAAAACAAGGAAATCAGCATTAAACCTGCAGACAAGATTGGTTCACTAGTCATGATGACTACAAAAAAAAAAATCATGTAGTCTAATCAGCATCTTGATATGCCACACCTGTGAAGTAGATGGATTATCTCGGCAAAGGAGAAGTGCTCCCTAACACAGATTTAGACAAATTTGTGAACAATATTTGAGAGAAAAAGGCCTTTTGTGTAAATAGAAAAAGTCTTAAAGGGAACCTGTCACCCCGTTTTTTCAGTATGAGATAAAAGTACCGTTAAATAGGGCCTGAGCTGTGCGTTACAATAGTGTATTTTGTGTACCCTGATTCCCCACCTATGCTGCCGAAATACCTTACCAAAGTCGCCGTTTTCGCCTGTCAATCCAGGTGGTCAGGTCAAATGGGCGTGGTGACATCGCTGTTTCTTCCCCCAGATCTTGCTTATTTTTCCGTTGGTGGAGTAGTGGTTTGCGCTTGCCCAACTGCCGAATCCACAGCGCAGGTGAAGAAAAAGAGCGCGATCTGCGCTATTCCCCTGGTGATCGGTGGGGGCGGCCATCTTCCTGAGGCCGCGCGTGCGCAGATGGAGCGCTCTGCTGCCCGGGGCTTCAGGAAAATGGCCGCGGGATGCCGCACGTGCGCAGATGGGGATCGCAGCGGCCATTTTCCTGAAGCCGAGTTCGCATCTTCTGGCTCTTCACTGTCACGGTAACCCTGTAACAGTAGCCCCCCTTCTATGAGGGACCTCCCAGAACCTAAGGACCGAGTTTATCAGGGTGTGCCACATGAAAAGCCCGAATCAGTCTGGCCACATGAACATCAGATGCTGGTATCCACATCCTCTCCTTGGGACCGTACCCCCTCCAATGTGCCAGATACTGAAGCGACCGACAAACTAAATATGATTTTTGCAATCTGGAACACCAAATTTCCATCGACAATGACAGGAGATGGTGGTAGTGGTGATGGCATCGAAAATTAATGTATTTTTTGAGGAGAGATCCACAAATCCATCTTTTTTCTAAACAAAAAAGAACCCTGCGGCAATGGGGGATGAGGATGGTCTAATGTGACCCTTTGCAAACCTTCCTCGATATAGTCCTTTATGGCCTGCCTTTCTGGACCAGAGGTATTATACAGTCTGCTCTTAGGCAGCTTAGCACCAGGAAAAAGATAGACAGCGCAGTCATAAGGACGATGTGGAAGACACTCATGGCACCCCTGCTCCGAGAACACATCCCCAAACAGGTATTTTGGCACAGACTGGGTACCCACCCTAGCAAGCCGGGTACCCGAGCGGTGTCCTTGACAATACTCACTCCACTGTTCTACTTCCTGAGTCTGCCATTCTACTACAGGATTCTGCAGAATGAGCCAAGGAAGTCAAAGAACCACAGGTCGGGGCAGACCATGTAGCACACAACAGTCTATAACCTCACTGAAGATGTAAACCTTGGATGACTTGAGTAAAATACCCCTGTCTCAAGGGGGCGGAGTCGATGGCGATTTTGTGTCTGGGTAACCTCGTGACACAAAAAGTGTTGTGTTCATATTTTTGTTCAGTGTATACAGCGGGGAAAGTAAGTATTTGATACAATGTCAATTTTGCAAGTTTTCGCACCTACATAGAATGGAGAAGTCTGTAATTTTTAGATACACTTCAAGTGTGAGAGACAGAATAAAAAATAAACAGAAAATCGCACTGCATGTTTAAATAATTAAATTGCATTTTAATGCGTGAAATAAGTATTTTATCACCTACCAACCAGCAAGAATTCTGTCTCTCACAGACCTGTTACTTTTTCTTTAACAAGCCCTACTACTCTGCAGTCATTTCCTGTATTAAAGGGAACCTGTCACCACGTTTTTGGAAGATGGGATAAAAATAGCGTTAAATAGGGGCAGAGGTGGGCGTTACATTAGTGTGTTTGTTATGCGTTTATTACCCACCTAAGTTGCCGAAATACCTTTGCAAAGTCTCCGTTTTCGCCTGTCAATCAGGCTGGTCTGGTCAAAAGGGCGTTGTCTTCCCCCAGATTTTGCGTAGTTTTCCGTTGGTGGCGTAGTGGTGTGCGCATGCCCAAGGTCCCGAATCCTCTGCCAGGGGATTTAAAAGAGCGCGCTGTTCGTTATTTCATTGGTGATCGGTGGGCGCGGCCATCTTCCTTTGGCCGCGCGTGCGCAGAAGCGGCGCTCTGCTGGCCGCGGCTTCAGGAAAATGGCCGCCGCGATATCCATCTGCGCACGCGCGGCATCCCGCGGCCATTTTCCTGAAGCCGCGGCCAGCAGAGCGCCGCTTCTGCGCACGCGCGGCCAAAGGAAGATGGCCGCGCCCACCGATCACCAATGAAATAACGAACAGCGCGCTCTTTTAAATCCCCTGGCAGAGGATTCGGGACCTTGGGCATGCGCACACCACTACGCCACCAACGGAAAACTACGCAAAATCTGGGGGAAGACACCACGCCCTTTTGACCAGACCAGCCTGATTGACAGGCGAAAACGGAGACTTTGCAAAGGTATTTCGGCAACTTAGGTGGGTAATAAACGCATAACAAACACACTAATGTAACGCCCACCTCTGCCTCTATTTAACGCTATTTTTATCCCATCTTCCAAAAACGTGGTGACAGGTTCCCTTTAATTGCACCTATTACCTGTATAAAAGATACCTTTCCACACACTATCAATCACACTCCAACCTCTCCACCATGGCCAAGACCAAAGAATTGTCTAAGGACACCAGGGACAAAATTGTAGACCTGCATAAGGTTGGGATGGGCTACAGGACAATAGGCAAGCAGCTTGGTGAGAAGGTAACAACTGTTAGCTCAATTATTAAAAAATGGAACAAACACAAGATGACTGTCAATCTTCCTCGGTCTGGGGCTCCATGCAAGATCTTACCTCATAGGATAAGGATGATTCTGAGAAAGGTCAGGAATCAGCCCAGACCAACATGGGAGGAGGACCTGATTAATGACCTGAAGAGAGCTGCGACCACAGTCTCAAACATTACCGTTAGTAACACACTACGCCATCATGGATTAAAATCCTGCAGGGCACGAAAGGTCCCCTTGATCATGCCAGCACATGTCCAGGCCTGTTTAAAGTTTGCCAATGACCATTTGGATGATCCAGAGGAGGCATGGGAGTAGGTCAAGCGCAGTGGCGTAACTACAAAGTTATGGGCCCCGGTGCGAACTTCCAAATGGGCCCCCCCCCCCTGCAGCCCTGCCATACAATTCAATGTAACCCCCATAGAATACAATGCAGCCCCCCTCATAGTATAATGCAGCCCCTCCATACAGGGGCAGTGAGAAAGACACGAGCAAATGGTGACGAGGGGGCAGGGGAGAGGGCACAAGGGGGTTAGAGGAGACAGGCACAAGGGTAACATAGGGGGGCTAGGGAGCAAGGAAGACAGGCACAAGGGGACACATGGGGGCTAGGAGGCAGGGGAGAAGGTTTCAAGGGGACTAGTGGGCAAGGGAGACTGATACAAGGGGACAAGGGAGCCTTACACAAGGGGCACACGGGGACAAGTGGGCAAGGGAGACTGACAAGGGGCACATGGAGACTAGTGGACAAGGGAGACTGGCACAAGGGGACACGGACTAGTGGGCAAGGGAGACTGATACAAGGGGACTAGTGGGCAATGGAGACTGACACAAGGGGACACACGGGGACAAGGGATACAAGCACAAGGGGACACACAGGGACAAGTGGGAAAGGGAGACTGACACACAGGGACTAGTGGGCAAGGGAGACTGACAAGCACAAGGGGACAAAGGAGACTGACACAAGCACAAGGGGACAAAGGAGACAGGCACATGGGGACACACAGGGACTAATGGGCAAGGGAGACTGGCACACGGGGACAAGGGACACAAGCATAAGGGGACAAGGGAGACAGGCTCAAGGGGACACACGGGCCCCTGACCTGCCAGAGCCGCTTGCAGCGGCAACCGCTGCGACCGTGGTAGTTACGCCCCTGTCTCACACACACACACTACATATATCACACACACACTACAGATATCACACACACACTACAGATATCACACACACACTACAGATATCACACAGACACACTACAGATATCACACACACACACAACAAATATATCACACACACACACTACAGATATCACACACACACACACACTACAGATGTCACACACACACACTACAGATATCACACACACACACATACTACAGATATCACACACACACACTACAGATATCACACACACACACTACAGATATCACACACACACTACAGATATCACACACACACACTACAGATATCACACACACACACTACAGATATCACACACACACACACTACAGATATCACACACACTACAGATATCACACACTACAGATATCACACACACACACACTACAGATATCACACACACTACAGATATCACACACACTACAGATATCACACACACACTACAGATATCACACACACACTACAGATATCACACACATACTACAGATATCACACACATACTACAGATATCACACACACACTACAGATATCACACACACACTACAGATATCACACACACACACATACAGATATCACACACACACACATACAGATATCACACAAACACACACACACATACACTACAGATATCAGACACACACCAGATACCAGCTCATATACACAACTCACAATCTCCTCTCTGGTACAGGGGTGGCTGATGTAAACCGGCTGCAGCTCCTCAGCTTCTCCTGACTAAAGCGGCTCTGTCCCGCACCTCCCCCCTGCTCTCGCCTTCTGTCCCGGGGCGGCAGAGTGCAGAGCAGGAGAATCTGTCTCACCGTGATGACTGGAGCTGCTTCCTGTCTCTCACGTGCCCCGGCTGCCCCCTCCCCCTAGATACGCCTCGGACTGTTGCCGTGCAGGAGGAATCTCCTGCACTGCAACATGGTGTTGGGTGCCTCTGACCTGCCGCGCCCCTGACCCGCCGGGCCCGGTCGCACTGGCGACCGCTGTGACCGCGGTAGTTACGCCCCTGGTCAAGCGGTCAGATAAGACCAACATAGAACTTTTTGGTATCAATTCCACTCGCCGTGTTTGGAGGAAGAAGGATGGGTACAATCTCAATAATACCATCCCAACCGTGAAGCATAGTGGGGGAAACATCATACTTTGGGGACGCAAAGGGGATAGGATGACTGCATCGTATTAAAGGAAGGATAGATGTATTGCGAGATATTGGCCAACAACTTCCTTCCCTCAGTAGGAGCATTTGAAGACGGCTCATGGCTGGGTCTTCCAGCATGACAATGACCCAAAAAAACACAGCCAGGGCAACTAAAGAGTGGCTCCATAAGAAGCATTTCAAGGTCCTTGAGTGGCCTAGCCAGTCTTCAGACCTGAACCCAATAGAAAATCTTTGGAGGCAGCTGAAACACAATGTTGCCCAGCAAGAGCCCTGAAACCTGAACGATCTGGAGAAGATCTGTATGGAGGAGTGGTCAAATATTCCTGCTGCAATATGTACAAACTTGGTCAAGAACTACAGGAAACATCTCACCTCTGTAACTACAAACAAAGGTTTCTGTGCAAAAATATTTAGCTCTGTTTTTCTATTGTATCAAATGCTTATTTCATGCAATAAAATGCTAATTAATTATGTAAAAATCATACAATGTGATTTTCTGGATTATTTTTCAAGATTCTGTCTCTCGCAGTTGAAGTGTACTTACCATAAAAATGACAGACCTTTTTAGGTGGGAAAACTTGTAAAATCGGCAGTGTATCAAATACCGTATTTTTCGGACCATAAGACACACTTTTTTTCCTCCAAATTTGGGAGGAAAGTGTGGGTGTGACTTATGGTCCGGATGTAACATGTGGGGAGGGGGTGGCAGCAGTGAGTGGAATCCACTGTGATCCCACTCACAGGAGGCAGAAAAATGTCCCGGCTGCCTGGCTGCAGCGCTGGGGAAACCATGTGATCCTGATGATTAAAGTGCAGTGAATATTCATTAGCCGCATCCCCGCCCACCTGTCAGCAAGGAGCAGGGAGCAGCCATTGAATAGTCCTTCACTTAAACAGGGACACACATGGTTTCCCCAGCGCTGGATTCCTGCAGCAGCTGGGGAGATCTGTGTCCCATGGAGGAGGGGCAGCAGCAGGGGGCCAGGGGAGACAAGATCGCCGCATGCCTGACAGGCTGTGCTGGATGCTGAGGCATAAGGACCTGTGTGATGTCATGAAGTGGGCGGGCTGGAGCATCACATGGCAGCACAGAGCCCTCTCTCTTCTTGATGTCATCACAGGTCCTTCAGACACCGCACTGGAATGGAATCTGCAGGCTTCCTCTTATGACCTGTGCTGTGGAAAGGCAAGGAGGACTCTGTGTGCAGTCATGGGATGCTCCAGCTCTTTACCTCACCACAGCGTGGCTGGCTGCCACAATTAAAAGGTTAGTCTTTATAACACACAATAAAGCACTCCACCACTTCTGTGGTGAACTATAACTCCCAGCATACCATAGGATCTGCAGGACATGCTGGGAGTTATAGTTTTCCCATGAGATCATAAAGCAGCACTCCAGTGTTATTTTTTAGTGCTGGAGTGGTGCTTTAAATATAAGCCCTGTGCCCCCATTCTTATACTCACCCTCCAGCGTCTTCACATAGTACTTTACAGACACCACACTGGTCCCGCAGCACCATCTTCTACCCGTAGCTTCCAACATAATAACATACTATTATATATAATAACACCACATATAATAGTATGTTATTTATGTTATTAAATATTTTACCACTTTTTTTGCTTGAAATATTTTTTTCCCTATTTTCCACCTGTAAAACCTGGGTGCGTCTTATAGTCCGAAAAATACGGTACTTATTTTCCCCACTGTATATACAAATTTGAATCAATTCACTTTTCTCCCATTAAAAATAAAGAAATAAAAAAATAAGCATATCTGCTATCATTGCATTCAGAAAAGTCTGATCTATCAAAATATAAAATCAATTAAACCGATTGGTAAACGACATAATGGAGAAAAAAAATATCAATATATATAATTACCTAAGGGGTACTTCCGTCTGTTTCTAACTTCCGTCTGTCTGTAACAGAAATCATGGGTCGCTGATTGGTCACGGCCGGCCAGCCACGACCAATCAGCAATATTGGGGCGGGATTGAACACCGCTTCACTTTTTACTATTGATGCTGCCTATGCAGCATCAATAGTAAAAACAAAGAATGTTAAAAATAATAACAAAAAACATATTCTCACCTTCCGAAGTCCGCCGCAGCCTTTCCCGCTCCTCACGCTCCGGTCCCAAGAATGCATTGCGGCAATGCCCCGAGATCACGTGGCGGTCTCGCGAGACCACTACATGATCACGAGTTATTGCCGCTAGGCATTACTGGGAACGGAGCGTTGCGAGGAGCATCGGTAAAGGCCTCGGCTGGATGCGGGGGCCGACGGAAGGTGAGTATATAACTATTTTTTATTTTAATTGTTTTTTTAACAGGGATATGGTGCCCACATTGCTATATACTACGTGGCCTGTGTTATATACTGCGTGGGCTGTTATATACTGCGTGGGTTGTGTTATATACTGCACGGGCTGTGTTATATACTACGTGGGCTGTGCTATATACTACGTGCCTGTGCAATATACTACGTGCCTGTGTTATATACTGCTTGGTTTGTGCTATATACTACGTGCCTGTGCTACATACTACGTGGGCTGTGCAATATACTACGTGGCTGTGTTATATACTGCGGGGGCTATGCTATATACTACGTGGGCTGTGTTATATACTACGTGGCTGTGCTATATACTACATGGACTGTGCTATATACTACGTGGCTGTGTTATATACTGTGTGGGCTGTGTTATATACTACGTGGCTGTGCAATATACTATGTGGCTATGCTATATACTACGTGGGCTGTGTTATATACTATGTGGCTCTGCATTCTAGAATACCCGATGCGTTAGAATCAGGCCACCATCTAGTTGTATCATAATAATGATTAAAAGCTGATGTTGCCATTTTACTACAGTAAATTTATCACTTAAACTTAAACATTAGCCATGTATGAGGGAGTCGGAGTCTTGCAGTCGGTGTCATGGAAATTGAGGAGTCGGAATTGGAGGTTTGGCTTACTGACTCCACAGCCCTGATTGCAGTGCATAGTGAGTTCTCAGTCTCCTATGAAGCTCAGCATGTGGATGAGCCTCTTAGGGGTAACAAGATAGCAGTAATCTGGGGTGAATCTCCCACATGCCATTTTAACCCATCGCTGCTCCAGGATCATGTAGTGGGAGGCCGATGGGAGTTGGTGCGCGTGAGCATTTGAATCAAGGGTCTCAAACGATCGTCCCCTCAGGCAGTTTCATGCGGCCCGCAGACACGTGAGCTCCTGTAATGATGTGGTCCAGTCCGGGGGGCATGGCTGCTTTATGGGGACCAGGCTGGTGTACATGGATGCTATATGGGGACCAGGATTGTGAACATAGCTGCTATATATATAGAACAGGATGGGGGACATGGCTGCTATATGGGGACCAGGCTGAGGGACATAGCTGCTATATGGGGACCAGGATTGGGAACATGGCTGCTATATGGGGACCAGGATGGGGGGCATGGCTGCTATATGGGGACCAGGATGGGGTACATTACTACAGGATAGGGACATAACTACAAGATGGGGACAGGGTTTGGGGAACATTACTGCAAGATAGGAACCAGGATGGAGGACATTACTGCAATTGATGTCACCTTACAATACAAAGGTGACATTAGCTTACGGTTGTGAGCTGATATTAATAGCCTGGGAAGCTCCATGGGTATTACTCCCTTCCCAGGCTATAAACATCTGCCCCCAGTTGCTAGCTTTCCCTCTGCTGGTTGCGAAGTTGCGCGGGAGCCCACGCCATTTTTTTACGTAAAATAATCTTTCATTAATTAAATACATGTCCAATAATTTCAGCACACACTGTACTAATTGTATTTGTCACTGACATCTATATATGTACCTATTCTATATTTATTTACTGTACGTAATCCATCTCTTCTATCCTGTCGGCTCCTGCAGTGATTTTACAGAAGCCGGCGGATAAATTACCGGCTTTTCTTTTATCTTTCTGTGCAATAATATATATATATATGTGTGTGTTACTGGCATGTATATACAGTACAGACCAAAAGTTTGGACACACCTCATTTAAAGATTTTTCTGTATTTTCATGACTATCAAAATTGTACACTGTGTTCCAAATTATTATGCAAATTGGATTTAAGTGTCATAAAGATTTAATTGTTTTGTTTTTCAAATAAACTCGTGGATAGTATTGTGTCTCAGGGCTCAATGGATCACTGAAATCAATCTTAAACACATGTGATAATTGGTTTTCCAGGTGATTCTAATTAAAGGAAAACTACTTAAAAATGATGTTCCACATTATTAAGCAGGTCACAGTTTTCAAGTAACATGGGAAAGAAAAAGGATCTCTCTGCTGCTGAAAAGCATCAAATAGTGCAATGCCTTGGTGAAGGGATGAAAACATTAGAAATTTTCCAAAAACATAAGCGTGATCATCGTACTGTTAAGAGATTTGTGGCTGTATCTGAGCACAAATGTGTTTGTGCTGATAAAGGCATAATGAGGAAGATTTCTGCCAGGCAAGTTCATCGGATTAAGAGAGCAGCTGCTAAAAAGCCATTACAAAGCAGCAAACAGATATTTGAAGCTGCTGGTGCCTCTGGAGTCCCTCGAACCTCAAGGTGTAGGCTCCTTCAAAGGCTTGCTGTGGTGCATAAACCTACTATTCGGCCACCCTTAAACAGTGTTCACAAGCAGAAATGGTTGTATTGGGCCCACACATACATGAAGACTAATATCCAAACAGTCTTGTTTACTGATAAGTGTTGAGCAACCCTGCACGGTACAGATGGATGGAGTAGTGGATGGTCGGTGGATGGCCACCAAGTCCCAACAAGGCTGCGATGTCAGCAAGGAGGTGGAGTCATGTTTTGGGCCGGAATCATGAGGAAACAGCTGGTAGGGCCCTTTAAGGTTCCTGAAGGTGTGAAAATGACCTCTGCAAAGTATATAGAGTTTCTGACTGACAACTTTCTTCCATGGTATAAAAAGCAGAAACGTGCCTTCAGGAGCAAAATCATCTTCATGCTGACAATGCACCATCTCATGCTGCAAAGAATCCCTCTGAGTCATTGGCTGCTATGGGCATAAAAGGAGATAAACTCATGGTGTGGCCACCATCTTCCCCTGACCTCAACCCTATAGAGAACCTTTAGAGGATCATCAAGCAAAAGATCTATGAGGGTCCAAACAGCAGCTCTGGGAGGCTATTCCAACTTCATGCAAAGAAATACAAGCAGAAACTCTCCAAAAACTCACAAATTCAATGGATGCAAGAATTGTGAAGGTGACATCAAAGAAGGGTCCTATGTTAACATGTAACTTGGCCTGTTAGGATGTTTTGGAGTTAAATAGCTTTTTGTTCAGTGAATGTGACCTCCTAATGCTGCAAATTCCACAAATGAGCATTTTCAGCTCTTTAAAACATATCAAATGTTTAGAAATTCTACTGTGCATAATAATTTGGAACAGTGCATTTTGAGTTTTTATTCATTTTGGAGATTATACTGTTATCATTGGGAGGTTTCTTCAATAAAGTTCGATGTATAATCTAACGGGTGGTGACTTTTATTAGACTGACTGTCATTTGCACCGACCATTTAGGAAAATCTGATAAAAATGTAATTTGCATAATAATTTGGAACATAGTGTACATTCACACTGAAGGCATCAAAACTATGAATTAACACATGTGGAATTACATACTTAACAAAAAAATGTGAAACAACTGAAATTATGTCTTATATTCTAGGTCCTTCAAAGTAGACACCTTTTGCTTTGATGACTGCTTTGCACACTCTTGGCATTCTCTTCACGAGCTTCAAGAGGTAGTCACCGGGAATGGTCTTCCAACAATCTTGAAGGAGTTCCCAGAGATGCTTAGCTCTTGTTTGCCCTTTTGCCTTCACTCTGCAGTCCAGCTCACCCCAAACCATCTCGATTGGGTTCAGGTCTGGTGACTGTAGATCATCTGGCGTAGCACCCCATCACTCTCCTTCTTGGTCAAATAGCCCTTACACAGCCTGGAGGTGTGTTTGGGGTCATTGTCCTTTTGAAAAGTAAATGATGGTCCAACTAAACGCAAACCGAATGGAATAGCATGCCGCTGCAAGATGCTGTGGTAGCCATGCTGGTTCAGTATGCCTTCAATTTTGAATAAATCCCCAACAGTGTCACCAGCAAAGCACCCCCACATCATCACACCTCCTCCTCCATGCTTCACGGTGAGAACCAGGCATGTAGAGTCCATCCGTTCACCTTTTCTGCGTCGCACAAAGACACGGTGGTTGGAACCAAAGATCTCAAATTTGGACTCATCAGACCAAAGCACAGATTTCCATTGGTCTAATGTCCATTCCTTGTGTTCTTTAGTCAAAACAAGTCTCTTCTGCTTGTTGCCTGTCCTTAGCAGTGGTTTCCTAGCAGCTATTTTACCATGAAGGCCTGCTGCACAAAGTCTCCTCTTAACAGTTGTTGTAGAGATGTGTCTGCTGCTAGAACTCTGTGTGGCATTGACCTGGTCTCTAATCTAAGCTGCTGTTAACCTGCGATTTCTGAGGCTGGTGACTCGGATAAACTTATCCTCAGAAGCAGAGGTGACTTTTGGTCTTCCTTTCCTGGGGCGGTGCTCATGTGAGCCAGTTTCATTGTAGCGCTTGATGGTTTTTGCCACTGCACTTGGGGACACTTTCAAAGTTTGCCCAATTTTTCGGACTGACTGACCTTCATTTCTTAAAGTAATAATGGCCACACGTTTTTCTTTACTTAGCTGCTTTTTTTCTTGCCATAATACAAATTCTAACAGTCTATTCAGTAGGACTATCAGTTGTGTATCCACCAGACTTCTGCACAACACAACTGATGTTCCCAACCACATTTATAAGGAAATAAATCCCACTTATTAAACCTGACAGGGCACACCTGTGAAGTGAAAACCATTCCGGGTGACTACCTCTTGAAGCTCATGAAGAGAATGCCAAGAGTGTGCAAAGCAGTCATCAAAGCAAAAGGAGGCTACTTTGAAGAACCTAGAATATAAGACATAATTTCAATTGATTCACACTTTTTTGTTAAGTATATAATTCCACATGTGCTAATTCATAGCTTTGATGCCTTCAGTGTGAATGTACAATTTTCATAGTCATGAAAATACAGAAAAATCTTTTGGTGTGTCCAAACTTTTGGTCTGTATGTATATATATATATATATATATATATATATTTATATATATATTTATATATATATATATATATATATATATATTATATATTATATATATATATATATATATACATATATATATATATATATATATATATATATATATATATATATATATGTATATACATTCTATGTGTATATTTCTATTCTATGTATTCTATTCTAACCTGTCAGTGTGATTTTACTGTACACCGCACATCAATTACTGGCTTTTCAAAGGACACCGGTGAGTAAAAAACGGACAGCATTCGCATGGTGCGAGTGAGGTGCCTTTTTTCTCGCATCCCTTGACTTGCATTGGTGAGTCTCGTCCGAGATACGCAGCAAATCGCAGAACGCTACGATTTTTTTCTCAGTCCGATTTCAGCTGAGAAAAAAATCACAGATAAGATGTATCCCATTGATTAACATTGGTCAGAGTGCAATCCGATTTTTTCTCGGATTGCACTCGACCGTTTTTATCGCAAATGAGTATGAGCCGTAAGTGAAAAAATCAGCACCTGGATGCCATTTTTCACCAACTGATGAAACTGATGAAAAGCACTGATGAAATGCAGTTTGTTTTTCTAGTACATCAAAGAAACTGATATCTGAATGAGGCCTTAGTAAAAAGATGAGCAGCAAGGTGGCTCAGTGGCTAGAACTGTTGCCTTCCAGTGCTAGGATCTTTGGTTCAAATTCCACCAAGGATGCATAGCACGGTGGCTCGGAGGTTGGAACTGTTGCATTCCAGTGCTAGGATCCTTGGTTCAAATCCCACCGAGGATGGACAGCATGGTAGCTCAGTGGTTAGCATTGTCTTCCAGTGATAGGATCCTTGGTTCAAATCACACCAAAGACAACATGGCCAAGGAGTCTGTATGTTGTCCCTGTTTTTGCGAAAGTGCTCTGGCTTCCTCCCACACTCTGAAAGACATACTGGAATGGGATTTAGATAGGGAGCCCCAATGGGGACAGTGATGATGTTGCGCTGCGGAATATAATGGTGCTATATAAGGGAGTAAAATAAATGAGTGAATTCATTTCTGGGATGGGTCTGAGAGTTGAATCCAGCAGACATGTGCATTGCACAGAGGAAGCTTAGAACAGTACATTGTATTGTCTCTGCTCCCAGGAAATATTACTACATATTGCTGGAATTCAAGTTTCGACATGGGCACATTTGGAATTCTAGACCAGCTACATAACGACATACTGGTGAATTAGTTACCTAGTGACAAGTTCTCTTTAAGACACATGGTTTTGGATGATATACGTGTGATGTCAAATTGGTCCACATTGTGTATATCAGTTTTGGTAAAAGTACTTCCTATAACCACATATATAGCGCCATTCCACAGCACTTACAAATATCAGCTTCTTCTCTGCTTAGTAATGACTTCGGGGTTGGTGATGAGCGAGTATACTCCTCACTCGAGATTTCCTGAGCACGCTTGGGTGGTCTCTGAGTATTTGCATGTGCACGGAAATTTAGTTTCTGTTGCCGTAGCTGCACGATTTGCGGCTGCTAGCCAGCCTGAGTACATCTGAGGAATGCCTGTTTGTTAGGAAATCCTCACATGTATTCAGGCTGTCTAGCATCCGCAAATCATGCAGCTACGGAGACAGAAACTAAATCTCCGAGCACGACCAAATACTCAGAGACCACCCTAGCATGCTCAGGAAATCTCGAGTAACGAGTATACTCGCTCATCACTATTCGGGATCATTCAGACGTGATTTTTCTTATACTTGAAAACGGATTGATTTTCATCAGTGTTTTTGATCCGATTTTCAGCAGTGTTTTATCTGTGTATCAGGTTTTCTCATCAGTGTTTTATCACATGCAAAAAAGCCTGACATGTTTCTCAAGCTCCTCCTAACAAAGACCAGGCTCACAGCATATCTGACGGTCTGTATAAGGATAGTAACGCCCAGACTGACGGCAGGTCCCAGAACCCAAACGTACAGCCACATAGACATGTGAAGCTGTTAAGTTCAGGTCAGGAGACCGTCAGACCTGGCATAGCGGATTATATTCGGACTTGTGCAAACCTGGACATTCAGTAAAAAACAGACAGCACATGGCTGGCACACAATTGGCATCCAAGGGCGGTCTGATCTTTGTCATGGCCCCACAGTCTGACATTTGCGTTTGATCTGTGACTCGAATCAAATCTGTACATGACTACATGATTTGGTGAGGTCCACAAATATATATGGACCAGTGAATAGCCTTATAGATGATGATGTGTGAGAACTGGCAGTCTGACACATAACCATGCCATCCTGGCTCACACAGGAGTGCCTGCTGCCATACGCTGTCCATAATGCTAGACCATGAGGCTAGGACAGCAGCTACAGCATGGCAGCTCCAGTGCCAGTCAGGGAACATGTCACATCCCTGCTAGGAAATGTCTGCTGGGACCTGTCAGCCATTTGTCACCCTTTTATCAGCCATGTCTATCCCTAGTCTATGCCCTGAAGTGTGACCCCGGCACACTAACCTCTCAGCACTATTGGTCACCCCGCCATTTTCTGCTCCTTCTATTCTCCTGAGGCTCCAGGTGGTGTTGCATAGACACAGGTGCTGCACACACACCAGCCGCCGTACGTGCCTGTGGTGACCACATACACAGCCTCGCTCGCCCATTGTCAGCCCATGGCACGACCATACTTGCCTGCTGCGCTCGGGGCTTGTAAGCTGGCTCGCTTTTTGAAAGGTGATTTGCTAGCGGCCATGGTGACTGGCAGTCCGTATCCGACAGTGCAGGGGCTGTGTGTGGGCGATCTGTGTGCCCGAGCAGTGCGCGCTGCAAGTATGGGTACAGTTGGTACCGCAGGCTCCTCCTTCTCTGCAAGCAACAGTGTGCTGAGGGGGTCCACGCAGAATGGAGTCGTGATGCTCAGCATGGCGTGGGGAATGCTCTCTGATATCTGATACCATATCATTGCGAAATGGCTGCTTTCTTATGACTTTGTGTGAGACCCAATCAAATGCAAAGGGCTGTTTAATCCTTTTATGATATGTCCTCCTGAGTCAAAATGTCTGAAGTGCTGCTCTCAATGTTCACCAATGTCTTACTTTGACCACAAGTAATGGAGCATTAGGCTATGTGCACACGCTGCGGATTTTGCTGCGGATCCGCAGCGGATTTGACGCTGCGGATCCGCAGTAGTTTTCCATGCGGTGTAAAGTACAATGTTAACCTATGGAAAACAAAATCCGCATGGAAACGCTAGTAGCATGTCACTTCTTTGTGCGGATTCCAACAAGCACCAATAGGAAAGTGCAGTTGAAAACCCGCAGAGGAATCCGCAGAAGAAAACGCGTGAAAATCCGCAGTGAAAACCGCAGTGGTTTTGCACTGCGGATTTTCCAAATCCGCTGCGGAAAAATCCGCAGCAGAATCCGCAGCGTGTGCACATACCCTTAATCCTGCAGGTGTATCGGGGACGTTGCTCCATAGGAACAGTCATTCCCCAATAATTGCGCAGTGTAAACAGGCTGCTGGTCACCCGACAAACGGTCAGAATGCTGGTTCATGAGGTGAATTGGTCTTATAGCTGGCATAAAAATCACTATTCCTAGTGTAACGTCCTGTGCTGCCGAGAACAATGACAACGATGTGCACAGAACGATCTCGTTCTGTGAGTTGGAAGTGCGTCCAGCCCATGTAAACAAGAAATTCAAGGACTGTCAATCAGCGGTCATTTTTGGCCACAGACCGTATAGTCTAAACTGGCCCTATAGGATTTGCATTGGAAAACCAGCCCTATAGAATCTGTGGCAAAACGTTATTTCGTCAGGTTATCGGGAAATGAGTGTTCCTTGTTCCCAGTAATTGTGCAGGGTAAATGCACCCTAAGCCTTCCAAAGCATCATTTCACCCAACAAACAAGCTTTTCGCTTGTCTGGTTCGTTATTACAATCCTGTTTATAATGCATGTTTATCGGGAAAAGATAATTTCCAATGCTAATATTCACACAGAATTAACTCGAAACAGTCGGATTTTTTTTTCACAGACACATTGTCTTACTTTGCTAATTTTGACCCGACTCTTGGATCAGCATGTCGGACATGTCTGTTTCTTTAAACGGACCACTCAGTCCAAGGGAAAAAAAAAATCAGACGTGAACAGCCTCATAGACTATCATAGGTACGAGTGCGATTGGTGAAAAACTCGTATAGCACTCATAAAAAAAAGACTGTAGTGTGAATGAGTCCCAACGCTACATTCACCCATCCGTGTGTTGCCATCTGAGAGAAACGGACAGATTTTTTTTACCTCAGGTGGTATCCTGGTTGCATCTGTTTTTTTCCATCACTGGAGCATGTAGACTGAACTTTTTTCTTTATCGATTCACTCTTAGCAATAGATCAATAAAAACAGATGACATCATGATGGAACTTATGAAGTACTCAGTCTGTCTTCTGTGTGGATCCATATAGACTCTTATGGCCGAGTCTGGTCTGCACAGAATAGGACATGCTCGGAGTCTCACGGACTCTAGGCACGGATCCGTTTTGAAAAAGAATATGCGTATGTGTAATGCTATTGGTACTGACCGCGAAAAAAAAAGCACAGCACTACCGTGTCACATCAGTGTGTGAAAGCAGCCTTGGGTGAAGTGCACATGAGCATATAAGAAAATCGGGCAGTAGAAAATGGATACATTTCCATCTATATCGTTATTCGTATGGCATCCGTTTCTATACATCAGCAGTTAATCCAATTTATAAAACCATCCTTAAAAATAGGATGCAATACAGACGATCCATATGGGATCGTTTTGTTTTTTATTCCCGCAAGACTATAATGTGATCAGTCCGTGTGGAAAAAAAAAAAGGTAATCGGAACAGCCCAATTGAATATCAATGTTAATATTGCTCTCCACACATTAGTTTTTTCACTGACACCACTCAGACCGAAAATACAATTATGTGAATATAGCCTTAGGCTGCCGTCACACTAGCAGTATTTGGTCAGTATTTTACATCAGTATTTGTAAGCCAAATACAGAAGTGGTTCATATGTTTCTATTATACTTTTCCTCTAATTGTTCCACTCCTGGTTTTGTCTTACAAATACTGATGTAAAATACTGACCAAATACTGTAGTGCGACACCGGCCTTACACTGAGGGGAAAAAATGTAGAGCTGGATGCATAGAGAGTCCTTCAGCATCGCTAATAAGTAGTGTAGTACTAGAGCTCAATAGCTGGTAGCCATTGTGTCCATTGAATTTGTGACATATGGTTTGTGTGAAAATTGCTGATGTACATAGTGTACGTACATGAGATGCCATAGAAAAGGGAAATGGGCAGCAATTTGCATTATACACATGTGGTCAAAATTGTTGATACCCCTTGTTTAATGACAGAAAAATCCACAATGGTCACAGAAATAACTTGAATCTGACAAAAGTAATAATAAATAATAATAAAAGCCTTCATCCTCTCCTTTTCCATTTCCCTTTTCCAAATAAAAATTATTTGAAAGTAATAAAAGATCTAAAAATGAAAATGATCAAATGAAAGTCAGACATTGCTTTTCAACCATGCTGCCACAGAAAAAAAAACTCATGAAATAGGCCTGGACAGAAATGATGGTACCCCTGAAAATAATGTGACAAAAGGGATGTGTTAAATCAAGGTGTGTCCACTAACTATCATCACAGGTGTCTACAATCTTGGAATCAGTGAGTGGGCCTGTATATGGGGCTACAGATTCACACCATGTCACCAAACAGCACAGTGAGTATCACACTCAACATGGACCAGAGGAAGCGAAAGAAAGAGTTGTCTCAGGAGATTAGAAAGAAAATTATAGACAAACATGTTAAAGGTAAAAGTTATAAGACCATCTCCAAGCAGCTTGATGTTCCTGTGATTACAGGTGCACATATTATTCAGAAATGTAAGATCCATTGGACTGTAGCCAACCTCCCTGGACGTGGCCACAGGAGGAAAATTGATGACAAATCAAAGAGACGGATAATACGAATGGTAACAAAAGAGCCCAGAAAAACTTCTAAACAGATTAAAGGCGAACTTCAAGCTCAAGGAACATCAGTGTCAGATCGCACCATCGTATGAGCCAAAGTGGACTTCATGGGAGACGACCAAGGAGGACACCATTGTTGAAAAAAAATCATTAAAAAAACAGACTGGAATTTGCCAAACCACATGTTGACAAACCACAAAGATTCTGGAAGAATGTCCTATGGACAGATGAGATAAAAATGGAACTTTTTGGCAAGGCACATCAGCTCTATGTTCACAGATGGAAACATTAAGCATATCAAGAAAAGAACACTGTCCCTACTGTGAAACATGGAGGAGGCTCTGTAATGCTCTGGGTCTGCGTTGCTGCATCTGGCACTGGGTGTCTAGAATCTGTGCAGGGTTTAATGAAATATCAAGACTATCAAGGGATTCTAGAGAGAAATGTGCTGCCCAGTGTCAGAAAGCTTGGTCTCAGTCACAGGTCATGGGTCTTGCAACAGGATAATGACCCAAAACACACAGCTAAAAACACCCAAGAATTATATGTGTCCTGCAGAAGCAAACACACTTGAACACTGCGGAAGCATAGGATGCGCACTCATTCCCACCTGCAGCAATGTTCAGCAGAGCGATATGGCCACCTCATCACACTGCTGATGTCACAGCTGCACCAAAGAGGGGGTAAAGACGATGATGATAGGCAGGCACTCAATGGGAGCTGAAGATGAAGAAAACTGTCATTGTAGATGGGGAGGGTGGGGATAGTGTAAGGGGGCAGTATATGGCGAAAGGGAGAAATATCAAAGATAGCACCATGGGTAGGATATTGTTGGGAAATATTATGGAGTAGGGGCAACTTGTGGGGGACCCTATGGATTGGGGCACTGTGTGAGGGACAGCATAGACAGAGGCATAGTGGGACAATGCTGAAAATGACAATATGCAGATAGGTACAGCATGAGGGTAAACAGTGGAGAAAGTACGGCATGAAGCAGGAATGTTGTGGAGGCCATAGTTCATAAGGGGGACATAGATAGGAAATAAGCATGGACAGTGTGATGGTTAGAGTTCATAAGGGGGTACTTAGGGTTATAGTTCATAATGGTGTACAGTGGGATAGCTATAGTTCATAAGGGGGGCTGCGGAAGTTATGGTTCATAAGGGGTGACAGTCATACCACTTAAAGGAGGAAGGTGTGGAAGCCACAGTTCATGAGAGAACAGTGTGGTGACAATATAGGGAGGCAGTATGGAGACAATATATTTAATGAGAGAACAGTGTGGAGGCCATATACAGGTGCTTGTCACAAAATTAGAATATCATCAAAAAGTTAATTTATTTCAGTTCTTCAATACAAAAAGTGAAACTCCTATATTATATAGAGTCATTACAAACAGAGCGATCTATTTCAAGTGTTTTTTTCTGTTAATGTTAATTATAATGGCTTACAGCCAATGAAAACTAAGTCATTATCTCAGTAAATTAGAATACTTTATAACACCAGATTTCTTAACTAATTGCAACATTCAAAACCCCAGCTCTGTCTGCATTTTTCTGAATTTTTAGTCCATATTGATGTAAGCAAAATGAGCCAAAATCAAACTGCAGGATGCAGTAGAAAGACTATTCTTGTCAATCAGGCCTGCGGTATAGCTGGGGCTCCCCCAGGTACAGAACCTGACCATAACACATTTATTGTTATTGTCTTGTATGTAGGTGTTGAAGATCTGTTTTGATTTGCTGTGCATCTTTTGATATCTTACAGTATATGTTTTTTGTATGCATTTATCATTATTATTATAGTAAACTTTATTATTTCATTTAGCTAATGTGTGTGAATTCACTTTTCTTTCATCTTTGAATCCATTACATAACACTGTCAGAGGCACTGTCCTCAGAATGCACACTTCTCTTATGCCAATCACTCATAAAAGTTTAGTAAAGAATTAAAAGGCAATGTGCGGCGCGCCCCCACACCGCCGCAGGGCCGAGGGGTACCCGGAGCCGGGCCTCTAGTTCTCAGTCTCGGGGTTGTCACGGTGGCTAGACCCGGTCCGTGGCCCTGTCCGTCAGTGGGGGACGTCCGGTGTAATAGGTGGCAGTAATGGTAGCGATGTAGCGGTGCGGTTGTGGGGTGTAAGTCGCGGTAAATAATGAGGACACCAGGTTGCAGTCTCTTTACCTCTTTACTGGAGATCTCTGAGTCCTCAGTCCAGAATACGGTTCACCAGGCTACGCAAGTCCGGCCGGTCCAATGGCACCTCCAGAGTTCTCCTCTCAGGTGGAAATCTGTGCCTTCCTTCTTAGCGCTATGTGTTGTAGTCCTTCCCTGCTGTGCTCACGGAAAGTGACCCCACAACGGTTGTGTCTGTTTCTTAAGTTCCCTCACAACTCGATTTGATGTTCCTCTGTAATCCACCCCTTCCCTGTATTCAGGTTGGAATGGCACCCGTTTGTCAGGTAGGCCTGGAGTTCTTCCGGGACCCTAGAGACGCCCCTCTCCCGCAATTGCCCCCCAAGACTTCATAGGTGATATGTGGTAGACAGCCCGCCTGAGACCGACTGTCCTGCCGCTGTTTGGAGTATGGCTTGAAGCTGTATTCTAATCCACTCCCTCGGCGTTCCGGCCACCGGTATTGCGCCTCAGCAGGGTGCTGCCTCTTTCAGCACAACCCCTGCTGGTATTCTCCTTCTGCTTGATCTCGTTTCTCACTCAGCACAATCTGTCTCGCTTCTAGTCCTTTCCTTGAGTCCCGCCGCTTCCAGGAGCCTGCGCGGACCCGTTACGTTCTTTCAATGCCAAGCCTCTGCCAGGATCCCACCCCTGGCAGAGACCCTACAGTCTCTCCCTTCACAACACCCCCTGCCACAGGGTGTTGCTCCGTTCAATCCCGTCAGCGTTCTCCCTAACTTTCTGCCTGACCCCCAGTTTACCCACTATGGTGGGGAGTGGCCTAATGAATAGCACCCTTAGCTCCCCCCGGAGGCCCAGCTGTGAAACATATTGGTGTCTGTGATACCTGATTGGAGGAACTCCTTCGGTGCCATCGAACGTACCATGGCTCCCCTTAGCGGCGAAGCCACAGTACTGCAACGACCAGAACTCTGGGGCGCTGCAAATGCAGATTGAGATAATTTGCTAAAATATTAAAGAATGACTTAACTGTTGATTATCCTGCCGTTCTAGTGCTGCCGCTTCAGTGTTCCCTGGGGTTCTTTGTGTTCCTGGCTACATCAATGTCATACTGTATAACACGCATGACCACTGCAGCCAATCACTGGCCTCTGCCAGTATGTGTCATGAACAGCACATCATCACTGAAGCCAAACACACGAAGATCAGCAAAGAATTAAACAGGAAAGTCAAGCTGCTTTTACCTTTTTGACAGCTCTTTAAGGCTACGTTCACATTTGCGTTGTGCGCCGCAGCGTCGGCGCCGCAGCGCACAACGCAAACAAAAACGCGGCAAAACGCACGCTAAAACGCTGCGTTTTGCGCCGCATGCGTCGTTTTTGGCCGAAAGTTGGACGCAAAAAAAATGCAACTTGATGCGTTTCTTGCGTCCAACGCTTGCGGCCATGCGGCGCAAAACGCAGCACAACGCATGTCCATGCGCCCCCATGTTAAATATAGGGGCGCATGACGCATGCGGCGCCGCTGCGGCGCCCGACGCTGCGGCGCTGACCGCAAATGTGAACGTAGCCTAAGCTTTCCTTGTATCAATAAAATTGAGATTAAAGAAGCAAGGTGATACTACGTGAATTTTTTTTATCCCTGCAAATGGCACGTCCATGTGTTCACTTGAATGACTTCTTAAATAGAATCTGCAACAAGGTTTCTGCTTCCCAATTGGAGAGCAGCATAAACTGGGGACACAGACTTCTTGTTGTAGTTTTAATATCACTTTATTTGCTGCAGCTCTCCTAGTCCTCTCAGTGATGAGCTCAACCTAACCCAGCCTGCACCATTGACTGACAGCTTCCTGTGTACACTGGCAATAGCTAGAAAGCTTCAAATACATTTTGGGGTGGGATTAGCTGGAGCTCATAAATATTGAGGACTACATAGCAGGATCTCATAATTGAGAGGACTAGCAGATCTGCTGCAACCTAAAACACTGTTTTTTCTAAACTACAAAGAAGCTGCCCAATAACACACTGCTAGAATGAGGGTCTCTGTCCCTATTTTATGCCACTCTCAAACAGGATATCATATACCATAAACAGATTCTGTTTAAGCAACTGATTAATGATTGGTGGTTTTAAAAGTAATTTCAGATAATGTACGGGGCATTTCCACCAACCATGGCTCATGATGATTTTTAGAAATTCTGACCAATGATCATTAAGCTTATATGGAAATAATTGATTCACCACGGTAATTGACCAGTGTAAACAGGCTTTACGTCATGTTACTTGCTATCTTTGAAGCTCAATATCATAGGCTTTATTTTCTATTGTGTTGCCAGAGAGCATACTTCAATACATTTATCATAAGAGGCATGGAACAGTTAGACACACAATATCATCCAATTGGGAAAGCCTCAGGCTAAACATCTCCATAGGACTCGATTAAGGGGAGTCTCTCACCCCCAAAATAAAAATTAAACTAGCTATACAGTGATTTAGGGATCTTAGCCCTTATAAAAATTGTATTAGAACTATAAAGTTTAGTGAGAAACTTATTCTTAATTCAAATACAAATGAGTGGGCCGGTGTACCCCTGTGGCGCCCCAGGGTCCTGGTCATCACAGTAGCATTGCTTTCCTCACGGGGAGAGTGATGTTACGCTTGGAAGCGATGAAAGATATCTTTTATCAGGTAATCACCATTCACACAACATGTTCAAACTCCAGGACACAAGGGGGAGCTTTTGATCCTATTCCTAGGTGACTCCCCATATATATTGTAGTTTGGAGGGAAAGAGGTCAGATTGTCAGAGAGACAGAAGAGAGCAGACCGACATGGAGTGTCAGAAGGTCTGAAGGGGCCGTGTAGTCTGAAGTACTACAGCCCCTGGAGAAAGACATACAGAAGGAAAGAACATCATTCAGTGAGAGTGAAGGAGAGCGAGGCACAGGCGAGGACACCAGGGGGAGGACAGCAGCGAGCAGACTGTCTCCCTGGTAAAGCGCAGATAACCTAGGTTGTAAGGGACTCTAAGGCTTACATCAGAGACCGGCAGGACAGCTGAACTGCAAGTTACTTGTCCGCCATACACACCTGAAGACACAGTAACACAGAGCCCGGGGCGTGATAGAGTCCCTGTAAAAAGGCTCGAGTTACCTGTCATACAGGTATTGTCCTATCCTATATGGGGGACAGAGAGAAGAACTGTGAGGACCTTATCTGAAGCCATAGGCAGTAAGGGACTACAACACCACCGCGCTAGAGGAAGGCTTTTAATTCCACCTGGTAAAGGGGACTCTAAATTTGCTTCCAAGCCAGCCGGACCCTGCCTGCCCTGTGATCTGGTACCCTGGACTGTGGCTGCCTGAAGTTTTCAGTAAACCAGGTAAAAAGACTGGAAACTTGTGTCCTCGTTCTTTACTGCGCCATTCACCATCTTCCATCTACACACCAGGAGCCCGGGGGATATACTTCACCTGTGGGAAGTTATACCATCTAGCTGCCATAACATCACCCCAGAGGACCCCTTAAAGCAGCATCGGTCCCCACTGGCCGAATATCACAGGTGGCGTCACGAACATAAACTTTATTCAATTCCCCTTTTACATGGGTGCCCAGGGCCACAGACCGGGTCACCACCGTGACATCCCCCTGTGAACACCGGACCCGGTACCGGGTGCCCCACAGCCCTGGTGGGCGACTCCCCCCTGGCATGGTCATGGGTTCAGTGCATTGTTCGGCCACCTCAATTTGCATTCTTTGGAGTTCCTCCACTTGTGATACAACAGCGCTCACATTCCCAGAGCAAGTGCTGCCCAAACTCTGCACATGTGTGCGCACAGATACTGCCAGAGCCTGGCTGTGCGCACAATGTGGGCGAGCAGTGTTCTCTTCCCCGGCTCCTCTTTGAGGCCGTCGCTCACTACAGTGATACACTGAGAAGTGTAGTCGGTGACCAATGTCAGAGAGGAGGTGAGAGTATAGAAAAAATGTTATCTGTACAGCTCCTGTCTTTATTTAATCACCAAATTAGTGATTATCACAATTGCCACCAATCATAAACACTGTAAGAAACCCCATACATGAATACATGCAGTCATAGAAATGAGCCGAGGAGGAGAAGGCTCACGAGCCCACACTGCATGCGATTGGCTGGGCTCAGTCAGTGTCAATGCACAAATGCCAATACTTGGGTTGAGTTCAGGCAATGTTTTCTCTGTGCTAGCGAGCGCTGTCAATCAAAACAGGAGGAAGTCCCAAAAATCAGATTGAGGGTGTGCATCAGTGCATTGAGCCCTTGACCTTGCCAAAAGTGCACCAAAGCTCCTTTATTGTCATTTTAATTGAAAGTAATTTTGTCAGGTACTGCACCACTAAAAGTACAGTACTAGTATAATTGTTCTTAGGGGCTATGTCCCCTTTATCACTACTTTAATATGCATTTTTGGGGGTTACATGCTCCCTTTAATGCAACAGAGGCTATGTGGCCGCTATATGAGTAATGTAGTATCTAACAAGTAGACTAAACTGTTCCATAGAAATAAAATACAATGAAAAACATGTACATTGTGAGATTTGTGTTTTTGAAAAGGATCCTGCATATGCCTAAATGGTGGGATATGTCACAGGTTCTCGGGAGCTTTTCCTGGCGCATACATGTACCAGAGACCAGTAATTTGATATGAACAGGATCTTAAAAACTTGTGAGGTTTACTTATGAAACACAAAGGAATTTATACAATTCATAGACTTACAGTAGCTGTTCTTTTGGTTAATACATTTTATTGTTAGAATAAATTACACAAAAATTAGGTGATTTCCCTGAAGTGGAGATTCCCTTACTGTGAAGTCCCTGACTAGACTTCTCAGGCGTCATGTTCCTGATCTGTAACCATTATTCCTTTTCATGGTGCCTGTTATAAGCATACATCTGAGCTTTTTCACCTTGGAATCTTAAGGCTGTGTGCACACCTAGCAGATTTTTCGCGTTTGTTCGCTATAAAAACGCTATAAAACCACGAAAAAAATGCTCACATTAAGCATCCTATTTAAAAGAATGCAATCCGCATTTTTTGTGCACATGCTGCATTTTTTTCCTGAGCGGAATCGCATTCCAGAAAAAAATGCAGCATGTTCATTACATTTGCGGAATCGCGGCGATTCTGCACACATAGGAGTGCATTGATCTGCTTACTTCCCGCATGGGGCTATGCCCACCATGCGGGAAGTAAGCAGATCATGTGCGGTTGGTACCCAGGGTGGAGGAGAGGAGACTCTCCTCCACGGACTGGGCACCATATAATTGGTTAAAAAAAAAAAAGAATTAAAATAAAAAATAGTGATATACTCACCTTCTGGTGGCCCGATCTCCTCAGCGGCTTCCGTTCCTATAGATGGTGTGTGTGAAGGACCTGCGATGACGTCGTGGTCACATGACCGCGATGACGTTGCGGTCACGTGACCGCGACGTCAATGGAAGGTCCTGCACACACAGCATCTATAGGAACGGAAGCCGCTGAGGAGATCGGGCCACCAGAAGGTGAGTAACCATTTTTTTTATTTTTTTAAAATTATTGTTAACATTCTATCTTTTACTATAATGCGGCATAGGCAGCATCTATAGTAAAAAGTTGGTCACACTAGTCAAACACTATGTTTGACAAGTGTGACCAACCTGTCAATCAGTTTTCCAAGCGATGCTACAGATCGCTTGGAAAACGCTAGCATTCTGCAAGCTAATTATGCTTGCAAAACGCTAGTTTTCTGCGGGAATATGCATGCCAATTCTGCATGCGATATACCTGCGGCAGGAGGCGCAGAATTGCCGCAGAAATTTCCGCGGCAATTCTGCAACGTGTGCACTTAGCCTAAAACCAGTGAGCTGTCTCAAGACCTTTTTAACCTTATTGTTGCAAAACATACTGATAGCATTGGTTACAGAAGAATTTCTAAACTACTGAAGGTTACAGTAAGCACTGTGGAGGCCATAATCCAGAACTGGAAAGAACATAATTCTGAAGATTTCAGACAGAGCAGTGAAAAGAATTATCAGAAGAGTTGTCAACAACCAAGGACCACCTGTGGAGAGCTACAGAAAGACCTAGAATCAGAAGTACAATTGTTTCAAAGAAAACAGTAACTAATGCATCCAACCTCCATGGCCTGTATGCACGCTCACCTCCCAAGACTCCGTTGCTGAACAAAAAGCATGTTCAAGAGCGTTTAGGCCATGTTCACACAGTGCGTTTTTTACCGCGGAACCGCGGCGGTTTTGCCGCTGCGGTTCCACAGCTGTTTTCCATGCAGGGTACAGTACACTGTACCCTATGGAAAACAGGACACACTGTGCACATGGTCCGGAAATTAAAAAAAAAAGCCGTGCTGAATAGCTCCCGGAAAAAAGAAGGAGCATGTCAATTCTTCTTCCTGAACCGCAGCGGTTCTGCACCCATAGACCTCCATTGTGAGGTCAAAATCGCAGTAAAACCCGCAGATCAAAAATATATCTGCGGGTTTTACTGCGGTTTGTTGTGCAGAACCGCTGCAGCCGGAAGTGCGGGGAAGCCGGCGGAAGTGCGGGGCCGGAAGTGCGTGGGCGGAGAGACATGGAGGCATACCGGCGCATGGGGATCGTGTCGGCCGTTTGATTGATTTGGTATGTGTGTCTGTGTGTGTGTGTCTGTGTGTGTATGTGTGTGTGTATGCGTGTGTGTGTGTGTGTCCCCATGCGACGCTAGTGCCACCATTGTGCTAAGTCGCCGTATGGACTACTACTCCCATCCGGTATTAGGATGGGAGAGTTGTCCCTGTGTCCGGCGACTTAGCACAATGGTAAAGTTACACCAAACACCTACACACAATACACATACATGACACACAGTACAGTACATACAACACATAACACAGTATATACTCACCAACAGCACACTTGTAGGCGAAGCCCTCGATCCTCCAGGAAAAAATCGCAAAATAATAAACCAAATCCATACTCCCTGTCCGCAGAATCCATAAAACGAGTGTCCCACGCCGATCGGCTGCTCTCCGGCGATACACTGCCAGGAGCGAAGCTCCTAGCAGTGTGTCGCGTACTGTTCCGGAGTTCAATGACTCCGGCGTCTCGGTTAACAGCAGTACAGCTGCGTTGAACTTTCCCACGCAGCACTGCCGTTAAGCGAGAGTGCCGGGGTCAATGATCGCCGGTAAACTCGCTCGCGCATGCGCAGTGACACACCGACAGGAACTATGGCTCCTGTCAGTGTGTTGCTGCATCCGTGGAGAGCAGACATATCTCTGGATGTGTCTGTTCTCCATGGAAAATCTTCGTGGGATACGTGGCACTTAAATACGTGGCACTTAAATACGTGACACGTGTCACTTATACGTGATACGTGTCACTTAAATACGTGACACGTGTCACTTATACGTGATACGTGTCACTTAAATACATGATACGTGTCACTTAAATACGTGGCACGTGGCACTTAAATACGTGGCACTGAAATACGTGATACGTGGCACGTGGCACTTAAATACGTGGCACGTGGCACTGAAATACGTGGCACGTGGCACTGAAATATGTGGCACGTGGCACTTAAATATGTGGCACGTGGCACTGAAATACGTGGCACGTGGCACTTAAATATGTGGCACGTGGCACTTAAATACGTGGCACGTGGCACTGAAATACGTGGCACGTGGCACTTAAATATGTGGCACGTGGCACTTAAATACGTGGCACGTGGCACTGAGATACGTGGCACGTGGCACTTAAATACGTGGCACGTGGCACTGAAATACGTGGCACGTGGCACTGAAATATGTGGCACGTGGCACTTAAATACGTGGCACGTGGCACTGAAATACGTGGCACGTGGCACTGAAATACGTGGCACGTGGCACTTAAATATGTGGCACGTGGCACTTAAATACGTGGCACGTGGCACTGATACGTGGCACGTGGCACTTAAATACGTGGCACGTGGCACTAAAATACGTGGCACGTGGCACTTAAATACGTGATACGTGGCACTGAAATACGTGGCACTGAAATACGTGGCACTGAAATACGTGGCACGTGGCACTTAAATACGTGGCACTTAAATACGTGGCACGTGGCACTGAAATACGTGGCACTTAGGCTATGTTCACATTTGCGTTGTGCGCCGCAGCGTCGGCGCCGCAACACACAACGCAAAGTAAAACGCAGCAAAACGCATGCACAACGCTGCGTTTTGCGCCGCATGCGTCCTTTTTTTGATTGATTTTGGACGCAGCAAAAATGCAACTTGCTGCGTCCTCTGCGCCCGGATGCGTGCGCTGCAGTGACGCATGCGGCGCAAAACGCGGAGCGCTGTCATTCAAAACACGTCCACTCATTTTGGTGTTTAGTCCCAAAATGGAGGATGGAAGAAGAAAAGGGTTGGCCAAGGAAATGACATCATTTCTTTTTTTTTTTTCCCCCACTGCAGTTAAAGCTTTATTTGTGTCAAACACAGACAATTTGCAGAGAAAACTGCATACAAAACGCACAAAAAACCGCACTAAAAAACGCACCAAAAAACGCACCAAAAAACGCACCAAAAACGCACCAAAAACGCACCTGCGTTTTCTGCAGAGACCTGCAGATTCAGTCAGGAAAAAAAAAGGATGGAAATCCTGAACGTGTGAACATAGCCTTAGGCCATGTGCACACGTTCAGGATTGTTAGCGTTTTTTTCGCGTTTTTTCGCTATAAAAACGTGATAAAAACGCGAAAAAAAACGCTTACATAAGCCTCCTATTATTTACAGGGTATTCCGCATTTTTGGTGCAAATGTTGCGATTTTTTCCGCGAAAAAATCGCATAGCGGAAAAAAAAGCAACATGTTCATTAAAAATGCGGAATTGCAGGGATTCCGCACACCTAGGGGTCCATTGATCTGCTTACTTCCCGCACGGGGCTGTGCACACCATGCGGGAAGTAAGCAGATTATATGCGGTTGGTACCCAGGGTGGAGGAGAGGAGACCCTCCTCCACGCACTGGGCACCATATAAGTGGTCAAAAAATAAGAAATAAAATAATAAACAGTCCTATACTCACCCTCGATGTCTTGCCGCCTCCTCGCACGCTGCCGTTCGGTTTCTGTACCTGGTGTGCGCTGAAGGACCTCGCCGAATGACGTCACTGTCCTGTGATTGGTCGTGAGCGGTCATGTGACCGCTCACGTGACCGTGACGTCACGGGAGGTCCTGTGCGCACAGACCAGCTATACGGAACGGACGCCGGTGAGATGTCTGGGTGAGTATAAGCATTTTTTTATTTTTTTTATTATTTTTAAATATTCTATCTTTTACTATAGATGCTGCATAGGCAGCATCTATAGTAAAAAGTTGGTCACACTTGTCAAACGCTATGTTTGACAAGTGTGACCAACCTGTCAGTCAGTTTTCCAAGCGATGCTACAGATCGCAGGGAAAACTTTAGCATTCTGCAAGCTAATTACGCTTGCAGAATGCTAAAAAAACGCGAAAAAAACGGAAAAAAAACGCAAAAAAAAAAATGCGGATTTCTTGCAGAAAATTTCCGGTTTTCTTCAGGAATTTTCTGCAAGAAATCCGCAACGTGTGCACATACCCTTAAAGTTTGCTCAACAATATTTACACAAACCTGTGAAATAGTGGGAGAATATAGTCTGGTCAGATGAGACCAAAATTTAACCCCTTCATGACCCAGCCTATTTTGGCCTTAATGACCTTGCCATTTTTTGCAATTCTGACCAGTGTCCCTTTATGAGGTAATAACTCAGGAACGCTTCAACGGATCCTTGCGGTTCTGAGATTGTTTTTTCGTGACATATTGGGCTTCATGTTAGTGGTAAATTTAGGTCGATAATTTCTGAGTTTATTTGTGAAAAAAACGGAAATTTGGTGAAAATTTTGAAAATTTTGCAATTTTCACATTTTGAATTTTTATTCTGTTAAACCAGAGAGTTATGTGACACAAAATAGTTAATAAATAACATTTCCCACATGTCTACTTTACATCAGCACAATTTTGGAAACAAATTTTTTTTTTGCTAGGAAGTTATAAGGGTTAAAATTTGACCAGTGATTTCTCATTTTTACAACAAAATTTACAAAACCATTTTTTTTAGGGACCACCTCACATTTGAAGTCAGTTTGAGGGGTCTATATGGCTGAAAATACCCAAAAGTGACACCATTCTAAAAACTGCACCCCTCAAGGTGCTCAAAACCACATTCAAGAAGTTTATTAACCCTTCAGGTGTTTCAGAGCAGCAGAAGCAACAAATAGGGGAAAAATTAACATTTAACTTTTTAGTCACAAAAATGATCTTTTCGCAACAATTTTTTTATTTTCCCAAGGGTAAAAGGAGAAACTGGACCACGGATGTTGTTGTCCAATTTGTCCTGAGTACGCTGATGCCTCATATGTGGGGGTAAACCACTGTTTGGGCGCATGGCAGGGCTCGGAAGGGAAGGAGCGCCATTTGACTTTTTGAATTAAAAATTGGCTCCAATCTTTAGCGGACACCATGTCGCGTTTGGAGAGCCCCCGTGTGCCTAAACATTGGAGCTCCCCCACAAGTGACCCCATTTTGGAAACTAGACCCCCCAAGGAACGTATCTAGAAGCATAGTGAGCACTTTAAACCCCCAGGTGCTTCACAAATTAATCCGTAAAAATGAAAAAGTACTTTTTTTTTCACACAAATTTTCTTTTAGCCTCAATTTTTTCATTTTCACATGGGCAACAGAATAAAATGGATCCTAAAATTTGTTGGGCAATTTCTCCTGAGTACGCCAATACCTCATATGTGGGGGTAAACTACTGTTTGGGCACATGGTAAGGCTCGGAAGGGAAGGAGCGCCATTTGACTTTTTGAATGAATAATTATCTCCATCGTTAGCGGACACCATGTCAGGTTTGGAGAGCCCCTGTGTGCCTAAACATTGGAGCTCCCCCACAAGTGACCCCATTTTGGAAACTAGACCCCCCAAGGAACTTATCTAGATGCATAGTGAGCACTTTAAACCCTCAGGTGCTTCACAAATTGATCCGTAAAAATGAAAAAGTACTTTTTTTTCACACAAAATTTTTTTTAGCCTCATTTTTTTCATTTTCACATGGGCAACAGGATAAAATGGATCCTAAAATTTGTTGGGCAATTTCTCCTGAGTACGCCGATACCTCATATGTGGGGGTAAACCACTGTTTGGGTGCACGGCAAGGCTTGGAAGGGAAGGCGCGCCATTTGACTTTTTCAATGGAAAATTAGCTCCAATCGTTAGTGGACACCATGTTGCGTTTGGAGAGCCCCTGTGTGCCTAAACATTGGAGCTCCCCTACAAGTGACCCCATTTTGGAAACTAGACCCCCCAAGGAACTAATCTAGATGTATAGTGAGCACTTAAAACCCCCAGGTGCTTCACAGAAGTTTATAACGCAGAGCCATGAAAATAAAAAAATATTTTTCTTTCCTCAAAAATGATTTTTAGCCCGGAGTTTTTTATTTTCCCAAGGATAATAGGAGAAATTGGACCCCAAATGTTGTTGTCCAGTTTGTCCTGACTACGATGATACCCCATATGTGGGGGTAAACCACTGTTTGGGCGCACGGCAGGGCTCGGAAGGGAAGGCACGCCATTTGGCTTTTTGAATGGAAAATTAGCTTCAACCATTAGCGGACACCATGTCGCGTTTGGAGAGCCCCTGTGTGCCTAAACATTGGAGCTCCCCTACAAGTGACCCCATTTTGGAAACTAGACCCCCCCAAGGAACTAATCTAGATGTATAGTGAGCACTTAAAACCCCCAGGTGCTTCACAGAAGTTTATAACGCAGAGCCATGAAAATAAAAAAATATTTTTCTTTCCTCAAAAATGATTTTTAGCCCGGAGTTTTTTATTTTCCCAAGGATAATAGGAGAAATTGGACCCCAAATGTTGTTGTCCAGTTTGTCCTGAGTACGATGATACCCCATATGTGGGGGTAAACCACTGTTTGGGCGCACGGCAGGGCTCGGAAGGGAAGGCACGCCATTTGGCTTTTTGAATGGAAAATTAGCTTCAATCATTAGCGGACACCATGTCGCGTTTGGAGAGCCCCTGTGTGCCTAAACATTGGAGCTCCCGCACAAGTGACCCCATATTGGAAACTAGACCTCCCAAGGAACTAATCTAGATGTGTGGTGAGCACTTTGATCCCTCAAGTGCTTCACAGAAGTTTATAACGCAGAGCCATGAAAATAAAAAATTATTTTTCTTTCCTCAAAAATGATTTTTTAACCCACAATTTTTTATTTTCCCAAGGGTAACAGGAGAAATTGGACCCCAAAATTTGTTGTGCAGTTTCTCCTGAGTACGCTGATACCCCATATGTGGGGGTAAACCACTGTTTTGGCACACGTCGGGGAGCGGAAGGGAAGTAGTGACGTTTTGAAATGCAGACTTTAATGGAATGCTCTGCGGGCGTCACGTTGCATTTGCAGAGCCCCTGATGTGCCTAAACAGTAGGAACTCCCCACAATTGACCCCACTTTGGAAACTAGACCCACAAGGGAACTAATCTAGATGTGTGGTGAGCACTTTGATCCCTCAAGTGCTTCACAGAAGTTTATAACGCAGAGCCGTGAAAATAAAAAATGTGTTTTCTTTCCTCAAAAATATTTTTTTAGCCCAGAATTTTTTAATTTTCCCAAGGGTAACAGGAAAAATTTGATCCCAAAAGTTGTTGTCCAGTTTCTCCTGAGTACGCTGATACCCCATATGTGGGGGTAAACTACTGTTTGGGCACATGGCGGGGCTCGGAATGGAAGTAGTGACGATTTGGAATGCAGACTTTGATGGAATGGTCTGCGGGAATCATGTTACGTTTGCAGAGCCCCTGATGTGCCTAAACAGTAGAAACCCCCCACAAGTGACCCCATTTTGGAAACTAGACCCCCCAAGGAACTTATCTAGATGTGTGGTGAGCACGTTCAACCCCCAAGTGCTTCACAGAAGTTTACAACGCAGAGCCGTGAAAATAAAAAATAATTTTTCTTTCCTCAAAAAAGATGTTTTAGCAAGCAATTGTTTATTTTCACAAGGGTAACAGGAGAAATTGGACCCCAATATTTGTTGCTCAGTTTGTTGTGAGTACGCTGATACCTCATATGTGGGGGTAAACCACTGTTTGGGCGCACGTCAGGGATCGGAAGGGAAGTAGTGACATTTGAAATGCAGACTTTGATGGAATGGTCTGCGGGCGTCACGTTGCATTTGCAGAGCCCCTGATGTGCCTAAACAGTAGAAACCCCCCCACAAGTGACCCCATTTTGGAAACTAGACCCCAAAAGGATCTTATCTAGATGTGTGGTGAGCACTTTCAACCCCCAAGTGTTTCACATAAGTTTATAACGTAGAGCCGTGAAAATAAAAAATAATTGTTCTTTCCTCAAAATTATGTTTTAGCAAGTAATTTTTTTTTTTTGCAAGGGTAACAGGAGAAATTGGACCCCAATAGTTGTTGCCCAGTTTGTCCTGAGTACGCTGGTATCCCATATGTGGGGGTAAACCACTGTTTGGGCGCACGTCGGGGCTTGGAAGGGAGGGCGCACCATTTGACTTTTTGAACGCAAGATTGGCTGGAATCAATGGTGGCGCCATGTTGCATTTGGAGACCCCTGATGTGCCTAAACAGTGGAAACCCCTCAATTCTAACTTCAACACTAACCCCAACACACCCCTAACCCTAATCCCAACTGTAGCCATAACCATAATCACAACCCTAACCCCAACACACCCCTAACCACAACCCTAACCCCAACACACCCGTAACCCTAAATCCAACCCTAATCCTAACCCTAATCCCAACCCTACCCACAACTGTAACCCCAACACAACCCTAACCCTATCCTTAACCCTAACCACAAGCCTAATCTTAACCCTATTTCCAACCCTAGCCCTAATTCCAACCCTAAGGGTACCGTCTCACATAACGATTTACCAAAGATCACGACCAGCGATACGACCTGGCCGTGATCGTTGGAAAGTCATTGTGTGGTCGCTGGGGAGCTGTCACACAGACCGCTCTCCAGCGACCAACGATGCCAAGGTCCCAGGTAACCAGGGTAAACATCGGGTTACTAAGCACAGGGCCGCGCTTAGTAACCCGATGTTTACCGTGGTTACCAGCGTAAAAGTAAAAAAAAAAAAACGTACATACTCACATTTCGGTGTCCTTCAGGTCCCTTGCCGTCTGCTTCCCGCTCTGACTGAGTGCCGCCATACAGTGAGAGCAGAGCGCAGCGGTGACGTCACTGCTGTGCTGTGCTCTCACTTTCCGGCCGGCAGACAGTCAGAGCGGGAAGCAGACGGCAAGGGACCTGAAGGACACCGAAATGTGAGTATGTAAGTTTTTTTTTTTTTTTTTACTTTTACGCTGGTAACCACGGTAAACATCAGGATACTAAGCGCGGCCCTGCGCTTAGTAACCCGATGTTTACCCTGGTTACAAGTGAACGCATCGCTGGATCGCTGTCACACACACCGATCCAGCGATGACAGCGGGAGATCCAGCGACGAAAGAAAGTTCCAAACGATCTGCTACGACGTACGATTCTCAGCAGGGTCCCTGATCGCTGCTGCGTGTCAGACACAGCGATATCGTATGGATATCCCTGGAACATCACAGATCGTACCGTCGTAGCGACCAAAGTGCCACTGTGAGACGGTACCCTAACTCTAATTCCAACCCTAACCCTAAGGCTATGTGCCCACTTTGCGGATTCGTGTGAGATTTTTCCGCACCATTTTTGAAAAATCCGCAGGTAAAAGGCACTGCGTTTTACCTACGGATTTACAGCGGATTTCCAGTGTTTTTTTGTGCGGATTTCACCTGCGGATTCCTATTGAGGAACAGGTGTAAAACGCTGCGGAATCCGCACAAAGAATTGACATGCTGCGGAAAATACAACGCAGCGTTTCTGCATGGAATTTTCCGCACCATGGGCACAGCGGATTTGGTTTTCCTTAGGTGTACATGGTACTGTAAACCTGATGGAAAACTGCTTCGAATTCGCAGCGGCCAATCCGCTGCGAATCCGCGGCCAATCCGCTGCGTATCCGCTGCGTATCCGCGGCCGATCCGCTGCGTATCTGCTGCGTATCCGCTGCGGATCCGCTGCCGATCCGCTGCGGATCCGCGGCCGATCCGCTCTGTGTGCACATGCCATAACCCTACCCCTAACCCTACCCGTAACCCTAACCCTACCCCTAACCCTACCCCTAGTTCTAACCCTAGTTCTAACCCTAACCCTAGTGGAAAAAGAAAAAAAAAAAATTCTTTATTTTATTATTGTCCCTATGGGGGTGATAAAGGGGGGGGTTATTTATTATTTTTTTTATTTTGATCGCTGTGATAGAACCTACCACAGCGATCAAAATGTACCTGTAAGGAATCTGCCGACTGGCAGATTCGGCGGGCGCACTGAGCATGCGCCGGCCATTTTCCAAGATGGCGGCGCCCAGCGAGGAGACGGCCGGACACCGGGAGGATCGGTAAGTATGAAGGGGTGGTGGGGGGGGGGTGTCGGAGCACAGGGGGGGGTGATCGGACCACAGGGGGGCTTTATTCACACAAGGAGGGAGCGGACAGGAGGACGGGGGAGCCGGCAGGCGGACGGAGGGGACCGGAGGACTAACGGAGGACTGGGGGGGCGATCGGTGGGGTGGGGGGGGTCCACTTAAGTATTTCCAGCCATGGCCGATGATATTGCAGCATCGGCCATGGCTGGATTGTAATATTTCACCAGTTTTTTAGGTGAAATATTACAAATCGCTCTGATTGGCAGTTTCACTTTCAACAGCCAATCAGAGCGATCGTAGCCACGGGGGGGTGAAGCCACCCCCCCTGGGCTGAAGTACCACTCCCCCTGTCTCTGCAGATCGGGTAAAATCGGAGTTAACCCCTTCACCCGATCTGCAGGGACGCGATCATTCCATGACGCATACGCTGCGTCATAGGTCGGGAAGGCACAGACTTTCATGACGCAGCGTATGCGTCAAAGGTCGGGAAGGGGTTAACTCTTTGGATGCCAAAATACACATCATGTTTGGAGGCTAAAGGCACTGCATATCAACCCAAAAACACAATACCAACAGTGAAGTTTGGAGGTGTGTACATCATGGTGCTGAGCTGTTTTTCAGCATAAGGCACTGGCAAACTTCATATAATTGAAGGAAGGATGAATGGACAAATGTACCGACACATTCTTGAAAAAAAATCTTCTGCCATCTACCAGGAAGAAAGAAAATAAAGCTGCTAGAATGGCCCAGCCAATTACCTGACCTGAGTCCAATATGGAAGGAACTAAAGCTCAGCGTTCATAGAAGGAGCCCACTTAACTTGAAGAGTGTTTGTATGGCAGAATGGGTCAAAATCACACCTGAACAATGAATGCAACTAGTTCCTCTATACAGGAGGTGTCTTGAAGCTTTATAAAATTTGATCTAGTGCGTTCAATACTTTTTCCCTGTGTAATTTCTAATTATTACACAGGACATCTATGGTTTGATTTGAGTGGATTGGATGGGTTGCTAGTACCGATATCTGATGATAATTTCATGTCAATAGCAGGTTTAGAAATATATTTAGAAAATTAGTGACCTGTTCAATACTTATTTCACCCTCTGTAGGTTAAACAATTTTATATTTTGATAGATCAGACTCTCAAGACACAACATTGCTTAATATGCTTTTTTTTTTTTCTTTTACTGATATTACAGTATACAGTTGTGGCCAAAAGTATTGACACCCCTGCAATTCTGTCAGATAATACTCAGTTTCTTCCTGAAAATGATTGCAATCATAAATTCTTTGGTATTATCTTCATTTAATTTGTCTTAAATGAAAAAACATTTTCTGCCAGTGCCTAGGGCCCCCGCTCCCCCAGGGGCCCTCAGCTAGCGGCACATCACGCAGCTGCTATGGAGCCCCTGTGAGGCAGGGGGCCCGCCTGTCGCAAGCGCCAACTCCCCTGCCGCCGCTTTGAACTTTACGAGCGTCTGCCGGTAAAATTCAAAGCAAATGATGGAGGAGAGAGCGTCACCTGACGCTCCCTCTCCCATCATTCCCCACTCTGCCTCTGACACTGCCGCTGCGGGTGCGCGATGACGTCATCGCGCACTCGCTGTGTGTCAGGCAGTGCAGCGGCAGCCGCCGAGACCAGAGCAGGGAGGGAGCAGCGAAGCGCGGGAACATTGAGAGGTGAGGAGTGGTTTTTTTTTTTGGAACTGTAACAGTGAGTAGTGGTCCTGGACTATGGGGCCATTCTTGGGGGGAGGGGGGCTGTGCTGTATACTACATGTCTGTGCTATATACTACATGGCTGTTCTATATACTATGTGGGCTGTGTTATATAATATGTGGCTGTGCTATATACTATATGGGCTGTTATATGCTACGTGGGCTGTTATATACTACATGGCTGTGTTATATGCTACATGTCTGTGCTATATACCACGTGGGCCGTGTTATATACTACGTGGCCTGTTATATGCTACGTGGCTGTGCTATATACTACGTGGGCTGTGTTATATACTATGTGGGCTGTTATATGCTACGTGGGCTGTGCTATATACTACATGGCTCTTCTATATACTACGTGGGCTGTGTTATATAATATGTGGCTATGCTATATACTATATGGGCTGTTATATGCTATGTGGACTGTTATATACTACATGGCTGTTCTATAAACTACGTGGGCCGTGTTATATACTATGTGGCTGTGCTATATGCGATCATGAATCGTAGTATGTGTTAAAGGGGGGGGGGCCACTGAGACTCTTTTGCCCAGGACCCTCAAAAACCTGGAGCTGGCACTGATGGCAGCGACTAGGACCTACAGGACCTCAGATGCCATAGGAACCCATCCGCACTCCAAAATTTCATCTTAGGGGACTCAACGAGTGTCCAGAACAGATCATGCAGCTTAAACGTTGCTGTCAGTGAGAGACAGTTGCATTTAAAGGGCTAATAGAATTGACTGGTGCCATCTCTGGTCACAGCTATTAGACGCGATATCAGCGATTGCTCACACATTGAGTTTTTGCTTCATTTCTTCAACTCGTTTTTCTGTGGAACAAAGCCAGCGTTTTATAGGACCATCAAAGTGAATGAGATTTCTTGAACCCTCATGCATATTCTGCTTATTTTTTACTTTGCAGATTTTAACCTTCAAAGGTTTCATTTTTTAAAATGTGGAGCACATTAATTCTTTCAGCATTTTTTAAGCGTTTCCCACCCATTCAAATTAATGGGGTAGACAATTCAAGTAAAAACTCATGCAAAAAAGCACATATTTTATGCAGCGTTTTTCATGCCATCGCTCTGGTTTTTGTAACAGAAAAATCCTTCTGCAAATATGAAATGCATGCACATATCCTAATACAGCTAGCTATTGCATTGTGTAAAGCCGAAAAAGCTACTGAGCCCACTCCTTACAACCGGTCCCGCTTTATTACATAATTCTACTTCATGGGGCAGGAAGGGGTTAAATATGCTGTTGCTTTCAGAGGTGTCTCATACTTGTTATCTCTGATCTCTTTTTTTTTTTTTTGGTCGATGGATGGAGTAAGTGTGAGGTGCTTGTTCTTTGCATGTAACTTTTTGGTCCCGATTTATCAGAGCTTTTAAACCATAAAAACTTTGAAAAGTCTAAAAAAAAGTTTGCACAACGTGACGTTTTCAAACCAGTTTGAATCAGCTATGCTCATATTGGTGGAGTTTGGAGCAGCCAGGGTGGACGGGGCATGACTACGCCGACCCATCACATTTAGCAAAACTGTAGGCATTTCTTATTCCAGAAATGTTACTCCTGTCCTCTCATTGGTATTAGGCATCACAGTGAGTAGAATTTCAGACATATACAGACAGCCACACTATTTCTTCTCACCCTAAAACTAGTGAAAGGTAAAATTACTGACATTGCTTATCATTTTACAGTCGCACCTGTCAAGGGGTGGGATATAGTGGGCAGCAAGAGAACATTCCGTTTTTGAAGTTGATATGATGCAAGCAGTACGAATGGGCAAAGTGTAAGATCTGATTCATCACATTCTCCTTCATAGTAACAATATTTCCTAAAGGCAGTGGCATCTTTCAGCATGATAATTCCCTGACAAACTATAAATGTTATTCAAGAATGGTGTGAGGAACATATCAAACAATTCAAGCTGTTAACTTGGCCTCCAAATTCCCCAGATTTCAATGAGATGGAAAAACAAGTTAGATCCATGGAGGTCCTAATTCACAACTTACAGGACTCAAAGAATCTGCTTCTGCTACAAATATACCACATTGTATAAACACTTTATTTTCCCATATAAATCTTTTATATGGAGATACTCGTAGCTAAAAAGCTCCAAGTTCTAGCAATGAATACAGAAGTTATTTCTTCAAATGTAAAATAACTGTTTGTGTATATTAACAGTTGTGACCCCCAAAAATCTGCAAATACATACATTAATTTTTTTTCTGTTAGTTTTGGCATAATTGTGGTTTTACTGGTTCTTCATGCCTTTCAGACATAAATCAGACTGTTTAACCTCTTAGATGGTAGGGCCAATGGTACCCTCCGTCTCCCAACAGGTGCCAGCCACGACAACAGCATGCCACTAACTAGCCTTGACAGCCAGTGGTATACCAATGGCTTCCAAGACTGGCACGACTGTATGGCTAACAAATTGCTTGTTTACCCCTGAGAGGCAATAATGCTTTGGTATGCCAAGTATATCAAAGCATTATTACGTCAATTCTGAGTTCACATTGTGATGTACAATAATCAATATAGTAAAAAAATATATATACCATAAAGGTTAATAAAGTTTGTAAAATAAAATGTTTATTTAAATAAAAAAATGATACATTTTATCCCCCCCCCCAAAAAATATATAAATATATATATATATATATATATATATATATATATACATACATACATACATACATATTGTCACATTTCTCATGAACTATACTGTAAAGTCAGCACGTTACTTCAGCCACACTGTAAATTACGTGAAAAAAAACAATGGCAACATGCTTTTCACAATTTCATACCTAAAAAAAAAAATTAAAAACTCCAAAATATAATGCAAAAATGATTTCTATTAAAAAATATGACTTCATTAAATAAAATAAGTAAAAAAATGTATAACTCTAGGAATGCTATGACATAAAAAATGAATATCAAAACTAAAACTAATATTAAAAGGGATGAAGCAGCCCAGCCAGAGCCTACTCTAAAAGTTCCTGCAAGACTTCAACCCCCCAACCATTTATGCCTGTATAGACATTTAAAGATAAACAAGTTAATTTCTTTATGACCCAAAAGTAATGCTCCAGTAGCGAAAAATCGCGTTTAGAAGTTCTGTATAAATGTGTCGGCAAGTGCTTTGGGCCTTGATGATGCACTTACAGCTCCTCAGCCTCACACTGTATAGCTCTCCTTTGGTTGATTGACAGATCGTAGGCGCCAATACACAGCAATGAATACAGCATGAGACTGAGGAGCTATTAGTGCATCGTCATGTCCCAATGCACTTCCAGACGCATTTATAGAGAAATGTAAATTTGGATTTCTTGCTGCTACAGCATTGCTTTTGGGTCATTAATAGTGATGAGCAAATATACTCGTTACTCGAGATTTCTCGAGCACGCTCGGGTGTCCTCCGAGTATTTTTTAGTGCTCGAAGATTTAGTTTTTCTTTTCGCAGCTGGGTGATTTACATCTGTTAGTCAGCATAAGTACATGTGGGGATTCCCTAGCAACCAGGCAACCCCCACATGTACTTATGCTGGCTAACAGATGTAAATCATTCAGCTGCGGCAAGAAAAACTAAATCTCCGAGCACGAAAAAATACTCGGAGGACCCCCGAGCGTGCACGAGAAATCTCAAGTAACGAGTATAATAGCTCATCACTAGAGATCAACTTACCTACTTTTTAAAGGGCTACACAGTCATATAAATGGTTTTGATGCAGAAGTTACCAACAAGTTCCCTATAAGAACATAAAGCAATGTTCAGCTCAAATGTATGACATCTTTTTCTAAAGAAATGTCAGAAAGCTGTTACAATTACATCAGTAAACCTAAGTCATATTGCACATTTTGGATAAACTTTGCGGTAATTCTGGGTCATGTTTAGAATTATTAGAGCACAGAATAAGAGTGACTACATACCTCTTGGCAGAATTTTGGGTGTATCCATCATGCCTTGAACAGGATGCCCAAAAGCTAAATTCTTCACACAGAATAAATGTCCATGCACGGAAGTGCAGTGTTGTCACATAAGGCCCTTGTTCCTAGAAATATTAACACAGCAGGCACAGACACACCTGGCCAAAGAGCAAATTTGTCCAGTTAATAATCTTCTAATAGGAAGTGAATGATACATGACAGATAAGAGACAGTAACAGCTCGCTTTCATGCAATGCTCTGTTCCTGCAGTCATATTGCCATTTATCTGATATAGCAATGTAATTTATTCAAGAAATTACTGATTTTTAAGTGTTAGGGTATGTGCACACGTCCGGATTTCTTGCAGAAATTTCCTGAAGAAAACCGGAAATTTTCTGCAAGAAATCCGCATTTTTATTTTGCGTTTTTTTTCCGTTTTTTTCGCGTTTTTTTTAGCATTCTGCATGCGTAATTAGCTTGCAGAATGCTAAAGCTTTCCAAGCGATCTGTAGCATCGCTTGGAAAACTGACTGACAGGTTGGTCACACTTGTCAAACATAGTGTTTGACAAGTGTGACCAACTTTTTACTATAGATGCTGCTTATGCAACATCTATAGTAAAAGATAGAATGTTTAAAAATAATTTAAAAAAATTAAAAAATGGTTATACTCACCCTCTGCACAGAGCCGATGTCCTCAGCGGCGTCCGTTCCTATAGATGCCGGTGTGGTTCAGGACCTTCGATGACGTCGCGGCTTGTGATTGGTCGCGTGAGTCACATGAGCGGTCACGCGACCAATCACAAGACAGCGACGTCATCACAGGTCCTGAACCACACCATCTATAGGAACGGAAGAGAGAGCATGCACCGGAGAGGCGGGAACACTTCGGGGGCCATCAGAGGGTGAGTATAGGACTATTTTTTATTTTAATTCTTTTTTTTTTTACCAATTATATGGTGCCCAGTCCGTGGAGGAGAGTCTCCTCTCCTCCACCCTGGGTACCAACCGCACATAATCTGCTTACTTCCCGCATGGTGTACATAGCCCTGTGAGGGAAGTAAGCAGATCAATGCACTCCTAGGTGTGCGGAATCCCCGCAATTCCGCATTTTTAATGAACATGTTGCTTTTTTTTCCGCGATGCGATTTTTTTGCGAAAAAAAATGCAACATTTGCACAAAAAATGCGGAATACATTGAAACTAATGGGAGGCATATGTCAGCGTTTTTTTCGCGTTTTTATAGCGAAAAATCCTGAACGTGTGCACATGGCCTTAACTATATGCAATGATAATACATTGATAGATAGATAAATAGATAGGTAGATAGATAGATAGATAGATAGATAGATAGATAGATAGATAGATAGATAGATAAATAGATTGCAGAGCTTTCTATTAAGCCATAATAAATAACTGAAAAAATTGATGAGGGGGTCACCCCTATTTTTGATAACCAGCCAAGGTGAAGCACACAGCTGAGATATCATCTAGGTATCTATTATATATATATATACTATCTAGGTAGATATCATCAGGCTGGTAAGGTCCATGGTTATTGGGTCCTTAATAGAAAGCTCTGCAAGCTATATAACTATCTATTATCTTTGCACATCTATAAACCCTTAAACATCAGTAAATTCTTAAATACATTACATTGCAGCACGTGCCTCATGGAAGGCACATGAATTTAAAAAAAACTTACACATGAATGCTAATAAATAAAATGCATGGATGGTTATAATGGAACATCCCAAACGGACGTGTTTTTATATTAGCTTGTGAAGGGGACCTTGCATGATCAAGTTTATTAACCTTTTGGATTGTCTGACAGTACTGTAGTTGTTTAATAATAAAATTAATAATCAAAAATACAAATTGTCTAATAATTCTGCACAAAGTGTGTACTAGGGGAGGTTGTTTTACCAACCAGAGTAATAATCCCATCATCTCTTTTTAAGTCAAAAAGTATAGATACAAAACATTTTTTTTTACATCCAGTAATTTAAAAACAAAAATCACAACACAAGGACACAAAAAAAAATAAAAATATATAGCAGAAAAAAGGCAGCCATATTTACCAACACAGGTCACAAAACTAATGTACTTACAGGATGCAGCAACAACCCCTTGATGAAGGCAAAGACACAACAGGTGCAAAATATTGATGAAACACCCACTCATAACCTACCATCCATGGAGGGTGTGGTCGCCTACTATTTTAATTGCACGTGACATATGGTAAGGTTTTAACCCCTCTCTGCCATCCGACGTACTATACCATCCATGTGACCTGGGCCTGTCTGACGATGGACGGTATAGTCATTGCGATCGGCCACGGGCACTGGGGGGGTACGCAGCCGATCACCGCCGGGTGTCAGCTGATTCTCACAGCTGACACTCGGCACTAGGTGACAGGAGTGGTCACAGACCGATCCTGGCACTTTAACCCCCGAAATGCTGCGTTTGAACACTGTTGCAGCTTTCCGGGGCCAGGCAGAGGGCTGACAGCCCCTCTGCCTTTGGATCGGAGACCCCGCAGCATGACACAAGGTCCCAATCTCTGCCATGGTAACCCGATGTCGTCATGACAACATCCAGGTCACCAGAGCTAAGAAACTTCCTGTCATGCGCAGTGCATGATCAGGAAGTCTCTCAGTGTCAATGCTTTAAGTGCAGTGCTGACAGCTTCTATAGCATGCAGATAACATGTGATAAAAAAGACAGATATAAATAAACATGGTACTGCTGAAAACATCATCTTGTCCAGCAAAAAACAAAGCCCCCACACAGCTCCATCACTAGAAAAATAAAAAGTTAAAAATTAAACAAATGCCTCATGCAGCAATCAGTATATCCTGGTTGCAGGTGTGTTTTACACCTGCAACCAGGATGTCCCGATTGCCGCATGTCATGCATCTTCTGACATTGGCTGATCCATTCGCCTCCTGATTAATTTGCATTATGGAGGGGAAACGCGTTGAGGCATTTGTTTATCATCTGGACCCCAGATAAGATTTCACTCTTTATTAGGTGCTGCTACGGGTATAGTGCAATAGGGGAATAGTGCAATCTCTATATGGTGTACTTTTCAATATTGCTGGTTAACACACTAAAGGGGAACATTTAGAGGGCACCAACAAGTGTTTGGCTCGGAGACCTAAAAAGTGAGAGTCTTGGGTGTGGTGCAAAGTGCATGAATCAGTGAGTAGACTAGTGCTGGTTTAGGGGTGGCATGACCCTGTACCTGTAAAAGCAGGGAGTCTAGCGGTTGGGCACTTGTTGTTTACCCTAAGAATTTATTTTGTGTTACACTTGCTGTTGTTTCTGTTTCAGGATGGACACCAAAAAAAGATATGGTACCCTACTATAACCCTTGAGCGCACTAATATATAACTGTGGGATCTGGGCTTACTAATTGTCCCTAGCACTCACCCCTGTTTTTGCATCCCTTACACGTAGTTTCCCTTATTCACTCATATTAATCTTTATGTGTTTGGAGAGTTAAGAGGGTAAGTGTGAAGGGAAAGCGAGGGTGAGCCGACAGGAGAGGGGGCGCAATTTTGCATACTAATCTAGGGTGCCAACCTCCACAGCAAGGTAGGGACAATCATATCAGGGTGAGTGGAGGGCGAGCCAGATTACGCTTTCATTTTTTCGTCCTCTGCCCTTGAACTATGTAATTTATGTCTGGGTAGCCTATTTGTTTTCTGTATTTTTGTTTTTCTTTCTTGGTTTGAACTTGATTGTTTTTGTTTTTTTGGGCTCCTGACGAGAGGAAGGTGGTTTTTTTGATAACCTGTAAGTACATCACCTCCTTGGGTTCACTGTTTCTATACCCCTTTGTCTATTCCTCATCACCACGGCACTATTTTTCCTTATTATTGGGATATTTGTAAGTAAATGGTTGCATTTAACATCATCTAGGGATTGTCAAGTCGCGTCCGGGGTGGGCCGTCGGTGAGCAGGGGCGCCACATTGCCGCTGGGATAGGGTGCCAGCCTCCTCTGTTAGGAAGGGTACATCAGGGTCCAGTAGGCTGTTTAGGGGTTTATTGTATGTTCAAAAACAATCAAATTATTGGGTCTGCAGGATGCAGACAATTTTGGTATTTTGTCTTTTAAATGGTTGAAATAAAAATTGATCTTAGGTATTAGTTTATATGTTAGTCTGTTAATGCACTATACCATTGTATCTTTTTCCAAAAAAAATTCTAAATGAATGAGGTTTTGGTCAATATTTTTGCCAAAATACGCAAGGTCACAACTCACGCCAGGGATCTTCACTGTCTTGTGATTCCCTACACTAAAAACAAAAACACAGCAAAATACATAATTAAAAAAAAAATGCAGAAAAGGCAGACATAGTTACCAACACAGGTCACCAAATGAATGTACTACAGGTTGCAGCATGGCGCAATGATAAAGGTGGAGGCAGCACTGATGAAACAACCTCTCACACCCTGACCAACTTATGGAGGAGGTAGACAAAAGAAAAAATCAAAACCAGCTCACCTGCTAGGCATGTGTTGTGGGGAAGCCCGGATACCGTGCAGTCATCACGTGAAGTAGTAGAGCAAAAAAGGGAAAAATCCAGCTTCCAAAACTAATCAAATTTATTGAAAGTAAAATGCAAAGTCCAAGAACATGGTAGACAGGAGAATGAGTAGCAGCAGGCTACGCGTTTCGAACAGTATGTTCTTTTTCAAAGCTGCTCCATATGCATCAAAGCAGGGTTAAATACCAGCCATAACCAATCAAAATGATTGAGCCTATCACCTGACATATATGTATATGCATAGAAAAAAGAAAAAACAATGTAGACATACAAATACACAAGGAAAAACATTTAAAAATATATACAAAAGTAATGACCTAATAGTGAAACATGATTTCTTTGCGAGCATTTAAACCCGCAGGACAGGGCCGCCATCAGGGCATTACAGCAGTGACTGGCGTATGGGGCCCGGTGGGCAGAGGGGGTCCGCATCGGGCCCCCTCTCATCTGCTCACCGGGCCCCTACTGGCAGCCGCAGGCTGAACTGGGCCCTTAGCGGCGGCAGGCGCTGCAGCTGTTTAACGCTATTGACGTGCGGGCCCGCGCCCGCACGTCAATAGTTAACAGCCGCCAGCCAATCTGAGGCTGGCAGCTGACGTCAGCCGCAGCGTGCATGTCGCCGGCGTAGAGAGCAGGAGCGCGGCAGGCAACCAGAACTTTTTTTTTTTTTAATTTTATTTTGAGCGGCGATCCGGGGGGCCCAGGGCAGAACGCTGGACATACTGGGGCAGAACGCTGGGCACACTGGGGCAGAACGCTGGGCACACTGGGGCAGAACGCTGGGCACACTGGGGCAGAACGCTGGGCACACTGGGGGCAGAACGCTGGACACACTGGGGCAGAACGCTGGACACACTGGGGCAGAACGCTGGACACACTGGGGCAGAACGCTGGACACACTGGGGCAGAACGCTGGACACACTGGGGCAGAACGCTGGACACACTGGGGCAGAACGCTGGACACACTGGGGCAGAACGCTGGACACACTGGGGCTGAACGCTGGACACACTGGGGCTGAACGCTGGACACACTGGGGCTGAACGCTGGACACACTGGGGCTGAACGCTGGACACACTGGGGCTGAACGCTGGACACAAGGAAGGCATGAATGGAGACACGGGGGCATGACTGGAGACACGGGGGCATGACTGGAGACACGGGGGCATGACTGGAGACACGGGGGCATGACTGGAGACACGGGGGCATTACTGGAGACAGAGGGGGCATGACTGGAGACAGAGGGGGCATGACTGGAGACAGAGGGGGCATGACTGGAGACAGAGGGGGCATAACTGGAGACAGAGGGGGCATAACTGGAGACAGAGGGGGCATGACTGGAGACAGAGGGGGCATGACTGGAGACGGGGCAGAATGGTGATACGGGCATGATTGGAGACACTGGAGGCAGGATTGGAGACGGATGGGGCAGGATGCATACGATGGGGCAGGATGGGGAGATCATATGGGGCAGGATGGATACTCATTAGGGCAGGATGGGAGAACATATGGCTGACGCCAGGAATGAGACACACAGGGGCTAGGATGGCGAATATTATTACCATAGGGGCTAATTAAGGGATATTTTTACTGCAGTGATGTATTTATTTTATTTTTTGAGTACCCTGTTTTAAATGGAAGGGCGGTCCTATTACTGTGTAGAGTGATACTATGTCGCCTTCTTCATGTGGTGTAATGTAGAAGTTGGGAAAATTAAGTAATGTGTTCTGCAAGTGGAACTCGAGATAACTGTTTTATTTCCTACAGAGACGAGTCCTGGCTGGATGAAGTGATGGCGGTCTGTGCGGGATGAAAGATGAAGGACTTCACCTACAGACATCACTGGTGAGTCAGTGTGTTACCGATACATTGACACTATACACTGTATACTATATACAGAGGTCCTGTGTATAATGTCACCGGTGATCACTGGATTACCTATACACTATATACAGAGCTCCTGTGTATAATGTCACTGGTGATCACTGTATTACCTGTACACAGACACTGCATACTAAGTACAGATCTCCTGTGTATAATGGCACTTATGGTGATAGTATTGTGGGTTTTTTTTATTATTGATCAGTATTGTAGTATTCAGTCACTATGTGGTGGTAATATGTGGTCTGGTCATGATGTTGTGGTATTTGTTCCTTGTATTTGATATTATTCGATCACTGTGGTGGTAATATGTCATCTGGTCATGGTGTGGCGGTATTTGTGCCTTGTAGATAGTATTATAGGTCACTGTGGTGATATGGTGTCTGGTCATGGTGCTGTGGTATTTGCTCCTTGTATGTGGTATTATAGGTCATTTTAAAAATTGAAAAATAAATAAAAATATACCTAAATTGTATTGCATATTTTAACAAATATTTAATAGGTTACAGTAGAATAGGGCCTGGCCAAAAGTGTCTACCTTGTCATTTTGGTGGCTTAAAAAAAATCTTTTGGCCAAAACAAAAGCTGCCGGCTATATGTGTGATCTGGTGATGGGAACTGTCAATGTGTGATAGGTGAGAAGTGGAGATTTTCCAAGAGAGAGCGGTGGGACTGTGGAGGCGGGGCTGGGGTGGAGCCTGGGCGGAGTCTCAAGGGGGCCCCGGAAATTTTGCCAGTATGGGGCCCCGAAATTTCTAGTGGCAGCCCTGCCGCAGGATAGCAAGTGTTCAAACAGAACATCCAATAGGCTTCACGCGTCATTAAGCGTCTTTTAAAGTCTCCTCCTCTGGTTGACATCGCAAGTCTCTCAATGCCGATAATCCGAAGGAAGTCTGTGTTCCCTTGATGACAGGTGACAAAATGCTTAGATGCATAAGACATGGAACGATTACTATTAGTAGAAAGAAGAATGTCAGTAATGTGCTCAGAAATACGAGTTTTAAGCATGCGAGTAGTGCATCCTATGTAACTCAAATTGCATTTGATACATGTAATCATATATACAACATTTTTACTATTGCAGTTGATAAACTGCTGTATTTTGAATTCCTGTCTATTGCCACTGTCATAAAAAGAATGTGCAATAACGGAGTGCTCACATGTTCGGCATCTAGAAGCTCCGCAACGATAAAAGCCAGTATGATGCAGCCAGGTACGAGAGGTATTACCAGGATTAAAGAAACTAGGAGAAAGAATGTCAGATAAAGTGGTGGGTTTTTTCGCGACCACTTGGCAGCCTGATGCCAAAATAGTGGATAAAGTCTCATCTTCATATAAGATTGGGATGTTTTTTTAGAATAAGGGACTTAATACTATTGTATTAGGGACTGTATTTGATGGAACAAAATATTTTTCGATTTTCATTGCTACCATTTGTTGCATTCCTTGGCAGAAACATATCGCTTCGCTTTTTACGCTTTACAATATTTCTTGCTCTATCAAGAGACCAGTTGGAATAACCCCTCTTTTCAAGTCTATCACAACATGAATCAATTTCTTGTTTAAGAATACCAGCATTATTACAATTTCTAGTGATCCTAGTTAATTCGCCAACCGGTATGGATTTAATAGTATGTCTAGGATGACTACTAGAGGCATGTAAGATGCTATTGCCTGACAATGGTTTACAGTATGTAGAGGTGGTGATGACATCACCCGCAATGCCACGTAGATTCAAATCCAAAAAAGAAATCATATGAGAATCAACTTTGTAAGTGAAGCGAAGATTAAATTCATTAGAGTTGAGATAATTCAAGAATTCTGGCATGGCAGATACATCACTGTTGTGAACTCTATTTTTGGGCTCCCTCTAGTGGTCACAAGCGGTACTGTGTAGTGTTGTCTTTCTGCAGGTTGCAGCATCAGCTGGTTCGTTATCCTGGTTGGTTTCCTATTTAGCCCACCTGGATACTCAGTTCCTTGCCTGCTATCAATGTATTCAGTGCTCTTCAGATTCCTTGTGTCTACCTTGCTCCCAGTCTCTCCAAGACAAGCTAAGTTTTTGTTTGATCATTTTTTGATTATCAGCGTTCATTATGTTTTTAGTCCAGCTCGCTAAAATGTGATTTCCTCGCTTGCTGGTTGCTCTAGGGGACTGAGTTTCTCCCCCCACACCGTTAGTTGGTGTGGGGGTTCTTGAAATCTCAGAGTGGATATTTTGTAAGGGTTTTTTACTGACCGCATAGATTCCCTTTTCTATTTTCTGCTATCTAGTATTAGTGGGCCTCATTTGCTGAATCTGCTTTCACCCCTGTGTATGTGCCTTCCTCTTACCTCACCGTTATTATTTGTTGGGGGCTTCTATATCTTTGGGGATTATTTCTCTGGAGGCAAGAGAGGTCTTTCTTTCTCTCTAGGGGTAGTTAGTTCCTCAGGCTGGCTCGAGACGTCTAGGATTTTTAGGCACGTTCACCGGCTACTTCTAGTGTGTTTGGATAGGTTCAGATTTGCAGTCAGTCCAGTTTGCCACCTCCCTAGAGCTTGTCCTATGTTTGTCACTTAGCTGGAGTAATTTGTGATCCTCAACCACTAAGGATCATAACACATCACCACTCCAAATGAGGAGCATATCGTCGATGTATCTGCCATACCAGAAAATGTCCAACAAAAATGGATTGTCATTAGAGTACAAAAACAACTCCTTCCAATATGACATCACTAAATTAGCTACGGACGGCGAATGTTTACCTCCCATAGAAACTCCTTTGCATTGGAGAAAAAACTGTTGATCAAAGGAAAAATAATTGTGAGTCATCAAGAAGAATACAGCTTGCATGATATAGTTACATAAATCATCAGTATAATCTCTATATCTATGCAGATGAAATTCCAATGCTGAAATAATAACATTCTGCGGAATACATGTGTAAAGAGAGATGACATCACAACCCATCCAATGGAAATTAGCGTTCCATGTGACATTAGATAATTGCTGCAATACATCTTTCGAATCTCTAAGAAATCCTGGAACCCTCACAACCAAAGACTGCAACAAAGAATCTACCCATTGACTTAAATGTTCAACAAGGGAGCCCATCCCAGATATAATAGGGCGCATTGGAGGAGGTGTTATACCCTTATGGACTTTAGGTAACCCATACATAGTGGGTATTACAGGGTAATCAACTTTCAAGTACTCCATCTGCGTTTTAGTTAATATACCTAAGGCAACACCTTCATCTACTAGGCAAGAAAGTTCTTTTTTTAAAAGGGACTGTAGGATCCGAAGACAGTCTCCTATATGTCATGTTTTCATTCAGTAGACAATTAATTTGCTCCTTGTATGTGGAAGTGTCCATAACAACGATTAAGCCACCCTTGTCTGCCTTTTTTATGGTTATCTCTTTCATATTTCTTATTTCTTGAAGAGCTTTCCACTGCTTCAAATTAAGATTTCCATTGTAAGTTTTTTCTTGAACAGATATATCCAAAGATCTCAATTCACGTTCCATAACACTAAACTAAATAGCAAAGCCACTAAAGACTCAAGGTCTACAAAAATTCAATTTTCAACAGCAGGAAAAAAAAATGGCAGCAACACTTACCTGCCCAGATCTTGGAACAAATGCACTGCTGGGTGCAGCCAGCCCATAAAGCAAGATGTTAGCAACACAGGTGCAAAATACCAGATCAACAGCCACTCACCACATACCCACTCCTGGAGGGGGTGACTGCCCAGTATACAAGTGCACAATAAAGGCCCACATAGGGCGTTGTTCACACAATGGTACTGCATAGTGTCTGGTTCACAGCCAATTAGTCACGCCCCTACTTTTCGATTAGGCGGGCTGGCCAGCACACTCTCAATGCATCCCAGTGTGAACACCCCTCATGCGAGACCGAACGTGTTTGGGTTTGGCTGCACCCCGAAAAATATAGTGCAAAAATATACAAAAATAGTGAGGTATTGGTTGATATTTTGGCCAAAATACAGAAGCTCGTAACCCGCGCTAAGGGTCCCCACGCTTACGAGTCCTATCACTAAACTAAATAGCAAAGCCACTAAAGACTCAAGGTCTACAAAAATTCAATTTTCAACAGCAGAAAAAAAAAAGGCAGCAACACTTACCTGCCCAGATCTTGGAACAAATGCACTGGGCAGTCACCCCCTCCAGGAGTGGGTATGTGGTGAGTGGCTGTTGATCTGGTATTTTGCACCTGTGTTGCTAACATCTTGCTTTATGGGCTGGCTGCACCTTGCAGTGCATTTGTTCCAAGATCTGGGCAGGTAAGTGTTGCTGCTTTTTTTTTTTTTTGTTTGTTTTCTGCTGTTGACAAACACGTTCCATAACAGCCTGAAATTTGTCCATGCAGTCAACTCTAGATTGAATGGGGTAGAATAAAGAATTTTTTGTGCAAAATTGTTTAGCCTGATTTACATCTTTATGAATGGACATATTAGGCATATTTAAATCATTCAAATTTCTCAATGCACATTGTTCATTAAATGTAAGATCATAAAATTCGTTCTAAACAATAGAAACATCTTCAGTTATAGTAGAATGCTGTTAAAAAAAAGTATTTTAACTGTAAGATTACGAATGAATCTGTTTATGTCCAATAGTGTATGAAATAAATCAAAGCGTTGATCTGGTGCATATTTAAGTCCCAGAGAGAGAACCTGCAATTGCTCCACTGTAAGGTCAAAACTAGATATATTAAAAACATTAGAATAATCACCTTGAAAAAGTGATGTTATTTTCTGTTGCGGGTAGCCATTCGAATGATTTAAATATGCCTAATATGTCCATTCATAAAGATGTAAATCAGGCTAAACAATTTTGCACAAAAAATTCTTTATTCTACCCCATTCAATCTAGAGTTGACTGCATGGACAAATTTCAGGCTGTTATGGAACGTGAATTGAGATCTTTGGATATATCTGTTCAAGAAAAAACTTACAATGGAAATCTTAATTTGAAGCAGCGGAAAGCTCTTTAAGAAATAAGAAATATGAAAGAGATAACCATAAAAAAGGCAGACACAGGTGGCTTAATCGTTGTTATGGACACTTCCACATATAAGGAGCAAATTAATTGTCTACTGAATGATAACATGACATATAGGAGACTGTCTTCGGATCCTACAGTCCCTTTTAAAAAAAGAACTTTCTTGCCTAGTAGATGAAGGTGTAGCCTAAGGTATATTAACTAAAACGCAGATGGAGTACTTGAAAGTTGATTACCCTGTAATACCCACTATGTTTGGGTTACCTAAAGTCCATAAGGGTATAACACCTCCTCCAATGCGCCCTATTATATCTGGGATGGGCTCCCTTGTTGAACATTTAAGTCAATGGGTAGATTCTTTGTTGCAGCCTTTGGTTGTGAGGGTTCCAGGATTTCTTAGAGATTCGAAAGATGTATTGCAGCAATTATCTAATGTCACATGGAACGCTAATTTCCATTGGATGGGTTGTGATGTCATCTTTCTTTACACATGTATTCCGCAGAATGTTATTATTTCAGCATTGGAATTTCATCTGCATAGATATAGCGATTATACTGATGATTTATGTAACTATCATGCAAGCTGTATTCTTCTTGATGACTCACAATTATTTTTCCTTTGATCAACAGTTTTTTCTCCAATGCAAAGGAGTTTCTATGGGAGGTAAACATTCGCCGTCCGTAGCTAATTTAGTGATGTCATATTGGGAGGAGTTGTTTTTAAACTCTAATGACAATCCGTTTTTGTTGGACATTTTCTGGTATGGCAGATACATCGACGATATGCTCCTCATTTGGAGTGGTGATGTATCTGCCATGCCAGAATTCTTGAATTATCTCAACTCTAATGAATTTAATCTTCGCTTCACTTACAAAGTTGATTCTCATATGATTTCTTTTTTGGATTTGAATCTACGTGGCATTGCGGGTGATGTCATCACCACCTCTACATACTGTAAACCATTGTCAGGCAATAGCATCTTACATGCCTCTAGTAGTCATCCTAGACATACTATTAAATCCATACCGGTTGGCGAATTAACTAGGATCACTAGAAATTGTAATAATGCTGGTATTCTTAAACAAGAAATTGATTCATGTTGTGATAGACTTGAAAAGAGGGGTTATTCCAACTGGTCTCTTGATAGAGCAAGAAATATTGTAAAGCGTAAAAAGCGAAGCGATATGCTTCTGCCAAGGAATGCAACAAATGGTAGCAATGAAAATCGAAAAATATTTTGTTCCATCAAATACAGTCCCTAATACAATAGTATTAAGTCCCTTATTCTAAAAAACATCCCAATCTTATATGAAGATGAGACTTTATCCACTATTTTGGCGTCAGGCTGTCAAGTGGTCGCAAAAAAAGCCACCACTTTATCTGACATTCTTTCTCCTAGTTTCTTTAATCCTGGTAATACCTCTCGTACCTGGCAGCATCATACTGGCTTTTATCGTTGCGGAGCTTCTAGATGCCGAACATGTGAGCAATCTGTTATTGCACATTCTTTTTATGACAGTGGTAATAGACAGGAATTCAAAATACAGCAGTTTATCAACTGCAACAGTAAAAAATGTCGTATATATGATTACATGTATCAAATGCAATTTGAGTTACATAGGATGCACTACTCGCATGCTTAAAACTCGTATTTCTGAGCACATTACTGACATTCTTCTTTCTACTAATAGTAATCGTTCCATGTCTTATGCATCTAAGCATTTTGTCACCTGTCATCAAGGGAACACAGACTTCCTTCGGATTATCGGCATTGAGAGACTTGCGATGTCAACCAGAGGAGGAGACTTTAAAAGACGCTTAATGACGCGTGAAGCCTATTGGATGCTCTGTTTGAACACTTGCTATGCTGCGGGTTTAAATGCTTGCAAAGAAATCATGTTTCACTATTAGGTCATTACTTTTGTATATCTTTTTAAATGTTTTTCCTTGTGTATTTGTATGTCTACATTGTTTTTTCTTTTTTCTATGCATTTACATATATGTCAGGTGATAGGCTCAATCATTTTGATTGGCTATGGCTGGTATTTAACCCTGCTGTGATGCATATGGAGCAGCTTTGAAAAGGAACATACTGTTCGAAACGCGTAGCCTGCTGCTACTCATTCTCCTGTCTACCATGTTCTTGGACTTTGCATTTTACTTTCAATAAATTTGATTAGTTTTGGAAGCTGGATTTTTCCCTTTTTTTGATTTATGGAGGAGGTGGTTGTCTAGTATTAGAATTGCATATGGCTAAAGCTTATATAGGGTGCCAGTCACACAGATGTAGTGCTCAGTGTCTGGCATACAGCCTATTAATGACGCCCATTCTACATCCAGTTACTTACAGGAGACATCACATCTGATTACAGTAATTTTGTTTTATTCCTCTTCATCTGATCAGACCTTCCTTGCAGCACTGATCACTGCATCCCTGAAAATAACAAGGTCACATATACTGCATAGATTCATTTGCCTCCTAAATAAAAAAAATCTTCTAGTTGAAATGTATCCAGAAAAATACAAATCGTATACTTGAGGTCACATGACCGCACACTCTCTGGCCATAGAGTCCTGACAACATGCACTATATCAGAAGAAGACCGGACAACCCCATTAACTGGGGGGAGCGTTGTGCTTCGCAATTTATATTTGAATGGTGGTTAGCTAATTGTATATTGGTGAGATCCATATTAGCCTTCAGGGAAACCGTGCAGAGGATTTTTTATTCAGCAGGCAAACGTATATATACAATTTATGTGACCTTGTTATTTTCAGGGCCACCGTAATCAGTGTGAAGTTTCCAAATCAGCGATAGTTTGGGGAGCCATGTCATCTGCTGGTGTAGGTGCACTGTTTTTTATCAAGACCAAATTCAGCGCAGCCATCTACCAGGAAATTTTAGAGCACTTCATGCTTCCCTCTGCCGACAAGCTTTTTGGAGATGGAAACTTAATTCTCCAGCAGGACTTGGTATCTTTCCAGATTGCCAAAAGTACCAATTCCTGGTTTAAAAACAAAAGTATCACTGTGCTTGTTTGGCCAGCAAACTAAACTGACCTTAACCCCATAGGTTATTGTCAAGAGGAAGATGAGAGACACCAGACACCAATGCAGAAAAGCTGAGGGCTGCTATCAAAACAACCTGGGCTTCCATAACACCTCAGCATTGTCACAGACTGATCGCCTCCATGCCATGCAGCATTGATGCAGTAATTGATGCAAAAGGAGCCCCGATCAAGTATGGAGTGCATTTACTGAATATACATTTCAGTAGGCCAACATTTCGTATTTTAAAATAATTTTTTCAAGCTGGTGTTATAAAGTATTCTAATTTACCCAGATAATTACTTTTTGTTTTTTATTGGCTGTAAGCCATAATCATCAACATTAACAAAAACCATCAGCCACCTCCTCTACATGGATGACATCAAGCTATATGCAAAAAATGAACGAGACATCAACTCACTGATCCACCTGACAAGGATCTACAGCGAAGACATCGGGATGTCCTTAGGACCGGAGAAGTGTTGCCGGTTGGTAATAAAGAGAGGCAAGGTAGTCAAGACTGATGGAGTGGAATTACCAGCAGGGCACATAGCAGATGTACAGACAAGCTACAAGTACCTCGGCATCCCACAGGAATATGGTAACCATGAGGAGGAGGCAAGGAAAGCAGCAACATCCAAATACCATCAAAGGGTACGACAGGTCCTGAAGAGTGAGCTAAATGGGAAGAATAAAATCCATGCCATTAATACTGTACATATGCCCTGCCAGTTATCAGATACCCTGCTGGCATAGTGTGCTGGCCAAAAGAAGAGATGGAAGCTGCAGATGTGAAGACACGAAAGCTCCTCACAATGCATGGAGGTCTCTAACCCAAGTCTAACATACAAAGATTGTATACCAACAGAAAAGAGGATGGTTGAGGCTTGATAAGCATCCAAGCCACTGTAGCGCCCCCACTGCCACAGGGCCGAGGGGTACCCGGTACCGGGCCTGTGAGTCTCTGCTCTGGGGTTGTCACGGTGGCTAGGCCCGGTCCGTGACCCTGCTGAGGGGCGTACAGTAAATGGTATGATGGATGTGGATGGTGGTGGTGGTGCGGTGCAGTAAATAACGAGGACACCAGGTTGCAGTCTCTTTACCTCTTTACTGAAGATCTCTGGGTCCTCAATCCGGAATACGGTTAACCAGGCTGCGCAAGTCCGGCCGGTCCAATGGCACCTCCAGAGTTCTCTTTGCAGGTGGAAATCTGTGCCTTCCTGCTAGCGCTATGTGTTGTGGTCCTTCCCTGCTGTGCTTACGGAAAGTCCCCACAACTGTTGTGTCTGTTTCTTAAGTTCCCTCACAACTCGATTAGATGATGTTCTGCTAATCTTCCGTCCCTCCCTGATGTTACGGTTAGGACGGCACCCGTATGACGGGTAGGCTCGGAGCTTTTCCGGGACCCTAGAGTCGCCCCTCTCCACAAGTTGCCCCCTATGTCTTCGTAGGTGATTTAGGTGAGACAGCCTGCCTATGACTGACTGTCCTGCCGTTGGTTTAAAGTATTGCTTGAAGCTAGATTTATAAATACTTCCTCGGCGTTCCGGCCGCCGGTTGTGCGCCTCAGTAGGATGTTGCCTCGGTCTCACAGCACGACTCCTACTGGTATTCTCCTTGTCGCTTTGATCTCGTTTCTCACTCAGCACAATCTATCTCGCTTCTAATCCTTCCTTGGGCACCGCCGCTATGCTGAGCAGGCATGGTCCCGTGACGTTCTCTCATGTTGCCAGGCCTCTGTCAGGATCCCACCCCTGACAGGGGCCCTACCGAATCTTCCCCCACAACACCCTCTGCCACAAGGTGTTGCCTGGTTCCAACCCAGTCAGCTTTCTCCCTAACTTCCTGCCTGACCCCCAGTTTTACCAGTATGTGAGGAGTGGCCTAATAAATAGAACCCTTAGCTCCCCCTGGAGACCCGGCTGTGAAATGTATTGGTTTCTGTGATACCTGGTCAGATGAACTCCTTCAGTGCCATCAGACGTACCATAGCTCCCCTTAGTGGCGGAGCCACAGTACTGCAACGACCAGGACTCTGGGGCGCTGCACCACCATCATGGATGAAACAAGGAGTATCCAGGAATACATCAGGAAAATGGCACCAAAAGATGAGATGCTGAGAGAAAGCCTATGGGTATGTTTCCACGTTCAGGAAACGCTGCGTGTTTGACGCTGCGTAGAGCCGCAGCGTCAAACACGCAGCATCCGGATGTTACAGCATAGTGGAGGGGATTTCATGAAATCCCATCTCCACTATGCATTAAAAGACGCATGCGGCAGACCCGCGGAAACAGACATGCAGTGCGTCTTTTCAGAACGCAGCATGTCCTTACAATGCTCAAACAACGCATGAACAACGCAGGTGACCTGCCAGTGACTTCAGGTGCAGATTTGGTGCAGATTTTACCTGCGTAAAATCCTGACCAAATCCTGATGCAATCCTGAACGTGGACACATACCCTAAGGCAGCAAAATCAACAGATCTGGAAGGAAGAACAGGAACATGAAGCATCATGGCAAGACAAGCCGCTCCATGGGACGTACCATCGACAGATAATGGAGGCGGCTGACATGGAGAAATCCTACCAATGGCTGGAGAAAGCTGGACTCCGAGACAGCACAGAGGCACTAATCATAGCGGCACATGTTCAATGTGTGCAGTAAAATGCTTGAAATGTTTTACCAGTCCGTTGTGGCAAGCGCCATCTTTTTTGCCATCATTTGCTGGGGCAGTGGTGTGCCTTATCAAGATAGCAAGCGCAGCTGTTGGCCTCAATCTTGACTCTTGAGGAGGTAGTGGAAGATTCAGATGAAGTGTACGGCTATAATGAACAATAATACACACCCACTATACGAGCTGTGCTTGAAACAGAAGAGCACATTCAGCAGTCGTCTAATCATACTTACAGTAGGTGCAAGAAGGAGAAATTCAGGAAATAGTTTGTGCCTACTGCTATGGGGATATATAACAATTTCCTAAGGGTGAAAAATGACAATGACCTATGGCTGGTGCACTAATGGCAATTATCAGAGATTTAAGTACCTACATTCGCCCAAATTTGTTTGTTATGTAATGTGGTTAGTCATGTGCAAGGTCTGTATCTAGTAATTACTTTATGTAATGCTGTTTGTAATGTTTGAAATGCTGTTTTGTAACGCTGCTGTAATACCATAAATTTCCCTCGGGATCAATAAAGTGCATCGTATCGTATCGTATACCGAACGCCACAACCAAGTAGCGGGGATTGTATACAGGAACATCTGCACAGCATATGGTCTAAGTCCCCCTAAGTCCAAGTGGGAGACCCCAGAAAAAGTGGTGGAGAATGAAAGGGTTAAAATCCTGTGGGACTTCAAGATCCAGACGGATAAGCAGGTGTTGGCCAACCAACCAGACATTGTGATAGTAGACAAGGATCAGAAGACAGCAATGATAATAGATGTGGCAGTGCCAAGTGACAGTAAGGGTACCGTCTCACAGTGGCACTTTTGTCGCTACGACGGTACGATCCGTGACGTTCCAGCGATATCGCAGTGTCTGACACGCAGCAGCGATCAGGGACCCTGCTGAGAATCGTACGTCGTAGCAGATCGTTTGGAACTTTCTTTCGTCGCTGGATCTCCCGCTGTCATCGCTGGATCGTTGTGTGTGACAGCGATGCGTTCGCTTGTAACCAGGGTAAACATCGGGTTACTAAGCGCAGGGCCGCGCTTAGTAACCCGATGTTTACCGTGGTTACCAGCGTAAAAGTTAAAAAAAACAAACCGTACATACTCACATTTCGGTGTCCTTCAGGTCCCTTGCAGTCTGCTTCCCGCTCTGACTGACTGCTGTCCGGAAAGTGAGAGCAGATCACAGCGGCGACGTCACCGCTGTGATCTGCTTTCACTTTACGGCAGCACTCAGTCAGTGCGGGAAGCAGACGGCAAGGGACCTGAAGGACACCGGAATGTGAGTATGTACGTTTTGTTTTTGTTTTTTTACTTTTACGCTGGTAACCACGGTAAACATCGGGTTACTAAGCGCGGCCCTGTGCTTAGTAACCCGATGCTTACCCTGGTTACCCGGGACCTCGGCATCGTTGGTCGCTGGAGAGCAGTCTGTGTGACAGCTCTCCAGCGACCACACAACGACTTTCCAACGATCACGGCCAGGTCGTATCGCTGGTCGTGATCGTTGGAAAGTCGCAGAGTGTGACAGTACCCTAACATCAGAAAGAAGGAATATGAGAAGCTGGAGAAATACCAGGGCCTCAAAGGAGAACTGGAGATGATGTGGAAGGTGAAGGCAACAGTGATTTCAGTGGTGATAAGAGCACTTGGAGCAGTGACCCCTAAGTTGGAAGAATGGCTACAAAAGATCCCAAGATTATTACATCAACCCAATGATCCAATATTACTATGTACTTGCTCAATACTATAAATCCGTCCGTATCACTCAGCGCTAAACCATAGCCGTGAAACAGAAAAAGCACAGATAACTTACTTTCTCAAATAAAATCATTTTTTATTTAAATAATTAAAAAATACACATTCAGCAATAATACAGTAACCTTAAACCTCAAATGTAAGGGACTGCTTTGGTACTCATCTCATTATACACACAATGCATTTTACAGCCAGATAACATTATCCGAAGCAGAACACTAGAATGTGCACAACCATTTAAGTAAACACGTGGTGTCAAATTCACACCATATAACAATCAAACCCGGTTAGCAACTACCCAAGTCTGCTTCAAAGCTCCCATCCCGCAACCTGAATGCTTTTGGGCTTGACAATCATAGCCTACCATCCAAAGCACCCCATCTCATGTTGCTTAGATAGGGACAATAAGTTGGGCATTATACTTACAGAGTGTGAGATGAGTCCACCAGTCCTTCTAGTAGATCTCACACTCTGTAAGTATAATGCCCAACTTATTGTCCCTATCTAAGGACATATACACTCACCGGCCACTTTATTAGGTACACCTGTCCAACTTCTTGTTAACACTTAATTTCTAATCACATGGCGGCAACTCAGTGCATTTAGGCATGTAGACATGGTCAAGACAATCTCCTGCAGTTCAAACCGAGCATCAGTATGGGGAAGAAAGGTGATTTGAGTGCCTTTGAACGTGGCATGGTTGTTGGTGCCAGAAGGGCTGGTCTGAGTATTTCAGAAACTGCTGATCTACTGGGATTTTCACGCACAACCATCTCTAGGGTTTACAGAGAATGGTCCGAAAAAGAAAAAAAATCCAGTGAGCGGCAGTTCTGTGGGCGGAAATGCCTTGTTGATGCCAGAGGTCAGAGGAGAATGGGCAGACTGGTTCGAGCTGATAGAAAGGCAACAGTGACTCAAATCGCCACCCGTTACAACCAAGGTAGGCCTAAGAGCATCTCTGAACGCACAGTGCGTCGAACTTTGAGGCAGATGGGCTACAGCAGCAGAAGACCACACCGGGTACCACTCCTTTCAGCTAAGAACAGGAAACTGAGGCTACAATTTGTACAAGCTCATTGAAATTGGACAGTAGAAGATTGGAAAAACGTTGCTTGGTCTGATGAGTCTCGATTTCTGCTGCGACATTCGGATGGTAGGGTCAGAATTTGGCGTAAACAACATGAAAGCATGGATCCATCCTGCCTTGTATGGAGCATCTTTGGGATGTGCAGCCGACAAATCTGCGGCAACTGTGTGATGCCATCATGTCAATATGGACCAAAATCTCTGAGGAATGCTTCCAGCACCTTGTTGAATCTATGCCACGAAGAATTGAGGCAGTTCTGAAGGCAAAAGGGGGTCCAACCCGTTACTAGCATGGTGTACCTAATAAAGTGGCCGGTGAGTGAGTGTATATATATATATATATATATATATATATATATATATATATATATATATATATATATATATATATATATATATACAGTTAGGTCCATATATATTTGGACAGAGACAACATTTTTCTAATTTTGGTTATAGCCATTACCACAATGAATTTTAAGTAAAACAGTTCAGATGCAGTTGAAGTTCAGACTTTCAGCTTTCATTTGAGGGTATCCACATTAAAATTGGATGAAGGGTTTAGGAGTTTCAGCTCTTTAACATGTGCCACCCTGTTTTTAAAGGGACCAAAAAGTAATTGGACAATTGACTCCAAGGCTATTTCATGGACAGGTGTGGGCAATCCCTTCGTTATGTCATTCTCAATTAAGCAGATAAAAGGCCTGGAGTTGATTTGAGGTGTGGTGCTTGCATTTGGAAGGTTTTGCTGTGAAGTAAACATGCGGTCAAAGGAGCTCTCCATGCAGGTGAAACAAGCCATCCTTAAGCTGCGAAAACAGAAAAAAACCATCCGAGAAATTGCTACCATATTAGGAGTGGCAAAATCTACAGTTTGGTACATCCTGAGAAAGAAAGAAAGCACTGTTGAACTCATCAATGCAAAAAGACCTGGGCGCCCACGGAAGACAACAGTGGTGGATGATCGCAGAATAATCTTCATGGTGAAGAGAAACCCCTTCACAACAGCCAACCAAGTGAACAACACTCTCCAGGAGGTCTGCGTATCAATATCCAAATCTACCATAAAGAGAAGACTGCATGAAAGTAACTACAGAGGGTTCACTGCACGGTGCAAGCCACTCATAAGCATCAACAATAAAAAGGCTAGACTGGACTTTGCTAAAAAACATCTAAAAAAGCCAGCACAGTTCTGGAAGAACATTCTTTGGACAGATGAAACCAAGATCAACCTCTACCAGAATGATGGAAAGAGAAAAGTATGGCGAAGGCGTGGTACAGCTCATGATCCAAAGCATACCACATCATCTGTAAAACACGGCGGAGGCAGTGTGATGGCTTTTGCATGCATGGCTGCCAGTGGCACTGGGTCACTAGTGTTTATTGATGATGTGACACAGGACAGAAGCAGCCGAATGAATTCTGAATTTTTCAGATACATACTGTGTGCTCAGATCCAGCCAAATGCAGCCAAACTGATTGGTCGTCGTTTCATACTACAGATGGACAATGACCCAAAACCTAAAGCCAAAGCAACCCAGGAGTTTATTAAAGCAAAGAAGTGGAATATTCTTGAATGGCCAAGTCAGTCACCTGATCTCAACCCAATTGAGCAGCATTTCACTTGTTAAAGACTAAACTTCAGACAGAAAGACCACAAACAAACAGCAACTGAAAACCACCGCAGTGAAGGCCTGGCAGAGCATCAAAAAGGAGGAAACACAGCGTCTGGTGATGTCCATGAGGTCAAGACTTCAGGCAGTCATTGCCAACAAAGGGTTTTCATCCAAGTACTAGAAATGAACATTTTATTTACAATTATTTAATCTGTCCAATTACTTTTGTTCCCTTTAAAAACATGTTAAGGAGATGAAACTCCTAAACCCTTCATCCAATTTTAATGCGGATACCCTCAAATGAAAGCTGAAAGTCTGAACTTCAACTGCATCTGAATTGTTTTGTTTAAAATTCATTGTGGTAATGTCTATAACCAGAATTAGAAAAATGTTGTCTCTGTCCAAATATATATGGACCTAACTGTATATACACACTAGATGGTGGCCCAATTCTAACGTATCGGGTATTCTAGAATATGTAGGTAGTATATAGCACAGGTTACGTACTATATTGCACAGTGACGTAGTATATAACACAACCGACGTAGTATATAACATAGCTACGTAGTATGTAACACAGCCACGTAGTATATAACATAGCCACGTAGTGTATTGCACAGGTATGTAGTATATTGGTCATCCACATAGTATATAACATAGCCACATAGTATATTGTAGAGCCACGTAGTATATTGCACAGGCACGTAGTATATTGCACAGCCACGTAGTATATAACAGAGCCACGTAGTATATTGCACAGCTATTTAGTGTATTGCACAGCTATGTAGTATATTGGTCAGTGACGTAGTATATAACATAGCCACGTAGTATATTGTAGAGGCACGTAGTATATTGCATAGCTACGTGGTATATTGCACAGCCACGTAGTATATAACAGAGCCACGTAGTATATTGCACAGCTATGTAGTGTATTGCACAGCTATGTAGTATATTGGTCAGTGACGTAGTATATAACATAGCCACGTAGTATATTGTAGAGGCACGTAGTATATTGCATAGCTACGTAGTATATTGCACAGCCACGTAGTATATAACAGAGCCACGTAGTATATTGCACAGTTACGTAGTATATAACACAGAGCACGTAGTATATTGCACAGCCACATAGTATATTGGTCACGTTGTATATTGCCCAGCTACACAGTATATAGCACAGAGATGTAGTATATAAAAGAGCCCACGCAGTATGTAACACAGCCCACGTAGTATATAGCAATGTGGGCACTATATGCGTGGTTAAAAAAGACTTAAAATAAAAAATAAACACTCACCTTCCGAAGGCCCCTTGAAGTCCTGGCACCTGTGTGCGGTGCACGCGGCAGCTTCCGGCCCCAGGGTTACTATGAGCGCAGGACCTGTGATGATGTCGCGGTCACATGACCGTGACGTCATGGCAGGTCCTTCGCGCATAGCATCCTTGGCACCGGAACCTGCTGCTTGCACTGCCGAGGACAGCGCGCAACGTCGGAAGGTGAGAATAACCTTTTTATTATTATTATTATTTGTAACATTAGATCTTTTTACTATTGATGCTGCATACGCAGCATCAATAGTAAAAAGTTGGTCACACAGGGTTATTAACTGCGTTAATGGAGTGCGTTACACTGCGGTCCGTTAACGCCGGCATTAACCCTGTGTGAGCACTCAGCGCTGACTGCAGGGCAGTAAAGCAGCAGCCAATTCGCCGCCAGACTATGGCCGTCACTGATTGGTTGTGGCAATGGTTGTGGGCGTTTTGCCACGACCAATCAGCGACTTGGATTTCCATGACAGAGGCCGCGACCAATGAATATCCATGACAGACAAACATACAGACATACAGACAGAAGGAAGGACAGACAGAAAGACGGAAGTGACCCTTAGACAATTATATAGTATATATATACATATATATATATATATATATATATATATATATATATATATATATATATATATATATATATATATATACACATATAACACACACACACACATAAGCACACACATATACACAGCGGGTGGAATAAGTGTTGAATATGTCACCAATTGTATAAGTAAATATATTTCTAAAGGTGTTACTATTCTCACCAGATATACATCAAGACATAGATGTCAGTAAATTATGTGTAATAATGAGGTGGTATTTGCTGGAGAAAAGGTTGCAAAAAACCTTCAAACGCGTAGAATAAACCACTGTCACACTTTAATAAATATATGGATTCTCATCATTTGGGCAGCGCGGACGAAATCCACGTATTCCTTTGCAGAGTTTTAATAATGAGGAATGACACAGGGAAAAAGTATTGACACACTTACTGAAATTTAAGAAATACTTCATACAAAAGCCTGTGTTGGTGATAACCGCTTCAAGATGCCTCATGTATGGCGAAACTAGTCACATGCATTGCTCAGGTGTGGTTTTTGCCCATTCTTCCACACAGACACTCTTCAAATCCTAAAGGTTCAGTGTGCTCCTTCTATGAACTCTGAGCTTTAGTTCCTTCCATAAATTTTCTATTGTATTCAGGTCAGGTGTTAATTGGCTGGGCCATTCTAGGAGTATTATTTTCCTTTCTCTGAAACCAATTGAGAGTTTCCCTGGCAGTGTGTTTGGGATCATTGTCTTGCTGAAATGCCCATCGATGGCGGCTCGCCATGCATTTCTTGAAGTCAGGTCAGAGTTATAGTAGGAGAAGCAAAACATGTGTAAGGACGGCCAGAACATAAGGAATAGCTTAAAAATATTTGACACCTTTGCACATTTTTTTTTTTATCGTTCATTTGCTCCTTAAACGTTATTAAAAATTGATGATCTTTTTGAATAGTTATCATTAAAAAAAAAATTCCATTGTGCTATTGCACAGTGTATAAGCTGAGAAATCAACAAAAATGTTACAAATCTGTCTGAGCTCCTGGTTCTGATATCTCTCTCCTTTCTTTCAGTTTTAAACATAGCAGCAGGGAGAGGGTTACAACCCTGATCTCCGCACTGCGCAAAGTGGACAAAAACTATAAAATTGTCTGTACAAAGGGATGAAAGCACATAAAGAGTTTTTTACTGCAGCATAGAAGTTGTGCTGATATACAGTAGAAGCAACTGAAGACAGCAGCACCCAACATACACACAGAGTTCACACCAAACCTATTATACTCAAAAGTACATTCTCACAAAGTTGCCCATAGACTTTAACACCTTTCCAAAGTGGGCAATTTCTTTTTTTTTTCCATTTTTGTTTTTTTCCAAGAGCCATAACTTTTTTATTTTTCTCTCCACAGTCGTATGAAGGCTTGTATTTTTGTGGAACGAGTTGTACTTTTTAACTAGACCATTCCTTTTACCATATCGAGAAAAGAAAAAGGGGGAAAAAAATACCAAGTTTGGTGACATTTTAGGATTCTTATCTCTGTAACAGCATGGAGGACATCATACAGCAGTGCTGATCAGTGCTTTAAATATCTGTAGGTTAATGGCGTAAGCGGACCTGACAGGTTCCCTTTAAACAGCTTTTATGTTATATGAATAAAACTTACCTGTAATTAATTTCAGGTTGATTTTCAGAATATATTTGTGTGTGTGTGCACATTAGGAAGTTTAAATGGTTTGATCCTGGTCTCAGCTCAGCTCTCTCTAATTTTTGACTTTGAGCTAGTTCAACTAGTTGAAAATGGATTTTAACCGTTTGTCATAGTCAATGACATCAGGAAACTGTTGTCCTTCGGATTGACCACTAGTGGCTGCTGTTATTCACTTTTGACAGATTGTGATGCATTTCCACGCTTTATAATTGGAGGCTGTTATTATGTTTCTGCAATCACTCTTTATTAAGATGGCCGATGTTGAACCTGTGGAAGCCATCTTCTTTCCTGTTTGGGCCAATTTAAAGCCACATGGAACTCTCACTCATTGCTTTTGTACTGTGTCCAGTCTTTAATCTAATTCTGGTCTCCAGCTCCTGAGAATTGTCTACCCAGACTGTTCCCACTTTTCTATGAATTGTTCTTACTATTCCGAGAACCACTTCCAAGAAATTCTACTACCACTTGCGGTTGAAGGAGGCCTAGGCACTAATATAACATAAAATAAATTTTATTACAAAATATAAATAAAACAAACATCATGAATATTAAACAAGAAATGTTCTCCTAAAAACATGTACGCTAAGAACAACTACTAGGCAGGACATAGATGAACATAATAGTATGACACATGAGTCCACAACGGATAAAAGCACTACCACAATGATATGTACTCAAATGAGATCTATAAAAGAGACGTGAAACTAATAACCTATGACCTTATAAGTAGAGTCCTGTAAGGAATGTCATAAGTATATGTCTAGCACAACCAGCGATATGTGACCACAAATGTGAACCACAAGCTGCCAAGATATTGCTATCATCTCAACTATCCATACGAAGAAAATTTATATATATGTACTAAAACATCATGGAAATTCATTTCCTATGTGTAGAAGCAAAAAAAATGTGCCACAATAAATGTATATGATAGTATAATAATAAATGAAGATGTGCACCGATAGCTCCAAAGACTAAGCTTCATGTGAAGCTTAGGAAAGCATGTAACATGCTGGTGTAAAGTCAGCGTCTCAAGCTAAAGTGCATAGTGTAACAGCAAAGTGAACCGTGCCAAATGAAGTAAAAACTTACATGAATAAATGTCCAGACAACTAGAGTGTTCCACAGCGACCCCTGTCGCATGTTACATGCTTTCCTAAGCTTCACATGAAGCTTAGTCTTTGGAGCTATCGGTGCACATCTTCATTTATTATTATACTATCATATACATTTATTGTGGCACATTTTTTTTGCTTCTACACATAGGAAATGAATTTCCATGATGTTTTAGTACATATATATAAATTTTCTTCGTATGGATAGTTGAGATGATAGCAATATCTTGGCAGCTTGTGGTTCACATTTGTGGTCACATATCGCTGGTTGTGCTAGACATATACTTATGACATTCCTTACAGGACTCTACTTATAAGGTCATAGGTTATTAGTTTCACGTCTCTTTTATAGATCTCATTTGAGTACATATCATTGTGGTAGTGCTTTTATCCGTTGTGGACTCATGTGTCATACTATTATGTTCATCTATGTCCTGCCTAGTAGTTGTTCTTAGCGTACATGTTTTTAGGAGAACATTTCTTGTTTAATATTCATGATGTTTGTTTTATTTATATTTTGTAATAAAATTTATTTTATGTTATATTAGTGCCTAGGCCTCCTTTTTCCCATAGTGATCTTCTTATGGGTAATAGGATTAAATATGTATTTTTTGAGGTGTGCACAACACTATTTAAGGACAAATTATAATATTATTACCACTTGCGGTTCCCTGTTCGTGATCCACTCTTCATTGAATTCCAGCCAAAGATATATCACAAAGTTTATTATATTTGTTTGCTCTATTTCTGCACATTTTATGTATCTTCTCTAAGTAAAGAAGTTGTAATAAAAAACAGATTTCAGATTTTCACATTCCTAAAATTCTGATATTTTCCCCTTCTCCCATGACAGCACCATCTGAGCGAGGGTATCCACACATCAAGGACAGGAAACCTACTGAATAAAAGGGCAGTACCTAACCTCCGTATCAGTTTGGTTTCCTGTCCTTATGGAAACCTGAGAAGAGAATGGTATTTGATTTACTCAGGACCTGGAGGGTGTCCAGGATGGGATGCCTTCTGGAGTTAACACCCACCAGGAGGTCGGTGCAACACCGTGTAAGCAGAGATCTCTTGGGGCAAAGTCTCTGGCTAACACGAGGTCCCGGGATTGCGCTTGCTGGAGTTGCAAGAGCGCCCCGGAGAGGTGCACTGGGACTCGCATGTGCGGGATGCGCTGTTGAGATGCCGGCACACCCGAACGTCGAGTGTGCCAGAAAGCAAGGCTGCCAGGGTCTATGACGTCTACGCACGTGCGGGGCAGATATCCGGCATGTCCCAGTGACGTAGCGTGACGGAAGCTACAGCGGCCATCTGGGTCTGCATGTGTGCAGGGCTCTCTGATTTAAAGACCGGAAGTATGGGGCCAGATAGAGGTTGTCTGGGCCATCCCGGTATAAAAGGGGATGTGCCCAGGGTTATGGTGGCATTAATGTGGCAGTCCTGAACATGGAAGTGCAGCAGCAGCCACAGCAGCAGCAGCCACCGCAGCAGAGGCAACCACCGCAGCAGCTGGCACAGGAGCCATTACAGCATCGCCAACAGCACCATCGCCAGGGACGCAGTAGTGGCAGTCTGGCAAGCAGCAGGACCAGCCTGAGGAGCAAGGCAAGTCAAAAGCCCACCTCCAGGGAAGAACGTTCTTCTGAACCGATCCAGCCTCCATCTCCGTTACCCTAGATTGATTAGCTGAATGGTGAGTGATCGACGTGAAAGTTCACCATATTAAATGGATCCCCCTTTCTCTATGTATTTTTTTTTTACTAGGAAAGGCCCTTGAAATGCAGCTCCAAGCAGAATAATAAAGAGTGTGCTCTGTGCAGGGGGAAGTTTACCCAGCACGTATATTAAAAGACTCTGTCCTGATTGCATACAGCAGACTGTCTCAGATGAATCCCCCGGGTTTGCTATGAACCTGAAGGCCATAATTCGATCAGAAGTCCAGGAGTCATTAAAACATCTGTGATGGGACATAAAGAGGAGGAAAAATCAGGACTACAGTCATCTGAGTCTGAGGAATCAGTAACATTAAAGGATAGGGAGGATTTGGATTTCTCTGGCTCCTCCTCCTCTTCCTCCTCTGATAATGACACTGGGGGTACGCCTTGTTTTCCAGCACAGGACATGGACAGGCTGGTTAGAACAATCAGGTTGACTATGGGCATAGCTGATCCCAAGACCCCTAGAACAGTCCAGGACATTATTTTCAGCGGCTTGGAACAGAAGAAAAGGCGCTCTTTTCTGGTAAATGAAAAGATCAAGTTGCTCATTAGTGGAGCATGGAAGAGGCCATATGGGAGAGAACTCTTAAATTGATGTGGCGATAGCGAAGTCAGTGAAGAAGTCTACATTGCCCTTTGAGGACCTAGGGGCTCTTAAAGACCCCCTGGACAAGAAGGCAGAGGTTTTTCTGAAACAGACATGGGAGTAATCAGCAGGGTCATTGAAGCTGGCAATAGCGGCAACCTGCACGGCAACCAACAGTTTGAGGACCAACCCAAGAATAACACTTCTAGGGAGAAGATCTTGGCAAACTTTCCGCTGGTGCAGGCAGCAGCTGCCTTCCTGACCAACGCCTCGGCAGATTTTGTCAGGTTGGCTGCTAGGTCAGCAAATCTATCAAATGCGGCCTGCAGAGCTCTGTGGCTCAAAAGCTGGCCAGGGGATGCCCAGTTGAAGGCAAGACTATCTTCAGTCCCTTGTGAAGGGAAATATCTTTTCAGCCAGGCTCTGGCTTTACCAATGTGTCTCTTCCTCAATACAAGAATTCCTTTCATAGGAGGAAGTATAACCGGAACAAACCCCTTAGGGAACAAGGGAGTTGGAGAAGAAATCAAGGTACAGAGGTTTCATATTTGGGGGACCCTCGCCAGAGAGCTGAAAACCCTCTAAATGATGGGCTTCCCCAGGTAGGAGGAAGGTTGTCCCACTTTCAACCTGCCTTGGAGGAAATCTCAGCCAATACCTGGATCTTGAATATAATAAAATCAGGACTAAAACGAGTTCAGGTCCACTCCCAGGTATAGCTTCAAGATCTCATCTCCAAGGAGTCTGAAAGAGCAACAGGCCCTAGAGGCAGAATTGTTAGGCTTACTGCAGAAACTGTTCTGGTGGAGGTACCGGTTCAGCAGCAGGGGAAGGGGTTTTATTCTCCCCTGTTCCTGATAAGAAAACTCAGCCAGTCCTTCAGGACTATTAACAACCTGCGAAGTCTGGTCTACAGACCATTCAAGATGGAGTCAATAAATTCGACAAAGATCTTGTTCCCGGGCTGCTATATGAGTGTCTTAGATTTGACGGATGCATACTACCATGTACTCATTCAAGAGTCCAGCAGTACATGACAGTAGCGGCATATATAGACAGACAGTTCAGACACTTACAATTCAGGGCACTAACCTTCGGTATATCCATGGCCCCAAGAATTTTCACCAAGGTAATTCTGGAAGTGACTGCACATTTCCGAGAACAGAATGTGTTGATAGTGTCGTATCTGGGCGATTTTTTGGTAATCGGCAGGTAAGAGGAGGACCCCAAAAATGCGAAGGAACGCAGGCTTCACACATTAGATGTTAGGAGAGCCTTGGTACAATACTTAGACGTGTCAAGACAGTGGAGGAAAAGTGAGTACTTATTCGTGTTGTTTCAGGGAATAGGAAAGGTCTTAAGGTTACGAGGGGTACTATAGCTAGATGGGTTAGGGACACCATTAGCCTAGCGTACACCTCTAGTAATATGCCGGTTCCTGAGAACCTGAAGGCCCATTCCACCAGGGCCATGGCGACCTCCTTGGCTGAGAAGGCAGAGGTGTCGTTCAACAGAATATGTAAGGCGGCAAAATGTTCTTCCCCTTCAACCTTCTATAAACACTACCGTCTTAAGCGGTCTTCCTCTGATGACCTATCCTTTGGGAGAGAGGGGTTTGCAAACGGTGATCCCTCCCTACGGTACTTTGATCTATATAAATCTCTCAGGTGGTGCTGTCATGGGAGAAGGGGAAAAAAAATCTTAGTTACTTACCGGTAACAGGATTTTACAGAGCCCTTGACAGCCCTTTTATTGCCTCCCCATTTTATCACTAGTGGTGTGCACTTTAAGGGTGTTTAAGAAAGAATTTTTTTGGGGTGATGGTTAGGTTACTGTCTGGAGGTCTTCTCATGCTCTGAAACCCAAACTGATGCGGAGGAGAGGTACCACCCTTTTATTCAGTAGGCTTCCTGTCCTTGATGTGTGGATACAGGGGCGATTATAAGAGGGTCAATCTGGGCGGTAGCACAGGGCCCAGTGGTGTGGCGGGGCCCTGAGCTACCCCACAGATTGCCCGCCGGCCGCCGCAATCAGGGCATTACTGCACGTGCCCGTCAGACTGGGCAGGCGTATCATTTATGGGCCCGGACCCGTTGGGCAGAGAGAGGGGGCCCGCATTGGGCCCCGTCTCATCTGCTCACTGGGCCCCTACCGGCGCTGCGGCGGTTTTCTATTGACGTGCGGGCGCGCGCCCGCACGTCAATAGTTAACAACAGCCGCCAGCCAATTGGAGGCTGGCAGCTGAAGTCGGCCGCAGGCGCACACGTCGCCGGCGTCTGACGTCATTGTTAGTCGCCGGCGACTGGAGGGAGCTCGCCGCCTGGAGCGCTGGTCAGGTGAGGAGAAGTCTTTTTTTTTGTTTTTTTTTGCGAACGGCAATCCGGGGGGCCTGGGGCAATATGCTGGAGACACTGGGGCAGATTGCTGGAGACACTGGGGGCAATGCTGGAGGACACACTGGGGCAGATGATTGCTGGACACTGGGGGCAATGCCTGAGACACTGGGGGCAATGCTGGAGACACTGGGGGCAATGCTGGACACACTGGGGGCAATGCTGGAGGACACACTGGGGCAGATGATTGCTGGACACACTGGGGGTAATATGCTGGACACACTGGGGGTAATATGCTGGACACACTGTCTGGGGGCAATGCTGGACACTCTGGGGCAATATGCTGGACATACTGGGGCAGATTGTTAAACACACTGTCTGAGGGCAATGCTTGACATAGGGGCTAATTAAGGGATATTATTACTGCAGTGATGTATTTATTTTATTTTTTGCGTATACTGTTTTAAATGGGGGGGGGCGGTCCTGTTACTGTGCAGAGTGACACTATGTCACCTTTTTTTCTTCATGTGGTGTTATGTAGAAGTTGGGAAAAATTAAGTAATGTGTTCTGCAAGCGGAGCTCGAGATAACTGTTATTTCCTGCAGAAATGAGTCCTGGCTGGAAGAAATGATGGCGGTCTGTGCTGGATGAAAGATGAAGGACTTCACCTAGAGACGTCACTGGTGAGTCAGTGTTACCTATACACTGACACTATACACTGTATACTATATACAGAGCTCCTGTGTATAATACCACCAGTGATCACTGTATTACCTCTACACAGACACTGCATACTAAGTACAGATCTCCTGTGAATACTGGCACTTATGGTGATAGTATTGTGTTGTGTTTTTTTTTTTTTATTACTGATCAGTATTGTAGTATTCATTCACTATGTGGTGGTAATATGTGGTCTGCAAATGGTGTTGCGGTATTTGTCCCTTGTATGTGCTATTTGGTCACCAAGTGGTGGTAATATATGTGGTCTTGACATGGTGCGGTGGTATTTGTTCCTTGTATGTGATATTGGTAATTTTAAAAATTGAAAAATAAATCCAAATATACCTAAATTGTATTGCATATTTTAACAAATATTTAATAGGTTACAGTAGAGTAGGGCCCGGCCATTTTTCTGGAATAATCTGGTTCAGGTATAACATGACCCCCGTCACATGACTTGGGGGGGGGCCCACAGTGTCTGAACAGCCCGGGGCCCTGGCTACCCTTAATCCACCCCTGGGATACCCTCTCTCAAGTGGTGCTGTCATGGGCTCTGTAAAATCTTGTTACCGGTAAGTAACAAACAATTTAACAAATGAAACAATTTAACCTAAAAGGTAATTGGTGTAAAGAAAAAAAGAAAGCCAGAACTGCAGTTTTTTTTATGTTGATGTACCTGCACCAAAAACAAAAAGTGATCAAGTCGTCTTATGTACTGCAAAATGATGTCAAAGAAAACTATAGCTACATCGACGGAAAAATAAAACAAAAATCACAGGTCTCAGAAAATAAAGATACAAACCAAATAAGTTTGTAAATAAAAAATTCAGAATTTTGTTAATTCTTCTAAAATAATAATAAAAAGGATACAAGTTTGGTATTCAAATTGAACTAAAGAATCATGTTGTCAGATAGTTTTCTACTACTTAGTAAATACAATAAACACAAAAGCCACAAGCAATGTCAGAATTGCTTTTTTCACCATTTCACGCAGAAAAAAAAACAATCCCTTACACACATTTGTTGACAAACATAAAACATTATAGCGTTTGGAAAAACAAAATTAACAAAAAAAGTCAGCCTAGCCCTGAAAAGGTTAAAAACTATTTACTACTAAGCCAATATTCACTCGCATTGAAGTGCATCTACATTAAAGTTGTAAACATTAAAACTTTTTTTTCTATGCAAAAAAAGAAAAAGTGTGCAGTAATTCTACTACTCTGTTCTGCACACGCAGAAGAAGCAAGTGGTCATGTCACCACATTTATGTGGTTTTCAGACTTTGGGTCACATGCCAACTAGATTGAGAGAAGTGGATCTAGTCGGTACGTGACTGCAAGTATGAAAGTACACACAGTTGCCTGACCGTCTACTCGAGCTACGAATACAGGGGATTTGTGACAGTGTGAGCAGTGACTGTACGTTTTTCTTTTTGGCCTTGAAACCCCATTAATAGTAATAAAATAAAATTAAATAGGTGATTTAGTATAGCTGGTGCATAAAGCAGTTGTCCACTACTTGGACAACTGCTTGTCATGCCCATTGCTTGGCCCAGATAAAATAATAAAGCTTATACTCAACTCCCGTGCTGGTGCAGTTCTGACGGTGTAGGCAATCTTTCTCCTGGGGCTCCTATGCTGTTGTTGTGACACTTGATGCCGGTAACCAAACAGCGCTCGTGTAACTGTCCCTTCCTTCGGACAAATCAAACATGAAGAGGCAGCCCAGACTTCCTCTTCATGTTCGATTTGTCCGAAGGAAGGGACAGTGATACCAGCACTGATTGGGCACCGGTGTTACGTGTCACACAACTACACGAGAGCCCAAGGGAGAGCGAGTGCCAACAACACGGGAATCGTGCTGGCACGGGAGGAGAGTATAGACCAGGGGTCCTCAAACTTTTTAAACAGGGGGCCAGTTCACGGTCCCTCAGGCCATTGGAGGGCCGGAATATAGTTAAAAAAAAAACCTATGAACAAATTCCTATGCACACTGCACATATCTTATTTTGAAGTAAAAAAAACAAACCAGAAACAAATACAATATTTAAAGTGAAGAACAAGTAAAGTTAAATCAACAATCTTACTGGTATTTCAATGGGAACTATGCGCCTGCTTTTGGCTAATGAGATGGTCAATGTCCGGTTCCATATTTGTCACTGCTAGTCGTAACAAGTGAAGCAATTGTTCTCTTTCTTGATATCATTGTTTCCTAGGGATTCAAAATTGCTATTAGTACAATACCAATATATACAGTGCTACAAAAAACAATAAAATTGCCCACACAGACATAGACTGCACTGCCCATCAATGCAATCTGATCAGTGCCCATCAATGCAGCCTTGTCAGTCCATATCCTTTCAGCCTCACCAGTGCCCATATTGGTGGAACTCTGCTTTTACCTCAAACTCAGACTGGTGTAGTGCGAGACTCCCCAAAAGGCAGGTAAATGTCCCCAACAGGCAGGTAAATGTCCCCAATAGGCAGCATAGGTCCCCAATAGGCATGTCAATGTCCCCAATAGGCAGCATAGGTCCCCAATAGGCAGCATTGGTCCCCAATAGGCAGGTAAATGTCCCCAATAGGTAGTATAGGTCACCAATCAGCAGGTAAATATCCCCAACAGGCAGGTAAATGTCCCCTATAGGCAGTATAGGTCCTAAATAGGCAGGTAAATACCCCCAATAGGCAGGTAAATGTCCCCAATAGGTAGTATAGATCCCCAATAGGCGGGTAAAGGTCCCCAACAGGCAGGTAAATGTCCCTAATAAGCAGCATAGGTCCCCAATTGGCATGATAGACCAGACCTGGCATTAAAAAAAAACACCAGTACTTACCTATGTCCCCCGCTGCTCTGAAGCCTTGCCAGCTCGACTCTGTCTTCTGACACAGGCGGCGTGACGTCATCAGGCCGCGCAGGTGGTGTGATGATAATCACGTTGTCTGTGCTACATATAGGAGGGCCGCGCATCGCCTTTCCTCACCGCCTCGTCGTTCCGCCCGCGATTAAAGGGCCTGCCGGCATTGAACTGTAATGAAGTTCAATGTCAGCTGGGCCCAGGGGCCAGATAAATGTCCTCGGCAGGCTGCATGTGGCCCGTGAGCCGTAGTTTTAGGACCCCTGGTACATACTATTATATTATCAGGGCCAAACATTTTGATCAAGAAGGGGTTGTCCTAGTAGTGGACAACCCCCTTAGTATATACCGAGGCCAACTTATTTGCTGCACAGCTGCTTCAGAACATGTCTTCACAGAGTAATGAACACAGTTTGCTTACACATTCTGTAGTGCTGCAGCATATTAGTTGCAGACATTCGTGAGTGAAATGTGATGGTACTGTGCTAGGAGTGTGAAACCTCGAGAAAGCATTAACCATGATTGGTGCATGCTGTTATTCAAGACAAAATTACTAATGAAAGTGGTGTGAGAACTTGAGATACAACTACATTCAGATTAAAGTGTTCAGGCTACAAACACATAGATTTCTGAAAGCCACATTTACATGAATAGGTCAGTCGCAGGATATTATGCAACTAATCTGTGAAGACAACCTTAGATTGCTTCAAAACACTGGAGATCTTGGTCACTACTTTGGTAAGGGCTGGTCTGGAAACAGAATGACTTGAAGAGGTTGAATCATCAAGACAATCGCTTTTTGAATTGAAGTTGGACCGATTTCAGAAAGCCCCTGCAATCAGCTATTATCCCCTGGGGAAGGTGCATTTGTTCATAAATAACCCCATTCATCAGTGGTAGTCTGGTAGCAGTACATGGAAAGTACTATCAATTCTATCTAATAGACGGGCTCCTGAGTGGCTAGACGCTTCTAATATGTTTTAATCTAACTAATCCTTACATGTTTAGCCTCAGCTATCAAATATTGAAGCTTCTGTCCTTTAATACCAGTCGTTGTTTGTTTTTTTGCACAGAGTTAGAGAGACATAACATCTTGGCTCCAGTGCTTTGGTGGTATGATAACAATGGCAAACAGCACAGTATAACACTTGAATATTTTGCACTAATTTGTTAGTGCAGTTTTATAACATAAGCTCTAACCTTTTCAAATACTTAGATGGCTTCAGTTTCACGCGGTCTTTTTCAGAATCCCATAGTTGTGTTTTGGAAGGTATTCTAGAAAAATATTTGTTGAAGTTGACAAAGTCAATTATGTCCTTGTTACATCGTCCTTAACTGCACATAAACAGCCCCTAGGTAAAACGTAGCTGTTGGATCACACGTTACCATGTAATGTATATATATTTAGAGCATGGCTGTGATGAAACAATACCATAAAAAAAGAACACCAGTGAGAACACTTAGGCTTCACAAATCCCATGGAAAACTGAATGGCCAGTCTGATCCTGTATGTAAAAACTGGTCACTGCAGTGATGTATTAGCAGCAGATCATTGTGCACAAGTCAGAGTGAGAGAAGGACAGAGCAAGGCAGGATTAACTTTGAAATCCTCCACTTTAAAGAGCTTAATGCGGACGTCTGATTTCAGTGTCAGGAGATCCTGGCAGCAAAGCTTTAGGCTTAGGAGCAGTTGGTACCTGTCACATTGAATCAGTATGTTGTTGGGGATGGTACAACAACTGTCAGGGGGCAGGGTCTTGTTTGGGCCAAAGGGGTCCAAAAATCTATTTAGTAAATTGTGTTGATCAATGAATAAAAATTGATCAGCTTACTCAAGAGCTAAGCATAGACTGCTCTTCTGTAAGCACACGTCTTCATACAGCATATGGTGTTACTCTCCAGCTCTTACTAATAACTTCAGGATTGTCTATAAATAGTATGTGATTATGCAATGGACTAAATCTCTGACTTTCTAATCGTGACCCTACACTACTTAAGCTGTGATGCTTGAACGAGATCAGCAATAGTAGTGTCAAAAATGTAGAACACTTGTATCCAATCACAACTTAATTTGAAAAGTAAATTTTCTATACAGAATTTTGTAATTATTTTGGTGCCACCAAACTTATTTATATTACCATACAGTATTCTGCTCCCAACTCCAAGCCCCAAAGCTGTAATATCCCCCTCCCTTTATCCTTAAGCTCAGAGACCCTAATGGGATTTCTTATGTCAGGTGATAACTGGGGATCTTTCAGTTCAGGGAGCTCATCTACCAGAAATCACAGAAAGAGAAAGGAAGGAAGAAGACGTGCATCGAGAGAGACATGTTAAAATATCAGAAGACAATTTTCGTATGCAACCTATCAAAGGAAACCACTAAATAGAATGTAAAGAGACAGGTGAGGTCCTTTGGACAGAGACAAGGATTAGATCATCACAGTACAACATCTCTGGAAAACTGGAATTTAAGAACAAGAGATTTAAAGCTGACATTCCCGTCAAAGGAGCCCATCGCATAATCTGCAAAAGCAACAGGGAACACAAGGCTACTAAACACAGTATAAGATTGCGGGACATCGTGGAGGGCAAGGAGGCTCCAGACAGAACATTACTTAGTCCCATACAACAGATTCTGGACGATAACGGAACAGACAGTGAAGAGTCCGAGATGGGAAGTGGAGCTAGTGCAGAAGACAAGGAGCTGGCAAAGAGATCTAAGGAGCTTGAGAAAAAGCTTCAAGAAGATGCAGCAATGGATGCCAAGACAGTAAAACTACTACTGCTCGGTGAGAAACTCTACATTTCATGGCGATTGGTAGATGGTGCACCACGATGGGGTGGATAATAAACTTAATAGTGGTCATCATTTTAGATTGTTGCCATTTTAGCAAAAAAGTACGGTACATACAAGTTGGAATGTTTACTCCTATTAACAATACTCAGAACGCTCACTTATAGCGTGACACATGATGTCATTAGCAAAACGTATCACATTGTTGGTTGCAATCCCTACATAAATCGCAGTATCTGCAACCAATTCTTTTTTAAGTTGCGCTTCCTTTAAGATATTTGCCACAACTTGAATTGGAAGCCATTATGTCAGATGTACATAGTTTTAGCCATCCGTCCTTTAATGTTCAGCTCCGTTTTCTCAAATACGACTAATTCCTCCAACAAACCTCGCTACGGCAAGACTTTACAGCTGTCTAGCCATGGATAGGCCATGTTTGTTTCAGGATGCTGCAATACAATACACATCAAAGGTCTCCTTATGAAACACTGAACAGTCAATGTGATCAATTTATCTCTAATATTGATATAATTACTCAACTTACCTCTAGTGAGGCCTGTACAATGATTATGAAACTAAAACAAGAATAGCATCTGACAGTCATTAGATTGAAGATAACGTAATCCAATTACATAATGAGTAATACCAGTAAGTTGTCAAATTACTGCAAAGCAAATTACAAGAGAAATACTGATCCTCTGCATCCTCGACTCATCAAATATTGCAGTTTAGGCAAAAACCCAACCTTAGTTTTGCTACATCAATTTCCTACTTAATTACTATCTGCATTGTAAAGGCCATTGATATTATGTCTAGTTTCATACCAGCATAACAGATTATTGGGGGTGCGCACAGTTGTATATTTTTTTCCCTACTTTTGATTAGTTTCGATCCTCCATCTCAAACACTTTTATTACAAGGTGATATAGCATGAAATATCTTATGATTGTAGATATATTTTCTAAATAGGTATCTCAGCCCCTCAGAAGGTACCTGGGTATCTAATTGGGAGATTATATATGCATATTCTTGGCACTTGGTGCATTTTGAGGCATAATTAGTGCAGTGGGCTTTCCTAAATTTCCTACTATTGCCTACATTAGGAAGGTACATGCAGTTTATGATGGACTTTGTCCACAATTAGGGTCCTCTAACAACATAGTTTGAGCTCAGCAACGAAAACATCTACATTCATACTACATATTATAGCAGGTGTCCCCATCCTGTGGCTCGCGGACCTGTCTCATGGGTGTGTCAATTTGTTGCATTAGTACCATGTCTAACAACAAACTGTTACAATTTATACAAGGACTTGCAGGTCCTTTATGTTTCCTTTTCCTTCTATCATATCCCACCCCTACCCCTCCTCCCCATCCTTGTCTATCCTTCCCAGTTAAAACTTTAAAATTTCAATAAAATATTTGGAAAAAGCACCATGTCTAACAAACCGCTATGAAGAGCAGGTCTCTAGATGGTGATTTTAGAGAGAATCCCTACAAAGAAGAGCAAACCTAAATGAACATACAATGGCTTAGCGGTTTGAGATAAATTAAGTCTGGTAAACTGGAGGTAGGATGATATGTCGAGTTACAGGGTTGCTATAAGTTGGATGCAATAGGGTGTGGTGGGAGTGATTGAATAACAAGTGGGAGTAAAGTGGGCAACCTCAGTGTGATTCCTATGGGGAACTTTTGGCTGTTATTATACCAGTAATGGGTGCTCTGGATATCACTATTGTGGAAGTTAGGGTGGAGGTATCTGAATATCACTACTCGAAGGGTAGAAGAGGGGGTGGGGGGCCTCTGGAAATGGTTTGTGACCCTCTCTCAGAGATCAATGTGGCTCAGATGGTTAGAAAGGTTGGGAACCACTGTATAATAGTATACTATTAAAGGATAAGAATGAAGAAGTCACCCAATTTATTGTAGCAATTGCATGGAGTTTGCTTGTTTCGGATGTGTTCATGTCGGTTCTTCTTTGAAAACACAAATAGGGCAAATAGCTTCCTATGAAATGGTCTCCAGTGTTCAAGCATGAGAAGATTAGAAAGTAGAATGTTTTCCCCACTTAGGACAATCTTTGTACATCTCTTTGAAATGTGTGGATATTATATATAAAACAGTAAGGGAAACAAATATGTATGTGATATACTCGCGTACAATAAATCTTTTTCTGTAGATCGTTAAAGTGAATCAGTCATCTTATTCATGCTGCCCAAACCATAGTCTGACTGCACGACAGCCGTATCAATTCAGAGAAAATATAGGTAGACCAGAAAACGGTAACTGAAGACGAGGCATTACTGGAGTCTCCATGTGATTGTCAGATCTCTCCTTCGTGTGTACATAAGTTGGTTCCTGTCAATCACCTACAGCGGCGATGCAAAGAGTCGGCAAAGGTCGAAGCCGGAATAATCTTGTCTCCTGGCTATCTCTCAGTCTTATCCTTTGAATCAGATTAAAAGAGATGCAAGTAACTCATCAAAGGGACAATTGGTGTCCCAAGTAACCATATACTATGGAGCCTCCTACACCTTATCATATATGAGAGAAATAATGCTAGTTTCTTTTCAGGGGCTGGAGAATCTGGAAAGAGCACTATTGTGAAGCAGATGAAGTGAGTAACAATATAACCATCCACTGCATAGACGTTTCACCACATACTACATTTCCCATAAATTATGTCTCTTCCTGATCCTATATCTCTAGTAATTTTACCAATCAATTTGATTAAGGATTATCCACCAAGACGGATACTCAGAACAAGAATGCTTGGAGTTCAAAGCGATTATCTACGGCAACATACTACAGTCAATCCTTGCTATAATCCGTGCTATGAGCACTCTTGGAATCGATTATGCTGAAGCAAGCAAAGCGGTACGTAAGGGTTAAAGGAAACCGATCACCTCAGAAAACAATGCTGTTGGGTCGCCTTACTGAAAGTGTAACTATCGTCAGACAATTAACGTAATCCCTTCACTTCCGCTTTTTTTTTTTTTTGCCCCCCCCCCCCCCTTCTTCCCAGAGCCATAACTTTTTTATTTTTCGGTCAATATGGCCATGTGAGGGCTTGTTTTTTCAGGGACGAGTGGTACTTCTGAACAACACCACTGATTTTGCCATGTAGTAGGAAAAAGATTCCAATTGCAATTCTGCAATTGTTTTTTTTACTATGTTCACCAAATGCTAAAACTGACCTGCCATTATGATTCTCCAGGTCACTGAGTTCATAGATACCAAACACGTCTAGGTTCTTTTGTTTAAGTGGTGCAAAACAAAATTCCTAATTTTTTTTTTTTTTTTTTTAATACAAACAAAAAACTAAAAAAGACACAATTTTTCGAGTCGCATATCGTTTCCATTTTTCAGCATCTGGTGCTGGGTGAGCCCTGCTACGTGTAGCAGAAATGATCATTTCCTATGAACGCTGGCCAGGGACTGGCGTCAATAGGACATCTGCAATGACAGGCATGAGGGTCTTCTGCTGATCCCCATCTGTCATGTCAACCCATTGGCACCCCACCATCATGTGACAAGTGTGCCAATGTGCGGGGTTTGTGATTTGCTTCTGGTGAGAGTTAAATGCTGCTGTCAGAAATTGACAGCGGCATTTTACATGTTACCAGCAGGTGGATAGTGATTCCATCCACAGCTGTTCAGGGCACACGATAACTGATCAAATCATGTCCCGGAAAAGATGTGGGCTCAGCACCGGAGCCCACATCAAAGGGAGGGGAATCTACTTATGTGTCATATGCTATGAAGGGGTTAATTCTACCCGAGAGCTGCCAGCTTTTAGTTATAGGCATTTTAATTGACTGTCAGTTCTGTAGTGTAACTGACTGTAGCCGCTCCATGCATGCCCCTATAACTGAAAGCTGGCAGCTCCCGGGAAGAAATAAGTTCATGTTCTCCCAGTAGCTGATATTTCAGCAAGGCAGCATTATACCGCTATTTACTTGCAGACAGAACCCTATATCTGCAGGTAAATAGCATTTTCCAATCTGACAGGTTCCCTTTATGTAATATTAACTTCCCTCTTATACACATAATTCTTAGGGAAGATTTATAAAAGGCGATCTCTAAAAATATGGAACAAAGTCACTGAAGACTTTTGAGATCTACTATCTGCATTTTTCATAGTCGGTTGCACGCATTGCATAGTAGTGATATGGTAAAATAAAACGTTGTCACCTTTCAAGTCCTCACCTACCCCACATCACATTGACTCTGGAGACTGAAGGTATGAGGAGTGCTTTGGTGCCGATATTACATTTCAACTACTGCTTGTCACATTTTAACAATGGTAGAGGGGTTTAGAAAACTATTTCTTACAAGTGTAATGCTGCGGTAGCACCATACGCAGTGAAGAGGCAGTGACCCACAAGGTTCAAACACAAAAAGTCTCTTTAATGTGTTACTTCACACACAAAGGTGCATAGCATTTTATAGTACACATCATCAAAGTTCAATACACACAGTTGCATCTCGTCTCAGTGCCCGTTTCATAGCACTATACATCATATGGCTTTTAGATGGCAGTCCCTAAACATGCCATATTACAGTCTCCAAACACAGCTTCACATGTTGCAGACACTACACACACCAGTCCTCCTCTGACTAGTTCCCGTGGGTGTCCTGCACCGCTGTATCACAGACTCTTTACTCACAGTCGTACACAGCCCAGGATATCCTCCGGATAGCAGCCGGACACCATATCCACCTGTTTGCAGTCTTTACACATGCCAGTCCTCTTTCGGGCACAGGACTGTCCACATCTGACTCTTTTGGGCACAGGACATCTACCTCTGATTCACCTCCAGGCACAGGACTGTCCACATCCGAGACCAGTTACCATGGACGACTTGCATCGCTGTATATGCTGCGAGTGCCAGGCTTTTCAGCTGCCAAAGCTGCTGGCTCCGCTGACCTGTGCTGCTTCACACAGCCAGCGATCTGCAGGCCTCTGCTCTGCACAACAGCACACACCAGACTGACACTGATGTTGCAGCTGACACACCCATACCCCTTACTGCAGTGTTTTTAACAAACCTGTGGCTTTCAACCACATGGAAAACCCAGACCGGAAATCCGTGACTGCCATGCACACCTATGGACTTCATCCATCTCCATGCACAACCTGGGGTGAATGCACAGTTACCCCTACATGTGACATGAGTCACTGCTTCACATATCCTCCCCCCCGTTCATACCTGTGAGATTGAACACTTGTTACCCCGTATGGGCATGAGTCAGGGCATCCATATGACCCTGTGACATCCCCGCTCAAAACAACATTTTCAGTCTCTCCTGCCAATACCTCTAGGGGAAGCCTATCGGGATTATGCTCACCCTAATTTGGCGACCCCTATGGCAGGTATCTCAACATTTTCGGGTTCTACGCCCCACACAGCACATACTCTGCTGCTTCCACTGCAGCTCCTGCTGCTGCAGAACCTCTTGCTGCAACTGCAGCTCCTGCTGCAGAACCTCTTGCTGCAACTGCAGCTCCTCCACAACGCAGACTTCATGGACCCGCAGATACACAGTAAATCTTCATAACCCCACCGAGTTACCGCCAGAAGCCTTCAATCTTCATGGCCCCGCCGAGCCACAGCAAGCTGTCTTGAAAATATTTTTCCAGCAGATTTGCACAATACTATGCAGCACGCTTTAGGGTATGCCTCAGTTCACACTGCCTGCATTCTCCACCATATGTAGTGCTGCGGTAGCACCGTATGCAGTGAACAGGCAGTGACCCACAAAGTTCAAACACAAAAGTCTCTTTAGTGTGTTACTTCACACAAAGGTGCATAGCATTTTAGAGTACACGTCATCAAAGTTCAATACACACAGTCGCATCTCGTCTCAGTGCCCGTTTCATAGCACTACACATCAAATTACTTTTAGATTGTAGTCCCTAAACATGCCATATTACAGTCTCCAAACACAGCTTCACATGTTGCAAACACTACACTCCAGTCCTCCTCTGACTAGTTCCCGTGGGTGTCCTGCACCGCTGTATCACAGACTCTTTACTCACACAGCCGTACACAGCCCACAATATCCTCTGCATAGCAGGCACCATATCCACCTTTTTGCAATCGTTTCACATGCCAGTTCTCTTTCGGGCACAGGACATCCACATCAGAGACCAGTTACCATGGACGACTTGCATCGCTATATACGCTGCGGGTGCCAGGCTGTTCAGCTGCCATAGCTGCTGGCTCTGCTGGCCTGTGCTGCTTCACACACACAGCCAGCGCTCTGCAGGCATCTACTCTGCACAACAGCACACACCAGACTGACACTGACGTTGCACCTGACATACCCTACCCCTTACTGCAGGGTTTTTAACAAACCTGTAAACTCGGAACGGAAATCCATGACTGCCATGCACACCTATGGACTTCATCCTTCTCCATGCACAACCTGGGGAGAACACACAACGACCCCTACCTGTGACATGAGTCACTGCCTCACACAAGTTACAGGTGCATCTCACAAAATTAGAATATCATCAAAAAGTTAATTTATTTCAGTTCTTCAATGCAAAAAGTGAAACTTATATTATAACTGCTGGTGTAGGTCCAAAGTGTTTTATCAAGACCAAAGTCAGCGCAGCCGTCTACCAGGAAATTTTAGAGCACTTCATGCTGCCCTCTACCGAAAAGCTTATTGAAGATAAAAATGTCATTCTCCAGCAGGACTTGGCACCTGTCCAGACTGCCAAAGGTACCAATTCCTGGTTTAAAAACAACAGTATCACTGTGCTTGATCAACGAGTAAGCTCGCCTGTCCTTAACCCCATAATCTATGGGGTATTGTCAAGAGGAAGATGAGAGACACCAGACCCAACAATGCAGATGAGCTGAATGCGGCTATCAAAGCAACCTGGGCTTCCATAACACCTCAGCAGTGCCACTGGCTGATCGCCTCCATGCCACGCTGCATTGATGCAGTAATTGATGCAAAAGGTGCCCCGACCAAGTATTGAGTGCATTTACTGAACATACATTTGAGTGGGCCAACATTTCGGATTTTAAAATTATTTTTTCAAGCTGGTGTTATAAAGTATTCTAATTTACTGAGATAATGACTTTTGGGTTTTCATTGGCTGTAAGCCATAATCATCAACATTAACAGAAATAAACACTTGAAATGCATCACTCTGCTTGTAATGACTATATAATAATTGAGTTTCATTTTTTTGTATTGAAGAACTGAAAGAAATTAACTTTTTAATGATATTCTAATTTTGTGAGATGCACCTGTACATATTAGTTAAAATTATGAGGGAAAAAAAAAGCAGAAGTGGATTTTGCTGTGGCTTGTGCTATGTGGGTAATACTGTTCTATGATAGGTGCAGCGTCCACAATATGGTCAGACAATGCAGGAAGCTCTTTTAGAAGTAGTAAACAGGTCTTCAGTAAGCGATACCCCTTCATTGCTAACATGCCCCAATACACCGAAGCGTTCCTGGATGTGTCACCATCCTAAATCCTCGGACACACTCTGCTGGCTGAAAGCGTTAATTACATGTCTGTCTGTCACTAGCTAGGATGACTAACCAATTGATTTACCAGTGAACTGAAATTCATTTTTGTACACAGGATGATGGGCGTCTCCTTTGCCACCTTGCAGACTCCATTGAAGAGGGCACAATGCCTCAAGAGCTTGTGGATGTGATCAAAAGTCTCTGGAAAGATGATGGGGTGCAAGCCAGTTTTGAAAGAGCAGCAGAATACCAACTCAATGACTCTGCAGCATAGTGAGTGTCAACATACCACAAGAGCTATAAAAATACTTCACACTGTGGAAAGTTAGATTGGGTGTTTTTTCCTCTGTCTCCCAGTAATACTGAAAGTTATAGTCATAAGTTTACTGCCTGGTTCTTTTTCTGTGTAAATCTGCAAAGAGCAATATTATTAAGCTGCGCACCTCCTACACTTTGTCTTTGATAAATTAATGTAAAAGTGCTTTGTTTCACCGATTATGGCAAATGGAGATCCGGCACATTTTCACATACAGTCACTGCTTCCTTCTTACTATACCCAGGCCGATCACAGCCCAAAAGTGAATAGTCCCACTCCTGTGCTTAGACTAAACCATCACTCCAGCGGGTTTTCTTTTACTCCAGCGCTGGAGTGGAATCACTAATCCATGTTCCCTGCCTCTAGTAATATACTTACCAGCCGCTGTCTTCAGCTGTGCCCGATTCTGATTCCAACCATCTTGTGACCGCAACTTCCCACTGACCGGTAATGGTCAAAAGGTCTCAATCTAAGCCGATGAGAGCCTCGTCCTGGTTCTCAGACTTACATTGATTAGTGACTACTGACTCACCCAGCAAACACTGCAGCGGCAGGTCACTCATGCAGAAGATGACTGAAGCGGCACCAATAACAGATGAAGATGGAGGCTGGTGAGTATATTACTAGTGGCAGGTAACAGATTACTGACACCACTCCAGTGGTACAAAAAATAATGGAGGTGAGGGTTAAAAGATTATTCTCAACATTAGTCTTCAGTAGCACACAGCTCTCCATCTTCTTACTGCTGGGGGAAGGTCTAGCTCTGTAGCATAGTCCTTCTGAAGTACCTAATGTGCTAACGTAACACATTACAAGCGCTTGGCTCTTGGAGAGTGAGCAGTGATTAGAACTGATCTGGACTAGGGACAGGACTTGAGATTTTACAAAACTGATGGCAAATCTGGATCTGGCCCCGACAGTGAGGGAGAGGTGAGCAACTGTATAATTGCTGCAAAATCAGCACTCCTGCTATGCATGGATGAGGGGCAACACCCTGAAACATATGTCTGCAAATGGAGATTGTTTCCGCTTAGCCCAAATCACGTGGCAGAGTTCATTAAAGGGTCAATATTGACTCTTAGGATTGCTACATCCGATAGGTAACACTAGAATTTTTGTCTTCTTTCTTTCTGAACTGGCTATTTACAGATTTAAATTTCCCAGAGGAGCATTGCATGTCCCACAAGTCTGTCTATGCCAATTGGTTCTCTCCAGAAAGGAGACTCTTCACCCCATAAACCCCATCATTGGCTTTTAAGGGTATGTGCACATGACGGCTTTTAGACACTGACGTACCTTTTGAAGAAGATGCCTCTGTAAAACGCTGGTGATGTTGTCCTTGAAACTTCTTTTTGGACATCTCTTTGGACATGTTTTACCTAACCCCACATATAAACAATGATGTTACAAGTATGTAGCAACATGCACGTAAAGATCTCGCAGAGGCGGCTGTACATTAATTTTGTGCCACTATTTACTTCTGCGTATTGTTCCAACATTTTACTGGCTTTTTTCTTATCAAATTAGTTACCTCAACCAACTGGATAGGATCACAGCACCTGGTTACCTCCCAAATGAGCAAGATGTTCTCCGTTCCCGTGTGAAAACAACAGGAATCATAGAATCACAGTTCTCATTTAAAGATCTACACTTCAGGTTTGTCCATTTGGCATTCTAAATAAGAAGCGTAATGGTAGGCATCAATAACCATACTTGCTAATATGACAATTCAATGTATTCACTTGTGGCACTGTGAAGGTATAGGCTTAGCCAACACAAATTCATAACTCACAATTCCTCCAAAACAAATGATCCAAGATCATCAGTATATGTTTTGTGACTAGACTGAACATAACGCGTATCCACCAGTAATGAACTTCAAGCAAGAACACATTATTTCAGATGTTTCAGCTAGTAGAATATATGGCCCCAATGATTAACCGAGGTTGACGACCATCTGGAAATTTGTGGACAGTTCGTAAACGTAGGGTACTTATTTGCCCATGTCTGTGTGAAAAAAAAATTATTATGATTGCAATTATCCCCATTTTACAGTTCACAGTGTGAGCAACTAATGTCTTCATACCAGAATTATGGGCTGTAGACATCACTTATAATCATCATTTATTATGACTTTCCAAAAATCTTGACAATCCCTCAACTTTTAAGGCTATGTGCACACGTCAGGATTTCTTGCAGAAATTTCCTGAACAAAACCAGACATTTTTCTGCAAGAAATCTGCATGCATTTTTTTTCGCGTTTTTTTCCGGAGGTTCCCAATGCAATAATATAGTGGGAAATTCACAAAATTAATGAAAATGCTGCGTTTTTTACCGCATATGCACAAAAATTGCGGAATGCATTATAAATGAATGCGTTTAAGCGTTTTTATCGTGTTTTTATCGCGAAAAATCCTGAACGTGTGCACACAGCCTAATAAGCTGTCAAGAAAAAATTAAATTCAAGTTTGCAATCCTATGACCAACTGGTGGAGGTCCAACTGTTCTGGTCTGTGCCAAACAGTAGAACAAATTGTTAGTCCCTCAGCTAAAGAGCAGTGCCATTGTGTTGCCTGTTAAAGACACAATGGTTTCTAATCATCTGCATAGACAGCCATTATAGTTAATTCAGGGCCATATATCTTCTTTGATATACTGATCATAAAACCAAGTGATGTATTGCTGATGTGTTTAATGTAACCATATTAAAAGAATATAAGACTTTTCTGTGTTAACACTCCGATACGGTTGACTTTTATAGAATGTTTGACGTCGGTGGACAGAGATCAGAACGAAAGAAATGGATACACTGTTTTGAAGGCGTCACCTGCATTATATTCTGTGGAGCACTAAGTGCATATGACATGGTCCTGGTGGAGGATGAGGAAGTGGTAGGCGACGCTTGGGTTATAATGGTTTTATTCTACTATGCGAGGGACTATGTTTGTACAGGATTCCGTTCATAAACCAGATGAAATACACTGATGGCTGCGTACCATCTCCACTTACACTATGTAAAGGACTAAGAAAATGGTTTTCCCAATCCAATGTGTTTTAATATTAATATCTCTTGGGGAGGGAGGGGGAGAAAAGATGGAAATTGTGCTTATAATAAAACAATAACATATTAAAAGGGTTTCATAGAAATGCTGCTCGAGACATGTGTCACCTGTCATGTTTGGTAGCAGCATCATGAAGGAGCACAACTTATCAGCTCACTCAGCCTGACAGGTTTTCCAGAGGACACTGATAAAGGAGATACTGTAAACAGAAGAGCAAGGAAGGTGACTGCGCAGAGCGGATTTCTCGCTCTTCTGGCCGATATCCCGATCAGGCTGAGTGATCAGATAAGCTATGCTTGTTCATGATGCTGCCTCCTCAGTGGTTCTCAAACTGCAACCCCCAAGTTTCTGTTTTTTAAAGACAATATTAATAGGAGGAGAGTCACTGAAGGTTCAGTGATCTGTCATTTAAGCCAGAATGATGACGATGAGGCCAGAGCAACATAACCCCTCCCCCCCACCAGTCCCACCCCGGAGCACGAGAATATCATTAACTCAAAACATAAAACACAGATTAAACTACCACAGGATGGATTTCATCACAGGTATCATTTTAATCAGTAGAACGCCGACCTGACAGTGTCTGTAGTTTACTGAGCACAATCCCGATGACAGGTTCCATTTAAAATATGTTTTTTTCCAACATTACTCAAATTTTGCTCTAAGGCAGACAATTTGATTAAAGTGAGTCTGGCTGTAGAAAATGATTGTTTAAACCAAGCACAGGCGCTTATTGCAACCTAACCAAGCACAGGCGCTTATTGCAACCTTCTTGTGGCCAAACAGTTCAGTGAACGTTCCCACCAATTTGCTTTCCATTTATCTCTGCCCGTTTCTGGTTCTTGCAATGTCAGGAGTTGTCCATCAAGAAAGAGGGGGTGGAGATAGATGCAAAACAAGTACGTGGAAAGGTGCATGCTAGTGTTTGGCTATACAAAGGGTGCAGCAAGCGCCTGTGCATGGTTTGAACAGTCTTTTGTGTTAATATACTTACTTTAAATAACAAAGGAGCCTACACTCACCAGTTATATCTCCCCCTATCACTGTTTACTTGGCTGCTTGGAGAATGTGCTCTTCACAAATGACCTATCTACCTAAACAATAGCTGTATAAGGTCAAGGTCAGCAATTGGCTGAAGCAGTCACCTGTCATTTCATTATAATGTCTGCCTTTAACCCACCCTTTGATGATACTGAAAAACCCCTAAACAAAAAGTGGCAAAGTAAAAAAAAATAAGAATCCTCTTTTTCTTTTTACAGAACCGGATGCACGAGTCGCTTCATCTGTTCAACAGCATTTGTAACCACAAGTTCTTTGCTGCGACGTCGATAGTGCTTTTCCTTAACAAGAAGGATCTTTTTGAAGTGAAAATTAAAAAAGTTCATTTAAGCATCTGTTTCCCAGACTATGATGGTGAGTGCCATGACATCTACTCAAAATCAAGACGTGTCCTGCCATACTGAATCAATGTCTAATGTCCCGACGTTTCCCCCTGGGTGCATAAACATGTATGTGTTTTCTGTGCTGTGACAGGTCCAAACACGTTTGAAGATGCGGGCAATTATATCAAGTTACAGTTTCTGGATTTGAACATGCGGAAAGATGTCAAGGAGATCTACGGCCACATGACCTGTGCCACAGACACGCAAAACGTTAAATTTGTGTTTGATGCGGTGACTGATATCGTCATCAAGGAGACACTGAAGGACTGTGGGCTCTTCTGAATTTCACAGTAGTTCTTGCTGAGAAACTATCCTCCTATTCTTTTCTGAAACAGGATTGTAACCAGTAACAAGAGCCCAAAAGGTTGCATTTTGTGTAAGCATTGGCAACCCTTCCATACTAATAATTATATAGTACAGCAGTACAAGTATGTAGGTGGTGTTGTTTACCAGCTCTGCAAAAAACACTAAACAGGTAGCAGATCTGCAACCGGCAGCTATGCCAAAATAAGACATCCCATTGCTTATCATACACTGCTTTCTATGGGCTGCAGATATTCTATCAGACATGACAAATTGCCCCAAAATAAAAAAAGGATAACGGGTTCTCACAGCTTTGCCCCAAACACTACCTGGACCTATAGAATACATCCTACTGAACTTTGGAGTACTTCCAGTTGTCGCCATGTCAGCCTTCCTTGTCAATACACAGACGAAAAGGATCTTTAGACTAGAAAATGATCTGATGAAATCCTGTAATTAGACGTATAATGTCTCACTGAGAAGTGAAAGATGAAGTCAAGGTAAGAGGAGCCATCAACTCGCCATGGTTTGAGCAATAAAAAATAAAAAAACACAGAAGAAAAAACCACAGCACAATTTTGCATGTCTCACCATTTTAATACTGTATACAAATAAAAATAAGAGTGCGAAGTGCAGAGAAATGGAGTGTCTGCGTGTAATGCAAAGAGAAACTTCAGTACAAAGGTTGACAGCATTAAGGTGTGTAACTGATCTGTTGCAGGCAGACATGAAAACGTTAGCGGCAACTAAACTTTAAATCTAGAACCTTGGTGTTTGGCACCAGGCATACAAAGGCATGCATCCGAGCAGGCGGCAGGGCGGGAAACCACAGGTCCCAAGAAGATGAGGAGCAGGCGGGCAGGTAGGTGGCTGTAACCTGTGACAGCAGCAATGGCAACTTTACATATGTGAAAAGAAGACAAGCCATGGAAAGGACACTTGAATTTGGGTGAAGGTGCTCATTGGCTACAGCAGTAGCTTAAATAATGGAATTGAACATATAGTAGATGCCAAGCAAAAAGACACTACTCGGTGCTGGGAATGGTTTAAGTATAAAATTCATTAGGCATAATGGTGTAACCATCCATGGTGAGAGCAAGAATAAGTCTCATCATCCTCTATCCACGTCAAATAATCTCCCACTGCAAAATAATAATAATAAAAAAACAAAAAAACTGAAAAAATCTCATGGACAGATAAATGCAACACTGGGATTGGCAAATGTCATAACCTCAAAAAAAGACCTTGGAATGCATTAGAAATCATAGACTCCTATCGCAGAAGTGGCCTTTCTTCACAGATTGACTAATCAGCAGCCAAAAAGGAAGATTCCTAGTATGGATAGGATAGATCTGTAACAGTCCAGTCATTCAGAAGGATGAAATACTTGAGACATTGACATAGTGGTAACAGAGAGCAGCTCACAGTTCTGGCCAAAGACAGTCACGTCAGGGTGGAGGCTGCATATGCAAAGGGATCAAGTAGGGCCTCTGGGGGGGAACAGGGGTGGCTTGTGCATAGAGAGATACCTCACCCCTCATGTAGCAGGCCCCAGAATTAGCCATCAGGCTTCCACAGTGTGATCTGAAAAGGAAATGGAAGACAAGAGATGAAGAGAAAATATATATATATATTTATATAAATAAGACTGCATCACACAGACACCTAGATGACGTCTTGTGAGGATTTAGCGTCTTTACAAATAAGCTCTATTACCATAAACCAGCGTATTAAAGGATGACTTCTGGTGAGCATGTGTCCAAACAACCTTCTAGGCTTGTAGCCAGTATGTGAGGGATTACTATAGCTAGCCCATCTAATTAGGTAATATACTCATCGAGGCATCTGACAGGGGCCTCTCGTACTGTCTAAAGATCCTGTTTGGATCTGTCAGCTTAAGTATTCTGCCCTACATGAGGACGCCTAATACAGCTACAGGGACGGACTACAAGTAGCCAAAATGTCAAGCGCAGCAAACCCATCAGACACACAGCTCTCACTCAATGCACACTGCAAACAAAGCGTGGAAAGAGCACACTGGGCACAGGTTGGAGAGTCCGGTACATTCACATGAGGAACGTGATTTGAGATGTTCAGACACCGGATCTATTAAAATGAACTGGTAAATAATAATAATAATAATAATTTTTATTTATATAGCGCCAACATATTCCGCAGCGCTTTACAACTTATAGAGGGGACTTGTACAGACAATAGACATCACAGCATAACAGAAATCACAGTTCAAAACAGATACCAGGAGGAATGAGGGCCCTGCTCGCAAGCTTACAAACTATGAGGAAAAGGGGAGACACGAGAGGTGGGTGGTAACAATTGCTTTAGTTATTTGGACCAGCCATAGTGTAAGGCTCGGGTGTTCATGTAAAGCTGCATGAACCAGTTAACTGCCTTAAGGTACCTTCACACTGAACAACTTAACAACGCTAACGATAGCGATCCGTGACGTTGCAGCGTCCTGGATAGCGATATCGTTGTGTTTGACACGCAGCAGCGATCAGGATCCTGCTGTGACATCGTTGGTCGGAGCTAGAAGGCCAGCACCTTATTTCGTCGCTCGATCTCCTGCTGACATCGCTGAGTCGGCGTGTGTGACGCCGATTCAGCGATGTATTCACTGGTAACCAGGGTAAACATCGGGTTACTAAGCGCAGGGCCGCGCTTAGTAACCCAATATTTACCCTGGTTACCAGTGTAAATGTAAAAAAACCCAAACACTACATACTTACATTCCGGTGTCTGTCGGGTCCCCCGGCGTTCTGCTTCCCTGCACTGTCAGCGCCGGCTGGCCGTAAAGCAGAGCACAGCGGTGACGTCACCGCTCTGCTTTACGGCCGGCGCTTACAGTGCAGGGAAGCAGAACGCCGGGGGACCCGACAGACACCGGAATGTAAGTATGTAGTATTTGGTTTTTTTTACATTTACACTGGTAACCAGGGTAAACATCGGGTTACTAAGCGTGGCCCTGCGCTTAGTAACCCGATGTTTACCCTGGTTACCCGGGGACTTCGGCATAGTTGGTCGCTGGAGAGCTGTCTGTGTGACAGCTCTCTTGCGACCACAAAGCGACACTGCAGCGATCGGCATCGTTGTCTAGATCGCTGCAGCGTCGCTAAATGTGACGGTACCTTTAGTATGTAGCAGTACAGACACAGAGTGCTATTAACTGCATAAAGTGTATGAGAACATGATGCGAGGAACCTGATTATGGGTTTTTTGTGTTTTTTATGATAGGCTACACAGGAATAGTTAGGTTAATGCGTTGATGCGGTAGGCCAATCTGAACAAATGAGTTTTTAGGGCACGCTTAAAACTGTTGGAATTGGGGATTAATCGTATTAACCTAGGTAGTGCATTCCAAAGAATCGGCGCAGCACGTGTAAAGTCTTGGAGACGGGAGTGGGAGGTTCTGATTATTGAGGATGCTAATCTGAGGTCATTAGCGGAGCGGAGGGCACGGGTAGGTTGGTAGACTGAGACCAGAGAGGAGATGAAGGGTGGTGCTGAGCCATGGAGTGCTTTGTGGATGAGGGTAGTAGTTTTGTACTGAATTCTGGAGTGGATGGGTAGCCAGTGTAATGACCCAAATAAGCGACAAAAAAAAGAAATTATATGAAGGTTTCAGGAGATGAACAAAACATAAGGGGTATTGTGAATTGTCATCATCAGATACAATCACAAAGGCTTACAATTAATTTGTACAGGACAAAAAGGCAGACGCAGAGGAGTGTATTTTCAGTACAGGTGCGATACGGCAAAATATCAGATCGCACTCAGACCAATGTTAGCCTATGGGACAGAGCGCATGTCTGATTATTTCCTTGGACAGAGACCGTACAACTTTTAACCCCTTTCTGTCATTAGACGTACTATTCCGTCCATGTGGGGTGGGCCCTACTTCCCAAGGACGGAATAGTACGTCATACGCGATCGGCCGCGCTCACGGGGGGAGCGCGGCCGATCGCGGCCGGGTGTCAGCTGACTATCGCAGCTGACATCCGGCACTATGTGCCAGGAGCGGTCACGGACCGCCCCCGGCACATTAACCCCCGGCACACCGCGATCAAACATGATCGCGGTGTGCCGGCGGTATAGGGAAGCTTCGCGCAGGGAGGGGGCTCCCTGCGTGCTTCCCTGAGACCCCCGGAGCAACGCGATGTGATCGCGTTGCTCCGAGGGTCTCCTACCTCCCTCCTCGCCGCAGGTCCCGGATCCAAGATGGCCGCGGCATCCGGGTCCTGCAGGGAGGGAGGTGGCTTACCGAGTGCCTGCTCAGAGCAGACACTTGGTAAGCCTGCAGCCCTGCACAGCAGTTCGCAGATCTGGCAGAGTGCTGTGCACACTGCCAGATCATCGATCTGTGATGTCCCCCCCTGGGACAAAGTAAAAAAAAAAAAAAAAAAAAAAAAAAAGGCCACATGTGTAAAAAAAAAATTAAAAAAAAATTCCTAAATAAATAAATTAAAAAAAAAAATTATTCCCATAAATACATTTCTTTATCTAAATTAAAAAAAAATGAAACAATAAAAGTACACATATTTAGTATCGCCGCGTCCGTAACGACCCCACCTATAAAACTATATCACTAGTTAACCCCTTCAGTGAACACCGTAAAAAAAAAAAAAAAAAAAAACGAGGCAAAAAACAACGCTTTATTCTCATACCGCCAAACAAAAAGTGGAATAACACGCGATCAAAAAGACGGATATAAATAACCATGGTACTGCTGAAAACGTCATCTTGTCCCGCAAAAAACGAGCCGCCATACACCATCATGAGTGAAAAAATAAAAAAGTTATAGTCCTCAGAATAAAGCGATGCCAAAATAATTATTTTTTCTATAAAATGGCTTTTATCGTATAAAAGCGCCAAAACAAAAAAAAATTATATAAATGAGATATCGCTGTAATCGTACTGACCCGACGAATAAAACTGCTTTATCAATTTTACCAAATGTGGAACGGTATAAACGCCTCCCCCAAAAGAAATTCATGAATAGCTGGTTTTTGGTCATTCTGCCTCACAAAAATCGGAATAAAAAGCGATCAAAAAAATATCCCGTGCCCGAACATGTTACCAATAAAAACGTCAACTCGTCCCACAAAAAAAAAGACCTCACATGACTCTGTGGTCTCAAATATGGAAACATTATAGCTCTCAAAATGTGGTAACGCAAAAAATATTTTTTGCAATAAAAAGCGTCTTTCAGTGTGTGATGGCTGCCAACCATAAAAATCCGCTAAAAAACCCGCTATAAAAGTAAATCAAACCCCCCTTCATCACCCGCTTAGTTAGGGAAAAATTAAAAAAATGTAAAAAATGTATTTATTTCCATTTTCCCAATAGGGTAAGGGCTAGGGTTAGGATTAGGGCTAGAGTTGGGGCTAAAGTTAGGGTTAGGATTACATTTACGGTTGGGAATAGGGTTGGGATTAGGGTTAGGGGTGTGTCTGGGTTAGAGGTGTGGTTAGGGTTACCGTTGGGATTAAGGTTAGGGGTGTGTTTGGATTAGGGTTTCAGTTATAATTGGGGGGTTTCCACTGTTTAGGCAAATCAGGGGCTCTCCAAACGTGACATGGCGTCCGATTTCAATTCCAGCCAATTCTGCGTTGAAAAAGTAAAACAGTGCTTCTTCCCTTCCAAGCTCTCCCGTGCGCCCAAACAGGGGTTTACCCCAACATATGGGGTATCAGCGTACTCGGAACACATTGGAGAACAACTTTTGGGGTCCAATTTCTCCTGTTACCCTTGGGAAAATACAAAACTAGGGGCTAAAAAATAATAAAAAATAATTTTTTTTTATTTGCATGGATCTGCGTTATAAACTGTAGTGAAACACTTGGGGGTTCAAAGCTCTCACAACACATCTAGATGAGTTCCTTAGGGGTTCTACTTTCCAAAATGGTGTCACTTGTGGGGGGTTTCTACTGTTTAGGTACATTAGGGGCTCTGCAAACGCAATGTGACGCCTGCAGACCATTCCATCTAAGTCTGCATTCCAAATGGCGCTCCTTCCTTTCCGAGCCCTCCCATGCGCCCAAACGGTGGTTCCCCCCCACATATGGGGTATCAGCGTACTCAAGACAAATTGGACAACAACTTTTGGGGTCCAATTTCTCCTGTTACCATTGGGAAAATACAAAACTGGGGGCTAAAAAATAATTTTTTGGGGAAATTTTTTATTTTTTTTATCTTCACCGCTCTGCGTTATAAACTGTAGTGAAACACTTGGGGGTTCAAAGTTCTCACAACACAACTAAATAAGTTCCTTGGGGGGTCTAGTTTCCAATATTGGGTCACTTGTGGGGGGTTTATACTGTTTAGGTACATTAGGGGCTCTGCAAACGCAATGTGACGCCTGTAGACCAATCCATCTAAGTCTGCATTGCAAATGATGATCCTTCCCTTCCGAGCTCTGCCATGCGCTCAAACGGTGGTTCCCCCCCAGATATCAGGTATCAGCGTACTCAGGACAAATTGGACAACAATATATAGGGTCCAATTTCTCCTGTTACCCTTGGAAAAATACAAAACTGGGGGCTAAAAAATAATTTTTGTGGAAAAAAAATATTTTTTATTTGCACGGCTCTGCGTTATAAACTGTAGTGAAACACTTGGGGGTTCAAAGCTCTCACAACACATCTAGATGAGTTCCTTAGGGGGTCTACTTTCCAAAATGGTGTCACTTGTGGGGGGGTTTTACTGTTTAGGTACATTAGGGGCTCTGGCAAACGCAATGTGATGCCTGCAGACCATTCCATCTAAGTCTGCATTCCAAATGGCGCTCCATCCCTTCCGAGCCCTCCCATGTGCCCAAACGGTGGTTCCCCCCCACATATGGGGTATCAGCGTACTCAGGACAAATTGGACAACAACTATTGGGGTCCAATTTCTCCTGTTACCCTCGGGAAAATACAAAACTGGGGGCTAAAAATAATTTTTGTGGGAAAAAAATTGTGTTTTATTTTTACGGCTCTGCATTATAAACTTCTGTGAAGCACTTGGTGGGTCAAAGTGCTCACCACACATCTAGATAAGTTCCTTAGGGGGTCTACTTTCCAAAATGGTGTCACTTGTGGGGGGGCTTCAATGTTTAGGCACATCAGTGGCTCTCCAAACGCAACATGGCGTCCCATCTCAATTCCTGTCAATTTTGCAGTGAAAAGTCAAACGGCGCTCCTTCGCTTCCGAGCTCTGTCATGCGCCCAAACAGTGGTTTACCCCTACATATGGAGTATCGGCGTACTCAGGACAAATTGTATAACATCTTTTGGGGTCCATTTTTTCCTGTTACCCTTGGTAAAATAAAGCAAATTGGAGCTGAAGTAAATTTTGTGTGAAAAAAAGTTAAATGTTCATTTTTATTTAAACATTCCAAAAATTCCTGTGAAACACCTGAAGGGTTAATAAACTTTTTGAATGTGGTTTTGAGCACCTTGAGGGGTGTAGTTTTTAGAATGGTGTCACACTTGGGTATTTTCTATCATATAGACCCCTCAAAATGACTTCAAAGGAGATGTGGTCCCTAAAAAAAAATGGTGTTGTAAAAATGAGAAATTGCTGGTCAAATTTAACCCTTATAACTCCCTAACAAAAAAAAATTTTGGTTCCAAAATGGTGCTGATGTAAAGTAGACATGTGGGAAATGTTACTTATTAAGTATTTTGTGTGACATATCACTGTGATTTAATTGCATAAAAATTCAAATTTGGAAAATTGCGAAATTTTCAAAATTTTCGCCAAATTTCCATTTTTTTCACAAATAAACGCAGGTAATATCAAAGAAATTTTACCACTGTCATGAAGTACAATATGTCACGAGAAAACAATGTCAGAATCACCAGGATCCGTTGAAGCGTTCCAGAGTTATAACCTCATAAAGGGACAGTGGTCAGAATTGTAAAAATTGGCCCGGTCCATAACGTGCAAACCACCCTTGGGGGTGAAGGGGTTAAAAAAAAAGTTTAATCCGCTATTTGAATTGCACTCGGCCATGCAAGTCTGAGTGATTTGAACACATTGGACTGCACTCAGATGACATCGGAGTGCAGTTCTATTTCTGTGAATTGACAGAATGGAGACTATTATTCATCGTCTTCACATACCAGAGAATCGGATTACACTCAGATCAGAGTGTGATTTGCATAATTGGCCTGATTTGCTTCCATGAGAGGGCCCCTGCCCTAATTGAAACCAAGCCAAATTCACACCACATGTGTGCTGCTGGGTCCTGCATACATATAATCACAATGTAATCCAAAAATGAAGACAAGCACCATCGTGACATCGTATGAGAGCGCTATCCAGTAAAACAAACCGAGGACACAGCACAGACTTGTCCGCCTACTACTGGGGTGGACACAAGCTTGTCTTTCCTGATAGACACATATGTAAAGGTTGGTATATGTTTTTTTGCCATCTTTCTTTTCTCCAATTACTCCTCTCCTCTTAGAGGGTGTAGTGCATTACTACTATTAACAACCAAGTACTGGGGATCAGGATGTTGTTCCAGCAAATGCACGTACTGTGGGAAGATAGTAACCGTGTCAAAAGACACAGTAACAAAGTAAAGATGGTCACTATCACCCCCATCAGCGATCACCGCTGTTCGGACTGGAGCACCTAGGGCGCACCAGAGAAAATCATTCTTGGGCCCACTATGTAGCTACATAGGAATAAATACAAGACCTCCAATTGTGCAGGAAAATGAGCTAATATCAAGGTATAATATAAGGTAGTAGATGATTTAATGATATCGCAGGGGTCCCACAATTTGGTGCAAACTCAATCAAAAATGTCCCCTGGTGTTTAATAACCACCAAGCCAATGCTTTATAGCACCAGTGCAGTGGATGAGATTTTATTACATCACATCCACACGCTGATAATATCCACAGCGGTAACTGACCGATGAGATGTGCAACACAAAGGAGCAGGTCAGTGGTAAAGGTTATCATCACATAGCAGTAAAGGCAGCAATATCTGCACAATATCCGTGTGTTAATTTGCTGTAGGATTTCCATTATGGAAATTCTGCAGCAAATACATTATGTGAATATCCCCATTTCTAGTGGTCATATCTGTATGACATTGGAGTAATATCAAAAGAGCTTTCTCTCACATCCCCCCATACACTTTTTACAGAAATCTCTCTGCCACCTAGAAGGCCATAACTTTTTATGAAGGGCCATCATTTAGTAGTTGGGGAAGAAAACTTTTAGTAAGGGGTGATACAGAGGAAGAGGGGCTCAGTCAGGAGTGATACAGGGGGAGAGGGTTCCACAGGGTTGATACAGGGGGAGGGGAAACAGTCAGTCAAGGGTAATACATAGAGAGGTGGCGCTGTCAGGAGTGATACACAGGGGAGAATGGGGGGGCGCAGTCAGAAGAGATATAACGAGAGGGGTTCAGCAGGGGTTATACAGGAGGAGGGGACACAGTCAGTCAGGGGCAATAGAGAGGGAGGGGGCACAGTAAGGAGTAATATAGGAGGAGGTGGCTCAGTCAGGGGTGATACAGGGGGAGGGGGCTCAGTCAGGGGTGATACAGGGGGAGGGGGCTCAGTCAGGGGTGATACAGGGGGAGGGGGCTCAGTCAGGGGTGATACAGGGGGAGGGGGCTCAGTCAGTCAGGGGCAATAGAGAGGGAGGGGGCAGTCAGGAGTAATACAGGGGGAGGGGGCTCAGTCAGGGGTGATACAGGGGGAGGGGGCTCAGTCAGGGGTGATACAGGGGGAGGGGGCTCAGTCAGGGGTGATACAGGGGGGAGGGGGCTCAGTCAGGGGTGATACAGGGGGGAGGGGGCTCAGTCAGGGGTGATACAGGGGGAGGGGGCTCAGTCAGGGGTGATACAGGGGGAGGGGGCTCAGTCAGTCAGGGGCAATAGAGAGGGAGGGGGCACAGTAAGGAGTAATATAGGAGGAGGTGGCTCAGTCAGGGGTGATACAGGGGGAGGGGGCTCAGTCAGGGGTGATAGGGGGAGGGGGCTCAGTCAGGGGTGATAGGGGGAGGGGGCTCAGTCAGGGGTGATACAGGGGGAGGGGGCTCAGTCAGGGGTGATACAGGGGGAGGGGGCTCAGTCAGGGGTGATACAGGGGGAGGGGGCTCAGTCAGTCAGGGGCAATAGAGAGGGAGGGGGCAGTCAGGAGTAATACAGGGGGAGGGGGCTCAGTCAGGGGTGATACAGGGGGAGGGGGCTCAGTCAGGGGTGATACAGGGGGAGGGGGCTCAGTCAGGGGTGATACAGGGAGAGGGGGCTCACTCAGGGGTGATACAGGGAGAGGGGGCTCACTCAGGGGTGATACAGGGAGAAGTGGCTCAGTCAGGGCCGATAGAGAGGGAGGGGGGCACAGTCAGGAGTAATACAGGGGGAGGTGGCTCTGTCAGGGGTGATACAGGGAGAGGGGGCTCACTCAGGGGTGATACAGGGAGAAGTGGCTCAGTCAGGGCCGATAGAGAGGGAGGGGGCACAGTCAGGAGTAATACAGGGGGAGGTGGCTCTGTCAGGGGTGATACAGGGAGAGGGGGCTCAGTCGGGAGTGATAGAGGGGGACTGATGACTTTTTATGTCACCGCTCCTCCCAGTTAAGACAACCGGGGAGAGCGGCTGGTATGCGCATTGCTGGCACACCTGACTTATGCTCACTGTGCTAGCAGATGTCAGTGCCTGGGTGCAGCGGAGAATCCCCCGGTGGGCCAGTCCAACCCTGCTGCTATTGACTGATCAATCTTTACCATACCAATTGCAGTTTTTCTAATTAAGTCTAATTAGAAGGCACCTTATGTTGGTGTAAAGTGAAGATTATGTTTAGTGCTGTCTTAGTAACAAGAAGGAGCAATGACAACAGTGGTGCCACCTGTCGCAATTAATGTGATTGGAAGGTCAGTACAGACTGAGCAATCGCAGCCAAACAGTGTACTGAAAAATACTGATTACAGTTTATTTCACTCAGGGATGGAGGAGTGCTAAGTAGATGTGAAATCTTCCTTAATGTGCTGTGATCTGCTGGGACTTTTAGTGTTTATACCTAATCTGCCCCTCATCCCACACCCTGTGTGCAACCTGCTGCTACCATTGAGAAGTGAGTTTTTTTGTTAGGTTTTTTTTTTTTCAATTAGCCCTGCTATTATAACATGGCATCAACGAACCAATCTGCACAACGAAATGTCACTCCTTCCCTTCTAGTCTCTGCAGTATGACTGATCATGCTGCATGGACAGTACACGAACACTCAGCTCTGCTACATACACATGCAGCTCTGCTACATATGCACATTTACATGCACACAGCTCAGCTACAGGCAAAAAAGGAAAAAACAGCACCAGGTGATTTCCATAAAAATTCAAGTTTTGTCTTTTATTTAATCCATTGCTTGTAAAAAGTTAAAAACATACATATCAGAGTCTCAATGGGCAAACATCCCCCGCACGACAAACACATTTCAGACTTTATGCGCTTACTCATAGGCATCCGGGGATGTTTGCCCCTTGAGACTCTATGATATGTATATGTATATATGTTAAATTTTTTACATTTTGCTTTTTAAGCCCATGCAAATGGGGGGCAATATAAACTTTTATATTTTTAGGTTTTGCTTGAATATTTTTTTAATGTTTTTTATCATTTAAATGTATTGGAAGCAGCGTTCCAGAGTTATTAGCACATAAAGTGACATAGAAGATATGAAAAAAAATGTGGCCTGGTCAGGAACTTTAAAATTGACTGGGGCAGGTAAGGGTTCAACTAGTAGCCCAAAACAGACATAATTCTTAATACTCAATAGTGTTGATGACAAAACCACTTACCCAAAAAATAATGCTTGGTTAAATGCAAAAACTTAGAGTGACAGGCACAGCATTTAAAAGGGTCAGCAAAACCTTTAGCTAGCCAGTCTGTTCCCGAGATGTAGGCCTTTGGGCCAACATGCAAATAAGGCTAAAGTGCTCTGGACATGTGGAAGACCTTCTCCAGCTTCTGTCAGTCTGGTCCTATTCCCTGCCCAGCGCTGCCTTCTTTTGCTTGACTGACAGCTCTTTTGACTAAAGTCACACAGCATAGAGGCTGTCAGTTAAGCAGGGTAAAACGGGAGTGGGCAGCGAATAGACCTATGGAGGGCAGAGGCTTAGGGAGCCACGTATTCAATGCATTTCAGCCTCCTTTGCGTATCGCTCCAATTGAAGTTATCTTGGTAAAGGACTGCCTGCCTAGATAAAGGCATTGCTGGACTTGCCATTGCAAGAGCTACATGCACAGCTAGTTTGGTGAAATGCTGCTGACAGATTCCTGTTAAAGGAGCTGTAAACAGGAACATTCCTGCATTTAATATGTTACTCTCTGCCCCATGCAAAGTCATCAGGTTTTACAGCAAATAGCTGTTCAGCGCAAAGACCTGCCCCTATACTGTGGATTCTCCAATAGGTGGCGCAAGCTGGGACAGCACCTCCTGTCTGATGGGCTCTACTACATCAGCCCTCTCTACTGTACCTGGGATTGGGCGCAATTCGCTGGACAGTAGGAACGGATCTAACACGCTGATCTCACAAATGGCCCGGGTATATGCCGAGAGGAGAAAGCACCATTGGACTATAATAGCAGTATAGACTGGCAAGCTCCCGATGGATCATGGAGGCATCACCCCCAATAGGGCAGACAGGCAGCAATAACGTAACCTAGATTGGCACTTCTGGTGAATCTGTGGTAGCTCTCCTCTATCATACATTTACTAGCAGAGAACGCAAGTAATGAGTAATAGTAGGAGCAGTAGCGGGCCACAGAGGAAGAGCAAACAGCTATCGCAAATCAAACAGTACCAGCAGGTAAATAGGAGGGTAAGCTAATGACTATCGCCCTTGGAGCTATGAAATATTAGTACAAGTTTTATCAGCTAAGTATTTGGGTGTGCGCACACGTTTAGTATTCACAGCATTTTTTTCCTATGCATTAAAATAGGAGGAAAAAAAGTTGCAAAACTGCAAGAAAAGAAAAAAGTCACGTGTATGAGATTTCAGAAATCTCATTCACTTTGCTGGGACAAAAAAAATGCCGCTTTTTTTGCAGGAAAAAACACAACGTGTGAACACAGGCTTACAGAAAGTACAGTACTCATTCTCAAAATGACCATTGATGCATATAGCAAGCTGTTGCTCCATCTTCCCAACAACCAATCATGCTTGTATTGGCCGATCATGCATCCTTATTTCATAAGGGGATTTGGGTCCCCATACAAATTAGGTATATGTAGCCCAAACCCACCAGACCTCACCATACAAATATATATTACATACACACACAGACTAGATCTTTGTCAGACACATTTTGGGTGTTGCAGCAAGAAGCAGCAGCTTTGTGGTCACACCCGCATCCTCACTGTGCAGATGGTACTTACTTGTACTTCCAGGTTAGTAAAGGCCACACTCCACAAGGTTGCTTTTTATGATCACATCTGTTACTGCATCAAACACGAACTGCACATTCTTTGTGTCTGTGGCACAGGTGAAATGTGTGTAAATCTCTTTTGTGTCTTTTCTTCTGTTGAGGTCCTCAAACTGGCACTGAATATAGGCAGCTGCCTCTTCATATGTACTAGAGCCTGGAAAACGAACAGTAATTAAAGAGAATTGCAGCAGTGGTATAATAACGAAGGGCTGATCCAGACTAAGATATAGTGCTCCAGCCGCGGGCCACATGCCGCATGTACCTGAGTATTCGGGGTAGCAGATTGTAAGTGGGCTCCTGCTGATCTTCTCTTCAAACAAGTCCTTCTTGTTGAGGAAGAGGATTATGCTGGTGTCAATAAACCATTTGTTGTTGCAAATACTGTCAAAAAGCTTCATGCTCTCGTGCATCCGATTCTATTGAAGAGAGATTAAAAAGAACTAAGTTGAAGAAAAAACTATTTAGCACTGAACACTAACAATGGAATACAACAGCACTCTGTAAGCACTAAAGGTACCTTCACACGAAACGACGCTGCAGCGATAGCGACAACGATGCCGATCGCTGCAGCGTCGCTGTTTGATCGCTGGGGAGCTGTCACACAGACCGCTCTCCAGCGACCAACGATGCCGAGGTCCCCGGGTAACCAGGGTAAACATCGGGTTGCTAAGCGCAGGGCCGCGCTTAGTAACCCGATGTTTACCCTGGTTACCAGCGTAAAATGTAAAAAAAACAAACAGCACATACTTACATTCGCGTCCCCCAGTGTCCGCTTCCTGCACTGACTGACTGACTGAGCGCCGGCAGTAGCAGGGCACAGCGGTGACGTCACCGCTGTGCTGTGCTTTCACTTTCACTTTGCGGCGCTCAGTCAGTGTGGGAAGCAGACGGCGGGGGATGGGAATGTAAGTATGTACTGTTTTTTTTTTTTTACATTTTACGCTGGTAACCAGGGTAAACATCGGGTTACTAAGCGCGGCCCTGCGCTTAGTAACCCGATGTTTACCCTGGTTACCAGTGTAAAATATCGCTGGTATCGTTGCTTTTGCTGTCAAACACAACGATACACGGCGATCGGACGACCAAATAAAGTTCTGAACTTTATTCAGCGACCAGCGACATCACAGCAGGATCCTGATCGCTGCTGCGTGTCAAACTAAACGATATCGCTATCCAGGACGCTGCAACGTCACGGATCGCTAGCGATATCGTTACAAAGTCGTTTCGTGTGAAGGTACCTTAACATACACTGCCAATTTTGCACGTTTTCCCATCTACAAAGAATGGAGAGGTGTGTAATTTTTATCGTAGATACACTTCAGCTGTGAGAGACAAATGTTGATTGTGAATGCACTGTATGACAAATGTAATCTCGGTTACAGTGCCATCTCCCTACTGGAAGTTAAGGGTACATATGTGGGGGCATAGTAAATTGGGGTTTACAGATGACCACATCGTTGCATTAAGAAGCAGCCTATGAGCTTTGTATTGCACTTGCCTGTAAGCAGATTGGATGCTCCATTGCTCCTCTAAAATAGTCTACTATTTGTTTATTATTTGTATCCACATTTTGGACCCAAGCAAAAAACAGAATGTGTAAAAATGCACACAAATGAGGTGTAAGACCCGTCAAACTCCAAGCAAGAAGTGGTCAGTATCGCCGTTGCATTCACAGATCTGCCGGCGTCTGATGTAGTGCCGCAAACCTAGTGCCAATGATTGGATTGTTGAAAAACCCTCTCATCGGAACAGCCCAATTGAACAACATTAGCTGCTAATTTTTCATAAACAGCATTTTTACCGAAAACACGCTATGCAAATTATGATCTTTTTCAGCTTAAAAAAAAAAATTAAATGGGTTTCCAATAATGTATATAAGTAAAGGATGAACTTATACATTATTTTACTTGAATATGTAGCTAGATGATCTGAAAGTGCAGGGCAAATGTAATGCATAGAAAAAAGCCACGGTGCACTGTGCCACTAATGTCCAACACATAGATGCAGAGGGTTTGCCAAGGGTAAGTAATACAGGTCAAGTGCTCCACTAATATAATACATGATCATGAAGGCCGTCTCAAAGCTATATTGTGTTCAATATCAGATTCAGGCTACTTGATGCACTGGAAGTCCTCAGAAAGACAGGTAGTGTGCACACCATGGACACACTGGACTGGCATCAACTTTCGCACTGTGCCTACTATGGGGAACATGGAGGCGCAGAACAATTTAAAGCGATTTTTTTTACATTACCGCTGTCCTGCACTTTCAGCGTACCAAGCAAATACAAATACAGATTTTCATTATTCCTGCAACACCGCTTAAGTAATCTGTGTATTTTTATGGAAACCCTATGACCCAATTGTAAAACCTGACTATCTCGCTTACCATTTCTTCATCCTCAGCCAAAAGTAAGTCATAGTCACTGAGTGCCACACAAAAGATGATTGCGGTTACACCTTCAAAACAATGGATCCACTTCTTTCTTTCTGATCGCTGTCCTCCAACATCAAACATCCTGCATAAAAAAGTTGGAGTAATAAATATATGCAGAGCAAGCGAAAACACAAAGGTAGGCCCACACAATACAGTCTGTGTGATAAAAAAAAGAATATAAGTAGTGATGAGCGAATATACTCGTTACTCGAGATTTCTCGCGCACGCTCGGGGGTCCTCCGAGTATTTTTTAGTGCTTGGAGATTTAGTTTTTCTTGCCACAGCTGAATGTTAGCAGCATAAGTACATGTGGGGGTTGCCTGGTTGCTAGGGAATCCCCACATGTCCTGATGCTGGCTAACAGATGTAAATCATCCAGCTGCGGCAAGAAAAACTAAATCTCCGAGCACTAAAAATACTCAGAGGACCCGCGAGCATGCTCAGGAAATCTCGAGTAACGAGTATATTCGCTCATCACTAAATATAAGTCAACTCTCATATTTCCTATAACACTTAATATGTGTATTTGGAGTAAAAAACCATGTCGATTTATAGAAAAAAAAACGATACATCGAATGAATAAAAAATGCACCAGGTTCACAATTTGAGAGTTTCTCATTGAAACTAAAAGTATTTTTTACTGGCGGATTTTAAGAATTTTTTAAATATAGATTTTAGTATGAATTCAGTGTCAAAATCTGTTGCATAAGTTTTGTGTATCCCGATTTAATGATCTAGTTAGAATCTGGGTAGATTTTTTTTCGCATTGGGGGAAAAAAAATGTTCATGCTTATTATTTCCATGGATTCCAAATAGACAAGCCATTGAATGACAATGGGGCTGATACTCGTACAGATCCAAGGACATCAATGGCACTTCTACAGCAGAAATCAGGATGCCGCCTCAGAGATCTTCAGTGGTTCATCTTGTAAAATACACATCCGTGACGTGTAGCCTTACACGTTGATAAAAATAAAAATGAATCTAGAGTCAAACAATGATATTGTCGTGAAAAAAAACAAAAACAAAGAATAGTTTCATATTAAGATAAAAGGCTACTGAAAAAAGATAATTGGCGGCTGTGACTTACTTAAAGTAAAGGTCTTTGAATGTGAAATGCGTTTCCACAATACCCGTAGTTTTGACACGCGTTCGGAGCACATCCTGTTGGGTAGGAATGTAATTGGCCTGCGAGATCCGATCCAGATCATTTAAGTAGCTTTGACAAAATAAATATTTTATGAGATGAGCCTCAACAGAACTTTAAAATCCCCACTAATTGCCTCCATTGGTTTTTCCTTCATCACTTCTTCCACTTACTATGAGGCAGAGTCGTTGAGTTGGTATTCCCGGGATCGGCCGAAGCATTCCTGCACTCCAGCATCTTTCCACAGCCTCCTAATGACCCCTGCAAGCTCTGGGGAGAGAATACCTTCCTCGGCACTACTGGCTAAAACAAACAGCTGCCGGGCATCATCCTGAGTACAACCGAAAGGGAATTAAATAAGTTAATATGTAATCTCTTAAAACGGTTTTAATGCTAAGAAGCAGAACATGAACTACAACATGGACTTAGCCCTCACAGCTCTCGTCACATCTCCAAAATCAATCTTCAGTCTTCCCATGGCTCGTATGATAGCAATTATGGACTGGATTGTGTTGCTGTAGACAACCACTTTGTATTGCTTGCACTCTTCTTCTGAATATCCGTCTTCATGGATAATCCTAAAACCACAAGTACTTCTTTAGTGTGCACACACGTTTCATAAAAGGAGATCATCAACACAGTAATGAGGAAAAACTAAGACCGCATCCCGTTTATTACTTAGTGTCAAGCACAACACTGGGAATATTGACTGACTTGCAAGGCCTAATTTATGGTGGTGCCTGGGCCTTTACTGTAGCTGTGTATGTCATATTGAGGCAAACAGACGTTTATCAGTTTGGATTCCATATGTATGCATTGGAAAGAAAATTATTTTACGGATGAGATGTCATAGTATGGAGCTATGGAGAAACCTTGTGACTCCGCACTGCAGGAAGCATCATATGGGGTCACTAAGGACAGGTTCACACTAAACTTAGGAATTCTGTTTCCCTGCTCCTACAACAAAACAAAACAGTCATGCAGGAGATGGATCAATCATGAAGGACACAATCAGCGCCCAACCCAGTGTTCTAGTTCTATGCAGCGCTATGTGGATGCAGTGTTGTGCATGGGCACAGAGAGGAGGTAACCTTCGCCTACAATGTAAAGTTGACGCAAACATCAGGACATAACGCCTGGGGTCAGACACATAACTCATCTGTAGGAATTACTTTATATAGAGAACCTCCCAAAAAAAAATATCCATCTGATAGATCAATTTATACATATGGCTCTGCACCGGAAACATGAAATAATTTTTTCATTTCCCAAATGAGCATGCAAGGCATTGGAGTCTCCTCATACTGGCAGACTTGGCATGTTAGGGTATGTCTCCACGTTCAGGATTGCATCAGTCTTTGGTCAGGATTTTATGCAAGTAAAATCCTGACCAAAACTGCACCTGAGGTCACTGGCAGGTCACCTGTGGTGTACCTGCGTGTTTTGCTCATAGTAGCAACATGCAGCGTTTTGAAAAAACGCACAACGCATGCGTTTTCGCGGCAAAAACGCATGCGTTTTTAAACGCATAGTGGAGTCTGGATTTCATAAAATCCCATCCACTATGCTGTAACATCTGGACGCTGCGTTTTTGACGCAGCAGAAAAACGCAGCGTCAAAAACGCAGCGTTTCCTGAACGTGGAAACATACCCTTAGTCTCCACGAGGAGAAAACTTACCCCTTAGATACATGAAACAAGGAAGGATATCCAGGAAATGGATTATCAAATTTTATAAAACTGATGGCCTATCCTAGAGTCAGCTACCCAACATACTGATAATCTTTCAATACCACAGGCTATGTTGGATGTCAGACACAACCATTCAGCTAATTGAAGAGGCAAAGGGATATGGCTGCAATTCAACACAGCAGCATCTAAAAGTCCAGTGTGCTGAAGACACACAGAGGGAGCCCTGACATTCACAGGTGCAATGGAAACCCATTAAAGATCTGGATAGATCTGGAACAATCCTGAACATGGGCACATAGCCTAAAGGTACCGTCACACTGGGCGAGGTTGCAGCGATATCGCCAGCGATCCGTGACGTTGCAGCGTCCTGCATAGCGATATCGCTATGTTTGGCACGCAGCAGCGATCTGGATCCTGCTGGGATATCGCTGGTTGCAGGGAGAGTGGACGAACTTTCTTTCGTCGCAACTCTCCCGCTGACACCGCTGGATCGCCGTGTGTGACGCCGATCCAGCGATGTCTTCACTGGTATCCATGGTAAACATCGGGTTACTAAGCAAAGGGCCGCGCTTAGTAACCCGATATTTACCATGGATACCATGGTAAAAGTAAAAAAAAAACCACTACATACTCACCGTCTGTTGTCCGTCACGTCCCCTGGAGCTTGCCGTACTGACTGTCTCAGCGCCGTCCGGCCGTAAAGCAGAGCCCAGCGGTGAACCTGCAGTAACAGCGGTTCACCGCTGGGCACCGCTGTTACGGCCGGCCGGCGCTGAGACACAGTCAGTGCGGCAAGCGCCGAGGGACATGAAGGACGACAGAAGGTGCGTATATAGTGTTTTTTTTTTTTTTTTACATGGGGACTTCGGCATCGCTGAAGACAGTTTCAGCGATGCCGAAGTCGCTTGGTCGCTGGAGAGAGCTGTCTGTGTGACAGCTCCCCAGCGACCACACAGCAACTTACCAGCGATCACGTCGCTGGTCGCGATCGCTGGTAAGTTGCTTAGTGTAACGGCACCTTTAGAGTTCAATCACAGCACGCTTCACTGCTTGTATGCCCACTCCTCAGCTTTGATTGAAATCTTACCTCACCAGCTTTTTTTTTTTTTTTAAATTATTATTCATCACTTAGGCTACGTTCACATTTGCGGTCAGCGCCGCAGCGTCGCCGCATGCGTCATGCGCCCCTATATTTAACATGGGGGCGCATGGACATGCGTCGCACTTGCATTTTGCACCGCATGCGTCACTGCGGCGCCCGCGTCCGGGCGCAGAGGATGCAGCAAGTTGCATTTTTGCTGCGTCCAAAATCAATGAAAAAAAGGACGCATGCGGCGCAAAACGCAGCGTTGTGCATGCATTTTGCTGCGTTTTTGTTTGCGTTGTGCGTTGCCGACGCTGCGGCGCACAACGCAAATGTGAACGTAGCCTTATATAATGCTATCATATTCCACAGCATTTTACATACATTATCATTGTTGTCCCCAAAGGGGCTCACAATCTAAAATCCCTATCAGTATGTACCTGGAGTGTGGGAGGAACCCCACGCAAACATGGAGAGAACATACAGACTCCTTGAACATGTTGTGTTTGGTGAAATTTGAACCCAGCGTTCCAAAGCAACAGTGCTAACCACTGAACCACCATGCTGCCCTTCATGCCAAATGGGACATTACTCAAAGTTGAGGAGCTATGCTTGTAGTGGAGGAACCCTGACTGCCCAAATGCAGCACTGGCCACTTCTTGATTGGAAGGAGAATTGTTTATAAGCCACTTTTATACAGCATACTAAGGCTACCAAAAGAAGATGAAGGCGCTTTCCACACTGACTCGGCATGGAATGACGAGAGGATCGGACCAAAGGGTGCCATGTCTCCGGTTGGGGCAGCACAGAGGATAAACCGGAAGGAAGATGTGGATGTAAAGCCTCCTCAGTCTTCCCACTAAGGCTACCAAGTACATGCTCAAGCCTATAGTAATATACTATAAAAGGGACCTGCCAAGACTAAATGAGGATCATGCCACTGAAAAGTGCTTATTATTTGTACATTAATGAGTCACAATGGCTCCTGAAATTGTCCATCAGGTTC